>NC_065876.1:6875000-7500000 GCF_933775445.1 Argentina anserina
CAGTCTTGTATGAGGTATATATAGCATGATTACCATAATTGTCTAAATCTACGAACTTACATTGGTGTAATGTTTATCCTTTCCAGGTTTGGTGTGATTTTCAATATGGCACGTCTTGTATTCGATGACTTTAGGGGTGGATTTGAAAATGGACCTTGGTGGCAACGCATTTTCAATGGCTATAGTGTTACAACTTGGTTGGTGGTGTTAAATCTTGGGTCTACTGGCTTGCTAGTCTCATGGTTGATGAAGTATGCTGACAACATTGTGAAGGTAATGAATTTGAACTAGTACCCGTGGTTTCCCTTTGGTGATCAAAAAGTTCAAATATCAGAACTGCTGCAACATGAATTATATTAGATCTAAGCGATCTGCATGGTAGGGTAGTATATAGAGTTTAGCATCAACTTAGTAAGTCTGTTACTGTAGAACATTGAACTCTTTGACTCTCTGATCACTCTTTTGAGTCTTTCAACTTTTGCTCATTCAGGTGTACTCTACTTCAATGGCCATGCTGCTGACAATGGTCTTATCTGTATACCTTTTCACTTTCAAACCCACATTGCAGGTATGTTTGGGGCACTTGGTAAAGTAGATCTCTCTCACTCTGGAAGCTGGTGAATAGGATTAGAAGATTTGTAAAATTGATGTTCATTTTCCTTGTATTCTTGCAGCTCTTTTTGGGTATTATCATCTGTATGATGTCACTACACATGTACTTTGCCCCTCCAAACACGCTGGTGGATTTACCATTGCCTGTAAAAGCAACCCCTGAGGGTCTGAAAGAAGTTGCTGTTGTTGAATGAAGATCAAAGTTCTGATGCTTCTCTTGTTTGGGGAAACTTATGATTTCGCAATAGCTGTCAGAATTCAGAGGTCAACTAAGTGTAGCTGGGATACTGTTGATGACGTAAAAGGTGGTGAGAAACTGGTTCAATCAATTACTTGAACAAATTGATCAGTTAGCTGATAATTTTGTGTTATTTGTGCTGGATATACCTTCTAGAAACATGCATCTTTCGGGAAAATTTAAAACTCTTGTTAGGTTGATTGTCTATATCCTGAATGCTTGATAATACGGATTGCTCTTATATATGGAAATGAAGTTTTACCACCTTATCAACTGTACATGTGTTATTTACTCGAATGCTTGGTAACCTTTTGTTCTAAAACAGTGAGATATAGTGATATACATGCCAGTTTAGGAAAACAATCTTCTCACTGAGGTTTTTCCTCTGGCATCAACTCAACTTGTTTGGACCCCAAATTTGAAAATTGGCGGTACAAGTATTGCCAACACTACATGATCGAATTGTTAGACTTCTGCTACAGGCCTTTAACACTAAGCTAAAGACTTTTGCTGCAACATTACTGAACAGAGCTTTCCTCCCGATACTGCAATGGAAGTATGGAACATAAAAAAGAACCAAGTTGGACATTATTTCTCGACTTTGCATTGAATTATCAATTGAAAGATCCAGAAAAATGGGTGGCTGATGATTCAATTTGCCCAATCATAGAATCCTAATCATTCTAGCTACCTATCTTTGTGCATTTATTTTAGGATGGATATATTTCACGGTTAAAGTTTTGAAGAACTGTGCACTGAACTATAACTCTCCAACTCGAAGCTTGCCCGCATAATCTGGTAAAAGAGCTATCATTAAATTCATAAACATCCTTCACTTTCAACACATTAATGTCTTCTCACAACTTCTTGTCTTCAAGCACATACTGGAGTAATCCAGTTCCTCTCTCTTGCTCTATAAAAGGCCAACGTTGCAACACTAAATAGCAGCAAACTTTGCATGAATATCATGAGTACTGCAAGCCATGTTTTCGCTATGCCTCGGCTGGGATCAAACAACCAGACGAGCAACAACAGCAAGATGTGCAGTTTCCAGATGCCGCTGCACTACCCAAGGTACCAGAAGTGTGACTATGAGGCCATGCCTGAGTGGAAGCTGGACTGCCTCTTGAAACAGTATGGCCTCCCAGTCCATGGAGATGTCAACCAGAAGAGGAAGTTTGCAATGGGGGCCTTCCTTTGGCCTTCACAGTATGAGTGATCTGGTCTAGCACCCAGCTTTGTGTATCATGTCATAACCTTCAGTGTCTGTATTCAGCTATATATATGGAACTAATTTCTGTCTCCTTTTCTCCATGTAAACAAATAAGAGATGTAGCTAATAAAGTTTATTTTGTTATCTAAAATGTTTGGTGCATACAATGTCCTCTTACAAATGATTTTTTTTCTCATTCTGGAGACTAGAAAGAAAATGGTCTAAAAGGTTTTCCAAGAAGCTTGAAAGGTTACACGCTGACACAAATCGATCAGAGATTAGGCTGCGACTCTCTATCATGTTTGCTGCAATGAAATTGATCACACCATATGCAACTTAAAGTAACTTGATCTTCAACTTGAGAATTATTATTTTTTGTCATCATTTTATAAGTGATTTGCACTCTCCATAACTCAGAAACCCCTAAGTATTCTTTTCTATCCTATTATTATCCTAGATCACTAAGTTATCTATACACACCATATCAAATTTGAAGATCATTGGTGCAAACGATTGGCTTCAAATTAATCACTAGCCAGCTCCAGATGCAAAAATAGTTTGACAGATGACTCACTATGCCACTATGGTTTACCCATCTGTAAATGATCATATTTCTATCACTTGCACAGTTGCATCAGTCAATTAGTCAATAGTATGATTGCTCAGTGATTATGTGAGTTTATGCCTTGGCATTTTGATCTTTAGGGGAGACACTGATATATATCCTTGGTCTTGATAATAGCATTTTGGTTAGAGAAATTTAAAGTTCTTATTCCTCATCCTTTAGTGTTAACATTGGGTTGATTGATGCCTACATCACATATGGATATAAGTTAAGGACCTAAATAAAATGGATAGCAGAGGTTATTGAAAAAAAATTAAGATAGTGGTCCTCTACATCAATATGTACTAGAAAACTGCCCACATAGGCGGTTATTATTGTGAAGATGTGATTGTCTGAAAATATTTATGTTTTGACTATAAAACTCATGTTTGTTTGTATGTCAATGTGAGATGTAAAATGATATTTTTAGAAGTTCGTAATTTGGTCGTACTTGGGGTGTTGGCTTTATGGTAGTAGAGGATATGAAGAAGAATGTAAGAAATTAAATCTATAAAGGATGTACAATGAATCGTGTTTTCAGTTAGTTTCTTAGTAGGTCTCTCATAAATATGAAAACTACACATGACCTCTCATCCAGGGCATACACAGCTCTGAAAGAAGAGAATGGGAAATTGAATTCCTTCATTAAGGCGGTACTACAAGTCTTCCTGCATTGTGACTAGCAATGATACACGGCTACACCATGCATGTTCAACAGCACACCTCGAAATCAAACTTGAACGATAAGACAATCGCTTGACGCCAAAAGGCGCTTCCTTAGCTTCTAAAATCTGAATAAAGGCAATTGGTTGAACATCTTGTCTTAATGTTTTTGCACTATCCTTACTCCCTCGAGGCCTCAATACCTCTGCATTCTGTTTCTCAAGCCTCTTTCACACATGTTAGCAATTATCTCCGGTAGAAAAGACCAAGCACATGATAGATTCCCTGATCAATGAGTCCCTTGGATTCAACCTAAAAATACATATCAAGCGATTCTGCGCCGTTTCAAGAACAATTGAGAAGCCGTTTGTCATCAGAGGCTTCAAAGCTGGAACTTCCTACAAGTTTAGGCTGCTAAATAATGAGTCAATATATGTATCTTATTGAGCTAATACATGTACTAGAAAGTTCCAGCCGCATAACT
Source organism: Argentina anserina (assembly GCF_933775445.1). Taxonomy (NCBI): domain Eukaryota; kingdom Viridiplantae; phylum Streptophyta; class Magnoliopsida; order Rosales; family Rosaceae; genus Argentina; species Argentina anserina. The sequence goes on from NC_065876.1 coordinate 6,878,815, forward strand.
TTCTGCATAAAAATTGTCTCTTCTTGTCCAATAAGCGTAAATTAGTAGGGTCTTCCAAGACACTCAACATGTCATCTAGTTCACTGAACATCTCGACTTTCTTGTACTACTGATTTCGATCCCCACTTGTATTTTCAATTTATCATTATCTTGAATTAGTACCACTCAGAGTTTCCTAGTGACAAGGATATGTAGACGATTCTCGGTCCTGCGCCGCTTATCCTCGCCTCAAGTTGCTATAAGATTGAGACTGTCTAAGCAACCTAAGATCATATGCATCATATGAGCTGCAGATTCTGGCTGCAATGCCTTGGACAGTCTATATTAAAATGAATGCAGATGACTAATTAAGACTAAAATGCATCAATGTATTGTAAATTAAGTTGCCGTGGCCCCAAGTGCTTGAATGCAGATGGTTAATTTAGACCAAGATATATGGGCTTCATTTATTGTTTTGGGGTTCATAAGATGTAGTTGATCTACAAGTGTTGCATAACATTAGTATCACTGGCAAGCAAATGGAGCAATGTCAATCTTATTATGTACTCAAGCAACACATCCATCACGAATTCTAGCCACACGAGAGGTTGCGGCAAAGGGTTTTCACATCAGCACATATTATTAAGGCAGGCGGACCCCGATCATCTGATCAACCTTAGAGCCAAAACGTAAATTAGTATCAGCTTCGTTAAGGTATACTATTATTATACTATTTACTAGTCATCCAAAATGTAGATGGTTTGAAGTCGGAATGCATTGCTCTTATTAAAGCTGTTTACTAAATTTTTTTGACATACAATTGTACCACCAAAAAATTTACTAATACACGGTGGAAATTACCGGCGTTACCGATTTCCTCTCCAGACCTTAATATAGCCTCTGTCCATAAAACACTTGCGTATATAGGACTGTGAAGAGTCATCGTCCTCTTCAGCTATTTCCTTACCTAATCCCACAGACCTCTCAGGAGCCATTTTACGGTGACTCCGGGAGAGACAGAAGGACAGACGTGGGACTGTCCCTGTTCTTATAAACCTTCTTTACGTTTTGATTCGACTTTGGTTTAAACCAAAGCCAAAGCTTAACGAGAGAGAAGTAACAATGGCGTTTCCCAAGCTCAGGCTTTCACAAGGTGTTTTGGCTGTGGCTATTGTGGCTCTGTTCTGTGCTATGGCCATGGACCATGTTGAGGGTAAGGAGTCCACACTTCAGGAAAAGAAACCAGCTTCTGTATCTCCATCTCCAGCCCTCACTCCTTCAGATCTAGCTCCGGCTCTCGGCCCCAGCAGTGATGGTAAAACTTCATTCAGATAATTACCCATGGTTTATAAAATGGTTAGGGTGAAACCGTATCATTTTGTGGGAGACTAACTCTAAATATGACTGTTAGTTTACATCGAAGATTAAAATAGGTTATATAAAAGACTATGAAACAAAAACCCATTTAGTCGGAGACAGGAGTTGATAATGAAACTGGTAATAAATATACTTACACCAATAAGTTGTTTTAACTTCCTATTTCTTTAGGGATTTTGATTGATCAAGGGATTGCATGCGTGCTGATGTTGCTGGCCTTGGTGCTTACATACCTCATCCATGGTGCAGATCTTCCCAAGATAGAATGGATGAAGGAATAGATGAGAGTGAGGGTAAGAAAACTTTGTTTAAGATCAAAGGATGAGAGTTTTAGCATTCAGACTACAAATTTGCAAAAATTTCTTGCAAAGTTCTGGTGGCTCTATCACTCTGTTTCACTAAAAGTTTAAAACGAACAAATATTATTCTTCTATTTTCAGGGCTTTACATTGTTCATATGACATCGCTAGTCATAGTACCAATTCCCATCAGAAATGGCTTTCTATGGCATATTTGAAACAGGATCTTTCAGGTGAAGTATTTAATAAAAATTCCTCCCTTCATTTTACATGATAGAGGATAACAAGAAAAGTGAATGATCCAGAGACTAAAAAAAGAAGAAGAGGGAACTGGAGCCATTACTCGCATGACCATAATGATAGATTGCGAGGATATAAACTTAGTAAATTTAACAAAAGCTACCAACTCAGTTATACTGATATTCGAAAAAGTGTGCAATCCATCTAACCGTGCCCAAATACGTTACAGAACCCGAGTTTCCAAATATCAGATACAAAAGGAGCAATGATGAAGTTATATTACCTCACAGGCTCACAGTAGTTAAACCATTGAATCGGGAGGAGAACAAAAACTACAGTCATTCCTGAGAAATGACTTGTCCAAGAGATCCTATCAACTCAAAATTCAATCAAGCTTTCGTGTCAGCTGACTTTCCACCCTTTTCTTCCTGATCAGCTAGCAAAAACTTCGTCACCTTCTGTAAAAAAAAAAAAAAAAAAAAAACATAAGGATCATGCAAGTGTACGATGCATTTAAGCATTTGCCTGATTAGCTAGCACATACAAGAATGAAACAGGCATCGACTAAGTACAAATATAACCAGTTGTGGATATGACTCATGAGTAGCTTGAAAAAAAAGGTCTGTAATGAAGAGGTTGAAGATCATAAGAAGCATACGTAAATGTACAACTGATATCCAAGAAAGAAACATCCAGGTAACGCCGTGCCTAATTCGCATCAAAGATCATAAAGAGCAGTCTGAACAAAATCAGAGATTTTAAGGTCAATCCAACCAGGGAGATTTTCGCCTGATGAATGAAGCAGCCTAAAGAGCATTCGCACTTTATAGGTTTGAGTTTTTCCACAACTTCAAAACGCAACAGAGCCCAGGAAGCTCATTTTCTCTTTGCAAACAGGATGCCAAGTTCATGCATCCAAAGATCGATCAATTCACTAAACGAGAGAAAATGTATCACATTGGCCTGAAAATGGTGTGAAGTCCTACACTTCTCCGGTTGCGTATAAGACACCTAAGGTCCATGCAACATTGTTGACAACAGTTACACATGGCTTCCTAATATTAACTATTAAGTACCAAAAGCAACTGCCATGAAGATTCATACTCCAAGTTAAGCAGGGACATTAAACAATAAACACTAACAAACTGAACCATGAGATCAATTGTCTTAACAACTTCTTCATGAATCTGCATCAAGATTCACACTTTCCAAGAGAACACAAGCAAGTTAAGCTAGCCTTAAAACAAAGCACAATCTGGGTTTCGGCCACATCACTTCTACAACCAAACTACACTTAAAAACACATAAAACCTCAAACTCATAAACCCAACAACATACCCAATTCTAGTTTGATCAAACAGCTGGGTTCCTGACAGAAACAAAGCCAAAGATTCACAGAAGAAAAGAGAGTAAATTGAGAGAGAAAGAGGGAGGGGGTGACCTTGCTGAGGACGCATTCTCGCAATGAAATCATGAGGCGGAGGCATTTGTCTTGATCGTATGGAGATTGAGCGATGCAATTGAGCAGATCAATAGCCTCCTGACCGCACACCGCTTGAGCTCGAGCTTCCTCCATTGATTGATCTTTGAAGCTTCTCTCAATGGTTTAGGGGGTTTAGAGAAGGTTAAACCTTTGCCTGCTTTGTTTGGTTCTCAACTTCTGAGAGAAGCAGCAGCCCCCGGCTTTGGTAAAACAGCGGCTTCGGTAAGAAAAGTAGTAAACAAGTTTTTTTCTACTTTCTTTATCATAGATAAAAAAATAAAAAGTTGTCTGAACAAAGAGCAAAGAGCAATCAGACAACTGTTTCACTCGATCTCCCACGAAATCCAACCAAGATTTTAATGTGAGTCTACAAGTTTGGTATAAAAAATTACATGAATAAAATGTAAAACTGTCATGGTTCAAGTGGTAGAGGATTGATTAATATATAAATATATAAACCATTTCCAACCACATTTTCATTATAATTCATTGGAGTCATTTTCCATCAGCGGTGTTTTCGGCTAGCTCATGAAAAACCAAATGTAACAAACAAACAATCTTGTTAGGTACTAAATAACTAGATTATTGATAGTTATAGTCGAAACAAAGTTTGGCGGATCTATTGTCAACTTATTCGGTCACCCTAGATGCTGAATTTAGTAACCTACATATGAAAACATATTTCAAGACTATTGGACTTCAAGTTCTTTCTTCTACTTTGCACCACATAGTCTATGATCTGCATCTTAACATGAGATCATGTAACCAACCATCTATGTGAAGTGTTTTAAATCGAAAGTATAGAAAAACATGCGCACGAATAAATTTGAGGTTTCAATTGAGTATAAGCCTAAGTAAAAGAGAAGTCCCTTTAACAATCAAGGGCTAATTGTTGCCGAATAAAGAAGTTGTGCCTCTCACATTTTCAATCGCAAGTGACATTGGTATTGTATCGGCCGGTCGCGATTAACACTTGTTAAGATTTTTTTTTTATGATGATCAACACTTCTAAGATGAACTAATGGTTAGTGTTGATTTCCTTGTAGAGTTTGTGTATAATAACATGAACTTCCCGACGTACTTACTACTAAACTATATCAAAAGGTATTTGTCCAATTCAAATAATGCGGAGGCAGCGGAGTGCATGCGCGGCAAAAGTAAAACTTGATAAAACTTTCATATTTCTTTTGGGTGTTTTATACGTTTTCAATTATTTAGGAAATGATAGTTGGTTTGTTGTCCATCTTACAGCAGGTAACAAAATTCAGGTTCATTGACTCCATAGTTTTAGCGAATGTTAGGCTCAACATAAAAACCAGAACAGCGAATCAGTTTTCCATCCACAATACAATTTGGTGTGTTCCTAAAATAGCCAGGACACATCATATTTTATTGTTGAAATTGCAAGCTCATTCTTCATTGCGTGCTAAAAACACTCTTCTCCTCTGAAATACAGAGATATAAATACAACCACCACCCATATCAAACCATGTCCCTCCACAAATAACACACGAGCTGACATTTTCAAACCCTGAAACCACCCAAGTATTTCTGCAGGCCAAAACCAAAGCACCTCCAAACACGTACTACCCCCTTTCCAGCACAAACCAATTTAATCGGAGGACTTATCTTTAGTCTTCAGCCTCGTCTGTTGAAGGAATAGAGAAAGAAAACCAAGAGAACCAAGAGCATCTAATTAAAGGGTCATACTTCAACACAGGGTCCGATAAGAACTAATTTATGGCAATGGCTCGGGTTAGAATGTTGATGTTCGCAGCAGTCGCCTGCTGCTTCTTGATGGGATCAGCCAGTGCTCATGAAAATGAAACCAACGTCAAGCAGCCAATTAAGCCAATTAATCACATTGTAGGTGGAAGTTTCGGATGGAGGTTACCTGAGACGAACAAAACCTTCTATGATGATTGGGCAAGAAATAGAGTATTTGCCGTAAACGACACCCTTGGTAAGTGCCTCCTCCCCTCTTCTCATTGAAATTTTTATGTGTCAGGTTTTGTATACAACCTATAATGATATAGATGTGAGACGTAATGTTATGTGAGTTTGTGTAAAGAATAAACGTCAATAATACCCATAGAAATTGCATCATATGCACATTTGAATGATCAGCTAGGATCAATTCACGACAACGCATTCTTATAAAAATCCATAGTTACGAGTGCGTCCATCGTCATTAGCGACGTCTATCTGCCAAAAGAACACAACCCCTATTCTCATTTTAGGCTCGAAAACATGAGTTGCCTGATCCTGAGAACCACGATATATATCAACCTCGCAGTGATAATAGTTGCAGCTAAATGTATAGTCTAAATAGTATATGCTGTTAATTGAAAGTTGGTATGTGTGACTCGAATATATGTTGTTAGACGAATGTTATATAATAGTCGTAGTGATAAACTATTTCGTGAGGTGCATACAATCAGCATACATAGTTTGTGTCATTCCAGAACTCTTATTGCTTCAATATATGTTGCAATTGCAGTTTTCCCATACCGGTCTGGAACCGGAACTGTGGTGCAGGTGGGCAAGAAGGACTACGAGCACTGCACTCAGAAACATATTAAGTACATGTTTTACAGCGGACCAACAAGTTTCATCCTCCACGAACCAGGAGACTACTACTTCTACAACGGAAATGGTAAGCACTGCGAGGGTGGCCAAAAGCTCCACGTCCGAGCTTGTGAAGGAGTGCAAGGAAGTAGTGGAACCAAATTTTCGTTCAAGATCAATCTCGCTGTTGACAGAAAATCTTCTCCCGTAACTGCCTCGAAGGGGGCCTCAGCGCCGGCACCTTCTCCAGTTGTTGCAGCTGCAGCTCCTGCTCCCAAGGCCTCAGCGGCCACAACCATTCAAAATGTTGGCGTCGCTTCTGGCCTTTTCACCATCCTATTTTCTTTGTTCATATAAATGTGTGAAGACTAGTGATGACCTTGCAATTGTAATCTTATGAGTATTTTATACAAAATCAGAAAACAAAACGTCTGAGCTTATTTACGCTATTTTCTGTAACTATGTGCCTGGTGATTTACAAGGCATTGTAAAAATAAGTTTAGTATTGCACTAAATACTATTACATAGTTGCTTAATGATTTGCATCCAAAAATTTGACCTATTTGGAAAGTATTCAGGTTTTTTTTTGGACATGTTTTTGCATACAATGGAAGAACTTAAGAGGTAGTTGCCTACCTTGGACATGTTTTTTGGTTTCTTTGGAAATTGATCAAGCAAACAAACGTAGGATTCGGGTTTGGAAGGCAAAGGACCCAAATCAAATACATCAAACTAGGCAGAAAACTGCTCAAATTTTGCATTAGAGGGGTTCTGTATGTAGGTACTCAACAATTTGATCAATACACCCAGAATCTACCGGAGTATTTCGAAATGTCTAGTGCATGGAAGAATATAAAAGTGCAAAAGAGTAAGACATATTTATAAAAATGAGTTGGTCATGGAGACCCAATGAATCCCAAGCTTCGATTCTTCAATGTGAAATTTCCTTCTCCACAAGAATTAGGCGATGGCCCAATTGCTCTTTCCCGGCTTAAATCTGACATTTGTGACATTATGAAAATGTGGTTACTCTAGAGAATATAACTACATTTACGTGTAACGGCCCTTTATTTAAAAAATGACTACAAGAGTTTGAACTTCTACACCTATTTATTGCCAATTGACGTGCATAAATTTAAGGACCGAACTTAAAATTAATTGACAATGTAAATGGATAAAAGTTTAAACTCTTGTAATCTTGTAACTGGTAAATGAAATATTTTCTCTAAAGTAACCACAATTCGTAGCCCCTATCTAATATGAGATCCCACAAAAGTAAGCCGGATTCCCCGCGTCGAATATCAGTTAATTGCGAATTAATTTGAATCCCCTTGGTGACCAAAAGTGTCAAATGTTTTTTCTTTTGAAGAAGTACAAAGTACAAACTAATAGACGTTGGATATGTACAGTGCAGAGTGGGAGTACGTACTGTTCAAGAATCAAGATAAACCCAGCATGAGATAATGTATGGTGCAAATTAATCTCTACTTGCAGGGGAAGACCCCAAAAACTTAAGATTCAACAAGATTTTGCAGCCAATATTCACACACTCCTTGCGTGGAGGAGTATGGAGTTTGATGTATTAAATTGTTCCAGCAAAATATTCATGAGAGATATTAATATCTGTAACTATCTCCCCATATGCGTATCTAACTGGAGACCCACACAGAAGGATGAGAAAATCTCACTCAATAATATTTTTGGTGCGATTCATCAGTTTTATCACTTTGCTGTCGGGTTGTTGCTCAACTTGACGCCCCTCATCGACCCTACCTGCCCAATACAACATTGCCACCCACATTTTATGACTAGGGTTTAATGCACTGCTTTCCGGCAATTACTACCACCACCTGCGGCGCTGCTTCGTACGGAATCGATTTGCTTCTAGGTTGGGGATGGCTAGTACTGTTTCAGTTCAGAACCAACCCTGTCATATTTATTCACCACTCTTTCCTCACTCCTGCGCGCTCCGACTAAATGATTTGCAACCTATACCTTGTGTTGTGGGCGCTAAGATCGAATGATGGTTATCTTGAGCAATAACTATCTTATTAACCAGGAGACAGTAGTATCGAATAATATAGTTCGAAATTCACGTTTGCTGGAAATAATGGCCACCCTAGAAGGGTTGAGCTGCACTCGTGGCTAGCTACAGGGTTTACTGTTAGAGCTCCCTTCTGCCAAATGGATCAGAGAATGGTATAGCAAGTTTAATTAGCTAGTTAATTGTACATAATTTAAAGCTCAAACACAAACGTGATCCTTTGAATGGAAGCTCCATTCTCTTTATGCCTAAAATCAGTACAACTCCATTCCCGGTTCCGTTTTCACATATTATAGTGAACAAAGTAGCATCACGGGTTGTGTTTATGAACTAATTAGTGTGTTATATTTCATCTATGTTTATCATGTTAATTGTATGTAAAGTAATCTGTAGAACGCGAATCTGAAAACAAACAAGAATGCAGACATGTGTACAAATAAATGTAATTTATTGAATATCAAGCGCGGGGTTACAATCTTTGGTGAACTCCTCTGATTCTATCTCCGTATGTGATTTGTCTCAAGGGTGACATGCACTTGATCTTGAGGATTTGAGTTTGATTTGGATTTGACTTGATGAAGAACGAGCGATTTGGCCGCTTGATGATTCTTCGTGGACTTGAGTTTGGATTGGATTTGGATTTGATGAAGAACGAGCGATTTGGCCGCTTGATGATTCTTCGTGGACTTGAGGTTGGATTTGGATTTGATGAAGAATGAGCGATTTGGCCGCTTGATGATTCTTCGTGGACTTGAGGTTGAATTTGGATTTGATGAAGAACGAGCGATTTGGTGGCTTGACGATTCTTCGTGGATTTGATGATCTTCGTGGACTTGAGAGACTTCGGGATTTGTCGAGAGTGATTCTTGCTCAAGTGATTTCTCTCCTTCTTCTCCAAGTCTCAAAAATCCCCCCTCTCTTTATGTTGAAAGGCTATTTATAGTGTCAAAGTTTCTATTTTATAGAATATTTTAATGACACTTAAAATAATAAATTTCTTTAATTGTATAATTAAATCAATATGTATTTTCCGATTAATTCAAAATTTAGTTATTCTCATAACTAAATTAAACAGAAAATAGTTGATTTAATTATAGTCGTTAAAGAATTTATTAATTTAATAAAATGTCCGATTACCATTTCAAATCGTCAATAACATTCAATTTTTGATTTAAGTCGGAATCACATAGCTTTGATTACGATCATCCGTTTATGTGCTGACACGAGTTTTATTTGGATCCGCACCAACTTTGTTGACTTTTGGCCACGTGTGCAATTTTGCCGGGCTCTTGGTCGATTTAATTATTTAACGAAGATAATTTACTTCATTAAATTTCATGTGTCTACATAATCACATAAGCTTCTATCCACCTCAAAGTCGTTTAAGATATTGGCTACCCTCAAGCCTCGATTAATGAAAGCAACCCTCTTTCTTTTTCCTAAGGTTAATTTTATCAACGTGCAACGACACGATGAAGTTAATCAAAACTACAAGAGAGTACTTATCATACAGAGTACTCCTTAATCTCTCCCGACATGAAGCATCAAGCTAGATTTGAACTGTAAATAACAGAAAAACGTAACAACGATGGATAAGATGAACATTGTGACAATGGCAGTCGAAGCAAGTCAAGCAACTCATACCACACAATCAAACTACGGACGCGGAGAAAAGTAAGCTCACTCCCTACAAAGCTAGTCCATAAGCTTCGAATCGACTATTTCCCCAACCTTCTACAACTTGCAACAAAATCCAAAATCCAAAAACCAAAAATTTGGCATTGCTCTTACCCAAAAGAAAAAAACCACGTCACCGGAACGTGAAGAAGGGTAGGACCGCAATCGATCACCATCACATGGCTCCGGGCACAGTGAGGCCTGAGCTGGATCGGACGACGGGGGACCATCGGCCGGGCCCAAAGCAAAAGCCCTAGGTCCAGTAGTTTGCACACTTGCACTGCTCGAGGCGGTGAAAACCGTTAGCCTGACATGACGTGTACGGCCATGATTGAACAGGAGAGGCGGGAAGAAAGATGAAGATCACGTTTCTGGGCGCCACTCGGTGAATCTGGCCAAATGTTTTGGAGGTTTGCTTGCATGGCCCTGGAGAATCAGAAATGTGGGGCGAAAAACTTAACTTGTGCTTGTGAGTTGTGACCTCCTTTCAATTCTCGTCCTCCTGCCAAGTTCGTCCTCTCCTACATTGTTATGGTTCAGACAATACAGTTCTCAAGTCGGCCTAGTCAGTACCAGGACTAGTTTAGATCCCAGATTAGTCCCAAGGGAATTCAATTATATTAACCTAGCTAGCTAGCTAGCAAATAAGAACTGTTCATTTCCTCCTGGGGTGAAAAACTTGGGGAAGGTTTCTATCGTACATTCTGGAGTCCGTAGTACCTGAAAGTTTGGTTTAGTTTGCATCGTTTAATATTTATGAGATTGATGTATACCCGACTGCAGGAGATGAACAAGGTCCATATATCCAGGGACGTACTAGTTATGACGAATTAGAATAGAGAGAGGATCTATTTTGTTGGATTTATTACGACAAAGATCCTGTCGTATATAATTCACAATATTATGTGATAGCAACTTTCAACTACCGAAGAGATTGAGGCTTTGTTAGTATTCGATCTATCAACTCGGAAGCTGCTAATGATGTGTTGCATTTGCTTACCAGTGTTAAACAGCGACAAGCGTGGCCTGTGGACCAACTGTACCGATATTGTCTCAACTTAGCCACCTCACAAGTGTTGGGTTTTAATCACAAAAGACCTCGGTACAATTGGTTATTATCCACTCACTTATAAGCTTTATTTTCTTTGTCACTTCTTAGATGTTGGATCTTTCCTCTCCAACGATAAAGTGATCTGGGGTTCACATCCAAAACCAATTGGCAATGGATGGAGTGGTCCAAACCCTTATAAATCCACAGGCTATGTCTCAATTCCCAATGTGAGATTTATATTCTCAACACACCCCCGCACGTGTGGCGAATTTTCAAGCCATACACGTGGACAACATTTTGGGTGACATGGAGTCTGTGTGGCCCAAGGCTTCACACGTGGACGTGAGTAACCCGCTCTGATACCATGATAAAGTGATCTGGAGTTCACATCCAAAACCAATTGGCAATGGATGGAGTTGCTCAAACTCTTATAAACCCACAGACTAGGTCTCAATTTCCAATGTGGGATTTATTCTCAACAACCAGATCTAGATATGTACACAGACGCTAAAGACGCTAGTCGTCGGATCGAAGAATACTCGTAGCTAACTGACATTTGGAAACTGAAGGTCAAAGCAAGATTGCAATTTGCAAGATATATAGAAATGAATTAAGATAAAATTAACAACTTGCAGTTTCTTTAACGTAGCTTTGATATCTATAGGGTAAAAGGACATATATTTTTAAATACTCATTAGTCACTACCTAACGAAATTGCAAAGAGAAACATGTGTTTCTAATTGGGTTATTGTAGTACGTGTTTGTAGATGGGATTATTATGAGTGTAGGTACGTACGGGTGTTGGGGTCCTTGGGGAACCAGCACTTTACTGATCGATCATATATAAGAACCAGATCGAAGCGTGTAATTATATATAGAAGTAGGGGACCGAAGATTTAAATTCCAAGAAGAACCCGAGAGCTTTCTTCAGCCTCTTAATTGGGCCATACAGCTCTGGTAAAATCTCAACACTAGCTAGGCCTAACGTTCCCATGCATAGTTCCGCTTCAGATCAGAAACCTAATTTTCACTATTCTCCATTACTACACAGAACCAGCTTCGATCACTAGCTATCTGCAACACTTGAAGAACCTCATGATCTACCAGAAAAATGACACCTCGGTTCTCCCCCATAAATACACAATTCATTCATGCAACTTAAACATGCATGCCTGTAATTCGTCACTGAAAGTTTGGCGAAGTAAAAATAAGATGTATACGATCGAGCTAGCTAGTACAAACAGATGACAGCGACATAAGCAACGGAACAGAGGATGAGACGTCGGAATCGATCTGAGAGGGCATGTTTGTCACGTTAGGTATGCATGAAGCAAGGTAGCAAATGCAGGCAAAACTAAGGTGGTGGTTTCTTCAGGTTCACACCAAACTTATTTAATAGGGTTTTTGGCGCTTGTTTGAGGAATAAGGTTTAGGTTTGGCATTTCATATATATTGGCCATTTGAGGCTTAGTTTTCTTCTGCTGCAGTGGGGCTCAGAGAGCCAGTGTGTGACGAAATTATCTTTGCTTTCCAGATCATATTCAGGACCACTTGATTGGATTACTCACGACCCTGACCGTTGATTATTTAGTCAGTGATTCAGCTCCAAGTGAAGTCCCTTTTACTATCTAAATTCAATTGAAGTCCCGTTGATTATTTCCGGAGACCAAGAAAACAAGACTAATTAAGGTCCCCCACTTCCCATTGTTATATGTTAACTTGGTGAAAAATATTCACTTCTTTCACATAGTTTGGAATGCAACTAGTTGTTGTGCAAGTCTCTGTAACGATGATTCTCCAACAGCTAATACGTTTGTGATGATATACGATGAATAATATTCGCAATCTCATGTTCTTTAAATAATGAACTGGAAAACACGAAAAACGAACAAAAAGTTTTACGTACATTGTATACACAAAACTGCAGGAAGGCTTCTTAAGAAAGTATATATGGAATTAATATAGTGAGCGAGGCATGTCAGTATTCCGACCAATAATACATCGGGTGATCGAGCAACTTATGCATGGTGCACTAGCTACAGCCTACATGGAAGCACAATGTGTGTCACTTTCAAGTTTCAACAAAAACAGCTACCAGCTGGTTAATCTCTTTAAGAAATGGAAGCTAGCTAGCTAGTAAACCAAGCATGCCCATCTTCCGACCAATACACGGGTGGGATTGAGCTCTAAGCAACTGATAATTCTGCCCTAACCACACAATGGACGGGATCTATTTGAAGCACGGTGACTTAACCACCAAGTGACAAACTCATCAAGACACTAGCACGGAACCAGTAACTTATCAACACACTTAAATAGTCGCCGGCCAGCCATCCTCACTTACTCTCTATTTCAATCGTAGTCAAAACCAAAATTTAACCCATGGATCGACATCAACGAGTACCATATCGGAACTATAAAAGTTTATTGTACGTTTCACTACGCCAATTACACTTTTGGGTGACGACCATTGACGGGAAATGCTCAATTCCATCACCTCAAACACTTTAAACGACGGAGAAACAAGATCGTCTCTAGAGGAAGACATTTCATCGCTCAAAACACCCTGGAGCAATGGGATAATAAGTTTGTCACGTAAGATTCAATACTTAAGTGACCAACATATTTTGTCGTCGCTTAAACCTTCTGGAGTGACGAACATTGTTTTATTCCGTCAGTTAAATGTTTTTTCATCTACTTAAGCAGTTGGCCTTAAAAACACACAGAAACTAGATCTAAAACTGGGAAATTAGTCTGCAGCTGCAATTTTGAGGCCGATTTGGGGAAAAGCTTGAAGTTAGGGGTGTAAAACTTCTTCTTATCTCTTCTCATTGTAGGTTAGTATGAACTATATCATTTCTTCATCTTCTTACCATGTATTGAGTTTATTGCACCATGAATTTGATGTTTTATAGTTTACTTTTAATTTATTTAATCATGTAATTGGAGGTTCATTGTAGAGTTTAGTGTTAAAATCACTAAATTTAGAGCTTCAATTTGGTGTTCATTTTAGAGCTTTACTATGAGTTTTAGAGTTTTGTGTTAATTTTGTCCATTTGTGTTAGAATAGAGCTTGAATTTGGTGTTCATTTTAGAGCTTCAATTTGGTGTTTTAGAGTTTAGTGTTCATTTTGTCTATTTGTGTAAGAGTATAGCTTGAATTAGGTGTTCATTTTAGAGGTTCAATTTGGTGTTTTAGAATTTAGTGTTTACTTATATTTATGCATCATGTTTTGGAGCTTGAATTAGTATTATATTCATCACTTAATGTATGTAGAATTTAGTGTTGATTTTTGTTTTGTAGCTTCATGAGTAGAATTAAGTTATACATATAGATTAATTTAGTGCATAATAGTTTTTACATATAACGTTAGTGCTTTATTCATCACTTAATATATATGCTTGTGTCTTGTGTGTTATCTTTAGTGTTGGATTTGTTAATTGAATTTAGAGTTAAGTAGAATTGATTTGTGTGTGATTGCAAAAATCTAATATATTGTTCGTGAGTTTTTTTATTTCAATTATTTACTCAGTATATGTTTATTATCCGGTTGAATATGTGTAAGAGTAAACTCTTACAAGAATTCACTGGTTGCTTTTATTACCCTTGATGAGGCTTTTGGACAGAGGAGGGGCACAGAAGTAAGAAGTGAATTCCTATTTTATAAATGTTTGTGAGATTATTATTAAACTGCTGTTGTCTTTTATAAAAGTCAATTTACAATTTTTTGCTATTACGTACTACTAGGTTGTTAGCTATATAATGATTACCATATTGTATATATGCTTGTTAATTTAGACTGTTCATTTAGACTTAGGTTAATATAGAAGCAGTGGAAATCATAACTAAATACAAAAAAATAGATATTGCTTTAAAGCTTTGCATTTGTAAAACTTGTTCTTGTTTGTAGTTACTTCTATTCCCCAAATTAATTTACTGCATTATTCACAATATGTTAATGTGTTCTTATAATGGCAAATGGAGGAAGAGCCCTAAGATGGCGAGCAAAAAAGAGTGTTGGACCACGCCAGTTTGGAAGCTCCAATCATGAAACCAAGAGGAGTTGAGCATTGCAAAGGAGGAGTCGCAGGTTACCAAAGAAAGAGTTGATCGTGTATCTGCTGAATTGGCAGAGTGCAAGGCAGCATTTGAAGCGCGTTTAGCGCTCTTAGAGACAACTTTGCTGGCTACACAAGCGCAACGTTTGGTAGGTGGTAGTTCATAGGTTCTAGGCTGTTGTGTTTAAGGTGTTAAGGGATTTTGGTAGTAAAACACTTGGGTACGGTTGTTAGTTTGTGGAAGTACATATTTTGCATAGTTGCTAGTTTTGCATTGAACAAATGTGTTGAAATTTATGGAATGGTTCTACTTTCTTGTGAAATTGCATTTTCTTTGGTTCTGTGTGAATTGCATGTTTGGTCAATTTGTTGTGTGAAATAGGCAGGTTTATGTGGAATGAATATTGGGCACACAACAATTGATTCTTATTTTTTCCCTAATTGGAGTTTAAGCGACGGAGATGTTGTTCATCATCGCTACAATCCTAAGCGATGACAGTAAATGTTTGTCGTCTAACATTCTACCGACGCAAGGTCGTCGTCTAAACAAGGAAAAGCTCTCGTGGCCTAACAATTTGGCGACATAAAATGTCGTCACCTAAGGTAGATATGTTCGTCAAGAAATGTACTATGCGATGAACACTAATGTTGTCGCCTCTGTCTGGATAAAGCGACAAACTTTGATCTTGTCGTCGCTTAAGATCTTGAGGGACAGATTTTAAGCAACGGACCGGAAGTCGCTTGAGGGCTATAGCGACGCTATGTCTACTTTATGCGACGGGAAATATCCGTCACTTAAACGTATTGTGGGCGTAGTTTTCATCTTTTACTTTAACCATATAGTGAGAATTGAAGCATTGACTATGATGTAAGATACCTTATATAATGTACCTTTTAGAAGGACATCTTGTAGTCTCCCACTTCAAGAAGTATATGATGATCATCACTCAACAGAATTTACCAAAATCTCACCAACAGACAAACACAAGGACTAGTCACCCCAATAACGCAAGAATGACCCTATTCATAGTATATTTTCTGTAAACTGCTCAATAAACTTGTCTTTCATTCAAAAGATGGAGACTCCAATAATTGGTACCCTTTTGCAATATCTGGCTTTTACAGCAAATTAGATCTGTCATTTTGTCAAGAGTTTTATATATTTTATTTTACTGTCTGACCAAAATAAAGACAAGGCAAGCTTTTAGCCCAAGAAAGCTTTTAGTTCCCACAGTGAATTATATTCACATTCCAATTGCTGGGTTTTGGTCTCACTTGCTCCACTAGCAAATTATATGCATATATCCAAAAGGTTCGGTGTGCTAAATCTCAACTTCTCAACCGTGCATGAAAAGCTAGATATAAACAAGGTCGCCAATTTGTAATTAGTCTTACTTTGTTAATCTGATAAAAGAAAAAGTCTTAGTTTGTTAAATCTTCGATAACCAATATGGCTACAAACATGGTAACCACTTCTTTATTTCCATCAGACCTCAACCAGGTGCTTAATTATTCTCAGATTCTCTGCCACAATTCAACTCATTTCTTCTGTATATTGAGTTGAACAACTTGTTTAATCATATAGTTTGTGGTGTTAGTGCTGTAATGTTACCCTTAAACAACATTTTAGGATCACAAAATAAGAGTAAAATCCTTTTATTTTTCGAGTTACTATGTTGGGGAGGAAAATGGGATGAATTGGATTTCAAATGGTGTTGGATATGAAGTTACGTAAAAATTAGTCTCAACCTTCAAGAGTAAAAGAGTTGGGCAATGGCTTTTGATTATAATTTGTCATGTTTTAGAATGTTTCTTAGTGTGTTATATTACACTTATACCCAAAATATGTTATCGCTCAACAATCAACATGTTAAAGTCATCTTAAACAATAATATATTTCCAAAGTTGAGTTGTAGATTATACACTTATACCCAAAACATGTTATCGCTAAACATTTAAAGCAATCTTAAACAATAATATACGTCCAAAGTTGAGTTGTAGAGACAAAATGTTATAGATTATCGAAAATCTCAATGTTTTAGAAGATTAGACTTGCAAAAATAATTAACGATTTCAAATGCGAATTTTTTTTATATGACATCTATCTACTTAAAATTTCAGATCATACTTCAACGGAGAGTCCATCTAACCGGGGCATGTGCCCGCAATCCAGCAGCTGCAGCTTGTTTTCTGTTTTATTGATTAACTCGAGAAAAGTGTTGCTAATGCCACTAATGACTAATGTCATTGACCTCTACATCCCAAGTGATTTTGAAGGGGCAGGAAGAGGGGTTCTGCCACCTGTTAATTACCAAAATACAAGTATTAAGCTAATTAAGCCGAACCACTAATCTAAAACATCAAAAATGTTACCTGGAGCTTCATTAACCACAGTCCACATATCCTTCCAAGTCTCCAACCTGTTTTTACCTTTTTCCGGTGAGACCTCCAATTAAGCAGTAATCAAATGAACCCCACCTTTAAACCCGGTCAAATTTTTGTTAATTTGGTCAAAATTTTACATTCGGTGCCTTCATATAAAATCACCTTTTTTTAGGGAAAGTGATAAATTCATTGATACTACTGGACTGACAGCACGTGTAGTCCTGCAAGCATGTCTCATAAAAATAACCGGGAACTGTTCACGGTTTTACATTTTAAACGGAGACTGCCAGCCACGTGCCCAGTTTTAAAAGATAAATACACCAAAAAGAGAACAGAGAAACACCGTACCGTTTTAGCTCAACTCTTTTTCATTCACCGTAATATAATAAATGCAAAACCAAACATCCGAAATTACAAAGATGTTAATTTAATTAAATAAAAAAGCACCACCGATATTTTTCATTCCCGCCGATTCAAAATTTGCCGACAAACCGGCAACAACCGAGAACAGAAGAAACAGCGGTGGATTGAAGGAGTAGCTATTTATGATTATTACAAAGTCATAGAGCAACAAGAGGGTCGGAGGCAAACAGGTCGCCGATGTCTTGGAAATAGTCGCAGGTTGTGTTGCCGGCTGATCCGAACCCGAAATCCATGGCCGAGTCTGAGAAGATGTCGCCGAAATTCCCGAAATCGCAGAAGTTGTTGCTTTCTTTGAAAACACTCGTCTCTTCGAAGAAGTCAGGTAGTGTCGTCTGGAAGTCGAATATGTCGTCGGGGATGAAGCTCTCGAAGCTGGTGTGGTCGGAGAGCTCCGAGAAGTTCTCCGAAACACAGGAGTCTTCCCGAACATCTCGGACTTCTTCTTTGAGTTGGAGTTGGAGTTGTTGAGGTTGTTGTTGTTGTTGTTTGAGGGTCGGCGGCGACGACTCGACTTCGTTTGACGGCGAGCGGCAGCGGAGCACGGAGGTCGGAGAGCAGATAGCGTTGTGTGACTCCTCGCCGGAATTGTAGCCGTAACTGATGACCGGCTTGATGTCGGACATAATGTCAGCCTCGGGCTCGTCACTGACAGCCGGAGGAGAGTGAAAGTTGGTGAGCGCGTGAGGTCCACGTAGCTGGATGGCCGCGTTGTCGTACACCATGGCGGCTTCCTCAGCCGTGTCGTACGTCCCCAACCAGAGCCGTACTCGCCGGAAGGGGTCTCTGATTTCCGCCGCCCATTTCCCCCACGGCCGTTGTCTCACTCCCCGGAACTTCTTTCCTGGGGCAGGCTTCAACGTCATACGACTCGCCGGAACCACGGTTTTTCCGGTCTTCTTCCTAACCGTCCTGGACGTCCGGCTCTTCCAAACCGCCGTCGCCTCCTCAGCTTCCATCGAACACGACTCAATCGAAATCTCATTCACATACTTCTTGACCCTCTGGCGCCCGAAGAAGGGCTCGGGCTCGTCGTCGCTGGAGGAATCAGTAGCATCGCCGTCGGTGACGGAAATCCTGACAATCCTGGGCCGGACAGCCTCGGGTTCGGAACTACAGACCACCTTGGTGTGGCTCCGGTGGTGCGAGAACTTAACGGCTGGATTCAAATTCATGGCTGCAAAGAAATACTCCTTCTATCAGATTCTCACACACTAAGAGCAGCTGATTCGCATTGAAAGCGAGATGAGTTGAGTCACTGGGAGCGTGAAATAGGAAGAAGGTCTGAAAAGTAATCAAAAGATAGAGAATAGAGATTCTTTGGGGAGAGGAGAGGAAGAGAATAAAGAAGAAGATAAAAAGGAAAGCCTGAGCGATTCAGGAGCAGCACGTTAAAGAGAAGGCTTGAACCAGAAAATATGAAGGGATGAGGAATTAAATAGTGAGGAGGAGGAAAAGCTCCATCAAAGGACGAGAAATTTCTCGGAAAGTTTAAAGAGCGTGACCGTGAAAACCTTACCCCCTTGGCAACCAGACCGAAAAGCTCAAGCCACAGAGAGGAAGAAAAAGCAGAGAGATAGGCCAGGGAGGAGTGAGTGGAGGTGGCTTTTAACCGGGAAAGGGAAAGGGAATAAATGTTCGGAATCAGCCTCCGAAAGACTACGATGATTTTGGGTTCTGGCTTTAGGGAAAGGGGAGGAGGATTGGGATAGAGTACTGGGTTTTTGGGTTTACCACTGAGAGAGGATGAGAAAGAGAGCGAGTGAGTGAGTGAGTGAGGAGCGAAGATAGAGAAAGGGAGCACAGTATTCGCTGGATACCAAAACTACCTACTTTTATAGGATCCCAACCCAACAGCCGAAACCGGTAAACCCGGTTTAACAGCCATTATTTAATCCCCCATTTTCATTTTCTGATATTTATTTGCTTCTATAAAAACATTTTCCCGTTTTTTCCTTGGACGGGACCACTTCCCGGTGAGGGGAGCTCTTTCCGGCGAGAAAGTCCGAGAAATTTATCGAGGCGCCGCGTATGTTGGGCAGCGAGTGCGACACGTGTCATGAGTGGGGTCGGTTAGGAAGGAGTTCCCAATGAGAGGCCCGGAGATCTCAAATGCGGGGCCGACGGGTGGAAAAAAATTTCTGTGTTTTCGGAACTATGTAGCACATAAATTTATTAAATTATAATTATAATTTTATATATTTTTATTATTTGTGAAATAATTTTTATAAATATTAATAATTTTATATTAAAATTTCGGGTATAGAATTTAGAATTTATGATTTAGAGTATAAAATATATTATTTTTGTTTATGATATTAGAGTGTAGGGTGTAGTATTTTAGAAAGAAATTAAAAATAATATTTTATAAAATAACTTAAATATAATTTTTATTTAAATTTTAAATATCAAATAGTGATCGAAATTAAGTAGTCTCAGACATTAAAATGCGATTTTTCGTGCCTGAAAAATGACTCCGACAATGGAGCCTGGTGCCGAGTCAGCTACTGGAGAAGAAGAAGAAAAACAGATTTAATATTTTCATCCTCGGAGTTTGGGATTCAGGTCACGTGAGACGACACATGGGTTGGTTTGACTGGGGAGGGAAGGACCTGATTAATGAGGTTAGTCACCCGTTGAATCACTTGAATGGTAACTAATTACTTCTTAACCTTCGGTTATGAAAGTTCAAATTGGGGGTAGTACTGTCATTTACACTGAGGTTAGGACTTATATACTGACTCTGGGACTCTGAGGAGTGGTGGGTGGTGTTGTTGGTACCATTGGGTTATTTTATTTACCGGTTTTAAAAACTTTCACCCCTCTTCTCCTTATCTTTTTACAGCTAAGTTTAACGTGGCAGGCAGCCTCGAATTTTGTGGCTGTTTTTTATAATTACGTTTTTATCTCCTTAACCATGCAATGCATACTCCTCTTGCATGAATCGTGGTACCGACACGTGTCGAGTGATGACGGGTCAATTCTGTGATACGGAGAGAATCATCTTTGCTTGGTGCCCAAGTAGTTAAGAGCCTGAAGAAGAAAAATCTGATTTTTGATTTTTCTGGGTCATTTGGGGTTATATTTCATTTGGGGCAAAGGCATGCGTTTCTTGACAGTAAATAATTGGCCCCCCAAGCATCCAAAAATGTGGAGATATTTGGGTGCATTGATTGTAGGAGTTGAATCACGAAAATTCTTCCCTCCAGGTTCACCTCGCATACCATGGCAAATACCAACCATATGTTTCCGTTTGGATTAGATTTTAACTAACTTCTTATTCTCCGTTAATGTTTCTTTAAACTTTTAAAGAAACAATGAGAACAAAATGGTGAGTGAAGAGGTAGAACCGTAGAAACTGAGAACATAAAATGTTTTGGGAAAAAAAAAATATCATCAATGAAATTTGGCGGTGAAGATCATGTTGCTTGTCATTTTGGGTTGGAATACTTTGACAGTGGCAAGTAGGTCTTAACTAGTTCCCATTGTTAAGAATGCAAGCACGGCGGGCTGAAGCTCGATTGCAATTGTGCACAACGATTACCATTTTGATTTGTCGACTATGACGCCAACTGCTTGCATTGCAACTCTAGTAACGATACGTACAAGAGTTATTTGGTGTCTCATTTTGTCAACTATGGAGATATATTCAGACCTTAGAAGCTTCGGAGTTGCCAACAATTTTTTTTGCAATTCCTGCAAGTTTGCCGGTAGATTATTGAGATATAATTTTGGGGAGGATCCTAGTTCGTCAATGGTGAGTATTATTACTGATTTTTTGTTTATGTTTCAATTGATTTCGATAGCGCATGAATTCACGCACTGTTAACGTTGAAATTGGTGAATGGTCACTGGATGGAGGGAAGAACCTCTAGTTGGATCATAAAGATTGTGTTTTTCTTTCCTCCACTAGGTTAGATGGTGTGGTGGAAGTGAATGTGAACAAAATAAAGAGGGAAGGGACACATGTAAATTTTTCTACATATTATTTGTCATTTTAGTCATGTCTTATTTTGAACTATTAATAAGTGTAATTTAAGTAGTTATGATTTCTCGTCTGATTGTCTTTTCTGTAGAGGGTCTGATTATCTCATTAAATGTCAAGAGTGGATAATTTGTACTCATAAATTAATAGCTCATTATACACTTGATTTCGAGATTGCTCATGTAAGTGCGAACAATAATTGAATTGTATGTTCTAATGTAGTAAATATGTTCTTAAGCACGCAACCGTCGAAATCTTGAATTATCTTAATAGTCATTTTTCCTTTTCTTTTCTTTTTTAAAGAAAATTCCACTAAAGTTGTACAAAGAATTTAGATATTATCTTGAATGATAGTACATATGGAACCAAAAATGGAGCAAAGCTGGATTGGTACCAGTTTGGGAAAATCAATCATGAAGGATAAAGAGGCGTTTATATATTGGTAAATATTTGGTAGCTCATAAATTTCTCAAGTGTACGTTATATACGTTACTCATTATCTGGTAGAGTGAAATTTATTTTGAATAATAAGGTGAATGTATTAGGTGAAGTGCTGTCATTTTCTATCAGAAGGTAGCCACTAAATTCATACTCATTAATGAAATTATGTCAGACTCGTGACAATTTGTTTCCTTTCATATTCCTCGAGCATATGATATCAAATGGTAAATCTTCCTCTCTTGGTCACATTATCAAACTCATTGTGTCTCTTCTATTTCTCTTTTCTTTTCGCAAATATAAATCCCCATGTATATACGATAATTTCTTAATTTGTGATATAATATACTATGTATCTTCTTGTTTCAGATGTTAGGAATTTTTATAAAAGTGGGAATAATGCATATTGATTCATGTAAAGTTACGGGGAGGGATATTACTCAACAACTTAGAGTGATAGCTCAATTTATCACCATTTTGTTAAAAAAGAAGAAGATATATATGTATAAGTAATCCACTGTTTCACCAAATCATATCCATTGACTAATTCATGTTTTTAATACATATATATTCTACTGTATAGTAGTTCAGACATAACATCTTCCCAAACGTATAATAGAACAAATGAGATTATCATCATGAGAATTTTGTGAAGCCATTTTGTCACATGATGATCGATCATATATATCCACGCACAATGCTCGTTGGTTTTATGACATAATGATGTGGGAATTTTAGTTAGTAAATGCATTTCATATACCAAAATGTACAGATCTATGTATAATTTTTATTTTTCATACTACGAATGGCTTAAGAAAGTGGAAACGCACAAGGGCGATATAGTAATTGCATCCGTCACTAATCTGGGCTAATAGCAGAAGTGGTGGAATGGGCCAATCAGCCCGTAAGCCACGGCGACCTCGAACAACGTGTCAGACAACCAGAGCCGTCCTGCTTGTTTCTTTTGCAATTTATATTTGGATATTTTAATTCCAGGAAATTAATTATTTGGTCTGAGACTCTTAGTGAGGCGTCCCATGCATATTGCTCCTGCACTGAGAAACAAATTAAGGAGTCTTATTATGGGGGGCAACTTGCTCTCTTTCTTTACTATTTGTTTTCCATTAGAGTAGTGTTCGAGTCGGATTCAAGAGCTTCACCTCTTGTGTATTTCGGGTAAAAATTAATTGACTGTAAATTCATATGGAGTGAACGTAAGTACTGACGATATTAAACTAGTTATTTTCAGTCGTATACGGGGTCGCATCGCGTGTTAGTTTCATCGAAAGCCTAAAATATGAAATTGGAAGATTTTTATCGTAAGAATCAGGGTTATTTTGTGACTTAATTCGAACTAACTTGCGATGACTACATAGTAGATTTAACATAACAAGTGTTTTGATTAAAAGTTTGGACGATTGCCTGTATATATTTTTGGGTCTCATGCATGAGTACGTATTTGAGCTGGATTAAAGTAACTATCATGTGTAAGTTCCAACTGGAAAGTTATAAACGGAATATGTATTCAAACACTTACCTAGCCTAAGTGGATAAATTGACACTCAAAAAACAGCTTCACTTACCTTTATTAGTCATTACATTTCAGTCTCCTCTTCGTCACTAATCATATGGTAGTTGGATCTTCACAACCACCATGTTAGGCTCTTATTCATATATCTATGTCAAGGGAATTTCAAACCAAAAAATGGAATGGAAATTCGTCATTTTGCAATAATTTTGCCGCTTTGTTGCACAACCAGATTTGGATTACCTCCCAACTCCTAGTGATTTAGATTTTGCCTTTATGAACTCTCTTCCAATTATGATGGATAGCAACATTGTTGTAATGATGTGATCACAAACAAGAAAATAAAACCGATGGGTGCTAATCAGCATGAAGGGATTGAACAGGTCCAAATTTGCAATATATATTACCAAAGAAATACCTGGAAGATTGGCAACCGCAGTAGTAATTTGGATTTTGGGTAACTAAGGGAAACTATTAGGAATTTTGTCTCAACAATACAGACATACATATGGTGCATAAACTATGATACATATATACCCAACTTCACAATCATAGCAAATGGAGACGAGTTGCTATGGCGGCAGATTATTCTATATTACCATTTTTGTGGTCAAATCCCAAATTTGTCACTACTTAGTGATCCCATTCTATTAACAATTACTTCATCAACAATTTGTTTTTTTGATGAAGGGAATACCATAGCATACTTCCGCGCGCACCAACTTCATGTACTTCTAGTGACGACGATATGATTGCGTCAAGTCATATTCATTTTCACTCTTCAATATGTATATAAGTTTTACGTACAATGTGTAAGAATAATGTGTTATGTGTAACATGTGTTCAACAAATTGTTCGCAAGAACTTAAGTTGAGACTTGAGAGCATTCAACTAGACAAGCAATCACTATAAGATGATTTTATGTACTCAACGTCTCAACCCTTCAGGAAAAAAAAATACTCCTGAATAATAGGTGAGTACTACAAACATCAAACTAATGATATCTTGAAATTTGGAACATATAATAGAAAGGATTCTTGTTAATCTTATTTATTTTCTCCCCACTAATATTGAAACTTGTGTTTTGAGATCCAATGGATTTTTAGCGAGAGAAGAAAAAATGGAGACATTTGGATTCACAAAAAAAGAAGCGAAAACAAAAGCTGTAGTAGCTTTCTTGGAGTCTGCCTTGAGTGCTTCGTTTAATAAGGAGAGGAAGAAGGCCGTATGAAACCACTCCTAAAAAAACAACAATTAGCAAAGACTACATGGGATTCGACAAATCCATGAGAGAGGCCCAGGTCTCTGAGCTACACATATGTTAACAAAACAAAACCAAACAAAAACAATTCATATTCATGTTCTAATTTTGTTTTGGCTTCTCAAAGACTCAAACCACTAAATTTAAACCCTCGTCTATATGATAATTGTGCTGTGCTTAACTTCGAGAGAGAAAGACAAGTCAATCAGCATCATCACCATCTCCTAGGTATATATAGTACGTACGTAGTGTTCATGCTCACATGCTGCATTCTTTGAGCCACGAAAAACTTGGAGAGAATTCCCAGTATTAGTATTAATGTTATCAGATTTTGGTCCATTGCGAATTAACCTATCCCTATGTTCTCATGCAAGTCAATCAATCAAGCACTTATATCTATATGTACTTTTACTCGGTTTCGATTTATTATTATTCGACAATCATGATGTTTATGAAAATGCGAAAATATCAATCCTCCTCCTCTCCAAACAGAAAACTGTGTTTTTTAGGGTTAGAAATGTTACATTTCTCAAAAATGAGATGTTCATTACAACTCAATTCAAAGATATATATGCTACTCGATCGGTATGCATTTTAGTAACTATTGGTCGTAATAATTTTATAATTTTATTTAATACTTGGCTTCTCTCTCCAAATCCTAGAGATAGCGACTGAATTATGTCCTTTCTCGTCCGACGGTGAACGACAACGGCTGGGCTCCGACTGGACGAGTTTTCCGTGATCTATATAGGGTGTTCTCTTGTTTTTTGGCTATGGACTGGCAGCGGCTCGATGTCAAATTGCGTTGGGTTTTTGCTAAAAACGAATTTATACAAATTCCATTTTGCAATTAACAGTTTCATTTGATCAAATTGGTTGAAACTCTGAAACTTCCTAATTATTACACGTTTTCTTTTTGTTTCCCCAGTACAGTTGGACATCAACGTCAAGTGAAGAACATGGTACATTACGACGTCTTACTCTTCGAATTCCTTCGTTGCTCATTGGAAAAGCATTGTCTTAAACCCATAAATTGAGGGTTTTAATGGTGTAGGTAGGAATACCAATGCGTTCAACTAACATCTAGCAACAAAACAACATACCGGAACAAAATCAGGGTTGGAAATTGATTGAATAAGCATGGTAAACTTCCTTTAGGTTTATCATATATAAATAAAACCACACCAACTTCACTTTTGGACCACCATTTTTTACCCTGTTCTTTCCTAATTCCGACCATTTTTATCCATTCCCTGGAAGTGGTTAATTGAAGTGGTAAGGAAATTCGCTGACTTGAATGATTGAATCACAAGTTGAATTGATTATTGCTTTATTGGGTCATTATCATATTTCAATTTGGTACCAACAAGAATTAATTTGGAACAGAAGATCTCTTTAACGCTTGCACGTTCAAATGGTGCAATAGCTACTATTAATCTATTATTATGCATAGTCATGCACTCGAGTGTTTAACTTTCCATGAACTTGCAACTCCGTTCTCTTTTTTCTTATTTTTCGGGTGCAAAACAACATGTCAACGTATAGTAGCAATATTACAATTGGCTGTGTCAATTCTTAGTTATATGTATATACGTGAATAATTATGATTATTATTATTCATGTTATTTTACGTCCGTATAATTCTACATGCAAAGTTTTAGAACTAATAAAACAATGCCATACTTCGAACTTAAGATATCAAAATATGTCTAAAATGAATCAGTTCAATTTGTAGTAAAAAAACTCGTTTACCACCCATAATTTAGTATGTACGTCAAAATTAGTCACACATACACACCTATCGTATTTTTTTCCCTACACTGCATTAATGCATCATATATGTGGGTTTTCGAACGTTTGCATATAGTTAGAAAACTTATAGTTTTGAATTTGATGACACATAAATTAATGACTGAGAAGCTAATTAAGACCTTGACAAAGAATGCTTATATGCATATAACTTCACAATTCCTAATGTATAAGTGTTTGTAGTAATGTCTATTAATTTATATATCCACCATGGCTAAGTACACTTCAAATCGATTGATCTAGCTAGGAACTATTGATTAGCACCAATAACTGGTTACACGATAGTGAACATATATGCAATTAGCACTAACAAATGATTAGATGATTAGTAAGTGATTAAAGAACCGTACGTACTAATTAATGCTTAAACCAAAAGCTTTTAGGGGGTCAAGTCTTCTCCATTAAACGGCTTCAAGTCCATGGAAATGGCGACCAAGCTCGACAAATGGCCACACATATGATTTCAGTGGGGATCAAAGCAGGTAGAGATAAGTCACTCTTTGTCCTCAGTAGAGACAATTACCCCCCAGAAAATACACCACTAATTGTGATTATAGTAGCAATTAATGGCCTGATTTTCTGGGGCCAGGGTCCTTTACAACTCTTGTGCACGACTCATTATTTGAAATCTCTCTTCCCTTCACTGCATTAAGCTTTTCACGTGCAAATCAAGTTAAATAATCTGAGAGTGACGCAGATTAAAGAAGCCGGTCAATTGCAAAATGCAAATTAACTAGTGCAAGTGCAAAGTTGCTAGAGACATAGAGAGACATGGATCACTGTGTACCATATATATAGCCTATATAGAATATAAACGAAACTATAGACTAAGATACAACTATGCCAATTCAATTGGTTTTTGGGAACAAGACCTTATTAAATACGATGGGAACAGGGCTAGGCCTCATTTCTTGACACCATGGTTTCTGGTACTTGTGGTTTAGGTAGCTAGTCTTAATAACTTAGATCATGTTCTAATATATATATGTCCTAGCTATAACCAAATAAGTTAGAGCTTTGCAGGCTTATGCACGGCTACCATTCTAGATGAATTGAGCTATGACTAGCTTGAATTGATTAGATTTGTACTAAAGTCTTATGTACAAGAGGTTAATCTTTTGTTTGATGTTATAATTCTGAATTTTTAGTATTTACCCGACCCTGTATCTTCTTATAGCTTAAAGTTTCGATTCTTTAATTCTATGTATTTCGTATATTATTAAAAAATTTAGTTATATATATACTTGTAATCTTATACAACATTATGTTCAGTTGGAGAAATCTAATCTTAAATGTTGACGACTCTCATTGAACACGTCAAACATATATATAGTGTTAACAGTAATTTCTTCAGTAATAATCTACCTTGGATTTCTATCACCTTCTTTTTTAAACATGTTTTCCATGCAATACTTTTTCATTTGTCTCAACTTGTAGTTAACAAACGCAACCTAGATCGAGTGATCTGTTAACCATTGCAAACTTGTAGTATGATTCTCTCAAAGACACTGGCGGATCTAGCCAGTGGCTCCCTGGGCTTAAGCCCTTGCAAGATTTTTGAGGCAAACATGCTTAGTATTTATGTACTCCACTGCATTACACTAGTCTTTAATCTAAGAGAAAATATCAGTATCAAGCTTAGCTCGATCGTAAGGTAAGGATCTCAGTATGTGATGTATTCTGGAACCTCCGTTTGACTATTAGCGTAGATTTGGATTAGTGTATTCATGGAGCTTCTTTCTCCAATGACCTCCTTGCCGCCTCCATATATACCTCATTTCTTTGTAAGGACTTCATTTTTGTGCCATAAATTTAGGGGTTTCTTGCTACATATTTTGGTCCATGAGGTCGTTGTCTCTAACTATACATATGCAAAAGCTTTTCAATCTCACCAAATAATGCAAATTTTTATGTATATTAATTAGGTATTCTAATTATGAGCGGAAGAAATTAACTAAATCACCTATCTTTTCTCACTATATCATTGCTCATACTAGAACGAAAAATCATTCATGCTCATGATCATTCCCTCAAATACAACAATTAAGATTGAGGAGCTTCTTAGCCATGCCATAAGAAGGATACACACTCGTTTACATGCAATATTTGAGCTTCAATTGATTATTACTTCTTCTACATGCAGTGCATCGATCTTCAATTAATTTTTCTAAAATAAGAGATATATGAACTGTCTGTAGCGGTTCACGTAAAATCAAATAGAATTATAAAGAAGTCAGAAAATATTTTTTTTATCTATTAAAATTAGCCTGCGATATCATTTAGATCCTTTAGATCTGGATCAGCATTGTCAAAGATAATATTATGATTTAGCTATTCATCACAGCTGAATCTTGAATATGAACCTCGGCATTTTTCTTCTCTTCTAGTACATGAACCTTAGCCTTTGGCAAGTTATGGTCGACAAACAATATCTGAGACACCATTTAATAGTTTTGCAGGTGAAATTCACGAAGCACGAGCACACTTGATACGGTCACGTGATGGAGCAGATGCTACGTGTCACTTCCACACTGGATGCTCACTACCACCGCCCTAGATTTGGTCCAATAGATACGCAGATGTTCTTCAAAGCTGTCTCTACGTTTTGACTTTAACCCTAGAAATTCCATTATTCTCCATTTTATACAAAATCCAAGCTTCATGTGGGAAGAGGAAGAAGAGCGTCGTATGACTTTTCAATACCACAAAGAGTTGTAAAAAAATCCAGACCAAGGCCAAAGCCGAGGCCCTAAAAGTTAAAGATACAGAACCATACATTGTCTCCGAGCCAATGAAAGGGAGAGCTGAGAAATCTCCATAGCCCACAAGAACAACTAGCTGGGATATATATATGCTTCACGTTAAAAAGAGTAGCTAGCAGCCAGCAGGGTTAAAAGGAACAAAGTGGTAAAAGGTTTTAGGGTGCCTGTAGCTGTGTAGGACTATATCTCTCTTTAGGGTCCTGGCTTAGGTTTGTAGTAGCCCTACGTTTGTTTCTTCTCCAGGAAGAGTGTTGTCTCTGTGCGTAGGATATCAGATATGAACATAAACATGTCGACAAGAACGCAATTTTCCAGTCATGTCCTATTCAGCCACTTGGGTCTGGTTCTCACTACAACGCCTCTCTGTCTGGTGCATTTTATTAATTAATAACAAGAGAGGTCAATAATCTGGGTGGATTTTAGTTTTTACCACGATCTACTTGCTGAGGTTGCTGTCACGTACTTTGGCTGGCCTCAGTTACAGAGTCCCAACGGTCTGCTTCTTCCAAGAAGCAGCAGCTTTTGAGGTTTGTATATATACGACTGCATGCATGGCTACCAGAGAAAGGAGATGATATTTTTCTTTGATAAAGGAGGTGATATTCTGGTATAGGGTTAAAAGATGCTAGCTTTACCACGCATTGTCATTTCTCTGTAATTTTTCACTTTGCCGAGGAAATCTACAAAAGGGTTCTAGACCTGTACCGGCACCCCTATGATGAATGATCATTGTTCGTGGAAAAAGTAGATCGAGATTTTGTAATCCCATCTCGTAACCCAGTTTTCAACTCAATCTTGAGAGTGACATGACTTCAATTCGTAGTGTCAAAGCATGTATCATGTATGGGTATCACTGTGTGAGGGATTTGGACTTGGTCACTAGGGTTCTTGCAGAGCTGAAGTGATCTGTCACTCGGATTAGTAGTGTGGCCAGCAAAATTGTACAAAACGGAGCAGATTAAGATTGAATTGCCGTATGGTTCTGCACATATATCTTGGATCTTCAGAGGTTTAGTTGTTAGCAAAACATAATGGGAAATCTAAATAAGAACCAGATAAATAGATGAAAATTTACAGTCTGTGTACACGGAACCTTTTTAGTTTTGTGTTGGTAGAACATGAAGTGATGAAATCAATTTTCATAGTCCAATTTTACGTTGGTCGACCCTAGCTACGCCCTCGACTAGAACTACAATATCGAGTGCGACCCAGATGTCAAAATTTCAAGCAATGCTTAGGTTGAAATATATTTCAAGTGAACAATTGACGTATTCGGGTGTGAAGACCAATGATTCAAACTCAAGTCATTAGAGGTTCTTTTACTAAGCTTTAGAGGCATTCAAACTCAAGTGGATTGAAGTAATATTACTGCTCTCATGGACCTCGCCCTTACTCTAAAGTCTAAACTGTGTGCTTCGATGATTTCGACATAAACATAAAAACTGTTTGCTACACGTTTGATGAAGATGTGATTATGGTAATATCTCCACGAAACTGATGTTACTCTTCTGTAGCTGATATGATTCATGCAAATACTTTCGTCTGAAGTTCGATCAAAACCCACTTTCTTGTAAAAGAAAGTGTATATTTTAGTCGAGGCATCATATGTTATCCTGGACCGCTATATAATATCTTCAGCAAAAAACTTTTCTGTCTTTCTTATTTCGGTCGAAACTTAAACTTCCATCTCTATATAAACTGTTGCAGTTTTGCCAGTTCACCCAGTTGTGGTCTACGACTCTGCTGCTAAACACTTTCCACTATCAGGTAAAACAACCGTAAAAGAGGAGAGGGCAGCGAATTCCTAAGAATAGTTAGTTACCGGGACTTGAAAGATCTTGCAGGGAGAAAACACAGGAGCGTTGATTTAAGAATATGGTTAACCCAAAATTAAGTTATGTAATGTCAATAACTCGAATAAAACACCGTAGGAGATTTGTATACGTAGGGGAGGTCAGTGGCTACGGAGTTAGAACTCTCTCAGTCGCATCAGAGGATTCAAGGCTGTACTGTGTCAACCTAACCAGCTTTGGCTCCCACTCTGTTGAGAGGAATCCACACTAACGAATCCGTACTTCAGTTCGGTTTTCTGCACTGTAGGAAAAGTGAGCCATCATTTCATTGCCTGTGTTTTTCCACATTTCTATGATCCATTATCTTAGTTCAGTATCTACTCTACCATTATCTACTGCAGATGAGTGTCAGACACCATAGATATAATTTCCTTCGGAATAGAGTATCAGACACAACGATAGATAGATGATTTAATTTTAGAGCGGTAGATATCAGACACAAGGGATAGATGTGTTTCATAGTCATAACTTAAATTTTGCATAACAATTCAAGGCAATTGTGTTCCGCGGGCAGAAATCTCTTCCTTTTGGTCCCATATATGTGAAGGACAGATCACAAAAATACCATTCATACGTCTGATCAAATATTCAATGCCATAGGGAAAGATGCCCTCCTCACAGTCCTAGCAGCACACTAGCCCATGGCGTACTTCTGGGTCCAGCTCCTTGCGGTAGTCTCATACTTGTTCTTGTCGGTCTTGTACATATGGGCAATCTCTGGCACCAAAGGATCATCAGGATTTGGGTCTGTCAACAGTGAGCAAATCGAAAGCAATACCTGGAGAAAAAAAAAAGAGAAATGAATTACATATTTCAGTAATACAAATAAGATAGCAGCACACAGTTCTGTTTCCTTTTCAGTATATAATCCATTATCACACACTTGAACAACATGAAATTACACATTTTACCTTCGATATGGTCAGGGCAGGGCTCCACTGTTCCTTCAAAATGTCAAGGCATATGCTGCCATTGCTATTGATGTTTGGGTGAAACACCTTTGTCCTGAATGCAACCTGCATTAAATATAAACAAGTAGAACAGACATAAGAGAACTAAGACAAATCATGAGAGTGAGACATCAGGCAACAAAATACTTAAAACTTCATGCCAGATTGTTTTCTATTAGTATATTCAGTCAGCATAATTTTATGAAAGCAGAGAGTATGCAAAAGTCCAATTGTATAATTAATATATGAAATTTTTTAATGCCATTATAACTATCTATTCAAAATGGCTAAAAGTTGTACCATGTATGAATGGTAAAGTAAGCTCGAAAGAGCTCACCTTGAGTTATAATTTGATATAGCTTTACAAACCAAAAGATCATGGACTTAGCAACATATCTGGCTATAAATGAAGGCATGCAGAGAAGCTTCTATAGGAAACAAAGAGAATGGGAAGTACAGAAAGCAACGAAAAAAGGGAGTCCCAAGTAAACAAAACAACAATTTGAGATGAGCGAATAGGATGCTAGGATATACCTTTGGTGGCTTAAAGGGATAGTCTGGAGGAAAGTGTATGGTGACAAGAAACACTCCACCTGCATATGGACTGTCCGCAGGACCCATGATTGTCGCCTGCCAATGAAACATGTCTTCTGCAACTGGGCCTAAAGATATACGCAAAGGTAAAGAGAGTTACATAGAATACAGAACTATTATAAGAATCCTATCAGCAGTGTTTCATCGAGCATATTTCTCCGACATAGGAAAGGCAAGTAAGTCATTAAGTTGCCAATTACTTATTTACACGAAATAGTACAAAGTTTCATTAGACAATGCTAATGCTAGTCTTCATATCGTAGCAGTAAAGAATACAGCATTGTACGGTACATAACAGATGATACGGCAACAAAAGTGGCATTGAAACTTTACATCTAGTGCGTGGCAGCAAAGTAAACTCCTACAATTGACTCCATGGAGTAAGACAGTCGTGTAATGCAAACTTGAGTACAAGATCAAAACCAAAACAAAAACCCTTGAAAGAAAATGAACCCCTTCCTACCATAACCACTACGTCAAACAACAACCAACACATTATACTTCTTCAACAGCTGCAACCTCCCTCTTCCCGACTCCTTTTCAGTATCTAACAACTCACAGGAATTCATAACAACAAAATTCCCTTCCAAAATGTTGGCTCAGCACCAAGCTGACTTCCAACACCCGTAATGCCGCCTTATTCACCCAGAATGAGCACCACTCACATCCTTCTAGGCTATGCACATAACCATATACGAAAGAAAACAGTGGTCGTAACGGGATCCTCATGGACCATGCTAATGGGTCCCAAGATATTATGCATATCACCAATTTCAGTAGAAACCAGACCACCACCGGCCAAAGATACCACCTTTACCATCCTATAACATGTCAAATCACTCATAGCGTTCAACTGACGCGATTCAATCGAAACAACAAGCAAACACAAACCCTAGATAGATAGACAATTCGGACGCAAAAGACCACAGACCGAAACAAAAAAGCAAAATTGAGCTCAAATTCAGACCCAAAATCTCCATACAAACCGAGCAAAGACACAAACTTTAAGATCAATATCAACCAAAACAACCAATTCAAATCCAAAACACCCAGAAGCACACACAATAAAATCAGAAATCAAAAAACGAAAAAAGGAACAGATCGAGATTTGATACCAGCGCTGCAAGAGGTAGGAGGATCTTTCTGGAGATCCTTGAGCTCCTTCAAGATCCGCTTCGACGCCATCGATCACCTTCAAAAACCAAAACCAAAAAACGAAACCCTAGAATTGATCAACCCCCAAAAATCCAAAGCACGCTAAATAATATGATTCCCTTCTTCTCTAGCTGCAGAACAAAGCGAGAGAGAGAGCTGGGAGATTACCTGAAAGACCCTCCCGGTTTATTAAGGGGAGTTGGGTTTTTCGGTCTTTTCGCACCTCTCTTTTTGTTTCTGTGGAGGTGTGGGTGGTAGCTCCTCAACCACCACTCACGAATGAGTTTATATATCGCACGCAAACCTCATGGGGATAAAATCGTAATTTCCCGACGCATCATGTCCACATAAAAGCGTCCCCGATCAAGACGGGTCATTGCATGTAATTTGGTAAACGTTATTTTGGACCTCCGGTCACCGGAGGCTGCTCTTCATCCAAATAGTATGGTCTATTCGAGTGTTTGTTAGTACACGTATCTGTTCTACTTCTACATTCTGATGACCTTGGTTCCATGTTTAAGCTCTACAGGCCTTTGTACAGAACTGATGAGCAAATGTGTGTTTGCCCATAAAGAGATTAAGAAAGCACCAAAAGATAATGCCATTTGACCATGAATAATCACTAATACATTGATAAAAGTGTCCTAACTCTACCCTGAATGGAATCAATTAAGTTGATTAATTTTAAAAGACAAAAAAAATATCACAAACTTGTTCATCAACTGGAGCAAAGACATTTTGAGATAAAATGTAACTTCATGACCAGACGAGAAAAATGCCAAATAGCTCACTCTTGTGAGGCTGATTGTGGTGTTCCAACTACTGGAGGTGGTGTTGATGCGAGGGGTGTTGAGCTTTCTGATCTGTTTCCAGATGATGCACGATTGTCATTATCCATCCGCCGCACATTTTCGATCATCTTCACTACATCCGGCATCTTAGGTCTCTGATCCGGCATCCTTACCACACAGGACATAGCTATCTGCAACATCTCCACCATTTCTTCCTCTATGCCTGGATACCTCATCAGTTCTAAGTCAAATACTTCTGCTGTCCACTCCTCACGAACAACTGAATGAACCCACCTGACCAAGTGGACCATCTCATCACCTGCAGTAGTATGAATGGGGGATTTTCCGGTGAGGAGTTCAAGCAGCACAACCCCAAAGCTGTAGACATCAGCAGGCTGTGCTGCTTTCCGGGTGTCTGTCACTTCTGGAGCTCGATAACCAGCAGCACGGGAGACAGGTGGAGTCAGTGAACTCATTATAGTTGTCAGGCCAATATCAGAAACACAGCCATAATGTCCTGTATTGAGAAAGATGTTTGAGGCTTTTACGTTTCCATGGACAAGCTTCCCACCATTCTCTGTATGTATATGAGCGATTCCTCTGGCAGCTCCAATAGCTATTCTTAGTCGTGTATCCCAATCTAGAGGGATTCTATCTTCTCCTCTTCTACCTGAAAATGGAAAGAATGTTTAGCAGTGCAGTACAGGAAAGTGCAACTAAGAAATACCTATGAAAGTTGTACCACAAGATAAGTCAATGCTAAGATATACAACCACAATTTGTTTATTCATATGAACGCAAGGGTTTAAAGTTCCATGGTGAAGATAGATTGAGGGGTTCACAACAGATATTCACACCATCACACCTTTCAGGGAAATAATTTTTGTGCAGCACATGGTTAACAAACAAGCCTATTCTTAGCAGAGAAAAAACTAGTAAAATTGATTCAGTGTTTGACCATGTATGAGTCCCTTGATGTCCAAAAGATCAATTTTGTAAAGATTAAACATGTATCATCCTTGAGTCACCTGACTCCCCTCCTATTTCTTGGTAAAAGATAATGAAGTTTCATATAAGTCTCGGAAGAAAACAACATTTGTGTGGGTGCATATATACTCTGGTAAAGCTACTTTCCCTTGATGACCAAAGCAGTAGGGGGATGTATCACAAACTTCGTACGTGCTGGATAGAGAACTAGCATGTGGGTGCAAATTTCCCTTGATGATGAGCAAAGCATGTAGTAAACTATAATACTTAGTACTCTATTGGTACCTTTGAAATATTTTCATACATTTATCTGGACTTAAAAAAAAACAGTCCTTTATTGTTATTGCTCAAGTCATTGTTAACCTTCAAATTTCAAAATTTAAGTTTGAAATTGTAAAGCAGAAGAATATTAGCACTTTTAAGCAGAAAAGAAGGAAAGTAGATTCTACAAAATCTAGATCATGAACAAGGATCATATTAAGGTTTGGACCAGTAATACATCCAGAACCATGCAATACAGCTTTGAGCAGAGCCTCGTAACATTCCTAGTTCTTAAGTTTGTTTCAAGGGATTTCTATCACACTCTCATGACTGATCTAATAAGTAATAACTGAAGCCTCATAGAGTAGTACTAACTACTAACTAACTGAATTCTTTATAAGTTTTGCCTCTCCAATTAATACTTCCCCAAAGCAGCAAAGCTACAGCAATGTGTACGGATAAAGAGACAATCTCTATGATGCATACCAAACTAAAATTGCAGCAATAAGCTATTTGCGTTCAACTAAATTCAATAAAAAAAAGTTTCATCAATGAACGGAGACAGCAAACTTACCGTGTAACATAGCTGAGAAGCTCCCCTGAGCGTGGTAGTCATATACCATTAGCTTCTCATCTTTGGAATAATAGTACGCCTTGAGTTCAACCACATTTTCATGCTTGATATTGCCAACAATCTCCATATGCTGCTCAAAGTCCTTCTTCCCCACATTTACATCCTTCAACCTCTTCACCACCACAACCGTTCCATCCTCCAATATTGCCTTATAAGCTGTACCAAATGTCCCCTTTCCGAGTATTTCAGCTGAAGCCCTCAACAAATCCTCCAGATCAAATGCATAATGACAACCCTCAAAGAAAACCAGCCTATTATTCGCATCCTGATTCCTTGAAATCATCTTCTCTGGGGACATGTCCCCCTTCTGCAACTTCCCGGAAACCCCAGCCTCCCTTTTCCTTCTTAAGCAGACGACAAGTATCAGAGCTGCAAACGCCACAACGCCCAAAACAGCAGCAGCAATAATGATTGCCCGCAATGCAGTCTCACAAAGCTTCCCACCATTCCTAGATTTCTGAGAGGGTGGAACAACAGGAGGAACTTCAGCTGGAAAATTAGCGAAAGAAAGGTTGCTGTTACCCTCAAACACTGCCCTTGAAAACCTCTGTAACGATTTCGGCACACTCCCACTCAGATTATTGTTGGCCAAACTCAGCTGCTGCAGCCTAGGCACCTCAAGATCAGGAATTTCACCCGAAAGCGAGTTGTTGGCAAGATTCAAAGCCGAAAGTTGAGTCAGATTGGAAATCGACTCAGGAATGCTGCCATTGAAATGATTGCTGGCCAGATTAACTATGGTGAGGTTCTTCCAAGCAGAGAAGTCAGGCAATGGCCCAGAGAAGTTGTTGAACTGGACATACAAGAAGGACAAGTTCTTTAGATTGGAGAAATCAGAAGGGAACTGCCCATTAATCACATTGGATCTAAGGCTCAGAATCTGAAGCTCTGAAACTCTGCTCAGAGTATTGGGAGGTATCGGGCCGATCAATCCGATTCCGGGCAATCTGACGGCTATGACGTGGGCCTTATCTGCACTGCAAGTAACTCCAGTCCAGCGGTCACAGACAGGAGTGTTGCTATCCCAATTGAGAGAGCGAGAGTGGGGGTGGTTGTTCACAAAGTCAAGCAATGCTTGCTTATCTTCAACTGGGTCTGCATTTCCATGAATCCAGAAAACCAAACCCAGCAAGAAAAGCCAATGCACAATGCAAAGACCTTTCATTTTTTTCTTTTACCAAAAACAAAATACAGAACACTTCTTCAAGCAGAGAACGAGCTGTTTCTTCTGCAAGGCTTCACCTTTTTCATTGCTCTCTGGTTCTTCTAGGCTATGGAGAGGAACCAAAAAACAAATATAGACAACAACAAAAAAGAGAGTAAGTTCTGAGTACAAACAAAAGACAGAATGTAAAGGGAAACGAGAAAGAGGGAAAAATGATCAGATTCCAAGGTAATTGTCTGGAAAAAGTATAGGTGACTCTGAGAAACTCAAGCTGTAAAAAATGAAACAAAACAACTGAGCTTGCTGGTTGCAGACTTGCAGGCTTTAAATAATGTGTTTATAGTCAAAAAGCTACCTGTGTAAGTTGTGTTTTATAATGCATATTAAAGCAAAGTCACCAGAAACTGAGCTTCTCTTTTTGTTCTTTGTTTCTCCTTTCCAGTTTAAATTTTTTTAAAAAAAACACAACCCAATACCAGAAGTCCTACAAAGAAATTTTCAAATTCTTTAACTCAGTAATGAAAGCAAAACACCAAGTACCCAGAAAGCTCATCTTACCTAGCTAAAGACTCTTCCTTTCAGTTTTCCAGATCTGACTGACCCCCAAGAAAGTCCTGTGGATTATGGAGCCAACCCAAGTCCAGAAACCTGTACAGAACTCTGCCTCTGTGACCAAAACAATCCAAAGAACACACTATTCAGAAACAGAAGAAGAAGAAATGTGAAGCATTGAGCAAAGTACTTGTACAAAAGACACAAAAAGACTGTTTGGCACTGTGAGAGCAAAGTGGAAACGTACAAGTTATGATGCCCTTCTGAATGTGATACAACTCTGTAGCAAACGAAGTATCGAACTCGCCCTGTTTACGGTTTTAGAAGACACAAAAACCGACGCTGCTTTGTTTTTCCTCAGTAGAGTTTTGCCGTGAAAACGAGAACGAGGGCCTAATATGGCGGAAGAGGTGGGGGGACTGGAGGGGAGAGGGAGGTTTTAAGGAGGGTGAGGTCGTGACGGAACGCCGTTACTGGGATGGGGTTTTGGGGTTGGGACAGTGACGTGGTGGCCATTTAGTGGCGGGACATGTGGGGTTTGGTTATTAATTTTCTTGATAATGAGGGGCGAGGTTGGAACATGCTCTTTGTACTGCGCTGTCGTTTGGGAATCACGGTAACGACGAGGGTGTAGGATTGATATTGGCCGTTGATTTCGGACGCCCGGATGGGTGGGTGGGTATGGATCGTTGGATTGGATGACGGTGGTGTTTGACCTTTTTCTGTGTAATAATGGGTTTAATTAAGGAGATTAGTTATGGGTTGTTAGACACCTTAACCCTATTAGTTAATGTGCCCTAGATTGAAAATCAAAGTAAAAGTGAATCTGATTGTTCTGATATGCTACATTTAGTAGTTAGATCTCATCAGATATGGTTACATACAATAGACTAAAGAAATTTTTTTTAATTTATCAAAGAGTAGCTAATCCCAATAAAATTGAAAATTTTGAGGTTTTCATTTCTTCATTTTCCAATCCAACAACTTGGTTTTTATTTTTATTTTTTAATTTACAAGATAACACGTTGTAAAACATAATAAAGATAAATATTACATCATTTTAATCTAAATCGTCCGTAGAATGACAAAAATTAACTACATTTTAGAAATTGTTATGTAAACACATAATTTTGCAATGCTATTCGACTGTAATACTACTATACCAACTTAAAACCTCTCTCTAGCATTCCTCTAACATACAGACAATGAAGATTAAGTTGAGCCATAAACACGAGTTTCTCTTTTGTCTTGACTCTCAACTTTCAACCCCTTATCAAATTTCTAAGACACATCCCAATCATGTGTTATACTCCATGAGTAATTTTATTTTGTTATCGTGTGTATAAAACAATCAACTCGTACATGGTGCAAGATATAATTTATTTGTTCTGAATTGGTGATACTCCATTTACACAACTTGGGATTTTGCTTCTTTTGCTTAATGGAGTCGGAGAGATGATAGAAGTAGTTAAACCACAAACACGGACAAACAAGAACTATAAACCCTAAATTACAGTCTCCTTTGGAAAATTTCACCAGATTTCGAAAGTAATTGGCAGATTATTCCTACTCTAATCATAACCAGAAAAGATAAGCAAAGTCAAAACTACAGAAATCTTCTAACAACCTCTTATTTTTTTCACAGAATTGGTCAATTGAGTCTTATAACTTATAAGTCAATGCACTCACTATGGTTTGTTTTCAACCAGCTAAGCTTCCATTACCCAAAATTCCAAAAGCCTCTTCTAAGCGTTGGTCCCATTTTATCACACTTCAATCATAACTACATAATGATTAATTACATTACATTAAATCTATATCCACCATCACTATGACCAGCATCAAATCTTGGTATTAAAAAAGAAGCTGAAAATTTAATCTGAAAAGCATATAGGTAACTCTTCCCCTTGAAAACATCAAGCGCCAAGGAGAAAAAACCAGTACAGATCGACTTCAGTCTCTCTCTATCTTCCTGCTCTCTCTTGCTCTTATTCATTTGTTTTCATGCTCATTTCTCTTTTCATTGATTCCCACAGCGTATATTAGTTGGAATAGTTATATAGTAAGTTAAACACAGATCATTATTCGATGACCTAATCTAGGTTGGTAACAGTATAATAATGTGCACATGCAGATCCATATAGTATATATAGTACGAAAATTTTGGTTTTGAATTTTCTACTCTTGGAGGAACACAACCACCCTTGTCTTAATCCATGTCTCTTTAAACTTTTATAGCTTCAACCAACTATGAACTACCATCTCTTTTTCAATAACAAATGCTTCAAGGCTCCATTGGCCATTGTTAGTGTCCATACTGGGTTGGTGCAAAATGCTTAGTACTCTGTGGTTCAATTTTAAAGCTTAGCTATATCTAGTGTGGTGAGCACCCAGATCAGTCAATGAAAATTATGCACCAAGATATGCATAGTGTCCAAGAGCTTCACTCTAATTTATTTGCAGGCCCTTTTATGCTTTAATAGGAGAATCCAATTATTAAAGCAAATTGGGTGCATGTAGTAACTGGAAGTTTGCAAATATGATCCAGTGGTACCTTAAC
Source organism: Argentina anserina (assembly GCF_933775445.1). Lineage (NCBI taxonomy): Eukaryota > Viridiplantae > Streptophyta > Magnoliopsida > Rosales > Rosaceae > Argentina > Argentina anserina. The sequence goes on from NC_065876.1 coordinate 6,919,682, forward strand.
CTTTTGTTGCTGCTTTCATTATTGGGTTGCATACCTTTTTGCAGTGTTGGGATTGGATGAAGATACAGATCATATGCTGTGTCTAATTCATGTTTAGCCTTTTGATTTACTAAATCTGGCTTCATATGTTTTGGATTGGGAACATTTATGGATAAGAATACTCCTATATATCTCCTTCAGCAAGCATAACTGTTAGACTGAGACACTAGCTTCAGCTTTATTGGATTAGGTTGAGAGATATTTGACGTCTTCTAAGACTCATATAAGTTCTAGATCGAATGCACTAATAACTTGAACACTCGTCAACGTATAACTATTTATTTGGTCTAACCTGGTATATAGATCAGAGGCCTGGAATTTCCTTGTTTTTTTAAACTTAAGAAAAATAACATTTATAAGAGATTATGATTGAAACGATAGAAAATTGAAACCCTTAATCCATATGGGTCTTTTAGCTCATTTAAGAGAAACTGAGCTATTCGCCTATTTGCATATCGAACCAACCGAAACTAAATCAAGCAATGCATGCATGTAAGTAGCATTGTTTAAGTTGCTGCTCTTGTTGTGGCAAGTGATCGAGGTGAAGAAGAAATTGCCCAAGGGCATGCATTAAGGGAGTGGAGGGTGTTCTAATCAATGAATATGTATGTATTTGCTTTTGGAGTTCACTGAAACTGGACATGATCACTGTGTGCATATAGTATTTGGTCTGAATCGATTAGGTACTTGACTGAACTTTACAGAGAAAATAACTGTGGCGTTTTGTTAGAAGAAAGACAAATTTAACCTTGTTTTCTAGCAACTTGAGTGACCGATGCCAAGACTATCAAAAATCACTTATGAAGTAGTCTATTATTGCTCATTATGGTCGTGTCTAAAGAAAGTTTGGGATTATCATGTTTTATAAACTTAACAAACCAGATGGTAAATTGGTAATAGCTGGATATTGAAACCGAAACACCATACAAAAGAAGAAGAGTGTATATATGAGTTTCAGGGAGTGACCTCATGGTTTTGTTCTCCTTGAAAGTTGAAACCCCAACTTAATTTTCTCATTGATTTAGGAGTGAAGTGAGTTGTTGAGGATGCTTCTCATGGTCCCTCCTTATCCCCAGACTAACACATCAAGGTTGTTGTCATCTTCATGGGGATGTTGGAGCACATGCATGTTTCTGCATATTGTCCTCTTGCAGCTATTCTGATTCAATTCCAGTGGTAAGTTATATGAATCACAAGGTGTCTATTGTGCAATGTCATCGCAATTTTGGAGGTTGGTTTTGGTTTCTTGTTTCTTTCTTTCACAACTCCTGTTAAAAGACCATCCTGACAATCTCTAGATTATCATGATATTTCATTAACCAAATTCTTGACGAGCATAAGTAATGCATCGTCAGTTTCGCAACAGAACCTTCATGTGGTGAGGCATTGAACTTGTAATGGAAGAGAACAGAAAAACCAGTGGGAGATCTACTTATGTAATAAATAACCTGATCATAGGTATCAACAATCAGAGTGGCGCAGCGGAAGCGTGGTGGGCCCATAACCCACAGGTCCCTAGATCGAAACTAGGCTCTGATAATATTCTTTTTATTTTATTTTTTAAATCTGATATTTAAGTTTTAATCCTCTAATTGCTTGGGGTAATTCGAGTTCAAGAAGCAATAACATGAATACTTAAATTACTGCCTCTGCAGTTCAAATGTACACTTCCAATAAGTAGGAAATATCACCAGTGATAGCTTACAATGGGGGAGAAACTAAAAACATCTCCCACTTCTTGCTGAATACATAGATAGCAACTTAGCAAGCATCACAAATTAAAAAAGAAGGTGATCATGCTCTTATTCACCTTCTTATAGCCAAATCTTAACATGAAGTTATATGCCCCTTTGCACTTGTTTTGTGATTCTTCTGTTATTGAGTGTGGTGTCTGCAGAAAACCCTCTCATGCCAGGTTTAAGAGGGTCCAGCAATTTGATCATTAACTTGAAGGCACTACAGAGAGCTCCAATCGGCCGGTCCATTCCTCACCCGGCTTCAAGGTAATCGGCTTCTCAACTGCTGCTCCATCAACACAAAGCATCTGCTTGTACTCTTCATCTCCAAGATCAACTATGGATTTGGATTTCTTGTCCCAGGGGTTCCATACCACTAAGAACAGGTACAGTTGAAGAACACAACACTCATTAGTCAATTGAAGTGGCTGTTTCAAGTATTTTAGTGCCAACAAAACTTCCTAAAACTAGTGTGAAGTTAAGGAGAAAGAGAAGGTCGCAAACTAGGGAAGCTAAAAGTTATTGATAACACTTCCTGAAACTGAAGCCAATGGTATGAATCTTACCAACGTCTGGAAGTCCCTCCTTTCGTACAACAAATGTCCTCTTTTTTTCATGATCAAAAACAGCTATTGCACCTGAAGAACTAAGGTAAGCTCGGTCCACCTGTTTGAGAATGAACAACTTTAGAAGAGGACCATTTGGCTTCACTGACAAGTAGACAAGGTTTTGGAAAGCATGATTTACCTCTGATTCAAATGTCAAGGCATCCCCTTGTTCTGTAAACCGCTCCTTTTCACATAGATTATCTAGGTAGTCAAGAGTCTCCAGGCCCTCAATCCTCACTTCACTGTCAGTTCAGATCATACTAATTCATTTCTCAAACTATGCAAAACTTAAAATCACTCTACTACCTATTCATTGGCAGACACAAGGTAGACAAGGCTCATGCTGTACTTCAGTCTAAAATCGAAATTAACTGAAAGTAGGGTTACTACTTACTCCTTTCTAATTAGACTGGTATCTGACACTGATCATGTTGTGATCGATCTGTATAGCTTTTGTTTCTGACCTACTTGACATATATGTCACAAAGCAAAGTAGTGATTAACATTCCTATGTTCTAATATTTCAGATTTCTCCTTTCTTTGTTTGTGACATGTAAAAGAAATATTTTGACTGCAAGAGATTAGTTAGTAGCTACATGGGATAGAGATTTAAAACCAGAATCACATGGATATAAATCACATTGTATAGAACTTTAAACCAACAGTTCTCATTCTGGTGTAATTTTGTGGACACAAGGCCAACTGTGGTCTACCATCTACCAGATCTACACGGAAGGGAAAAGATAATATAACTAGCACTATAGCTAGTTCTGGCTTTTGGTTTGCTTATAAGTTCTAAACTCCTAATAATGTACCTGATATCAGAAATGGAGAAATATGTATGATAGGCAATTGAAAAACTGAAAGGCTTGCAATTGATGTTCCTGATTCGTGATATCAGGGTTAGATGCCCTTCTGCTGCCAATGACACCCTAAGACGAAACTCGAAGCTGAAAAACATTATTCAAATCATCTTTTCAGAAAGAACACGTATCTCTGAAATTTATAAAGCATATGTCATGCTATCATACTATGATGCTTTCAAGATTCAAACTCAAACCTATGTGGCCAAATCTTCAAATCATCCTCGGATGGTTTGAGTAGCAAGTCAGTGTAGGCCTTGCCATTAGGATCAAAAGGACTTAGGGGTGGAGGTTCATTGTCGATTACCCAAATCCTGTTCCTAGCAAATCCATTCTGCTCCAATGATCCATTTCCAAACTAATGTACAAATTACATGAACCTATGAGCCGGAGTTACCAAAATTTCCTATGCTATAATCTGCACTGGAATTTAAAAGCAGATGTTTGCACATTACTTACCTGTGGAAAACAGATTGGAATTCCTCCTCTCACTGCTTTTGGTGGCTTAAAGATTGCCTGTTTATACATGAATAGGGGATTTTTACAGAATTAATCATTTAATCTCTCTAAATTACAACACGAAAATAGACTCCTATTGCTCATGTTCTGTGTGAAACACAAATTACACAATATAAGGGCAACAATGAAAAGTTTAAAGATCTTTACCTTACTACTAATGAACAACAATTCTTCGCCACGCTCGCTCCTCCAGGACAAAACCTGGCCTCCATGTAAGCTAACCTGGATTGAATTCACATAAAAAAAAAATCAAAATGCATCTAAACGTCAAAAGAACAGAGAGGTCAAAGAGTGTAGTTTACCTTGGCAGAAGCTCCTCGAGGACTTTGTAGGAGAACTTGATCGATTCCATTCTTGTCTTTTGTAACTTCAACTAGTGCTGGTCGAGAATGACTCATATTTCAAATTTTCAACCAAAACAGCAAGGACATCAATTTGAATAAACAAGAAGAAGAAAGAGGAAGCTCTCTTCCTATCTTTCTCAACTCAAAACAAGACCTTGAAGGCTTGGAAATGGCTTCAGATAAAAGTAGTATACAAGTTGAGCAGGGCACTCAATCAAACAGTTGAGGATCACAGAACTTTTCCTGTGACACCAAACCAATCTTCCCGTGAACTTGAAAACCAATCCCAACCACCAATTCAACTAACTCGATCAATGATGTTTCTTCAGCAACAAGCTCACCAACAAACACAGACCAAGAAACCTCAAATAAATTAATGCAGAACCCAACTCCAGCTTTCAAACAGATTCAACTTTTGATGATGAAGAAAATCAGTAACAAAGCTCAAATCTTTGTGCAGTCAAATGCCCAAAAACGTGAAAGAGATTCCAAACTTTGGACCAAACAGTCCAAAAACTCCCAAAATGGCGGTTTCAAACTAGAAAACAAAAGGGTATTTATGATTGAAACAGTTCTTTGTCGAACCAAAAAGGAAGAAAACTTGGAACAAGTAGAAATGAGGTTGACAAATGACAAGACCTTTTCCTGACGTAAGAATCATATGAATCTGCATTTGAATCACCAAATGAAATTAGAAAGAAAAAGATTAAGGGTCAGAAATTAGACATAGATTGAAGAATTCATGACTAATAAGAAATTAGTGCCACTTGCACAAGGAAGCTTAAAATGTTAAGAATTAAAACCTATTTTTATGTGTAATTTACGTATAAGACATAGCAACCAGCTAGCCATGAAGAATATGAAAAAGTGCTGTGTTTCCACACGTGATATAGACAACTCTGAACTCTGAAGTAACAAACGTGCAACCCTCGTTAACAGAATTAACTACCCATTTGAAATTTAAAAATTATAAAAATTAAAATAAAATAGTTCCATTTGAAGTTTCCCATTTCTTCGTAAATGAGCAAATGGTTTCATATGAGAGAAATACGCCTGAAGCATGTCGTATACTCTTGCTAATAGTTGGGCAATCTTTGTTTTGTACTTTCGAGTTTTGACTTGTAAGCTGCCATTTTAAAATAAAAACGAGGCCTACTTCGAGGAACTTTGAATTGAAAGCCACCCATAAATCTAAATGGGATTTCAGTAGTCTTAAATATGATTAGGAGGAAATGGAGGACTTAGGTGCAATGAAGTACCAAGAGTTCTTTCAACAAGGCAGCTCTTTGGTGGCTTTGCTTCAAGTTGCACTTCAGACTTTTTCAATTACCACATCCTTTTCAACTAGCACCTATTTTTGAACGAGCAACTAAAAGTTAGAGAAAGTCACCAACAAGCCAAACACCCAATTTCATGTCGCACCGGGCAAATACTACTCTTATACAAGTTGTAATAAGCCTGCAATTACTTGTCTCCATCATATAAAGAAGGTACCAGAAACCCCCTTCCTCATATCATACCAGGCAATCAGGCATGCTGTTTTACCAAGTCATTTTCCTAATGTAGAACCAACTTGAAGAAGGAACTATAACTCCCCTTCCTCAAATCATACCAGGCATGCAGTTTAACAAGTCAATTTCCTAATGTATAACCAGCTTTAGCATCGATGATTCACAATAGCAAGGCTTGATCAGTGTAAAACAGAATGAGACTAACAGCAGCACAAATCTAAGAGTGATAAAGAAGTGGTATAAGAGGTGAACACAACAAAGCCGTTCTTTCTTGAGACGAAGTAGAAATTTCATTTCATTTATCCCATAGCCACAACATAGTGATACAGTTGTTATGACTTTGCACTTATCATCTACCAAATCTTCGAAGCCTCAGGCTTATTACTTTTCATTTTAAAGATATTATATATTTAAGCATGAAGATTTGAAATTCGCCAAAAAAGACTAAACAACTTGAAGGCTTACGTTTTTCATAACTCAAGTAAAACAAGTATGTTTTCAGATTTACATATATCTTGCTACTTTTCAACCCTACCTAGTCCTCTGGTTCATAGATGCCATTCTCTGCCTAGCCTATCAGTGCAGGTATTCCAGGAAATCCTATAATGAAAGAAGGCTGAATGCCGTTGTCACTGTCCAGCTACGAAATTCCAGTTTGCAGCCTGCTAGCTGCAAGTGGAAATAAAGTTAACTTGACATTTAGTTTATGGTGAAGACCAAAATATTTAGCCAGGTGTCAGCGTATGCCGGCAGCGAATACCGCCTTCTGATCATCCTCCAGCAACAGTATCAGACCTAGAGCTTAAATCCAATAACTGATTGAGCCGGGTAACTGTATCAGAGATAGAAGTTTCATGTGTCTCACAATCCAGCTGAGCATTGCTGCTGAAAGAACCCAAACTGCTAAGTATGTCCTTAGCATCATTTGGGAGAGTAACGACACCTTCAGTCTTCGGGGAAGCAATCTCTCCTTCATGCACTACCAAGGCATTCTTCAGCTCCTCCTGCTCCAGAAAACTCATGTCAGACCAAACTCCAATTGATATAAACATTGCTTCAGTTTTCAGACTAGGATGGTCATGGATCAAATCAGCTTTAATTCATTTTACATGTCATCTTAGCTGAGTACTATCTGTTAGACTGAACATGATTCTTGCCTGTATTGAAAAAAGTTTCTAGTTTCCTACACCCAATTACACTCAAGTCATGGGCAATCAAAAGTAACTTAACAAAATAATTCATCTCGGAGATAAGTCAACTATGCATGCAAGATAAGGTAAATGAAATCTGGGATCAGCATCCAAACAAAGTCCCCAAGCGACAAGATTCTGAGTAGAATATGCTAGTAGTATCCAGTGGCCATTAGTTACGCATATGCATGCCCCAAAGCTGACCCCAGTTATGGATTCCGAAAATGCTACCATCCATACGGATATCTATAATGTGTTCATGACTTTGATCTCTAAACCAGTGAACGACCCTATATTTAGGTATGGTGTTAACATATATACTCCATGTATGATAGATGGTCAATATCACAAAAAGTTTGAGAACAGATCAAGGGCTAAAGCATCAGCATGTAGCAAACAATCAATGAAGAATTACCTTTAATTTAATGCAGCATTTTCAACCCTCAGTATTTCTGCTTCCAGTTTCAATTTATCTAGTTCAGATTTAAGGTCCATCTGTTCTGTGCTTAAACAATCACAACTTTTCAGCAGCTCCTCATATTCAGCCTGCTTCCTCATCCTAGACCTCCTTGCAGACTCTCTGTTAGCCTGTTTTCGTTTCTCTCGTTTCAACCGCTTTTCATCCTGAGGAAACAAATATGTATAATCACTAGTGTTTATAATAATAGAATACTTCTATTAGAAACCATTGCATCCATAATCAGTTCAAACTGATTAGTTACTCAAAACTCAAGAATATAACACTGTTTGAGCAAATAACTGTCCAGCAGAACCTTAAGATGGGCTCTGTTTCACAGCTAATTCGGGCCCACAAATTTGAGAGAATTCCAAATCCAAATTCTTTCATCAATCCTGTGATTCAATTCAAACCGCTGAATTTTGTTCAAAAGAAACAAATAGAAAGTATCAAGGCCGCAATCTTTTAAATGATGGTCTAACTTCAATTTCAATACAAGTTCCTACGCATAAGATTGCAAAAAATGTGAGTATTACTGACAACAAAACACAAAATATCAGCATACCAGAACCATGGCATCAGAAGGCAATCTTTCTCCAGAAGAGAGAGATGAAAAAGCTGTGCGAGTTCCGATGTTCTCATAGGAAGAACCAATAGGCACTTGCAAAGGATCAGTAAAAGTTGTGAAATTCCTAACCCCTTCAGCGTTTGGATGGACCTGATGATGGACTTGCACATCATTACCAACCCTGTGCCTACGTCTCTGCTTCATCCTTTCAATGACACCAGAATTGTGCTGCCATTTTATGGTGACTGTATTAATAAGAAATTTGTGTTATCATCTAGTCCTTCTTTGACATCAGACTACACAGCCATGGTTTCGTATCTTGAGGCTAGAGGAGTGGCATTTTGGAGACCAAAAGATAAGTAATGGACTATTATATCATTAACGGAGTCATCATGGTGCATCGATGATAGCTTTCTACAAAGAACAATTTTATGTGGCGGAAAGATTCGGTTCAGGCACTCTTTGTTTGTGACATTGATGATCACAAAGCAAAAGCAAGGGCCTTAGCTCCGAAGATGCTTTGTTTCTATTTCATGGTGGAAAGAAATTGGAGCAATCGTACTTGGTGGAAATGTGGAGCAGCGGGGGACTTGCTAGTTGGTCTCCGATACTCCGAAGAGTGTTACAAAAACACAGTTGGGTTTAGGGTTTCAAGGTGCCATTTAATACCGAAGATTGGACGGAAGTAACGAATTTGGGTGATGATAGTTCTTCTTTCTCGAGGTCAGAGTCAGACTACCTTAGATGTAAGGCTAATTGCATATACTTCACGACTGATCAACTGGGTACACAACAATATGGTGCATATAGCATGAAAGATAGACAAGTCGAGCCAGTCCTACACAAGTTTGTTTGTTCCGTGAAACCATATATATGGATTCAGCCGAGTTTTTGAGGAGCATCCCTTCCCTTGCAACCATTGATCAAGCAGCATGAAGCCACATTTCAAGTTGCTAGCTACATATTGCCTTCACTTATCCAAAATTAATGCTTATTAACTTGCTGCAACTGGAATATATCCTGAATTCTGGGCTTCCTTTATAGTTTGTGTTTCCCATCCAACATAAAAGATAGAAAAGGAGGTACTTGCAGGCTTGCAGCTTACTACACTGCTAAGAGATCATAGCCTAGCTTAAGGGTCGGCAATGGGCCGGACCCACTACCACCGGACTCGGACCAGGCTTTAATGATTTTTTTTCAATTTTTCAGGCCGAATCGGGCCGGACATATTAATAAAATCGAACCCCACAGACTACCCACGAGCCCAGGCCTTACGTACTATTTGTACTATTTGTTTGTGCCCAGCTCACAATCCTAGTCACATGAAAAAAGAACCTGCCAAATTCTGTGCTAAGCTGCACCGGTTCAATTTGTAGCATGCTCAGATCGTATTAATCAGACTCTCAGTACTTGACCATAACCAGATCTAGGCACATGGTATATCCCACCAACAAATCTGACCACCAGTCCCCAATGACTTCAAGGTTATATTACAATACCAACAGCAGGCTGAAAAATGTAGTCGATGTGTGTTATAAGGTGGTAGAGGAGAGAAAATAATCAATACGCTATAACCTGTACAATATATCAGAATATCATACAAACCATAAGAATCCCAACTCTTTGAATATAGCATATCAATTTAACATCACTCTTCAATCTAATTTTCAGCAGAAAACAAAACCAAAACCGTCTGTTCTGCCACGATCAAAGGGAGATCATCCAAGGCAATGTTGTAAGCAATTGGCCTTCCCTTCCTTATCTGCTGTAGTAATACTTTTGAGGCCAGTTAGATCAAGCAGTTGGACATAATAGCTCCTGACATGAGACTCGTTTTAATAAGAACATCACCAAACTCATCATCAATATTAATACTGTATACCACAGTGAGGACTGAGGAGAAAGAAACAACCAGCTTGAATAGGTTTTAAAGTACCAACCACCAAGTATTTATTTGTCCCTGGCTTCTCATTTTGAAAGATCCTTAGTTTTCTGTTCATTATGATAGAAGTACTACCGCTATGTCATTACCTTACCTTTCGTAGAAATTGACAAGTAATGACTGCTTAAGGAAATAAACTGCTATTTTACTTACTTGGATAGGATTAGAAGTGTTATAGTATGTAATAGTCCACTACATTTTGAAGAGGAACACCAGTTATTTTCCAATTGAGCAAGTATTCATTTAGACGCGCTATTCTCATCCCAACTCTCTCATCAACTATTACCACATTAATGTCTTCAGTATTCTCATTTAAACTATGTAATTCATTATTACCAGTAGATTTCTTCACTCCATTCTGTATATCTTAATGTAAAATCTGTGCGCAAAATGTTGGAATAGAGATGGGAAAAAAACAGAAGACCTGTTTTGAGGAGAAAGTCCATTGATCAGTGTGCTCTATGTCTAATATGCCACAATACACCATGTATCCAGCAGTCACATCATCGAGAGCAATTGTTCAAAGAATTAAGAGACCTGCAGACCAACAGAAGGCTGTCAAGTGAATCCCACAACGGCACCATGGGTTTTATCAACTGACCTATGAATGTTATACATTTCACCAGAAACCATGCCCAAGGCTTTCAATTGTATACGGTGGACACGTATAGGGTTCAAATTAGAACTAACAAGCTACATGTTGTTCTGCAAAGTTCCGTTGGTAAAGCCGTGGAAAAGGAATATGAAAAACAATATCTCTGAAGTTAATTTATTGTGATGCTACGATTTCTAAGGCACAAAATGAATAGTTTAGAGGACAAGCACCTATCCCATAATTTTATTTTCTCAAAAGTTCAAACCACAACTAATTACTACAATGTGCACACTGATGAATGGAAGGATTCAGGGACAACACTCCTCGATTATCATACAAACACAGTATATTCTTTCTTTCTAGCAGATCAAACTAGTGATATGCAGGTAAAAGTAGTGTTACAAAAACACAGTAGGATTACATACCAATTTCACCTTGATCTTGAATTCTTGACATAGAACTCAGCACTCTGGTAGTCGACAGCACATATAAAGAAAGATTTCATCTTCACGAACAACTCCACTTGAACATCCTGTGAGATAAAAGAAAAGGACAGAAGGAAAACGAAAGAAGAAGCACTGTGTTATGACTGTTATCCAACATCATCTGCTCCTTCAATGTCCGGCAATACTTTTAAACATATTGACTAACAGTACACATGAGAGAGCTCCTCCCCTTATCATTGATGACAAATTTCGAAGCCAAAATACTAGGTATGGAGGTGTAGATTTACTTACTTGACTGCAAACAATAAATCCTTGTATGTGTGTATAAATATAATTATAAAGCCAGTATAAGGTAGATTAGGCTCATAAGTTTCTACTATTGCTATAAGAAAATCTGGTAGTTTTCAGAGTATAGTCATTTATGTATGGTTCATTAAAAGTTTTTTATCCCAATCTGACATCACTACTCTAAATCTAAGATTGTTAAAAAGGATCCATCAAATGGCTGAACATATGAGTACAATGTAGTCTTTGGTCTGCCCTTTCATCGTTGATTTTCCAGTCCCCACTGTGTCTATAATTTTGGCTGCACACTACATACTTACGCGTAGACAAATCGTTGTCACAAGTCTGAAACATCTCCTCCAATTACAGATTGCCTTCCTCATTTGCCACCTGATCATATTTTACATTTATTAACACAACCACATGGGAAAAATACTGTAACATGACAACAGCAAAGAAGCATGCAGAGACTTCACCTGAGGTGTGCTGAAGTTGGTGAAAGTGTCAGGTCCACGCAGCAGGACGGCTGCTTTGTCGTACACCATAGCTGCATCCTCAGCCGTATCAAATGTACCCAACCAGAGTCGTCTTCCACTATGAGGCTCTCTAATCTCGGCTGCCCATTTTCCCCAGGGTCTCTGCCTCACTCCTAGGAACTTGTTCTTGTTTGCCCGTGCCTTTGCACCACAGAACTTCTTCCAGGTTATCTGCGCCTTCAACATTTGGCAAGTAGCTGGAAGTCCAGATTTTCCGCCCATCTTCTTCTGCCACATCCTTGTTGTCCTGCTCCTCCAAACACCACTATCATTTTTGTTGGGGGACGACTCAATCATAATCTCATTGATGAACTTCTTGACTCGGTGACAAGTGGCCAAGGGCTCAGCCTCTTCATCACTGGAGGACTCTGTTGCATCACCATCCGTGACAGATATCCGTACAAATCTCGGCTTGATCAACTTGGCGTCCATCTGAGTATGCCGATCTACCTAGTAGGTGAAATTCATATAGTATGGTGTTTGAGCATCAATATCATCTATATAATATGTAAAGAGGATATCTTATATGAACCAAAAATAACAGAAGGAAACTCTTACTTTAGTGGTTCCATCCCCATCAATCAAACCGCCGATACTATGTTCGAAACTGCATGTGTTAAGCCATACCTTATTTGGTTAGTTTACTAAAACCATCATAGAACTAATTGCAAACTACTGAATTGTGCATTCTACTCAACTCACCTCTTTGATGCCTCAAAGACTAGGTTTCCAGGATCACTCTTGAGACCATCATCTAGAACTGGTACTGCACAACCGTGGAATCCCTTTTTTAACTTTAACTTGACCTTTAACTTTTTTGTTAGATCTTGGCCCAAATTGTCCAATTTTTCAGAAAGCTTTTCATGTGCTTGAAGAAAGCTGCATATGATAGTACGCTTAAAATCAGTTTCATTGCACTTAGTGACAAAAACACAAATTAACAGAACACTTGAAACGCTTTTCCTGTGGAAATCTGCATGTATTATAAGATCAAAAACTTCAGTTTGGTTACATTTCGAACTAACTGCTGTGGTGGGAATAGACTCAACTTGGATTCTAGACTCTAACTTGGAAAGGCAAAAACCAAGCTAAGCAAAGGAAAACAGAATAATCACTTGATGGTCCAAGGACCATCTTCATATCATTATCCTTGTGACTATCCAATCCACCTCCCGTACACTCCAACATTTTAGTTTGCTTTCCCGGAGTTTGGAGAAAACTTTGACTGATCATAAAATTAACATTTAGTATGATTATAATAGCTTCCAGCGGCAGACCTATGTTAGGGTCTGATGGGCCCAGACCCTTACCAGTTTTGTACAGCTTCCCTAATTATCAAATCTACGTAAACTATAAATGAACCCCTCCTATATTAAATTTTCCTTCCTGTTTAAATACGATGCTTGAAATCTTATTAAATCCTGTTGTATCAGGCTTATAATTAATATTTTTTAGCAAGTATTAAACATTGAATATCCGGCAAGACCTTGAATATAGTTATAAAAAGACATTATCTACTGTTAGTTTAAACATATATGTAACTACTGCTAGTTTATTCATTCATATAAACATATACTTCAATTTTAGGTATTCGAATCATTGAATGAGGAGAAAAAACATCCCCCCCCCCCCCCAACAAAGAAAGGGAAATAAATAAATAAATATAATCTTGGGCCCACCATACACTATTAGAGTTGTCCAAATGAGGGAAAGAAAGAGAAAAAAAGAAGTGAAGATATGAGCAACATCTAATTCACATAATAACTTTAGCTCCAGATACCTCTTTGATGCCTTAAGGACAGGGTGTGTGGCATCATCATTGGAGCTGTCCAATCCAACTGGTACTGCACGCCCATCTAGGCCCGTACTGTCCAATATTTTGCCATGCTTTTCCGGCGCTTGAAGAGAACTGCCCCTGTTCATGAGATCCAACATTTAGCATCATTACAATTGACGGCCACAATGAGGTGGAAGGAAAAAAAAAAGATGAAGAGAATGTTAGAGCGGGCAGAGGTAAATATAATGAATTAAGATCCACACACCTATTTGATGCTTCAAGGACTACCTGCCTAGCATCATCCTTGGAACTCTCATATCCCAGTGCTCGCATTTCCATTCGCTTTAACTTGAACTTTAACCTATTTGTTACATCTTGGCCCAAATTAACAAATGGTCTGCAAAGCTTTCCCTGTGCTTGAAAAATGGACCTGCTTGTGAGATCAAAATTTGCTTGGTTACGTTTAGGGACAACATCAGAGAACCAACTAGAAACTGCAGAGTGGCTAATAATCATATACGAATTCTCTAGCTCCATAAGACTCGCATACCTCTTTGATGACCCAAGGACTACATGCCCAGCATCACCCTTAGGACTCCCATATCCAACTGGTAATGTGTTCCCATTGATCACCTTTAACTTCTTGATTACTTCTTGTCCCATGTTCTCTGATATTTAACTGTCACAAACTGCAGTCACAGTCGAGTTAATATTCAATCACTCTTCACAGCTGCATACATAGAATGTAATTATAACAACCTGGATCTCTAAACTAAAACAAAACCAGTTTTACTAGCTATTCTTTTAAAAATGTACTAAAATAAAAGAAGAAGATCACTGTAAAACAGAAGGTAACATATTGACAATCAACTTAAGAAAGTCTTCTCAAAAGAAAAATCATTTGTCACTTTACAAACAGAGTACTTTTCTTTTGCATAAAACAATGAAAGTACGACAGATATTGCAATATAGTTTCAATTACAAGGAAGAAAATACTCCGACTACAAGTAAAAAAAAAACACAAGTATTGGTTCTTTTACAAAAGAAGATCTCCCTGTCAACTTGACTCAGCCCAGACTCTTCTGAAAGTTATCTATAATGACGTGCAATCCCAACAATGAGTAGTGAACAAAAACATGCTCAGTGAATGACTCAAATGAGGAAACTAAAATAATGTTTCTCACCCAAGTAAAAACAAGGTTTCCAGGGAACCCGTTCGTAGCACACATTGTCCCAAAATCTGTCCGAATGACTCACATGCATATAAAGCTCACCGAAGAGCAAATGCGTACTCACTTCAGACGACGACAACACCATGATCATACAGTAGCAATAATATGCTTGTGCAATCTTTCTATGAATCAGATGCCATTGTAACCCACACATCACAAATTGAAAGGCCACCTCAAGCTGGCCAACTAAATACATACGAGAATCGCCATCGCAAAACCAGTTAATTAACTGAACTGGGCTACCTGGTGCCCATTATTCATGCGCTCCAATAACACAAGAGTCGTAATGTTTCAATCCAAAACTATTTATCACACTGTTTTCAGCTATACCTTTCAATCAAATAGCTTGGTAACAAATCGACCATTGAAACATGGTCCTCTGCCCATAAATTTACTTTACAACAGTGCTAAATTAAGGAAAGCATCGAATTACTTGTCCAAGTAGAAACAGGCCGAATCCCTCAAACACAATCCTAAATAATAAGTAGCAGGAAAGCAAGACAAGGTTCACCGTAATTTCTTATTCTTATGAGACTGAGCAAAGCACACAAAAACTTTAAGGTGGAACCAAGAACCATCGACCCATAATATCTCACCATCGGAACAGTATAGTTTACCACTCGCATCATTGAGGGAAAATACAGACAAGAACTCGAACAAGTGAATTGAATCAACCCCAAGAATACAGACAAGAATTCTAATGTCGTAGCAGTAAATAACTAGAAGAAAACAAACATAGAGTCACTCACCCAAGGACAGAACCATCCGAGGGCCAAGCCCTTTCACTTCAACTAACCCCTCTTTGCCTTTCCACAGAACTCAACCCGATCTCGCTCACGAGAACCCAAACTCTACAGCTCACCTCTGTTTTCTCCTCCTACCTCCTTCCTTCATTTTTCTTTTTCCTCTCTACTTTCTTCTCTTCTCCTTTCCTTTTTCTCCCTCCACCGTCCTCTTCCCCAAAACCAAAACCAAAACTAAAACTATCCTTATCTCTTAATTGTTTAATAAGACCAGATTTTAGAAACAAAAAAATTAAAATTAAATATATATGCATGTATACAAATATAACCCAAAGTGAATGTAAAAGTGTACGAAAGAATTGGAAAATTAAGGTCATCTCCGATTAAAAATGCTAAAACAGCTGTAGGGTATAGTTAAATTATTTATTAATGTGACATTAATCATTTTAATATTATGATTATATTTTTAGCCATAAATTATATTTTAGAATTTTATATTAAATTCTTATTTAAAATGAATATATTGTTTTCATACTTAAGAAATTAATTATGATATTTTAATTAATTATTTTAATAAAATTATAATATTTTTCTATAAAATCATATTTAACATAATAATATATATTTAATAAAATAAAAATAATTAAATAATAATATTGTGAATTCATCTATCTCTTATATGTCGATAACTTAAAAACTAGAATGATTATTTTTTGTAAACATATAGATAATTTTCTGTAATCCATTTATGTATAGACCTTAACTAATTTTCCTCCTCAAATAAATTTTTATTGTATTAAACAATAAAATAAAAATTAAGTATATTAATTAAACTAATTAAAATTAATAATTGTAATCATCAAAATTAAAATTTTATTAATTAATAAAGATTTAAATTTATTTTACTAATCAACAAACAATAAAATTATATCGGTCGGTATTAATTAAACAAATAGACCTTGTGAAAATATCAACATCTCTTTCCCTTTTTGCCCTCTTCCTAAAATATCCTCACCCAACATGAATTTAATTAACCAAGGGTAGCATAGTAAACTCATACAACAACAAAATATGCAAAAGGAAAAATTGACCAGACAGTGTCTTACATTTGAGTCATTCTAAGATTTGGTATCACAAGTTTGAAAAATTTCAAAACAGTTTCTCACAATTTAACTCTAGACGAATATTGGTATCAAAAATAGTTACTTTGTATATAAAATATAAAATGACCACTTTACCCTCTATTCTTTTTGTTTTATGGGTTTTATTAGGATCTTTTTTCTCAGTTCAAGCCTATTATCTCCTCCATCTCTCTAGTCTCAATGTCCTAAACCAAGATTCCCATAATAGCTTAATTGTGGAATCTAATCTATATGTAGATTAGGTTCAAAAGAAATTGGTTTCCGCCATCACTGACTCGCCATAAACAAATGTATTATTGGTTTCCATTTAGTTAAAAAAAAGTCTCAAACCCATATTCATTCTTCTCATCCTTTCTCTAATGAACACTCTTAAATTTGTATCAAACCGAAAAATATTCTCATCCCTTTGTGATTATTTTATTTCCAATTTAACGACAATTTATATTTCACAAATAGATGCAAAAGGAGGAGGTGGAAGAGAGCAGTGATGGACAAGGATTTATGGGTTTGGGAAGGAGTGGTTGGGGAAATTGAATTAAGAAGAGACCTTAGAGTTAATTGGGTAACGATGTTGAAGGAGATGATTCTAAGTTTGCCTCCATCGATGATCGATACAAATCAACAAATGAGAGAGCCGAGAAGTTCTCTATCGATTTTTTTTTGTCTTGAGATAATAATAATTATAATAAAATTTAGAAATAGACAAAAATATCCTTTGAAGTTGCAAGATTATTGTTTTTATATACTGCTATTAGATCGAGATTAGAATGTGAGACACATTTTTGAAATTTCTTAAACTTAAGATACCAAAAGTTAGAATGACCCAAATGAGACACTATTGGGTCCATTTTTCCTATGCAAAATAATCATGTTCAATTTTCTCATGTAACTTCCCCTTTGCATACTTAACCCACGTCTCCGAAATAACTTCCACTTCATTGTTGAGGGACGCTAGGCTTCTATGTTCTTTTTTCAAGTTAATGTCTACATAGGATCAATTCATTTTGCTATGTAATAAATCATCGCAGGTATAGTTCGAAAGAGGAAAATCACCTCAACTGAGCAACGGAATTTAGTCTACGATTGTTCTTCATTATCATGGAACTTGGAATTGCATTTGCATAGAGAGAATAGTGAGGTCTAACCGTCTAAGTACTAGACTTTGCTTATAGTTAAACCCTAGAGAATGACGAGAGATAAAAAGAAACTAAATCACCACAATATCATTCGTCAGTTTCTTCTTCTTCTTCTTCGCTATATGCATTGTGCATTTATCTCTAGTGCCTCCGGAGGGTATTCAACTATCTCTACGAACTGCAATGTATGGTGTTGGGTCAGCTGTCTATATACCATTGTAAGTACTACCACTAACTCCTTGTTTGTCTATAAGAATTGCAACGGTAGGTTATGTAACAATCTATCATACATTGTGAGTACTACCACTAAATCCTTGTCGGCATTTCTTTAATTAAAAAAAAAAGATAATCACCTAATTCCTACACTCATATCTTGCAATGATCTTAATTACTTGTGTAAAGCATTTTTATAGGGTTTTGTGTACGAAAAGTTTTTTTTTTATGAAATTGTGTATGAAAAGTTGATCAGCCTAAAATTAATATTGAAATGAGAGATGAGAAGTTCAAATTATGTCAAAAATGACAAAAATCAAAACTCCTAACTGAAGTAACAACCCGGAGATGTTGTATAAACAAACTGTAACTAATGGTACACTCATGTTCTTGGAAAATGCAAATAGTGAAATACTGTAGGCGGCTGGAAGTTGTGAGAGAACTCTACTAGCAGCACATAGGAACGATCCTTGCATAACCTCATCAATATCTACTCTTTGAACTTAGTTTGTATCAACTTTCTGCCTGGAAAACAAATGCTTGTATACTGCTTGACGGCCAATCAACGATGACATCGAAAGATAACTGTATATGAGTAGCCTTCCCTTCCTTTTATATATATCGGTAGGGATCAACATTTGTGAGGCAAGTTATATCACAATTGTACAGATTGCTCCTGAAATAAGAGACATATGCATTATAAAGAAAATCGCAAAGCAGCGGCGGAGCTACTCTAAGACCAAAGGGGACCATGGCTCCCCTCAAGTTTTGACATATATATGTTATTTTTGGTATGCTAGCTCATATTAGTTCATTCTTAGGTTAATAACACTACTGACACTGATGTGCTCATATTATCTTATATTTCTATGCATCATATTATTTGTTTATATGTTTAGTTTTCTAATTTATGATTGATTTATGTTATTTTAGTATGTTTATAGGTCCGTGTTAAAGAAAGAAGAAAATAAACTAAAATGAGTTAACAAATATTAAATAGCAATTATATTCTTCATTGTCATAATTTGCATGTGCAGGATGTCCAACTTTTCCGAGCTACTGTGAAAGTTACATATCGAATCAGACCATGAGCCTTATACTATTGGAAAGATGCAGAAGTCTATTTTTTGTAAGATTTTACGGATCTTGATTTCGATACTCTGAGAGAAACTTATAATTCTTTGAGTGACGAGAGGTCATAGTTGAAATATGCTCGAGTTTGATAACACTCGTGGTAGTTCAAGTTTCATAGCACAAGTGTATTCAAATCCAATATATCAATGTCAATGATTCAGATGAAGATGCAAAGAGTATATGAATTCTTACGTTTACAAAAGATATTTCAAGATTTTCTCATTCTATATCAAAATAGGAGTCTGGAACCAAGTCTTACAAGGAAACTGAAGTCAAAATGAGCAAAATCTTTCCTATATAAAGGAGCACAAATTTTTTATGGGAGGAGGTCTCTATAGCACAATGTAGACGTCAAATGAGTAGAGACCATCCATCCATTTTCACCATTCCATTCTTTTATGTTTTCCTTAGTTGTATTTTGAAAAACCTTTTTCTAGGGTTAAGATGATGCTCTTTCAAGATTGGTCATGTAGTTTGATGTTTTAATTGATGGATCTATAGTTTCTTTATGATGAATTTTTAGTCATTATTTGAATTGATATTTTATGTTTAAGTTATTTGATTGATCACCTTAAGGCTTTGCTTTGCATCTAGTAATTAGAAGATGAATTTGAGGTGTACCTGCAATATAATTCAACTTAGCTTCTTGTGATTAAGAGTTGCGAATTACATTATTGTCGTATATGAAGTGATGATTTACATGATTCTCTTGTTTTTCTAGAATGTAATGAGTCATTCATATTAAATTTATGTCGTACTTGGATAGACTGCATGCTAAGATATACGACATTTGCCGTACTTAGAGAGTATCATACACTTGAGGAAAACTATGGTCTAAGTGTCGTACCTGGACTTAGATATGGGAATTGTCATCTAGAGATACAAACGAATCCATGAATTGCATCGATACATAAATAAGATTGTTAGGTGGTTGATTTTGATACCCTAAGTTTCATCTTGTTTGTTTGTTTCATATATTATTTCAAAATCTTAAAATCATATTCCAATTACTTTATGTTTTTAGTTTAGATTAATTAAGTTAGAATTTAGACCGATTCTTTATCCCTAGTTAGAACGACCTCGTATTTACTCACTATACTAACGACGATTCGTGCGCTTGCGAGATCTAAATAAAATTTCACAACATGCACCCCAATATATGACTTTGATTGGCTTTCCCGCCTTTCCACCACTATCATCAAGCTTGTACTTTAGTTCCAGAGTAAAACTACCAAAGAGGGAAGGAGGAAGAGTTTTCCATTTAACAAGTTTTAAGAAAGTGAAATGCAAGAATAACTAATAAATGAGTAATGACTTCAGGATTCATCTGGATAATAATCAGATAGACTTGAATGAGACATCTTACATCTTCAGGGAGTTGCTATCTAAAATTTAGTAAGTGAGCCTCATTTCTCATTGGTTGTAGTGTGTAACTTAAACACTCGATAATATCATATGATCAATGTGTTCTCACTAGCAATAATTAGGAGAAGCAGTTAGTGTACACAGACCTGGTGGAACTAAGGAGAAGCAGCAAAACTTTTGGTCCAACACTGATATAATCATGAGTATATGTACAAAGACTAAACCTGCAAACAAACATAAGGCTATCACCTAAACGATGTATGCACTGACCATCTTACGTGTTAAAAGTAGACGTATTTTAATGTGTGGGAAATATAATAGCTATTTATTATAAGTGATCACTCGGTGAAACCAATGTCTCACATAGTAAGTAAATTTGTCGACCACCATTCTTGTGCCCACTCTTTTAAACTCATGACATGTGTCTTTTCCCAACTCATATTTAGATAATAATTGAGCAATTGGACACATGTCGTAAGTTTAAAAAATTAGACACAAAAATTGTGGTCGGCAAATTTGTTTCCATCTCACATACTTACAAGTTAGCAAGACTTGTTTGCCACACATAAGATTTTATGGCAGTTGTGACAAAATTGACTTTTAAATTTACTAAATACATCATCACAGTCGATTTTATTTAGATGATAGATTTCTAAAAGGGTGAGTCCATCAATGAAAATTTGACAATTCCCCAAAATGAAAGAAAACTTTATTTATTTTGCAAATGATTTTGTAATTATACATCTCGAATCTTGACTCTCAAAATGGTTCAATGCAATGGAAGAAATTCATCAATAGGAGAATTTAAATTTTGTAATGTGAAACCTCTTGCCCCCTTGGTGTCTGAAGCACCTCATCATGGACATTATCCAAATCTGAAGCTCGTTAAAAACATCTTTTTGACTCGTATCTCCCTTGAAGCTAATTTCCTAACTGATTTTGTAATGGTCATAGACTTGTAGCGTCTCTATGCTTAAGATCGAGTTCAACCCGTTGCGTTCTTCAGATCTTCTTGTCTTCCATCTTGTTATACTGACAATCTTCAACATGCGCATCTTTCTAGTCTATTTTTTTCCCTCCTAACCACGGTGGATTATTTTCACCTAAGTCATATGAATTCTCACAAAGTCATCCGATAATTATCGATTTCTAGTAAAATTTTGTTCATTGTTCATCTTGATCTTGTCTCGCACTGTCACATTATCGTATGATGCAAAGAATTATGGTATTAGTGTGTTTTCATTTTATTTATCCACTAGCCTCATAACACACTCCATGTGTGGAATTTTGCGTTTGTTTTTTCTAACATAAATTATGGAAAAATAAAATAAAATAAATAGTGGGTAGTTATCATATTGATAGTTATTATCTATTTTACAATTCTATATAGTGATCATGACTGTTTCCTTATTTTTCTCATTCTATAATTTCTTTTCACATTTATATATTACAAATTACAATTATATTGTTCGAAACAAGTCAGATATATTTTAAAGTTTAATAAATATCAAGTAATTTAAGTAGTTTAAAAATTTAGCCATCTAAGTTTCTTTCTTACTCTATTAATACAAGATTTTGACTATCATTAATGGCCTAAAAGTTAAAAAGAAATGAAGCAGAAAAACACAAAAATAAGTCACTACTCACAAGTGATTCTCACACGTATAAAAACCGCTTGGACTCCATTTCGGTGTTTTACGACTGGAGAAAAAACTGACAGCCACAAAACAGATAGACCGATCTCCTCCGATTCAAACTCGCCGCCTCCGCCACCATGAACGACACCGATGTCTCCAAGCAGATCCAGCAGATGGTGAGGTTCATCCGCCAAGAAGCCGAGGAAAAGGCCAACGAGATCTCCGTCTCCGCCGAAGAAGTAACTCCTCCCTCCTCTTTTGATTTCTGCAATTCTAAGTTGTAATTTAAGCTTGAGGTTCGATCCGTGTCTGTGAATTCGAGATTGGTCGTCTGATTGTGTTGGTTTTGCGCAGGAATTCAACATTGAGAAGCTGCAGCTCGTGGAGGCTGAGAAGAAGAAGATCAGGCAGGAGTATGAGAAGAAGGAGAAGCAAGTCGACGTCCGAAAGAAGATGTAAAACTTTCTTAAACCTTCATTATTATACTTGTGTTCACGATCCAGATTTATCTGATTGTTAAAATGTGGTTGAAACTGAGTGTTAGTGACTGTTAGGTTGTGTGGAATTGGTTGGGGAATATATGATTTTTGAGAGTTTTGGATTGCTTGAGTTGGTTAGCTTCTGTAATTATTTTGATCGAGAAGAATTTAGATTGGAAGAGTTGAAAGAGATTCCTATGGGGATGTTGTGTTGTCATGAGATGTGGATTTGGTGCTCAAGTATAGATTGTTGTTTTTGCTTAAATAGTTCTGGATCAAGTTGCAATGGGGTGGCTTGAGGACTTGATGGAACCTAGAGTTGAATTTTACTATCGAGTGTGGACAAAAATTTGGAATGTGAATTCATCTTGATTATAATGGGGTCTGTGTGATTTATTTTGGGGTTTGTGTGAATTGGACTGATGTGGGTGAGTAACAGGTTTTATTTATTGGCCTTTGCAGTGAGTACTCCATGCAGCTCAATGCTTCTCGTATCAAAGTTCTTCAAGCTCAAGATGATGTGGTCAGCACCATGAAGGATGCTGCATCCAAGGAGCTCTTGAATGTCAGCAAAGATCATCATAAATATGCAAAGCTTCTGAAGGATCTTATCATTCAGGTATGTAGACTTGTTATCTCAATATGCATGGCTTGTTATCTCAATATGCTTGCAGTTGCATAGTCAAACACATGTAATAGTTGATTTCAATATACATTTGATATTAGTGGCAATTGCTCAAGTTTGAACTTTGAAGTATCATTCATGGTCATGTTTCATATCATTCTACTGAGTATGCTTGCTTGAAGCCCGAATTTGTTGAGTTTACTCCAACTATTTGCTTTCATGGATAAATCAGTAATTATTATTCGTAACTAAAAACTTGTGATTTTGTTGCAGAGTTTGCTCAGGCTGAAAGAGCCTGCTGTTTTGTTGCGTTGTCGCAAGGATGACCTGCATCTGGTGGAGTCTGTTCTTGAAGCAGCAGCACAGGAATATGCGAAGAAAAGAGATGTTCATGCACCAGAGATCATTGTTGACCACACTGTCTATCTTCCACCTGCTCCCACCCATTATAATCCCCATGTTAATTCCTGGTAATCTCTTGGTCTGTCTTAATTTTATACCAAGTCATAGGCTGCGTCCATAATAGTACATTAAGACTGTATGAGTTGCAACTTTACTACCAATTATGAAGCGACTTGCAATTAGGATAAGATTTGATTTGGCTTGCTTATATGTAGCTTCTCAAACAATTCCTCTTATGATTGAAGAATCATGAATGTTAGAATCACTGATGAATATTTCCACTTTATCAGTTCTGGGGGTGTAGTCTTGGCTTCTCGAGATGGAAAGATTGTGTGTGAGAACACTCTCGATGCACGGTTGGATGTTGTATTTCGTAAAAAACTTCCTGAGGTATTTATCTCGCAATTTTGTTTACAACAATTACATGTACATGTAATCTTTTGGCTCAGTCTTTAGGATTGGACACTCATGCATAGATCACATGACTTGTGCTGATATATGTTATTGACCTCAGCGTTAAATATATACTTATCACGGTTTCTGGATCAACACTTGATCTGGGTTTTTGTTATTCTTTCTGCAGATCCGCAGAAGGCTCTTCGGCCAGGTTGTTGCATAATGGGAAGAATTGTACTGTGTTATACCCCAGGTTATGAGTCCCTAGCGTGGTCTTTGACCAAAGGATCTATTGTTCAGTTGTTATTTGCGTATTTCCAATTTACTTGTTCTCTGAATAACTTTTATATGTGGTAAAATAGTTTAGCTATCATTTTATATGGTGTTCATATGATCCGGAGCATGGCAATGTACTCATTCTTATCATTACAAATTTACAATGACATTAATAAAAGTTTGCAGCTGTAGTTTCACCGCAGTTTGTTTGTTGGTTTAATTTTCTTCCCTAGTTATAAAATTCTTATTGGTATTATTGCTCTTTAAAACTGGTTTGTGGGATGACATGTGACTGAGCCATATGTCTCCTCGTAGAATAATTGAATCTTGCAGACCTCATTTCCAGAGGATGCTGACTGGTGTTTTGTCGGGGACATAATCATGTACCATGGCCATTATAGTTAATTGTTATGACGCCAAATGACCATGTTACCTCTTATGAGTCTTGAAATCATCAATATCAGATTTTTTTGGACCCCTGCCTCCATCTATAAATTATTTCAGGCCAATATTGGTACATGTAGCGAAGAACCTCTCGTCAGAGACTCCCAGTGACATGGTGAAGCTCCAAATGCATCTTAATTCTGAAGCTAACCTTTTCTTTGGCACTTTCTGGAGAGGGGCTGGCTACCCTTTTTACTGGGTTGATACTCGACTGACCGGCCCTGGTTACACTAGCCGAGGCTGCCCCGATCCATACACGATATAGAAAGGTGCGACAACACTGGTGATGACAGATTGACAGGATAGAGAAAGCAGTCGCTTGGGTCTGCAAATCTGGTTGTACAATGGTTGATTTCAACTTTCAAGCAATAGGATTGTACTTAACCAGTTATTGTATATCGTGAGGCTATCAGTTATGTTGAATTTTAAAACCCTATGTAGAATGAGAATCTGAAAACAAACAAGGAGTGCAGACACGTGTACAAATAAAATGTAATTTATTGATAATCAAGCGCGGTGTTACAATCTTTGTGAACTCCTATGATTCTATCTCCGTATGTGATTTGGCTCAAGGGTGACATGCACTTGATCTTTAGAATTTGAGCTTGGATTTGGATTTGGATTTGATGAATAACGAGCAATTTGGCAGCTTGATGATTCTTCGTGACTTGGGAGACTTCGAGATTTCTCGAGAGTGATATTGCTCTCTTCTTCTCCAATGTCAAAAATCCTCCCTCTCTTTATGTTGAAAGTGGTATTTATAGTGTCAATAATATTCTATTTTATATAATATTTTAATGACACTAAAATAATAATATTTCTTTAGTTATATAATTAAATCGATATGTATTTTCTGATTAATTTAAAATTAGTTATGAGAATAATTAAATTAAATAAATTCAAATAATTGATTTAATTATAATCGTAAAGAAATTTATTAATTTAATCAAATGTCCGATTACCATTTCGATTGTCAATGACATTCAATTTCCAATTAAAGTCAGAATCACGTAGCTTTGATTACGATCATCCGTTTATGTGCTGACGCAAATTTTATTCGGGTCCATACTAACTCTGTTGACTTTTGGGTCACGTGTGCAATTTTGTCGGGTTCTTGGTCGATTTAATCATTTAATGAAAATAATTTACTTCATTAAATTTCTTGTATCTACACCCTCACTTAATTTAATTATAAGTCTTAAATTTTTTAATCAGAAACAAACGGTGCATGTGTTCAACCTAGATCAGATTACCTAATAAGTTAAGGCTTAATAGCCAATTTGCTACTCTAGGATTAAGCTTAGTGTTAATTTGCTACCCTAGCTTTTATTTTTGCCAATTTGCTACCTAAGGTTTTCATAATTAGTCAATTTGATACCTAAAGTATTAATTTTGTCAATTTGCTAATCCATGTTTCTAAAATTAACTATTTTTCTATCTTTTCATATCAAATTTTCAATTCTCCCTACCAAGTGACTTAATTTGAAAATCCAAATAAAAAAATTGGATTATCTTGAAAAGTCTAGAGAAGTAAATTTTGTTTAATGTTAACAAAGTGACAAAATTAATACTTAAGGTAGTAAATTGGCAAGTTATGTAAAGCTAGGGTAGTAAATTGACAGAAATAAAATCTAGGGTAACAAATTAACACTAAGGTGAATCCTAAGGTAGCAAATTAGCAATAATACCAAAGTTAACGAAATGTAACTTGGTTTGTAATTCCGTACACACTACACAACATGTTGAACTTTTGTTGTTTAAACTAAACGATCAATCAAAAAAGGGGTTTTGATTTCCTATTAATCTTGACTATGAATAGTTTTAGTAAGTAATTTACATCTCAGTTTTGTTCGCAGGGAAAAAGTATTGAGTCTTCCTCAACGTAACAGTTACCACTATCAATAAGGTAAAATCCACACTTTCCATTTTTCCTACTCAGCTTAGGACCGTTTTGGCTTTTCCTATATATATATATATATATATATATATATATATATATATATATATATAGTTTCTGTCCAAAGTGAAGCTTTACTCTAAAATTACAGAGTAAAGTTCTAATTTTAGCACTATTTTCGGTCAAATTTTTTCACCATAACATACCTAAAATATTTAGGTATGCTATTCAAGATCATCTATACAAAATTTCATCTAATTCGGACATCGTTAATGTATTAAAATTAGATTAAATGAATGAATGAATTAAAATTGTTCAACGTGAACCGTTCGTGTAAATCTCAATTTTGAAAGCTCAAACTATTATCAAATTAGATGAAACTTTATAGAGATGATCTTGAATAACATCCCTAAATATTGAATCGCTTATGGTGAAAAAAATTGACTGAAAAGTGTGCCAAAATTGGAACTTTACTCTGTAATTTCAGAATGAAGCTTCACTCTGGATAGAGATTATATATATATATATATATAAGCTAAAATAATCGTTATCATATTCATCAGTTGTTGAAGGTATGGCTACAGAGAGAGGTGTTCTGTGTAGAGTGAATCAATCTGAAAATAGAGTAGTAAAAGAATTGTCGAGGAGGCACTTTTGTGATCATATTGTCAAAAATTTGACGCAAGACTTAGTGATGCATATATGTCTATTAATATATATGGACCTACTTATAAATGACTGACCTCTTATAAAATTTATTTATAAGAGCTTCTGATGTAGTTGTCATTTTATATATCTATACAGAGAATGCTTAGTGCGATTACCAAACTAACTAGTCTTTCTAATATTTTTTGATTGATGGTTTTAATCTTTCTTGTTTTGGTAACAAACATATAGTGTGGTGCCCATTTGATGGACTACCGGGCAAGTACCAAATTACCGAAACCAATTATGGTTACGTTATTAGGTGCACGTTTGAGTACACACTGTAATTCTGTAGTGTGGAGACCAAATACCCGAATTCTTAAAAAACCCGAATCGACTCCAGTCTCCAGATTATCGGGTCAGCCCACACACTCTGTTTGTGTCTGATCTTCTCGACCCCCGGTGAACGTTTTCGAAGGTTTGCTGACCTAAACTCCTTTTCGCCGACCATATTATCCTGTTCAAACTGTAGTAAGTACAACCTTCGAAGGCTCCTAAACTTCATATTGCTTCATTCGAGTCTGTTTTATGTTCCTTGTGTTTTGTCTCCCACAGCTTCAGTTTTTTAGATTCTAATACTTTCTCAACTGCCATTAATCTCTTCTGTTCTGGGTTTACTTCCGCCTTCTAGAAATCTCATTCATTTAAGTTGGTTATTAATCTCCAGATATATAAATAAAGATTGGATTTTTAGGAAAAAGTCTCGACCTAAACTTCATGTGAATTGCTTAAAAGGGCAATCTGGGTTTATTGTTTGGTAGTTTTTCAGGCGATTCTAAAGATGCCCTTTTCCTGAAAATGCACTGATTACTTGGTCTACCGCGCAGAGATTGAAGTAGTTTGATATTTGACCTGAGACACTTATGAATGGCGTGGAGAGTGCTTAGCAAAAAGGTACCCTTTTGAGTTGCAAATGATTACGTATTTAATGTGGAGTTTAGTTCTTGTAAACATATACTCGCTCAAAGCTAATGCTGCAGCCCCCACTGAGAGTGTTATTCTTGGTTCACCTCGGTTCTGCGTTTATAGGATGATATAGTGCACGGATTTGTTGCTGATTTGGAGTTTTGGATTGTCTTATAATCTTGTTTCTTATTTGGCGGCACAGTGTTTTGAACATTTTGTTAGCTTAAGCTAGGATGGCTACTTAATACTCTTACATGAGATCAAAATAAAACACTCTTTTTCTTATTTCGTGAAAATAGAAGTTTCGAATAGTTGGGTGATGGATTTTCTTGGTGATGGCTCTGGTCTCGTTTTGGCTGCTTTGTTTTTTCACTTATAACATTGGCATGAATTTCTTGTTGCAGGGTGTTCGTGCCAGTCTAAATACTGATTTGACATCAAGACTACGAAGATGTGCTGTAGGATTTACTTCTATATCTGATGTTGATGTAGGTAGATCAGTTTCGTGCATGCCAGGTAAACTGAATTTGCACAAGTAAAAGTCTTCTTTTGTTGGTGTTTAGTATTGCATTTTAATTATATATTCTATATATTTATAGGTTTCTTTGCAATTCAATTTTCCTCGATAAATCTCTGATTTCATATCCAGATCATTTAAGTGGCGAATGCTTTTCAGAACTTGTTCCTATCATATTAACCACGTAGTTGTGCATAGTTTCATCTTCTGTTTAGAAGCGGATCAATTGTGAAACAAAATTTGTTTGGCTTGCATGTTACATATTGGAAATAATGCTGAATACTACCAAAAATATAATTCCATTCTCATATCCTTATTTTTGTGCCGCAGAACCCTCGTTCAATTTTAAGTCACAAATGCTTGGTTATGGTGATATATTCATACAAGACTCCCAAAAACGGTAAGTATGACCTGACTGTTTCTTTCTGGTTGTGTGCTTATATTCCTTGGGATCTAGGCTTATAATTGCAGTGATGTTTGTTAGGAAGGTTTTTTTTTGGTTGCAATTATGTTAATTGCAACCTTTTATAGTGGAAATTTTCTTGCATAGGTTCTATCATGGGGAGAATGATCAGTCGTTTGGTTTCAAACCTCCCAAGAGAGAAAAGTTTGCAAAGAGGGACAATAAGTCCCAGCCTCCTGTCGATGCTCCATATGTGCCTCCAAAACCTCAAAGAACTACCAAGGCCATGGTAGATAAGACAATTGAGATTTTTGAAGGTATGACAATAGATGAACTTGCGAAGCGCACTGGGAAGTTGACATCTGCTCTGCAAACCATTCTTACAAATGTTGGGGAAAAGGTTGAATCGGAGTTTGATACTCTCAGCATCGACATTGCAGAGCTGGTTGCTATGGTATATCACCTTTTAGCACTCACTACTATTATTGGGTTTTACTCTTAAGCAATGGCCTGTCTTTCATCTCACAGAAAAACATATTGTTCATATGCTTATTATGGAACCAACATGGCAAAGTGTGCTCGGAATATATACAAAATTGATCGTGATAATGTGCTTCCAAAGGCCACTTGTGTCTTCTCAGTGTTTTTGGGATAGGAGGACAAATGGGTTTGTTTTGTGATTTATCACATCATGCTAACAAATTTTATTTTTTTGCTGTTCCTGAAACTGTCTGCAGTACAGTAAAGATGTATTTTCCAGCACACCGATTGTTTGTTGTGACATTATCCATCGTTGAGCACCATATTTCATATTGCACATTTGTGCTTGAGTTAATACATGTTCTTTACAGTTTTCATCTCAGATACAACTTTGACTCGCTGCTCATACGTTTTTTCCTTTTAATGGCATCTGTGTACATGTCTTCTGCATTTTTGCCGTAAGAAACTTTACTGACTCTGCATGAATTTGTAGGAAGTTGGGGTCAGTGTGAGGAGGCTGCACTCCAGTGAAGGTACAGAAATTTTACAGCGGCCTCCAGTTGTAACAGTCATGGGACATGTTGACCATGGGAAAACTTCGCTTTTGGATGCTCTACGTCAGACAGCTGTGGCAGCCAAAGAAGCTGGTGGCATTACTCAGCATGTTGGTGCTTTTGTTGTTGGCATGACATCTGGAGCATCAATTACATTTCTGGACACCCCTGGTCATGCAGCATTTAGTGCCATGCGAGCTAGAGGGGCTGCTGTCACAGATATAGTTGTGCTTGTTGTAGCTGCAGATGATGGGGTGATGCCTCAGACTCTTGAAGCGATGGCCCATGCTAAATCAGCGAAAGTACCCATTGTTGTTGCAATTAACAAATGTGATAAACCAGCTGCTAATGCAGAAAAAGTAAGAATCCAGCTTGCATCGGAGGGTTTGCTTCTGGAGGATATGGGTGGGGATGTTCAGGTTGTTGAGGTTTCAGCTATGAAGAAGAGTGGATTAGATAATTTGGAGGAGGCTTTGCTTCTCCAGGCTGAGATGATGGATCTGAAAGCTCGTATTGATGGACCAGCTCAAGCTTATGTGGTAGAGGCAAGACTTGATAGAGGAAAGGGTCCATTGGTTACTGCAATAGTCAAAGCAGGAACTTTACTTTGTGGGAAATATGTGGTTGTGGGTTCTGAGTGGGGTAGAATCAGGGCTATTAGGGACATGGCAGGGAAATTGACGGAGCGGGCAACACCTGCAATGCCAGTTGAGATTGAAGGCCTGAAGGGGCTTCCTAGGGCTGGAGATGATATCATTGTTGTGGAAACTGAGGAGCGAGCTAGAATGCTTAGTGCAGGGAGGAAAAGGAAATTCGAGAAAGATAGGCTTATGAAAATTGCTGATGGGAGGGTAGAAGATCCAGAAATAGAACCATCAGATGAAGCACCCAAGCGGGTTGAATTGCCGGTAATAGTGAAAGGGGATGTGCAGGGTACTGTCCAAGCTGTAACAGATGCATTAGGGAGTTTAAATAGTCCCCAGGTATGCCACCAGATTATAAATGATTAAATGCCATATATATATATATGTATCCTCTCTTTGCATTCCTGGTTATGTGTTTAATCATTATCCGTTGGTTTGATTGGGGTTTTGTTTGGTGTCCGACTTTCGTGCAATAGTAGGAGAATTATTTTATTTACTTTTACTAAAATTCTTCTCCGTGCTGAAATGTACACTTTCTAAAATGTTTTCTGTTTTTCAAAACTGTACCTCTGTAATAGATACCTAGTTTTGTTTATACCAAGTCGGCTATCGTCTCTCTTTGTTTTTGACAACTGTACAATCTTTTTCTAGGTTTTTGTGAATGTAGTACATGTTGGTGTTGGGCCACTTTCTCAGTCTGACGTGGACTTGGCACAAGCCTGTGGTGCATGTATTATTGGTTTTAACATCAAGGCTCCACCCAGTTCAATCCGTTTGGCTGCATCTCGAGCCAATATCAAGGTACTGATGTCTTTTATCTCTCTATTATCCATTTTGAAAGTTTGTTTGGTCTACCCTTTTATCACGTATTGTAATTGACCTAGGAATTGAAACATGTGTTCTGTATATAATTTTGGCCTTGCACCATTGGAATTTAATTTCATATACCTATATTTATGATTTTTTTTGTCAATGGATTAGATAATGCAACACCGTGTGATCTATCGTCTTCTGGAGGACATTGGGAACTTTATAGTTGAGAAGGCCCCTGGGACTACTGAGACTAAGGTTGCTGGGGAAGCCGAGGTTCTAAGTATTTTTGAACTTAAAGGAAGGAGCAAGTCTAAGGGGCCTGATGTGAAGATTGCCGGATGCCGGGTGGTTGATGGTTTTGTCTCCAAATCAGCAACCCTGAGGCTTCTTAGGAGTGGGGAAGTTGTATTTGAGGGATCATGTGAATCGCTCAAGCGGGAGAAACAGGATGTGGACACGGTAAAGAAGGGGAGTGAGTGTGGACTGGTGATCCAAAATTGCTATGATTTTCAGGTTGGTGACATGGTTCAATGCTTGCAGCAAGTTATAAGGAAGCCCAAATTCATTTCATCGGAGAGTGGTGCTGTTCGGATAGAGTGTTGAAATACCTGAGCTTTTTTTCGATAGTAATATGCTGAAGTAGACGACCTAAAAACTTTGATTGTTTGCCCGGCAGCGCAGTGAGTAGATGACATTCTTGTACCTTTAGTCCATAAAAGCTTTGGACTACATTCTTGAACAGGTTAAGTTAAATTATTGGCGCCAATTTTGGGAGATTGCTGTGGATTCATCTGCTTCGAAACATCATACTAATAATTGATAATTCTGTATTACAATTGAGAAACTACTAATTATAAATACAACAAGGGTTGCAAAATGATGGAAATATAAGCCCTACTTCTGTTATCAGAAGCAATTCATTGATGGCCTATTCTTACACATGAGAAAATCATCTTGATCATGCACCCGTAAAAGTACGTTTCAGTTCAGCAGCACTACTGTGGAAAGTAGATATCAACGTTTTAACTAACATCGCCTCATGATCTAAACAAGTGAGCATCACAGTTAGATGGCCACATGTTTATATCATGTGTGTTATATGGTAAGCATTTTAGCATGTTTTACATGTTATATCATGTGTGTAATCGTTGTCTCATATGAAGGTTTGGTATATTCAATAGTACTTATATGACGTACTGTTGGGTAGAGAAGATACGGGCTTAAGGGTGCAGAGTTTATTGTTCTGCATCGCACAACTGGCCTAGTTGCCACCTCTATCATTTCTCCCTCTACATTCAATTATTGCAGATCTTCATCGTAGTAGGTCCAATCACTATAATAGATGATTGTAATTCATACAAGTTCAGATCATACATTTATAGAAAACCTATCTAATATGAACACAAAAATCAATTACTAAAACTACATAAATACAATATGTCCATAAGTCAATAAGTTGTTAAGCTAACAATTGCATAAGTAAAGAAGTTATTGAGCTAACACTCCTCTCAAGTTGGCGCATACACATCAATCATGCCCAATTTGTCAAGTGAGTCATAAAATGTCTTTTTTGAAACACATTTAGTTAATATATCTGCCAGCTGGTTTTGTGTAGGAACAAAAGGAAAGCTGATAATATTGACATCAAACTTTCTTTTATGAAGTGACGATCAACCTCAACATGTTTAGTGCGATCATGTTGTACCAGATTCTGTGAAATATCAATCGCTACCCGGTTGTTACAATACAATTTCATGGTAGTTTTTGGTTTGACACCTAAATCGCATAACATGTTTCTCAGCCACAGTAACTCACATAGAACATGAGTCATACCTCTATATTCAACTTCCGCACTAGACCGTGTC
The DNA here is from genome assembly GCF_933775445.1 of Argentina anserina. Lineage (NCBI taxonomy): Eukaryota > Viridiplantae > Streptophyta > Magnoliopsida > Rosales > Rosaceae > Argentina > Argentina anserina. The sequence goes on from NC_065876.1 coordinate 6,953,106, forward strand.
ACCACCTTTTGTTTCTTGTTTTTCCATGTAAACAGATTACCTCCCATAAAGGTAAAGTAACCTGATGTCGATCTTCTATATGTAATACTTTCAGCCCAATCTGCATCTGTGAAGCCACAAACTTCAAAAACATTGTTGTGTTTAGAAAACATCACTCATCTTTCTGGAGCTGATTTCAAGTACCTTAAAATTCTCACAACAACATTAATGTGATCATCACTCAGATTATGCATGACCTGGCTTGCCACACTTACTGCATATGCAACATCTGGTCTGGTATGAGTCAAGTATATCAAGTACCCAACTAATCTCTGATGACGAGCTCGATCGATAGGAACTTGATCTGGATATTCTACTAAACGATGATTTTGCTCAATATGGGTGTCAAGAGGTGCACAGTCCAACATACTTGTCTCTGCTAGTAGATCAATGATGTACTTTCTCTGACATAGATAAATACCCTCACTCCCCCTGGCTATCTCAATGCTCAAGAAGTACTTGAGTGTACCTAGATCCTTCATATCAAACTTTGTGGCTGACGTGTTACTTTCTGGAGTATACACTCACCGCTAGTGATGTTTTCATATTTCTAGCAACTTTGCGTATTCTTCAGGAGCCAATTAGGCTAATCCCAGACGTCTTTGGAGCTTTTATTGAAGCCAAGGTTTCATTCTCTCGGATTGTGAAGTTCCTTGATGCACCAGAATTGGAGAACAGACATAGAAAAGACAGCTGCGGCAAGGAGGCTGACATGCCATTTTCATTAGAGCCTCTGAAATTTCATGGGATACAAATGCTACCAAGGCTACACTGAGGAAAATAAATTTAGTGGTTAAGCAAGGAGAAAAAGTAGCTATTTGTGGAGAGGTTGGTTCGGGAAAATCAACCCTTTTAGCTGCAATTCTTGGAGAGGTTCCACGCATCAATGGCATTGTAAGCAGTACGGAATATTTCCAAAAATATAAAAAGAAAAAGTAATAGGTTTTTGTTGTTTAAATCTACAGCTTGTGACTTGCTAATCGTACAGGTACAAGTATATGGCACGATATCATATGTCTCAATCTGCATGGATCCAAACAGGAACCATACAAGATAATATTTTGTTTCGGACTCCCATGGATCCCGTTAGATACAAAGAAACTCTTAGGATGTGTTCTCTCTCGTTAAGGACCTTGACATTCTTCCATTCGGAGATTTAACTCAGATAGGAGAAAGGGGTGTCAACCTAAGTGGTGGCCAGAAGCAGCGTATTCAACTTGCATGTGCATTGTATCAAAATGCTGAAGTCTACCTATTGGATGATCCTTTCAGTGCTGTTGATGCTCATACGCCACAAGCCTTTTCAATGTAACTATAGAGTATACTTCTCAACTAGTATAATTTTGTCTTTCAATTTGAAATTGTTTACTTTGATATCTGATGTGAGAGTTTTCCAGGAATATGTCATGGGAGCGGCAGAGAAGACAGTTTTGCTTGTTACAGACCAAGTCGACTTCCTTCTGGCTTTTAATTCAATATTGGTAATGTGTAAAATTTTCTGATTCTCAGCTTTTATTTCTACTATTCTTATGCTTTTGATATATTAGTTATTTGGATTTAATGATATACATTTTCCTATTCCATTCAATGATCTGTCTCATATATGAAGAGGTCAATTGATATTCTACTTTTTTCTTTTCTTCACAGTTCATGGATTGGGGAAAAATTTCAAGAGCAGCTCCTTATGACGAGTCACTGGCTTCTTCTCAACAGTTCCAAGACCTTGTCAATGCACACAATGACACTGGTTGTTCTGACAGGCAAGTTGAATATCCTTTTACTAGGAAACAAAATTTGGCTGCAGAAAAGATTGAGAAAGAAAGAACTGAAGTAGAGCTTAAAGAATCTTCAGGAGATCAATTGATCAAGAACGAAAAGAGAGAAACAGGAGACACTGGGTTCAAGCCATACATTCAGTATTTGAAGCATAGCAAGGGCTTTATACACTTCTCCTTATCAGTTCTTTTCTAGTTTATGTTCATTGTTGGGCAATTAATTCAGAATTATTGGTTGGTTTTGAATCTTCAGGATTATAGCGTGTCCAGAGTCAAACTCTTCACAGTTTATTCTGTGATCTTCTGTATTATGTCATTGTTTTTGCTTCCTCGCTCTTTTATGATAGTCAATTTAGGATGTGGAGCTTCAGAATCTATTTTCTCTGCATTACTGAACTCTCTTTTCCGAGCTCCAATGATGTTCTATGATTCAACACCTGTGGGGAGGATACTTAGTCGGGTAAGACTTGAGAGTTTCCAAAACAGAACTTAAATGAATCTGCATTTCAACTTACAGCAACCGAATGGAACTTCCTTATACATTTTCACTGTCTATTTCAGGTATCTACTGATATGAATATCATCGACCTTGAAGTAAGTTTAAAGTTAGCATTTTCTGCTGGGGTGATTGTTAGCGCTTCCAGCATATTTTTGGTATTGGTTGTTCTTGCTTGGCCACTCATATTTCTGATTGCACCTACAATTTATCTTACTCATCTGTTTCAGGTACTACACTATAATGACTATATAACCTTAGTTACAATCATAATATTGTCAATACACTTTTGCCTTCTCGAAATAGCTTGTGATGATTATGATCTTACTTTGCTTTCTTTTGTAACAACAGAATTACTACTTAGCTTCTGCAAAGGAGTTGATGCGAATGAATGGCACGGCTAAATCTGCAATTGCAAGCCAACTTTCTGAATCTATCGCTGGAGCCATGACAATCAGAGCCTTTGGACAGGAGAAACGACCCTACTCAAAAAACTTGGAACTTATTGATGCAAATTCTAGTGCTGCTTCAATAGTTTCTCAACAAATGAGTGGTTAACTGAACGTCTGGAATTGCTGTGTGCTATCATTCTCTCAGCCTCAGCCATCGTCATTACTTGGATTGATGCTTCTTCCTCTGGTTGGTAAAGATGAGCTTGCCACCATCCAATTTAGCCTCATTTGTAGCATACATGCATGATACATGTACATTCCTTCCTAAATCATCTGTTTATTCATAATACATGATTTAACGTTTTGCTTCATCCTGTGACAGGATTTTTTGGGATGATCTTATGGTCTCTCATTGAATGTATTATGTATATCTAGTACCTTCTGTCCAAATACAGTGCATGATAGGAAACTCAATCGTTTCTGTTGAAAGGGTAGAACAATACATGCATATTACCAGTGAATCTGCAGAAGTAATAGAAGACAACCGACCTGCACACAATTGGCCTGTTGTTGGCAAAGTGGAAATATGTGACCTAAAGGTTAGCGTGACAAAGAAACATTGTAAAATATTACTCTAAAGAAAATTAGAACATGATATGACCTTGGCTACCATCATGCAGGTAAGATATAGGCCAAATTCTCCGTGGTTTTTCGTGGGATCAATTGCATTATTGAGGGAGGGCACCAAGTTGGTATCGTTGGCCAAACTGGAAGTGGGAAGACAACTCATATCAGCGTTTTGTTTCGTCTGGTAGAGCCTACAGAGGGAAACGTTATTGTTGATGACTATGACATATGCATTATGCACCATTGGTATTCATGATTTAAGATCATGTCTGGGGATAATCCCACAAGAGCCAATCTTATTTGGTGGCTCTGTGAGATTCAACCTTGACCCTTTATCAGAACATACTGATCTTGAAATAAGGGAGGTAAAGTTTTTTCTGTTTTTGCATATGTTTTTTGATTCTATTGTATTTCACTTGTAAAGCTTAAAGTACATGAATAGCTTACTATGTTCTTTGGTTCTTGATATTTAAACTTTTGAATTGTACTTAAAGTACAATCTTAATATACTGTGCAAGTCTATATCCATAATCCGTATGTTTTATATCTCACATAAATCATCTGTGAATGTAGTGAGGGTTCTTGAAAAATGCCAGTTGCGAGAGGCCATTCAAGAAAAGGAAGAGGGCCTGTATTCCTTTGGTAAGTGCATATATAAGGGATTGTGTTTTCTAGGTGGTGCTTTTCAGCGTCACTGAAACCATAAATAAGAAATGATAATGCAGTTGTGCAAGATGGAACAAACTGGAGCACGGGACAGAGTCAACTATTCTGTTTAGGACATGCTTTACTCAAGAGGAGCCGAATACTTGTGCTTGATGAAGCCACTGCATCAATGGACAATGCAACAGACTTTATTCTCCAGAAAACTATAAGAAAGGAATTTGCAGACTGCACTGTAATAACAGTGGCCCATAGGATACCAACCGTGATGGACTGCACTAAGGTTCTTGCTATAAGTGACGGTAAGCACTCTATCCCCCTCCATAATGAAGAATGTACTCGCTTGTGGCAGTTATGTGATGCTAATTGTTAATATGCTAAATTTGCATCGACAGGACTATTAGTAGAGTGTGATGAGCCAACAAAGCTGATAAACAATGAGGGTTCACTGTTTGGGCAGCTTGTCAAAGAATACTGGTCTCGTTCTACCAATGCCATTATCCATTCAGAAGATTGATTGGGAAAGGTGATCACCTCTGGTACAGCTTGCACTATCTGGTTTTAAGCTTTTAAGATGTCATTGAGTTTTTGCCCCTTTTTTGGTCGAATCTGGGCAAGTGTTTAATAAGCTGTTGCAGTATTCATTCTATTTTTATTTGCTGAGAAGCATTCAAGATACAAACAGATGTTCAAGCTAGAGATTCTAATCTTCCGTTCGTAATAAAACTGGTTCATATCTTCAGAGCTTATGCGTCTCCCGCGAGTAGAGTAATTAATGAAATCAGTAGTAGCTCAAATCATGGTTACAAACAGCAAACAAAGTGTTCTGGAGCTTTTCAATGCAACTATGATTATAAGACAACTACATACTGTTACGGTCGGGAAACTCCGGTGAACCGATGAAGCTCTCAAATTACCTGTAAACCACAAACACACGGCGTTACGGGGTGAATACCGGATTGACCGGCCTTTAACACTCTGATGCCCAAGTCAATAAAGATAGACTAGGATAGGATGATAAGAGGCTTAGGAGACTTCACTCGGTGTAAAGAGGAAAAACGTATTTATAGAGATAAATAGGGTGTAACCAGTAAACTTAACAAACTGTCCTAGTTGGCTAATAATACCTGCAATGGTTTTTGAGCCAATCGGACCCTAAAACCACGAGCAATCCACTAAAAAACGTAGTGTTAACACATACACAAAGAGACATAGTAACTACAATAATTTTAAGAATAAGCATGACTCATGTGTAAGCTTTAGAGCTCTGGCATTAAAGAAAAGCTTTATGACAAAGGTTTGTAAAATAATGGTCTGTCACTATGTCACTAGTTATATGTCTGAAGATTTTCAGCAGCTTTTGTCTGTCACTAGTTTGCAAGTAAAAGTAGTACTTAGAACTCATGGTAATGTTGAAGACGAGGTTAACAATTCACATTATCAATCTTGAGCTAAGAAGAACGTATAATGTTCTGGGTAATACTGCTTCCCAAAAATGTTCTTAGTAAGACAATTATCTGGACAATTGGACAAATGCATATAATGTTCATGTGACCAATTGTAAACCCCTACTAATTTTTGGTGGTTTGCATAATTGCATTAGACCAAGACCAAAAAGTTAATTTATTTTTTTAACATTAACAGAATACCATGTATTAATCTCTTCATAAGTTTCACACCTCCACTTGATGTTTATAGTATTTTGCTACTCAGCAATTTCATGTTTCATAACTTTACAATTCCCTCGAACAGATTTTGGTACCTTGAAACTAGCTAATAGCTATAATGCTATATTCAGATGAAATGATCAGGTGAAGCTAGGTGTCGAAAACCATTCTCAGGAACCGGCTGAGTTCTTACGACTCCACCAGAAGGCATTTTGCTACCACAAACCCACCTATTTTCAAGAACCGAGTCATCTTCAGCATGTTCTTCCATATCTTGAAACTTCTTCCTCTTTCGATGTCTCATACATACCATCCCAAGATAACACCCCAAAATAGCTGTAAGAACTCCAAGGACAATCGCAACAACCCATGAATACCGCAGGATCGGTGGTTTCTTCATCACTGGAACGACAATTGAGAAATGACCTTGATCCCTAGTGTTACAAACACCAGGAGATCTCATTTCACTGAGGTAAACCGTCCCATTGGGAACAAATGATGCACATTTTGCCTTGGTGAGCATGCCTTCCTCTAATGTCAGATTCGGGAACTGAATCTTTATCGGCTTCCCCATTGTGTTTAGAGCAACCCTTCTGGCACTTTTTGAACTTGTATCTGTTGCATCATAAGCTAGAAAACCAACAACAGAGGTGAGAAATGAGTAACCTGGAAGACGGTAGAACCGAGATGACAGATTCCCCAAGTCCTGATACACCAACGCCAGTCTCTTCACATGAGGCATTGTCTTGGTTCTTGATGGGATATGAAAACATCCGATCTTTTCAGCACCTCTGTTCCACAGCCTCCTGCTTCGAAGCCCTACAACAAAGACTTCCACGCCGGATAGGTTAGCCGGTAAGACCGCCTTGTACACAGCACCGGTGTGAGGCCGGTGTTCCACAAGAGTCTTCAAGGCCACGTCTCTTGTAAACACATCTAAAGAGTCAGTAGTGCTGGAGTTGCAACACGAGCAGAAAAGAAATATGGAAAAAACCGAGATGAAAAACCAGCTCATATTGTGGACTCTGAACAATCCCCACACGACTAACCCAGACTTAAGTTTCCCAAACAATGCAGATGAACATAGATTTCTATGAGTATTCTGCTTGAAGGTTTAGGATTAAAGGGGTTCTCTATAATGACATGTTCTGGCAAAGATGATCAGCACGCTTCGTGGTCCCTGGAGAAAATAAGACTTTTGGAGCACCTTTCATCGAGTGTTCACTGTTTGGTGTGCTCTTGACTTTCCTCAAGCTAGGCCAAAAGGGCTGATAGATTTACAGTTATAGACGTTGGACTTAGTTCATGTAGGAGTGAGATCCAGTCGGATTTGGAAGGAGACCAGCTTTTAACTTGGGAGAATCCAATCCAAGTGATCATTTTAATTTTTAATGATGATAGATTTTCTGGTGAAAGAACATGGAACCTTGGCCTACACAGTGGAAAATTCATTTCGGTTAGCATAAACAAATGGTATATATAAAAGTTAAAAACAATGTCCAACTCTTTTGGTTACGAAAATTCAATGTCATTTTGGAGTATAGAGAAAAATCAATTGGCTTTTCTGTACGGATAGTTTGAAATTTATCATCAATCTATAGAGATTGAATTTTTTTTAAAAAAAAGAAATACACTAATGAGATTGAAAAATTTGTAGTAGAAATTGAGAAGTTTGAGCATGACTAGTTTGACATCACTACAATTTGCATCAAATCACAATTATGGAACCAATTTCAGTCCGAGATGAATTAGGATCTCTACCAAGTCAGCACTCGTTGATCAATCCAAAGTCCATTCTATAGTAGTAATTTAGAATCCAATGGAATTTTTTATGAACTACTTTGGGTGAAATTTGGAGGATTCACAAACATGAGCACAAACCTTCAGTACACGTGTTATGAATCTCAGGCAAAATGATACATATACACCACTATGATCCAAGAAATTAGATTCGGAATTCATGTTTGAAAACATTTTTTTCTCTTTTTTCAGAAAAAAAAATACAATCATTAAGGATTTTGAGAATTTGCCCAATGGTTATAAAAGCACCTAGGCGGACGCCTAGATAGGAAAAATAAAGCGCCTAGGTGGATGTTACGCGGCTTGTTAAAAATCCGATTATTGTCGTATGAAACGACATCGTTCTGTTTTGTTCCTAACTGTTTTCTAAACTTGGCCACCCGTGCGGTTACAACAGAAACAAGTTGAAAAGGTTTCTCCCTTATAACAGACCCGCTGTCCTTCTCTGTTCTCTCAATTCAAAACGTTCCGTTTTGATTTCCGGCGAGATGACGGAAGCCATGGTCCGGCAACTCTCCGACGATCCCCTGCAAACAATGCTTCCGGACTCAATGCCGTACTCCGAACCCGAACCCGACTTCATCTTCGCCTACAACGACCCCAATTTCTCCGACCGGGTTCTCAGGATCGAAATCATTCCGGACGCTTCGGACTCCCAATCGGACGGCGACGCTTGCGTCAGCATTTCTGATTGCGCGCGTAATAGGAAGAGGCGCAGGGCCGAGAGTACGACACAGAGTGGTAGCTCCTCTTTTTTTTTGTTTTCAAGTTTTCTTCTTCTTCTTCTTTTTTTTGTCACCAATTTGATGAAATTAGGGTTTTTTGTTTGGTTGGTTTTGATGAATTGAGGGGATGTGGGGAAAGGTTGCGGCTTTGGTGTTCTGTTTGGCTTAAAATTGTTGGGTGGAAAATGTTGAATTATTCTGTAGTGTCTGCACAAAACATGTAGAAGCTCCATTTTTGTGTTGTGTTCTGTGTTAGTTGTAACTTTGGTGGATTTTCAGAGTTTTTTATTCGAAAGGCTACCGCTTTTGGGATGGTTTGTATTAGTTTTTGTGTTTTGGTTGGGGTGTAGGGCAATGTTTGCGGTAATGTAACCTTTCTCAATGTGATTTTTCGTGATTATTACCAAGTTTTAGTTAGAGGATGCTATAGTCGAACGAAGAGTTAGTAGCTGTAGACTGCATTACCTATCAGGCTTAATTAATGGCCCCTTGTGTTTACAAAAAAAAAAAATGCTTTCTGTCTGGTTTTTTTTGTCATTCTGTCACATGTCTTGAATTTGAGTTTTATTACTGTTTAGGATATATATACAGGTATGTATATATCTTTGATTAATCTCAGCACGCGTTTCATGGTACTTTGCCTTTTTCAATAAAATTATGTTACTGAACTGGGATATTTTTGTGGTTTTTCTCTCAGCTGAGGACATATGTGTGGAATTTGAGGAGCAGGTCTTAGACTGTAACATGCTTGATACTGAGGATCTTGTGGTGTGTGATAATCAGGATGAGGATTCTGTGGCAATTATAGAGCCGCCTTCAGGTTCTCATATAAATTAGGTTTTCATACATCATCTTGGTCTGTCCGTTGTCTTTTATTGTTTCTTTTAAATCTATAAGTCTATGATGAAGACCCTAATATATCTGACTTGAAATTGTAATGGATACCGAGAACAAAAATTCGTTTTTATTTTTTCCAGGGACTAATAAACTGCTGTTTTGTTTGTAAATCTTTAAATTACGATTGGCATAGCCAAGCACATGGTTACATATCCTGATTTGCATGGACATCACAGTCTGCTATCTATTGGCTGCTGTAGTGTTTTATAGGTTAATATGAAATTGTTGACTGGTTGTGATATCATTTTGTAGATTCGCTATGCACTTCTGTCAATGATGAAGCTGGGGAAAGCAATGACTTGTTCTGGATCAGCGATTGCTCCACAGCTCTGAGGGTTGAAACCATACATATTAGTTCTGCGATATTGGCTGCCAAGAGTCCCTTTTTTTATAAGGTGAATGACATTGTGCAGTTGATTGCTGTTTGTTTTAGTGGCTGTCTCCAGTCACTCACTTGTTTGTCTTATGCCTCCCACAGTTGTTTACGACTGGGATGAAAAAATCAGAGTCAGATGAACGACAAGAAACTCTAAGAATTCATGAATCTGGTACTCTTTTGCTTAAGTTAGATTATCAGCTAATGAAATATGTTGATTTATCTTTATCAGGAATTTCGCAAAATGTAACTGTTATTTCCCAACAAAAATAGAGTTTAACATATACAAGCCTTTCTAACTGTATTTACATCTTCTGATCCTTCTGCAGAAGAAGCTGCCTTCATGGACCTTCTTAATTTCATGTATAGTAATACTTTGTCCACAACAACAGCATCTTCATTGTTGGACGTGCTAAAGGCTGCTGACAAATTTGCGGTTGCATCTTGCATGAGATATTGCAGTTGGTTATTGGGACAATTGCCTATGACTTGTGATTCAGCCTTGCTTTATTTGGAACTTCCATTGAGCGTTCTGATGGTTGATGCAGTTCAACCACTTACAAATGCAGCAAGAAAGTTCCTTGCTATCCGCTACAGAGAACTAAGCAAGTGAGTTATATATATATATATATATATATATATATATATATATATGCAACTTCGTTTTTTTTAATTGATTCTTAATCATGTTTCATGTGCTGCAAACTTCTTTTTTTTTGAGTATTTTTGTCAATAATCCCTCTAATGTAGTTTTTCAGAGCCAATTTATTTCATGAACATGTAACAATATTTCGTCTTCCCTGTTGTCGAACATCAAATTTTTACTTATGGCCTGAACTTCAAAGCATTTGTTTTATCCACTTTTAATTTATTACTAGGCTACATAATCTGATATGTGGTTTACTCCATTTGTATATTCAGAAATATGATTGTTGAAGTGCTTCATTTCTTACCAGGTTTGTGGATGAGGTATTAAACTTGCCCCTTGCTGGTATCGAGGCTGTACTGTCTAGTGATGATCTCCATGTTGCATCAGAGGATGCTATTTTTGATCTGGTTCTGAAGTGGGCGCGGTTGCATTATCGAAATGTTGAAGATCGACGAGCAGTCATTGCTTCACGTCTTTCTCGCCTTATTCGTTTTCCTTTCATGTCCTGTCGTAAGCTTAGGAAGATTTTAAGCTGCAATGATTTTGATCCACAACTGGCATCAAAGATAGTGATTGAGGCTTTGTTTTATAAGTCTGATGCACCATACAGGCAGCGCTCCCTTGCTGTAGAGAATGCCATTGTGGAACGTTCCTACAAGTACAGGCCAGTGAAATTAGTAGATTTTGAATTACCTCGTCCACATTGTCTTGTTTACCTTGATCTGAAGCGCGAAGAGTGTGCACGCTTGTTTCCAGCTGGTCGGGTGTACTCACAGGCTTTTCACTTGGGTGGGCAGGGCTTTTTCTTGTCTGCCCATTGCAACATGGATCAGCAGAACTCCTTTCAGTGCTTGGGGCTGTTTTTAGGGATGCAAGAGAAGGGATCAGTTAGTTTTGCTGTTGACTATGAATTCCAAGTAAGGCAAAAGCCCGAGGAGGATTTTAAGATGAAATACAAAGGAACTTACACTTTCACTGGAGGGAAGGCTGTTGGGTATAGGAATCTTCTAAGTGTGCCCTGGACAACATTCATGGCCGATGACAGCGTTTACTTCATCAATTCTGTTCTCCATATCCGGGCTGAGCTCCACATCAGGCAATGACTCCTTCCTGGGACTGGTTAGGAAGAGTGAAAAATGCCTTACGTAATAACTTGTAGTTTAGATTACTAGCAGCCTTAGGTAACTTGTCGGAATCACAGACCGGGCAACTGTACTTGTTTCAAGTGATCCCTGTCAAGTTCTTGATACATAGATCCTGGTCGGTCTGTACTCGCACTTATAACTATTCAGGCCAAAAGAAATGAAAACGTAGGGTTAGTAAAAATCACATTTTCTTAATTATTATTGTCTCTATCAATGTTTTTCTTGTTTAGTCTTGCTTTCGATGGCTTCCAAATTAGAGTGAAAAGCTCCGACTATTCTTCTCTTGAGGAAGAACAAAGCAAAAACCTCAGCAGGTTCGTACTACGTGTACGTCTTTCTGTTATCAAAGCCACAATGTGTTGTAAAAATGAAAATCTCAAATTGAGTAATTATTTTGTGTAGTGTGACGTCAGTGGTGCGTCTTTCTATTTTGAATGCCACAAGCACATTATGGCTTGTAAAAATGAAAATCTTGTTCCGGGAGAAATATCATTCTACACTTGTGTGTCTCTTAGCCTAATAGGTTTCATGTTAGGAGATAGATTAGCATCTCTGTAATAGATTAGGACTCTGAATCCTACGAGATTGTGGTTTTTGTAATGCCTATATATAGGCCTTCATATCATTCAATAATACAATTAATTTCATCTTGCATCATGTTATCACGAACTTTGCCCTAAAAACCCTGAACTGTTAAAGCCCTAGAATTTTTTTTTCTCTCCACCGCCGGCCGCCTTAGCCTCCGGCATCCGGCATCTCCCTGTCGGCGCAGCCCCTGCCCACCGCTCCTGCTCGCCGCCGCTGCAGCCCTCTGCAGCCTCTGCCGGCCCTGCAACCCCCGCAACCTCATGCACGCAGCCCCGCAACCCCGCAGGGTCTCCTTCGCATTCGCTCCGTAAAAACATCTTTTTCCCCGCAAGTCCCCGCATCAAAGCATTCAAAATTGCTCCCCCCGCATATTCACGCAAGAAACGCGAACTTCACAAGCAAAGTCTTCGCTCAAGAGAAGCTACTCTCGTCTACAACAAACCTTTAAAGGTAAATTTTTCATAAACGTTCCCGCTTTTAAACGTATAGATATATTATATAGGGCGCTATTAGCCTTCTTCTTGTCCTTATTCCAACCTTTCTTATAACGCCGATGAGACTATAGAGGGATAGGTTTCCCTTCTTGGTCGATGTTTTCTGTGTGACGGTCCTGGGGAGTCACGATTGTTTTGAAAGGGAAGTTAATCGATTTTCGTGTGGTCGCCTGAGTGCACCACTGTTTTGGGTGCAATCGTGAGTATCGCCATTAGCATCAATTTTTCTTGTGACCATATACGTCACCCCTTCTAATTCCTATTATACTTGAATCTAATCGATTCCGTATTCGTTTTTGTAGATATCAACACCATCTCGACGGGAATTTGGCATTCTTGATCTAGAAGGAAATGAATACCACCACTGGGTTTCCGACATGGAGCTCGCTTTCGAGAGCCGAGGGATCAAAGGCATATTTGCGGACCCTCCTGCTGCTTTTCCACCCATGGCTAAGACTCAAACTCTCATCTTCATGAGACGTCACATCCATGCAACTCTCAAGAGGCAATACTTGAACGTAAAAGATCCTAAAGAATTATGGGACAAACTACGTTTGCGGTATAACAACGTTCATGATAAGCTTCTCCCTGAATTGATTATTAGATGGGATAACATCCATATATTGGACTATAAGAGAGTTGATGATTTCAATCAAGATATGCTATACTTGCAATCCGATCTTGGCACCGTTGGTGTCATCAAGACCGACCTAGATCTTCTCAATAAGACATTGGACACGTTTCCAATCAACTATGAGGTTCAACCTCATACGTACCGCACTCATGTAGAGGAAGGAAAGATCTGGTCTTTCGCCGACTTAATGGTGCTCTTGGCTAAGAAGGAGAGATTCTGAGATCCTCCTCAGCAACAACAATAGACATGTTGGCACTAAAAAGATTTCTACGCCATAGTCTAACTATGGGAAAGCTCCTAAGCAAAATAATCAATCAAGGAATGCTCCATATCAGCACCAAAACAACAACTCTCGTGGTGGGAGGCAACAAGGCCGGTCTCGGCCTAAGTCTAATACTTGGACTCATGATGGTGGCGGCGCCGCACCCTCGAGGGAGGCCGTCCCCATCCCAAACCTCAAGGAGACCGTGCGCCTCCTCATGCCTCCACTTCCGGTAATGGAAAGTTTCCATGCTTCAAATGTGGCTCATTCAAGCACTTTAATCGCAATTGTCACACTAGTAAAGAGATGATCACTGCATACTCCACCTACAAGAAATTTCTACAACCCGAATCGAATCATGTGGATGAGGACACTGAGATCATGACTCATCACATCGAAGCCCCAGCCCCTTGCTTCTAAAGCTAAGCCTTCGGACGCTACTATGGATACTCCCGACTTTGATTAGTCGTTTTTAGCTTCTTCAGCTTTATGAATTCAAGTATTGTTATGGCCGACCGCCATTGTTATTTTCATTAACTTTGTAATAGTCTTTTGATTTTGGAATTAGAAGTTCATGTGTGATGTATTAAAGATTGGCATTCAATAAAATTTCTCATTTTCTTGCTTACAAGACGATCTCTTTGAGAATTTTATTTACCTTACACTTAGCATGATGATCAACGTGTGCAACTCACGTGGTTTTTAAATTGGACGTTTTTGGGTTACATGGGACCCCAATAGCACTACATTCTGAATTTGGAACTTAGAATTTGGAAAACGGACCTCGGAACGTCAAAAACGACGTCGTTTGGCCCTTAGTCGTACCCGGTTACTGTTCCGGCGTTTCCGGAATGTTTTCCGGCGTATTGGCGTCTTCCGGCCACTTTCCGGCATTTCCGGAACCGCCATCCGGTTCCTGTCGGACCTGAAACTCCGGCCTCCATACCGGCCAGCTCCAGCCGGTTTTCCGGCAATTGGTGCCGCCGATTTCCGGTGAGTTTTCCGATGATTTTTCGTCGTTTCTCGTCATTTTTCTGGCATATTTCCAGCAGTCCTTGTTGCCACGTTTTTCTAGTCCAAATTTCATTCGGTTTTGAGTTCTTTTGACAAGGTTTTCCGGTTCGTTTTTTCCGATTTTCTCCAAGTCTGTTATATGCACTCACCGGCACTCTTTGTGTGTGTTTCCACACCATTTTTGGATGGTTTCTACCACCCTAGTTTACTGTTTGGTATTTCACTGCTTTAATACCATGTTTCCCAACTCTTTAGTTGAAGAATGTAGTATTATTGCCATGTGATACATTCGATAGGATCGCACTTTGTTCCGATTCCCTTTCTTACAATATCATACGGCGTATTGTATAGAATTGTTCCTGTGTCGCTGACTCTCTTAATTGTCATTTTGTAGATGTCCCGCGGCGAAATCGAATTTCTAGCTGATTGCGGAACCACCCACATTGTCCTACGGCACAGACAGTTGTTCACGGATTTAGTGTTTTCAAATTCTTCGATGACTACAATGATTGGCTCGAAATCCATCATTCAACGAAGAGGCACCGCTTCTTTCATGTTGCATAATGGTACGACTCTCAACGTCGTAGATGCTCTTTATGCGCCGATGTCTCCCTGCACCTTACTAAGTTTTAAGGACATACGTGTCAATGGTTTTCACCTCGATACTTATGTTGAGAATGGAGAGGAATATCTTTGTGTTACCTCTGCGAAAACAGGCCAGCACCGCATCTTAGAGAAGATGAAGAGTCTCAGGAATGGTTTGTATCTTACTTCCATTCGAATCTTTGAATCACATGAGGTTGAACACAACTTTTGTGATTCAGACTCTTATATGCTTTGGCATGCCCGTCTCGGGCACCCTGCACGTGATATGATGATTATAATTCATAAGAATTCACATGGTCATCCATTTTTCAAGCCCCGGAAGCGATTGGAGGATCACCTCACCCGTGCTCCACACGGCGAGGCAGTGCCTACCCGTGCACAGCAAGGTATGGCCGAGCTTGCCTCTCTCGGCAACTCCACGGCTTTTATGCCGTCGGTGGCGGCATCCCCTCCTTCACAGGAGCTTGTGATGCCTTCCGTGATTGCTAATGCCTCCATGGAAATTTCTGATACCCATCGCTCGTTTTGCAAAGCTTGTTCTCTTGCTAAATTTCAAGGAAGTCGTTCTTTTGCTAAGGCTTCGACCGAGAACATTTCATTCTTACAATGTATCCAATGTGACATTTGTGGACCTATTCAACCAAAATGCGGACCTTTTCGATATTTTATTGTATTAGTTGATGCATCGACGCGTTGGTCACACGTCGCTTTGCTATCCACAAGGAATGCTGCATTTGCTAAGTTATTAGCTGAGATCATCAAACTTCGGGCTCACCACCCCGACTATCCTATCAAATCCATTCGTTTGGATAATGCTAGAGAATTTACCTCCAAAACTTTTGATGATTAGTGCATGTCTATTAGGATCGAAGTTGAACATCTCGTTCCTCATGTTCATTCACATAACGGTCTAGCAGAGGCTACCATCAAACGTAGTCAGGTTGTTTCTCGGGCAATGGTTATGGGTACTAACCTGCCAGTCTCTGCGTGGGGATATGCAATGTTGCATGCAGCGATACTTATTCATTTCAGACCCGCGGCTAACCAAGTGTTTAGTGTCTACCATATGGTAACTGGTTACGAACCCAATATTTCACACTTACTCATTTTTTGTTGCGTCGTCTATGTGCCTATTACGCCTCCAATGCATACTAAGATGGGTCCTCAGAGACGATTAGGTATCTATGTTGGCTATAATTCCCCAACGATTGTCCGCTACTTAGAACCAACCACCAGATATCTCTTTACTGCAAGATTTGCAGATTGTCACTTTGATGAGACATGTTTCCCGTCGTTAGGGGGAGATGAGAATGTTATCATTCCAAATGAACGTCAAGAATTAACGTGGTGTGTCTCCACTATGTCTCATTATGATCCCCGCACTGTTCAAAGTGAGTTAGAAGTGCAACGCATTATCGACCTTCAGAAAGTCGCGGATTCGATGCCCGACGGCTTTGTAGATATTGCTAAAGTGACGAGATCAAACATACCCGGTGAAAATGTACCGGCACGGTTTGATGTCCTGAAATACGGGCGTGGAAGACAAGCTCCTGGACCTAGCAACGTTGGCTCCGCCCCTGATAGTGGTAAGAAGGCCGGTGGAGGCACCACCGTACGCCGTAGTGTTGCCGGCGCCCCTTGTGGCGACGATGCCGAGATGGCCCGGCATGGAGCAGCTTCGGCCTCAGCTCCTCAAAGTAAAAAGGGGAGACCGATAAACTCTAGGTATTCAAAGCCTAGAAGAAGCGAATGACCAAGGCACAACGCGTCATCAACGATGAATCACCATTGTATGAAGTTGTCTCTGATTACAGCTATGTCCATGAATCAACTCAACTGTTACCGTGGGACGCTATGGAACCTTGTTTGATGCCAGAGAACAACTAAATCTCAGTGAACTACACAAGTGAGCAGTCGGTCCGAAACCGAGCCACTACATACATTGATGACGTTTTCGCTTATTTCGTCGCACATGAGATCATATCTGAAGACGACGTTGGACCTCGCTCTGTAGTTGAATGCGAACGCATAGCAGATTGGCCGAAGAGGAAGGATGCAATCCAAGCAGAACTTGACTCATTAGCGAAGAGAGAAGTCTTCGAAAAGTTGAATTGACTCCAAGAGATGTCAAACCAGTTGGACATAAATGAGTTTTCGTTCGTAAACGTAATGAGATGAACGAGATCGTGCGTTATAAAGCAAGACTCGTGATGCAAGGATTCTCACAACGACCTGGTATTGACTATGAAGAGACTTATTCTCCTGTTATGGACATCATTACCTTCCGCTACCTTATTAGTCTGGTAGTGTCCAAAAGACTAAACATGCAACTTATGGATGTGGTCACAGCTTATCTCTACGGGGATCTTGACGCAGAGTTATACATGAAAGCTCAAGAAGGACTACATTTACCTCCATCAAGTGCCTCCAGACCACGGAGTGCTCATGCAGTCAGATTGCGTCGTTCATTGTACGGGTTGAAGCAGTCCGGAAGAATGTGGTACAATCGGTTGCATCGATACTTGGTGAGAAGGGGTTATAAGAACGATGAACTATGCCCATGCGTGTTCATACGAAAGACAAATTCCGGATTCGTCATCGTTGCGGTCTACGTTGATGACATGAATATAATTGGTACTCTTGATGAGATTGAAGAGACCGTGTCTTATTTGAAGTCGAAATTTGAGATGAAAGACCTAGGGAGGACGAAATTTTGTCTCGGCCTTGAGCTTGTGCATAGGGCTGACGGCATCTTAGTCCATCAGCCGAATTACACGCAGAAGATGCTTCGACGTTTCAATATGGATCTATGCAGTCCATTGTCTACTCTCATGGTCGTCTGAAGTCTAGATATCAAGCATGATCCATTCCATCCTAAAGAGGATGATGAAGAAGTTCTTGGTCCTGAAGTTCCATACCTTAGTGTGATTGGGGCACTATTGTATCTTGCTCAATGCACTAGACCGGACATATCTTTCGCAGTGAACTTATTAACTAGATTTAGCTTCGCGCCTACGCTACGTCATTGGAATGGAATCAAGCATTTGTTTCGGTACTTGAAAGGTTCCCTTGACATGGGATTGCTCTACCCCTATAGCAGAGAGAACACTACCACGGTATCTCCCCACACCACCGCCGTCGCCGACCCCGGCATTGCCACCGTACGCCACAGCAACGCCGCCGGCCTCCATGGCGTGGAGACCGTGCACGGTGCCGAGAGCAGCAACCGGTCCCGTGCAGATCTTTCCCCTGATGCAAAGACTCCAAACAACTTATTAGTTGGTTATGCCGACGCAGGGTACCTCTCTGACCCTCATAAGACTCGTTCTCAAACCGGTTATGTGTTTGCCATTGGGAATACGGTGATATCTTGGAGATCCACGAAGCAAACTCTTGTTGCTACTTCTTCGAATCACGCGGAGATCATCGCTCTCCATGAAGCAGTTAAGGAATGTGTTTGGCTACGATCACTCATTCGTCATATTCGTGATTCTTGTGGATTAGTCTCTACATCTGATCAACTTACGTGCATTTATGAAGATAATGTTGCTTGCATAGAGTAGACAAAGTTAGGTTTCATCAAGGGAGACAACACCAAGCATATTTCGCCCAAGTTCTGCTACAACGTTCAACAACAGAAGTTCTTGAATGTTCAGATCAATCAAGTGAGTTCAGAATCTAATGTTGCGGATTCGTTCACCAAGTTTTTGCCTAAATCTACTTTTGTGAAACATGTGAAGAGCATTGGCATGCGTCGTTTATCGGAACTTTAGAATTTGATAGACTTCATGGGGAGTCTACATCACATGTTAAGATCTTTAAGTAGTTGGTGCGTTGTGCTCTTTTTCTCTTCGATCAAACTTTTGTTTTACCCAAAAGATTTTTGTTTTGCTTGACAAGGTTTTTACCGAGGCAACGTTGTGTACCATGCAACCTATGCATGCGACATAAGGGGGAGTGTTCCGGGAGAATTACCATTCTACCATGTATGTGTCTTAGCCTAATAGGGTTCATGTTAGGAGATAGATTAGCATCTCCGTAATAGATTAAGACTCCATAATAGATTAGGACTCCGTAATAGATTAGGACTCCGAATCCTACAAGATTGTTGTTTTTGTAATGCCTATATATAGGCCAACATATCATTCAATAATACAATTATTTTCATCCTGCATCAAATCTCAAATTTTAGATACTATTTTCTGGAACATAGGACAAATCAAACAGTATTAATTTGGTTCCAAGTGATACGAACATCCGAATATAGGAAATGATGTTTCAAACTTTTGGTTGAATTGGAACATGTTCATTTTTAATGCAATCATCATCTGATATTTGGTATAATCCCTTCTTTCTTCTTGATTAAGGTGACGTCCAAAATTACTAATCCAAAAAAGAATAACTATCCCATCAAAATACTTAAAACTATAACATTACGAATTATTAAAGTGCATGTAGTAGTACTTATTCAAATGGAATATAAATCACTGATTTATTAGATTCTTCATTCTGATTTAACGTGTAAAAAAATTTAAAGAGAAGAAGATTATGTTCGTGTTGCGTCCTCTTTTCAACTTCAAGTACACGTCTATGACACATTCAAACTTATATTTAGCTAAATGATAAGAGTCAGCAACAGCTTTGTTCATAAACAGTAAATATTTCCTTTGTTAATCTACCATTAAAGTTGATTTAAGGCTATGCATAATTATGGGTGCTCGAACAGCTCAAAGTTAAATTCTGTCTGTCTCCTCTACTATTAGTTAAAGAATTGCAAAGTAGCAATTAATGGATCATTAGCATTGGTTTATATTAGGAAAATATTTGCTTTACTGCCGACCCTGGGATGAGGAACTAAGCAAAGGTGGCTTGATTAAGCATTTAACATAAAGATTATTTGCAGCCAATTAGGGCCTCTAAGCATAAGATGAATCCAGTTGTTCGGTCATGTCAACAAAGACGAACTTTGAATAGTATCAATTTCATGTCTGGCTGTGGTATATGAATATACATTATCACAAGGAAAAGGGAGGAATAGCACTTTCTTCAATTGCTTATGAAAGAAGTGGCTTCTTGTTACCCCTATATTGTCTTCTGTGCACGTTATGGATGATGTACCTTATTTTCTTTCTTCCTTTTCCGTTGATTGATCTAGTTTCATGATCTGTTTCAACTTTTCTGTAAGAGGATGATAACAAGTAACAAACTTAATTGGGATCCCTACAGTGCAGTAATATGTGCAACTATACATTAATAAAAGTATACCATCACGTAATACATGCATACTGTTGTATGAAATTAATTCATGCATGGTGTTATTAATGTTTATAGATTTTCGATAATGTTTTTCATTTGTATTGATCAGTGTATCACTAAAACATACCTAATTTCTAGCCACCTTTTTTCTCATGACAAAATGTCAGTAATTGTGGCAACATCTAGAGTCGAAATTATATTAGATATCGGATAATTAAACTACCAGACAATGCGTGTAATATGTCAGCGCTACATGCATGTGAAAGTCTCTTAATAATAGATCTGAATGTTTGACTGTCCTATAGTATCGGGAAAATTCTAGGGTATAAAATATTCTCTGATGGGCGGTGATCTGTATTATTATCATTCAAAAGCGAAAAAAACCACAAAGACTAAAGACTACTGAGCGGGTTAAAATCAAAGAACCAGAAGGAAAAACAAATTAAACGACGGACAATACATTGAGAAAGGAAAGAGCTAGAGAGACGGACGGAGGAGGCCGACTCCTTGCATGAAATCGAATTTAATTGATCACCTCTAGCTCGATTATCTCATCTTCCGGTCTTCCACCTCTATACCTAGGTTAAGTTATAGAGGTGTTAGAGGGCGACTCTGATGGATTTATTTTGAGGCCAAGTACGTACGTGGTACACAATCGCTGGGTGTATCCGGCAAGGCAAGGTCGGAACTACTCAGACAAGACGTAGGGAGGTGGTCCACCTTGAGAGAACAGGTGACTTTTCACTCTTCAACAACTTGAACAAGGATTTCCATAAAAAAAACAAAAAAAAAATCTTAAACAAGGATCCCATTAAAAGAACAACAACTTAATCAAGGATGGTGTGTTTAAGGTTTAGCTTTTTGGTCTTAAGAAAAATTAACCGTACCTGATATTGTAAGTGGTAGCTGGGATACAATCATAAAAAATTATGAAGACAATACTGATTGACCACAACTCAATGAATGTGCGTGATGAGCTAGAGCTAAATTAAATGGAGTTTTCGCTGAATTTAAGTAGAATGTTAAAATTGAAGATTATTCTTAATTATAAACGGTCTGTACCAGTTTATAAGAAAGTTTTTCAAGTGTTAAGGCCATCGATTTTACTTTTAATTACAAATGGTCTACACCAATTTTAAGGTCAAAATTAAAAGTATAAAAAAGTGAGATCCTATTCTAAAAACTATAAGTTAAAAATAAAACATGCAAGTGATGCACCCTAGTGTACTCAATGATTGATCAAAATTCAAACCGTTGTCAGTTCCCCTTGTTTTCTATTTTCACACAAAAGAAACTAACAAATAAATTAGTGATGAGATTTCTGATGGATGGACAGAGAAGAGTAGAAAAGTAGTGATTGGACAGAAGGGAAATGAAATTGTAGTAAGAAATGGTTCATTTCCGTAGGCAGCCCTTTAGATTGATTAGACAACCGATTTCAGCAAGGTGACTCAGAATCTGATGTGATGAGTTGATAACAAAATTTAATTATCTACATTCCCATTATATAACCGTTGGCTATCGATGTGGTTCCCCCCACACTTCTATTCTGTTTCCTACTTATTTTAGCTTTGAACATATATAATGTAGATGCCCCCAATTACTTAATTATTATATTTGCTCCTCACATTATTGACATTGATATTTTCTCCTTGTTGTTTACAAAGAACAAGTATGCAATTTCCTTCTCAAAAAAAAAAAAGAACAAGTATACAATCATTATACATTGTGACTGCGCTTTTGTTTTAGCCTAAAAACATCACTTAAAACGAAACGTAAGAAAATACAGCTAACGCAAGTAATTAATCACCAAATTTCAATACTTTAAATTTCTTTAGTAATAAAAAAATGCAGTTACAGACTTACTATATACTTCTATAAATGGTGCTGCTTCATTCGTAATTTGTGGGGTTTTAGTCCAACGAGGTTTGTTCATATGGTGGCGCCTCCAATGATTTAGGGCTATCATCGAAAAAGAATGATTTAGGGCTAATGTTGAAAATGAAAATCACATTGTGTTAATGTATGAAATGCACATGTATAATTATGTCGGAAACTTAAGGTCTAACTTAAAGTGCCCTCCACGAATAAGGATTAATGCCGGTCATTTGATTGCAAATTTGTTTTTGCATTATATTCATCAAGAGGTGATGCTGGCAGGCGAATCTTTAAGATAAAAATTGATGTTTTGGTACTGATCATCAGTGGCAGATCCTATATAACTAAATTGTAGATGCTTGAAATATAAAATCAAAGAAAAATAAAATAGTGAAAAATATTGATAGTGTGAAATGTTTTTTATTAATTAAAACAAAAATAGATACAACAAAACAAGTTAAATTATCTAAATTTGACGCTTCCGTTTTGATTATGACATTATATAATCTTAGTCTAATCACCGATAATCATTGAAAAATAAAACAATTACCATTCTACCAACATACATAACCAAATAATTCAATAGAATAGTACAACACAAAAGTCACAAAACAATTCAAAAATCTAGAATTTTATTCTATTAATTCATATATCAACAAACAATTAATTAAGTTCATTAGATGAAAAAAGCATAATGATTACCTCCGAGCAATAAAACATATGTAACCAATGCAGTTGAATCAGTGGATGGAAAAACTTGTTTATTCACTTCTTTTCAGAAATATTGCAGCAACGGGGTCTAATGGATACACTAATTAGCCGAATTCAACAATCAAAAATATTAATCTGAATATCCACAATCAATTGGAAAGATGTTGAAGCAAACCCTAAATTGAAGTTAAAAAGTCGAAATCCAAACAACACCCAACACTTGCATTCAATAAAAATCTCAACTTGGCCAGAAATCTAAAATCCTCAAATCCTCAATTTCATTTCTTCCTAAAAAAATAAAAAATAAAATAAAAAAGAGATTGAAAAATTAAAAATCCACCTCTCTATTTCTTAATATTTGTTGCGATTCTCTCCGCCGCCACCTAACTCATTAGTGGAGTGTAGAGCTTTAATTTTGGGATTAAGGGTTAGGGCTTTAATTTTAGGGAAGAAGGAGAGGGGAGAAGGCGACGAGATTGAGAGAAAAAAAATTAAAAACATGTCGTCTCCGTGAAATTGGAGAGGCCGAGAGGATGGGATGGGTGAGGTGATTGAGTGTGAGTGAGTGTAGGTGTGGGTGTGTGTATGTGTGAGATGATCGAGTGTAGAAATGTGTAAGGAATACTTGACTTAAAAAGAAAATTAATATTAGTATTTTTTTTTGTTCTGATTAAATCCCCTCCTAATACATAGGATCCGCCACTGCTGAGTCTGACCATGCTGACTGGAGTGAGAACCCTGAAACCCACCATTAACGATACCGGCCAGCCGCCAGCGTATAATTAAGCACTTCATATGTAGTTATTTACGTGTGTCGGTGTATGGATAATTTCAACTTGAACTTCATCCGCAGTCAATGCTAGCTGGTATCAGTGGTATGGATGCAGGATTTCAACGTGAAATTCATCGGCGGACAAACACTTTAGATACACCAGCTAGCCTTGAAAAGCAATTCAGAGTTTCATCTGTGAACTTCATTTAGCGTTTAGCCATCAAATGGTTACTTCGGCCTTAAGAAGGCCAAAACCTCCATCATGGTAAACGATTTGCAAACTTTGCTAGGAAAAAACAAGAATAAGCAGATAGGTATGCTTTAATGCTAGGTTTAGACAATAATCATCAAACAAGGATCTAAGAATTGAGCTGATTACGTACGTCATTGCAGTCCCTCAACTATCAGTGTCAGTAATGTTAAAACTTTAAAAGTGCCTATGAAACTTGAGAGAGAGAGAGAGAGAGAGAGAGAGAGAGAGAGAGAGAGAGTGCACTATTTCTTAGGACTAAATCGTTATATTTATGAATGTATATGTCGCAATATCTTCTCAATTCTGTTCTTTGAGCAGTCTAATTTAATTGCCACAACTTGCTAATCCCCTATACAATTAACTTTCAGTTGTTTAGTTGTCTTGTCGTCGTCAATAAAGAGAATTAAAGCCGGTCGTCCTCTAACTATTGCATCTGTACTAGTCCATTGATCAAATTTAAATTACCAAAAAGATTATTCTTAGTTGTAAATATGAATGTGTTTCATGCAGCGGAGATCAGGTGACTTGCGCAAAAGTTAGTATTGAAGTAGAACGGAAAAAGGCTACAATGGTTCTGTCAAATTAACCCAAGATAGGAAAACATGGATATGTATATGCGGAAGTATCTATTTAGGGTTCAATCGATCATTGAGCATTTTTCTCTTCTTTTTATTGTAACACCCTGAAAGTACTATGACATTTAGCAACATTGTATCTCTCTTTCTCAAGAAACAGTAGAAAGGTGAATTACGGATACTTGGCATACTTGTATGTACAATTCCTCAGTGTGGGAGAATGAAATCTGTTATTCTAAAGAACTATCGGAGATGATCAAATAGTCATAAGGGATTAAGAACATCAAAGTCATATATTCTCTTAAGAAAAATTCTTAGGATGGAATTTTTCTTTGGTTACGAATCTCATGATAATTAAGATGCACTTGTACAATGAAACAAGGCCTACGGGATTAATCCAGTAAGTAATGCAAAGGGAATAACTGAAATTAGTGATGGACTTTCCATTATACAAGTGATTGGTAGTGTTGTACAAAACATGCCCACGTATATCAAACGAAAAAAGAATATAAATCACCTTTCAACTTTTTGTATAATTTATTTAAGAATATATATATAATCAAGACCCTTCTAGTGAGAGATCTTTAAAAAAAAATGATAACTAATTCACTAATTTTTTGATCACATTTTTACATCTCAACCGTTTAATTTTTAGAGTCTAATGTGTAGATCACTTTTGTAAAAATTCAGCCAAAATTAAAGTGTTTAAGTCATTCAAAACTGGAAATTAAACTTATAAACATAATGGTTCAAGTTTGACAGATTTAGTGCATTCATTGTTTTCACCAAGTTTGATATCTTAACGATCACCATTTTGACTGACATGTTACAGAAGTGATCTATACATTAGACTCTAAAAATTGAAAATGAAGATGTGAAAATATAATCGAAAAATTGGTAAATGAATTATCATTTTTTTAACCAAAAAAATTGATCCCTCTTTAGAAATGGACTGTATATATAATAATGTCCATGCCAATTTTTTAATATCTTAAAATTTTAGGTCTGCTCTTTTTTTAGCTTATATAACCCCCTTCCTCCCTTTGCAGATTCATGATATGTTTGGTTGAGGTGGCACACAAACCCATATCACACTTCAGTCTGGACTCTGGAGTGCTCTCTCTCTCTCTCTCTCTCTCTCTCTCTCTCTCTCTCAGAGCTAGGTTTACTGTGAGATGAGGGTAATTTTTCGAGGTTCATTCATATGACCTTTTTTTTTTGGTCTGACATTCATTTGACCTTGATTTTTGTAGATCTGTGCATGTAAGCATATATGATTGGGTACGTTCCTTGAATTTCATGGATCAATATCTTCTCTCAGTTTGTTGGTGATGAGTATTGGCGGTACCTCAGGAAGGGAGCTTTCTTCAGTCCACTCATGGGTGGCAGTAGGATTTCAATTAGCTGCCGACTCATTCTTCCAAATACTGGGTTCTTAGATCGTACGTTCAGGACGGACCCAGTAAATGTGTGAATGATGCGGGAGACAAGTTGGATCTTAAGCCTCCTGTACTTGGACTGAAGGGAGCTCCCTTATCAGATAAGCCTTATTTATATACTTTATATTCATATATTATACTGAAGCTGGTCAATCATCAAACGATAACCCTGAACTTATCTAGATATTAAGTATGCCTGGTAGCCCAAATCTTGATCGATTAGCTTACTTTTTGTTGTGTTTATCTTGTCGGGTAACCTAGAAAGGAAGCCCTATATATAGATCAACGCATGCTCACATATAGTAATAGTTATGTTATATTAGGTGTTTCTTAGTATCCATCTATTTGCTAGTTTAGCTTTTGAGCATAAAGTAATCTCTGCTGCACTGCTTGATGGTTCAAGTTGGTTTAAGCTGAAAAATGTTTTCATTTGTGTTTCTTACCTTCCAATCGAGCAGTTGGGGGTTCTTTTTGCGCGCGGGGTGTCTATATGTGGGAATAATGAGTTCTGTTTGCAGTTAGCTAGGGTTTGAAGACATTCATGAGAGAAGAAGAAGCCACGCTCACACGCTTTACAACATTAGCTTCTTGGTTCTTGCTTCCCAAGCGCAACAAGTTCCTAGACATGTCTCCCAGAGGCTCTGTTCAGTTACCAAAGTGTCCTTGTATGAATCAGCCAAATTGAGCTAGAAAATTGTTTGAATTATATATTTTACTGAGAATTAATGTTTGATTTGACTGGTGTTTCTTATGATATTGTCTGTAGTTCTTGAACTTTCAATGCTGTGTGGAAAAATTGTAAACTGGAAAAGAAGGGCTGCTTGGTTATTTATATTAGTATCAACTTCAACTTAGTTGTTCTTATTCCATTTCGATTCCATGCATATTTGTATAGTTCAACATATAAATTATAAAATGTCCTGGTCTTTGTTTTTTGCTCTTCCTCTTGTGCGATTATGCGTTCACGGTTCTCCGGCTCATGATATAACTAATACAGTATAAGAAATTAAGAATTGAAGTGGACTTATTTTGCAAAAGGAGCTCTTTCTTCTTCCTTTTGATTTTGGGTTTTTAATTCCATTATGAATGCTGTTTGGAATCCAGTTCATTAAGTACATATAGAAATATATAGTTATATACCCACATACTGTAGCAATTTGCACAGCCAAAAGTTTAATCGAGTATGCAAATAGAAGTTTATATATGAAAATGCTTCTATAAAATTGAAATAATATAGATGAACAATAACCATAGTTTGCTAATTGATGAGGTCATTTGCTTAATTTCTTCCCTTTCCTGTTATTACTTATAACTTATAAGTAGTCAGTCAATTAATCTAGTTTTGCAATAAGGTTGGGTTCTTCAAGCTATACGTAGCTAGTGCTTCCAACCAAGTCGCAGCGAAGAAGTGACAGATGCCTCATCACAGTTATACTTACCTTCCCGAAAACGAATCTCTTTTGAATAGAAAATGTACTTCAAGTTCCAACCACAGATGATATTTCTGTTTTCCACCATTACAACTTACAAGACAGATCGATGCATGGGTTTTAACCTTTGCATTCTTTACGGTTTACCTCCTCAGTATCTCCTCCTGTGTTTTCCTCTGCCTCTCTAAGCAAAACAAACACTGTTACCAGAAATGGATACAGCCTTTTACCTCTCTGTCTTTTTTCCCAGCTTTGATCCATCCAACGGTTCTTTCTCGTGCTTTTTATTAATCACCGCACCATCTTTAACAAACATGAGTGCCATTGTTTTTTGTCTTCTTTTTTTTTGGTCAATTGTTTTTTGTCTTCGTTCTTGTGCAAATATTTGGTGAATCAATTTGTGTGGAATTTTCCACGCGTTCATTTCCTACTGATGAATAAACAGACGAATTTTCGAGGGGTCTAAATTTCGTGCTTATTAAACTCCCAAATGTACTGTCAAACTAAGCACAATATCTTGTCTTTATTCTTTGGTTCCTGTATGTTCTGATCCATTTGGAAAAGGGTTAATTAATGTTGATGATCATCATTCAACTGATCTCATATCTTAATCACAATTAGTTTTCTTGCCCTCAGCATCTCAATCTTTAGATTTGAACCAACATCTTTTTAGAAAGCGATGAGAGATTGATATATAGCGATCGATGCTAGCTTCTGTCTTTTGTGATTAATTAAAATGATGGGACTAGTCAGTGTGAAATACTGCGATCGAGTTTGTGAACTACAAGACTTGAGAAGTACGTGTAAAGTGAAGGGAAAATTGGTGCAAGAAAGTATTCATAAAGCGTAACATAAAATCGATCTAATTAACAGATAGATACACATGCAACTTAGAATTCATTCATCATACGAACCCAAAAAAAAAAACTTTCATTCTACTTACTGCACCCAAAATATTAGTTAAGGAAATGAAAGACTTCATATCAGAATCAAGCGTAAGCTAATAAATAAATACATTGAAAATTAAAAATAAATGTGTGTTACGAGATAATTACTATTCTACCATTGCGTGTATCTTAGCCTTATTAAGTTTCCTGTTAGAGATAGATTCGCATCTCTGTAATAGATTAGGACTCCGAATCCTATGAGATTATGGTTATGTAATGCATATATATTGACATAATTATCAATCAATAAACGGTTACGTTCTGTTCTATTACGTCGTTATTATTCTCGTTTTGTTCATCCTCCAACAATGTGTACATATAAAAATATATTTATACACAACACACTATATTTGAATGGGTGGGTATATTGAATATATAATTCAAAGTAGGGTTAAGTAGGTAGAAAAAAAGATGTACATAAATAATTTGATTAACAAAATAATCCTCATTTTAAAGAATATTTTTATTTTTTTAAGAAAAATATAAATAGAAAATGACAACATTACCCCTCATGTGCATGACATGTGACACAAAATTGGATAGAAACAGTTAAATTTAACGGATGAGGTGCAAATCGGCAATTTTTACTAAGTTTAGGAGGTAAATTGACTCAAATACAAAGTCAGGGTGTAAATCGGTAATTTTTACCAAGTTTAGGAGGTAAATTGACTCAAATGCAAGTTCGGGGTGCAAATTGACAATTTCAGCCAAATTTAGGGTGTAAATCGGCATTTATGCCAAATAAAATTAGAGGTATGAGTTTAGTTTAAAAAAGTTCTCCATTATTGGACTTATCTCTAATTTTCTCATAAATAAATTTAATTACTACTTATTAACCCTATAAGATTTGTGCTGTACGACTACACGTGATAATTTGGTTCATAATCGTCAAATATCCCGCTTACCTCAGAGGGGTATTCTAAATTGCTGTACCCGGACCATCTTATAATTCCTCTCTAAATCGAACTCCTAGTTCTTGATTTGGCGTCAAAAAATATGTAGAATTATATATCAGTAACCAATTAATATTTGGTAATTTGTATTGAACTACAAGTACTAATTAAACTCCTAATTATTCTGAGCATTAACTAGCAGTAGCCATTCACACATGTAAATTGCAATTAGAGGGTAGCTGTGCTGAAATGTAAAGTATATGAGTGCCAAATCATCATGGGGATATGCTTTGGTCAGTCAGCACCTGTGGAAGGAATGTAGAGTCAGCATCAGCTTTTCAATTACTAAAACACCAATGATTTGGTTAGAGTTAATTAATTAGATGTCCGTGATGTTGTTAATTAACACGCTAGTCTCCAGAGCAGTCAAAGTGCAAAAGCTCTTGCTGTGTTGCCATCACTTAGAGAATTTATGTCGTTTTCAGAACAATGGTTAGTACGACATGGAAATGAAAATACGACTGGAGAAACAATCAATTACAAATAAGACAAATTTCTCCCATGAATGACAGAACAGGAGATGCCTAAAGACTAACGCTAGTTTAGAAGAGAAGATAAGGTCCTGTAATTGTTCGACTTGCTGAAATTAATTGGAAGCTCTAGCATGGGAGCAGAAGGGTTCGAGATATTTGAAGTTGGCCCTTGTGAAGATGCTTACACAATGGTCTACCTGATAGGCCAGAGGTTTTCAAACAAGATAAAGAGCAGGTTGGCCAGTGACCTCATTCTTCAAGACCAGCTCCTCCCATTTGCTCAGACCACAGAGTCACAGCCACTCATTCAGTCTCTTACTGAAAATCACCGGAGCAAGTTTCCGAGGTTATGGGACGAGCTCGTAGGAACTGCAGACGGAAGTGGTGTGCCAGTTCTTGAAGTAATGGTCAATTAAGAAGTTTAGTTTTTCAATTACACTACTAATAGCATTGGTGTACGTTATAATCACATTGAAGTTGTTTGGTTATCTGTAGATTATGCTGATCAACTTTAGGAAGGAAATTCTTCCATTTATTCCAAAGACAGTGGATATGCTTACCTGATTGACCTTGAGATGGAGATACATGTTTGCATGGAAGAATGGTGTTACTCCGATCTCATAAACTGAAACCCGGTTCTTTGATGCAGTTTCTACATTGATAATTCTTTGTTCCCTTGTCTCAATTAGATTGTAACTATGGCCTGTTGAAACGCCTGCTGATTC
Organism: Argentina anserina; assembly: GCF_933775445.1. NCBI lineage: Eukaryota > Viridiplantae > Streptophyta > Magnoliopsida > Rosales > Rosaceae > Argentina > Argentina anserina. The sequence continues at coordinate 6,983,367 of NC_065876.1, forward strand.
AATTCTGCAGGTGCAATCCATGCTATTAAAACCAGTGTATTGGCCTAATTTAGCTATTTAAAGAGCTCAGATTACTAGGTCTTACACATAATGCATCATCAATGCTCTTTGCTTCAAGCAGGTCTCGTGAAATAAAGTTCCGGCCAATCCCTCCAGCAACAATCTCACTTTCAGATGGGGGTACCGAATTTAACGTAAACGCCTGTAAATAATGCATTGGAGATAACCATTTTCAAAGCACATAAAAGTGATACAACTTCGTTCAAATTGATGCTGTAACATTTTGGTCTGTCACTTAAGTTCCTGTGACTTGATTGGACCAGATAAGCTGCATTAATAAAGGGTAATCTTACCAGGCCACGACTGTTAAGGCCAAATGCACAGCTAGGGAGCTCTCCGGCATATGTATATGCAATGAATGATAAACCATTTGCCAGAGTTTCCTTCATCAAATAGCAGCAATGCCAGTCATTATCGATCATGTTACTTACTAGTTGCTGCAATATTTAGTGAACATAGGAGTGATAGGACTCGCTAGCTTTTACTTGCCATATTGAACGTGAAAGAGAGCATACGTGTGGCCAACCAGAGCAACATTTGCATCCTCATTGTGGGCTACCATTGCCATGGAATCACTAGCAGACAGGACTTTTAATTGAATGGATGAGGCTACAATGTAAAGAACACAAGATTATTAGTTGCCTAACTACACAGTACACACCAAACTGTTGAACAAGTATGATCATATATTATCCATGATTTTTATTCAGGGTCGGACAATAACATGTTTAAGAATATAGGGCAATGCAGTAGATCCAACACAATAAAGTCATCCACTAATATCAAATCGATGAATCAATAATAATTGTGATAGGAAACTCAATTTCTTCAATTTTCACCTAGTTTAAATCACAGGTCCATGTGAAGGTACATGATGAAAATTCATTAACAACGCAAAGGAAAGCAACTACGCTACCTAAAGGCTCCAAAGAAGATGTCCTGTCACTTCTAGGAGATACAGACGAGTCAACATACCCTATCTACATGACAGGTGCAAAACAAACCAATTGGAAAGTTTTTTACTCTGATCTATTCTTACTTATTCCTCATTAAACTGCTTGCGGTGTTTCCAGGTCCAACGCTCTGCACTGTGTGCACCGCAGTGATAGACCTCAACGAACAAACACTATCAATTCTCGAGGGAAACCCGAAAAATAGAGAAATTTCTCACATCTTCTCTACCTGTTCAGAAGATTTCAAGATGCCATTACAAAAGCTCAAAGTCTAGCTGCATTCTTAAACTGTGTAGCATGTGGAGCTCCTATGCAGGTTCATAGAGGCCTAAAACGTGCCCATCAGGTCAGCGCATTGCCGCAACCTGGACACCAAAGATTGTTACACAATTTTTTGACAATTTAAAGAATAAGTCATGACACAACTGTTAATTAAGAACTTAAGCCGATCATCACCTTGCCATATATTTCATATTTGATTGGACCATCTAGTTCAGCTCCTAATGTCATTAGTTTCTTCGCTGTTTGGTTAATGTCTCACTGTGAACGACATAAGCGAAGAGTGTCCCTTCTGCATTACATGGTCCCTGTGAAACAAGATTATTGGCAGAACCCAGAAAGCAATACCTTTCCACATTTACGTTGAAAAACACAAACGCGCAAATGCAGTGCAAAAGTTCATTGAGGCATATCATTAAACAGGTTGAGTGCATCTAGCAAAAGAGTAATACTTGGGGGATTGCATGAGGCCGAGTTTGAGTGGACCCGACTGAAGCTCGGCCCAGCGAAGAGTGCAGACGTGAACGGTGAAGTCCAAGCCTTCCGAGTAGAACCGAGCAGCTTTGGGAACGTCCTTGTGCAGTTGTAGTATCCACCTAAACGACGCCGCTGCCATCGCTCTCCCTCTAGCGGAGTACCCAAAAAAAAAATCTACATTTATATAAATAACTTTAGAAACGGGCATACTGTACTTGTAGTTTGGACCAGTATAAACGTCTTTTGAAATTTCTAATTTCATTATAGATTGAAAGTTTCTAATTTCATACTAGAAGTTATTCATGATCAATTTAAGTTTAGTATCAAATTGAGATATATATTTGTTCCACTAACATGTTAATTCATATAACCTAAATATACCGTTAAGATGAAACTTGTTATGGTTTACAAGTGTAGTTAGTTTGAACACATATAAGTTAAAACGCTTAAATTTCATTGTTTTAAGGCTCAAACTAAAATTTGCGAACAATGAATTGAGATACAACATTCCCATGTAAAGCATATGGCTTTCTTTTCTAAGGGAATGCAGCACTTGATATGCAATAGAATAAAATGTAGACCATAGAGATAATCTTAGTAGTTCACTACTATATTACTTCATGAAACAATGCTCGAGTTTTGCATGTTTATGGCCAAAGCTGGATGCATTGCACAATTTTAACTCATTTACACAATATGGGGCCATGTGCTATCACAACCATGAACAATGAACCATGACTAATTAACACTAAAACCCAATAATAAGGTTGGACTTCCTAATTTGATTTCATTCAGGTTTTACTTTTTTAATAAATTTGTTTTGTTATCCTTGAACAATCTTATTCTAATGTACTTGGATGCACTAGATCTCACTAATCTGGCATATTCTAAACTGACTTTTTTTGGGTTAAATTCCAAACTGATTTATCAGTAGATTTGAGGCAAAGGAGGTACTGTGAAACTAAGATTCTAAGAACAATAGACCTCCCAGTATGAAAGTAAAGAGTGAAAGTTACAGTACAGAAGTAATAGTGTGTATAGTTACAATAGTAGAATCCCTTACTTTTCAAATATGGAGTTGAAGCTGATATGAATGTGGCTAAACATAAATCCACTTGTAAATTATCACGAAAATACGTGGAACCTGAGTTCTCATGTACATCCAGAACCCAAAATTGTTGGCCTTCAACTTCTTATGATTTCAGTAGGCTATGTAGCAAAATAAGATGACACATTATACTAAATTACTAATATACAGATTACAGCTTCTCTTTTAAACTCACCTGAGATAGAGACTTGCATTTTCAGAGAATACCATGTTGATCTCCACAATACACAACAATAACCAACCAACAGCGCCATTTTTCAGAATTGTGTTAATGCTTTTACCGACTCAGAATAGCTTAAGAGGTACTTTTGAAAGCTTTTGCTCGTGTTGACCGTTGTCCTTTAGACCTTGCTTCAAGAAGCTTTGCCTTCAAGGTATTTTCCTTTTTCCGCAAAGGCAACTTGGAAGAAGACTGTAACATGTCAAGAGCTGGTGAGGTTAGTCTTGCCATCCATTGCCGTACTGGACTTGCCTGATTCCTCCATCCAGTATTACTACAAGAAGCCTCATTCAAATTATTTTCAGGAAGTACATGCCCACCATCTGATATAAAAGGTCGATTTCTGATATGGTTTTCAGCCATGTAATTCGCATTAGAACCATGTCTTTCATCTTGTTTATTTCCCTTTCTGTAAGTTTCAGCTTCTGTGACTTCACAGTGTTCAGAGTTTTGAGATATGTTTATTTCAGTTTGCTTCGCTTCCTCACCTTTCCCCTGCTCTGAATTTACCACTTGAGATTTCTTATTTTCACCGCATGACAAGGCCCAGGCCATCTGTTCTTCAAACTTGACCTGCAAGCTAGATGGAGTGCGACTTCTTACTCTTTCGGAAGAGGCAGGTTTTTTCTTCGAGTGATCTGTTTTCACCTTTTCATCAATACCATTCTCTACAGCTTCCTCCACTTGCAATTTGAAGTCACTGTTACTCGGTTTAATTAGCTCAAAACAATGTGATTCACTGCCTAAAGAATCTTCTTCATCACCTGCATCTTGAGGTGCACTCACAACCTCCTCATTAAGTGGAACAGATTCCAGTGAATTCTTTCGACGATCCCTTGGCAACAGACTTTCGGTATTCTTAAGAGGTTTATTCATACATTTGGCTCGAAGGAAAGTCTCTATGTCAAGGCTAAGTTTGTCAACTATTGAGTTCTTTCTAGGAAGACCACATTCGGTTTGTTCTAGCTGCATCTGCATCCGCTCATCCAGCCATGATTCAGATACATGGAGAATCAACCGATCACGGTCAGAGCTTCCAGTCCAATCTTCGTCAGTTTTCTGTTTCAAAAAATGTACCTCTTGTTCATAGTCTTTGATGCCTTTTGCAAACTCATCGCATAGGTCTTCCAACAACTTCCTTGATTTTCTCTCACTTTCAAGCTCTATTAGGGAATTGGAAAGAGAAGATTTCACCTCAGAGAGGTCTCTTGCTAACTTCCTGTGTAGGCTTTCTGATCGTTTTCTTAACCTTCTCTCATCTTCTAGTTCACCCCTCACAGACTGAACTGCAGCATGAATCCGATCCTGTTCTTTGCTCTTCCTAACTATTTTATCTTCTCCAATTTGCTTCATCAAATCATCCAGCTCATGTCTATCTGCTTGTCGTACCCGAACCAAATCTTTTATCTTGACACGGGCATTATCTAACTCTGCTTTCAGTGCCTTTATCAGAGCTATATTGGATGTATGCTGTTCCTCCAAACTCCATATCCGGTTCAAGACCTTCAGCAGTTCTGTTGATGTTTTAAGATTATAATGTGACTCGCCCATTCTTCCCTTAAAGTCTAAAGAACTGGTGGGAGTCACTGCAGGGTTATAAGGCGCCACCTGAAAATTAAGAGAGGCAACAAACCATGCAAAAGTTTAAAGCATAAGACAACATCTTATAGATCGAGGCACTGAACTTAAGCTACAATTTAATTAGGTATACAAATGCTTAATAAATAGTGCAGAGTTTAAAGACAAGTAATTGGTGGAAGATGCATATAATGCAATTTGGAAGTAGTTGAAAACTATGTCATGGAGCACTCATCATAACCGTGAATGACTATATTACAATGCTAGGGCATAATAATAGCTCGTGCTCACAAGATATTATATAATCATAGTGAACACGGTAGAATTCAAAATGGTTGCAAAGTCCTTCAACAGAGCATAACCTTAGTACAGATTATCGATATGGTCACAGGCCTAGTATGATTATGTTACTGTCAACTCACATAATCATAAAGAGCCAGATGATTATGCCTTACTATAGGCACATATAACTCCATAATGTTATCAGTGTGAAGAAAAGATAAAATTGAGTTCTAGTATGCTAACAGATGCTTACCTCCATGGAACTACCACAGCTTGTTGGAGATACAGGTTGTAGAAGGTGATTATTCCTTCCAATTGATCGGTGATGTTGCATCAATGATGCAGCAATATGCCTCGTTAAATTGCTTGCACTTGCTGGCTGTTGTAGGTAGAACAAAAAAAAAACTCAATTGCAGAGGACAGAAATGTAATACTATTATCTTCCCTACTTATTTGCAGTCAGGATAGAGCAACGATGGCGGGTTTCCAGCCTCCAGAACACGAAATTACAATGCACTGAATGCAGAGTTCAATGAATCTATTTGACAACACATAGTTGATCGATACAACACCCACAGTTCAGTGAAAACCTCTTTAAATGTTAATTGAGATGTCATCAGCACCTAGAAAAGTCATACTACCCTAGACAAAGTTTTGCTAATTGATAGTGCTTGTTAAAGAATAAAAACGGAGACGATTGAGCTCCGGAAAACCCACACTTATCAATTCAAAATTGATGTTGAAACTTGAAAGTAATTAGCATTACAAGGCAAACCATGATGTCTAAATCATATGAGTTTATGATGTCTGATGAGAATGAACTCTCTGAAAGTCAGATGAGGAAAACATATGAAAGTAAATGAAGCCTGATGGCATCTTTGGTAATGATGGTTAACTATAAATGAGAAAAGCTACAATTCAGAACTAAAGAACGCTTCTTTATTATAAATTTGGAATAAATAAAGGAAGAAACAATAGTTAATTGTATGCATCGACAAGTAGTGATACTGAAACACCAAAAGCTCCATAAATCTCAAAGAAACATCTGTAATTCCAAACACAGAAGCAGAAAAAAGAAACAGTATGTACCCATCAACATAATTCACATGATCTTGCTTCTTTAACATATAGAGCAAACAAAAATAATACATATAACAAAAAAAAAGGAAAGAAACAAAGAGTAAAGAACACAGTGAAAGAGACTCAACATAAAATTGCAAAAATCCATCAACACCTAAAACTCGAAAACATGGGGGAAAACAGTACCTGGTCAGGAGAGCTGGGACAATTATCAGCCAAAAAGTTGGAAAGGCCAAGAATGCCTTTGTCCTTGGCCGGGTGGTGGTGGCGCTGCCTAGGCGGTGGAGGAGCGCCAACACCATTGTTGTGATTGCCTCTGTGCATCTTTGAGAGTGGGAAGTAGTTCTGAAACTCCCAGAGAGCAGCTCCCAGCTTTCTAGCTGAAACACGAGTCTGATTAGTAGAAGTAGTAGTAGTAAAGAGAGCGTCTTTAATGATGGGTTGATGTTGTTGTTCCTGTCCAAAAGGGAAGAGACTCCATGAGGACAACACTGGAGTAGTTGGGCCACCTCTGCTGCTTTTTCTAATCAATACACTTCTTGTTCTCCTCCTTGCCAACTTTTCTCCCAAAATTTCCTCCTTTTCTGCTTCCTCTCCCCCACTTTCTCCTCCTCCTCTCATCACTCGCCCTTTCTCTCTCTATCACTATGTTATTTTTCCTTTCCCAAACGGATGTTTCTCTCTCATCTTTTCCTAGTTAAAGATTTATTCTTTTTGGGCAAACAGAACAGCTGCAGCACAGACTGCACAGTAGTGAGGTTTTATTTTTATAGATCAGGATGGGTCTTTGCTGTGTATTGTTCTTTGGTGTGTTTTTTCTTTCTTTCCCAATTATAGTACAGTAGATTTGTTGCATTTAGTACGTACGGTCACCCTCCAAAACTAAATTTTGATCGAGATTGTACGGATTATAAGGGATTGATTGTACAGTGTTTAAATTTAATAGTTTTCTACAAAATTGGCCATTAATTACTTTATGCATACTAAGTTATTTGATCAACATGAAAAATTATTATATATACCCGATACATAGTATATATGGTGTAACTCTTTAATATAATTGATCTATTTTTACTGTGTTTGTCTTTGATTAGTTACTCATATTTAAATAATTTTTTTCCTTTCACCGCGTGCATGTTACCCATAATTTTTTTTCAGTGCTCCCGGAGAACCACGTGGTAATGTCCAGTGGTCTTCCTCACCTGTTATATTTTGACACATGGATTTATTACACCAAAATTATAATTATATTTTTTTTATTTGTGAAATGACCTTCATATGTTTTGATAATTTTGAACTAAAATTTCGGATTTAGGGTTTATGGTTTATGGTTTATGGTATAAGGTTTTAGAGTTTATGATATTAAAGTGTATGGTGTAGGGTTTTAGAAATAAATCTAAAATAGTATTTGATAAAATAGCTTAAATATATATTTTTTAATTAAATCATAAGTGTCAAATGATGATTGGAAGTGAGTACCACTAGATATTGCCACATGGTTCTCTGGTATGACTGGAAAATTCTTCATGTTTACTACACCATAAAGTTATATGATTGGTTGGAGCCAATATCACGTAGTGTTCCGGGTACATAGAATAATTACTCGATCAATAGTTAAAGCCAATTTATTACAAACTATTTTATTTGTGGTAAACTTATTTGTATTCCAAAGCAAACTAGGGATTAGAACCACCAATGGTGTACGAGTTGGTGACTAGAATCCTTGTACCAAGATGCAAATCTCATAGGCGCGTGCTCAATCCAGGGGCGGATCCAGCCCAAAGCTTGTCTGGGCTGGAGCCCATGCTTAAATTTTGGGTTTCAAAAATTTATTATATATTAGCTAGCCCAAGACAAAAAAACAGATTAGATATTTGGATTTTGGAGTAGTTCTCGTCGCAGTCACCGTTCGATCCATTCATTCTAATCGTTCGTCCTTCGTTTCTCTCCTCACGCGAAACCCTCTGCTGACTGCTGCTTGCTGGTCTGCTGCTCAGCGCCCACTGCCCAGCCGCCCACTGTTTTGTGACTTCCGTCTGCCTCTAGTCCTTCGCGCCTTCCGCCATACGTCCACACAGTCCACGCTCCTCCCACCCTCACCTTCAGGCTCTGTCGATTTCACCACAAAAAGGTTCTCTCACTTCTCTGATTTCAGATTTTCAATTTGATTGATTGATGTAATTTATATCAAATGGATTGTGCATTTGTGCTACATTGAATTCAATTATCTCATTGACTGTTCAAAGTCTTGCGTTTTGCATTAATTGACATCCTTAATTCCTTATTACCTAGCATCTGACTGAAAATTCAAGTAGAATCAATCAGCTGCGAACTCCTTTGTTGTTGTCTTGTACTCTTGTTGATGATTGACATCTGCTTGAGTGCTTGACTGCTTTGACCTTTGAGTAATATAATGAAGTGATCTGAACTCTGAAGTGATTTCTTGTTAAGTTTCTTTTTGCGTCTTACTGTCTTAGACTGTTCTTCTTCCTCTCTCCCAATGAGATGAGATGTGAGCAGCTAAGCTTATTTCTGTTGTAGTAATAAGAGGTCTTTGTATGTTAATGTATGTTAATGTATGTTGGAAGTAGAGGTAGGAATAAGTGCCTGGATAGCTTCTTTGGTCATCTTCTTCTTAAACTAATCTTATGCTTGACCGATAAGAGAATATTGGATGGCACTTTCCCTTGAAGATGACTATCCTCAAATGGCACTTTCCCTGTTAAAAGCTGAAAGCAAATCATCCCAAAACTATAAACATCAGACTTTTCTGTGTACTTTTTCTCACTACTTTCACTGTGTTCTTGCAATCTTGCTCTTCCAGAAATTCAGGAGAATACCATATAACAGGTGGACTTCCATTCTGATTTGAAGTGTTTTTCTGTGTGGAGTTTTTAATAGAAGTTAAACCGAAACCTGAAATCTTTGCAATCAAGAAACCTTCTGTGGATAACCCTCTTCCTTTGACCAAAATGTTACAAGGATTTAATTCTCCGTGGTAAATTTTCTTTGAGTGGAGATATTCCATTCCTCTTGCAATTTGAAGCATAAGATCAATAGCAACATGAAGAGTGAATGGAATTCGCTTCCTCGGGCCATAAATCTCCTTGATGTAGCTGCCAAGGTCTTTATTCATGAGCTCCATAATGAGGAAACACTCTTTCTTTTCCTCATCTGTAAACGCACAAAGGCAGTGAACAATGTTAGGGTGGGACAGTGATAGCAATGAAGAGATTTCTGGCAGCAAGGGTTCAATTTCCCCATAGAACTGCCTTGAGGCAAAGCTTTCACCCAACCATAAGATCTCTTTGTACTGACTTCCACAGCCTAATCGGTAGATCCTGCAGTAGCTTTCACCCAACCATATTTAGTACTCCTGTCTGTATTCACAAAACCTGCAGTAGTCTTGTACGTAATTTTGTTGTTTTAACCATTAGCATCGAGCAAGGTTACACCAGGGTTTTTGGAAATATCTGAAGGCCAGAGGCTACAGAATGAACAATATGTAACTGCTGCTAATTATAAGTATAACTACGTTTCAACGTACCAGCCTCTCTTAGGTAGCTAGTTTTGTGTGGTTGACTGGTTGGGTTCTTCTGGCCCTCTTTTTATGAAATATTATTTAATTCACCAAAAAAAGTTTATTTGTTTTTATTACATATTGCTATCTTTGGTATACTTATTTGTTAATACTCTTTGTACTGCGTTGCTTAATTAGCATATGCAATCCATATTAACATCCATGGAACAAATGTGCTACGTTGGTTAGCACTTGAGCTTATTATGTCTAATTACATTTCCTCTATCAAATGTGCTATGTGCCTCTTCATAGCCTATGTCTAATTACATACAGTAGCTTGTTATGTCGTTGTGATCTCATTGTTATTATGCTTAATTTCAGAATGTCAGGTAAGCCCCGTTATTGAAGTCCCTGCATCATTTCAATCCTGGATCCGCCCCTGGTTCAATCAATCTCATTCTGACTTGTGATCAGGGGTGGGGAGAGTTCTCCCAACATGAATTTTTTTATGTTATATATCATGTGAGTATGCTCATAAATTTTTGTCTATTTGGAGATGCATGGTAGCGGAGATTATTCTGACTTTAATTTTCTTTTTTATAAATCAAGTGATTTAGTTTAAAAAAAACATAGAGATCAAAATTCCAAATAATTCATTGCGTATAGGACGCCTTTAGGGTCCATCCCAGTATACAGATGGTTCCGCATTTTTATTTCTGGTCGGGTGTTTCATTACTGTATGTGAGCCTGACAAAATATATAATGCTACATTGCTACAAGCAAAGGACTTGCTGTATGTTCTCGATTATGATACAACAAAGGAGCTTGATATTTTCATCTTTGTGTCCTTCGTTCTAAATTTAATAGAGAAAATAGGATTTGAATAACTTGATCTGGTTTCGAGAAGTAAAATATCAGTTGATTGTGACTGTATGACCACGAGTTGAAGAGAAAAGAGGTTTACCGTGCCGTGTTGGATTTCACTGAAAAGTCTGAGACCATGCCTGGGATTCTGGCTCTTCCTTTTCCATTTTCTACTAGGACAAATAATAGGATTTCAGCAAAATGTTTCCAGACGATTTATTTTAGAGCCTTAGAGGGATTGTTGGTACGAATGGTTTCTTCCTTATACACGGTGGACCGGACAATGTGTTTTGCTTATGATAGACTATTAGAATAGGGCGTGGTTTCTTGATTCTTATTTTGGTTGGATTTTGCAACGTAAACAAATTTATCGTCAAGAAACCAAGAGTACACAATCAGCACATTTACAGCCTAAGAACTTCAGCTTTTATGCGACCGAGTTTTGTGACGAGTTCACAAGAAATTTCGTTTTTCTTTTTATTAACTTTCACATCGTGCTTAGTCATGTTGTGATTGTTGTTTTTTGTGTTTCTATTTGTATTTTTGTGTCCGGCCCATTCATATCTTTCGTTTTCCTGTCTTGCCACTCTTGTGGTTTATATTTTTAAAAACGTGTGTTTCAGTGTAATGTGTTCGCGGATCCGTCACTGTAACTTTGTTGTTTAATAAAGTTTAAGTTGATAAAAAAAACTTTCACATCATCATTTTCTTTAGGTTTAGGAGAATCAGTTCTTAAACTTATGTATGAGTTGTTGTCAACTTTCATTAACATGCATGTAAATTTTAATTTTTAGAAATAATGACATAATTTATTGTCGTATCTTTATCGTGAAGAAATTGTGCTAGCTGTTAGTTATGTTCATCTTTTACCGTCCCAATCTCATGCATATTCACTAAACACCCCAAGTTAAAAAAACTAATCTTAATAATTTTGTGGCTCGATCCCTGGTTTAAGCTTTTGCACAACAATGAACATGTACAACTGTAACAATAAATATGTAGAATTGTCAGACAAAAGGTGGAAACTGCAGCTTGCGGAGAAGAGATCGACATGTTGATTGCTGAGCAGTGCCATTCCAAGGCAAATTGAGGCCTAAGACGAAATTTAGAAGAAAATTTGTTTTCTTAATGGAAAAGAATAGGTAGTACTTTATTTTTAGAACTAGTGAATTAGGTGTCGGTAAAAACAAAATACAAAAACTGTATGAATAGAATTAAAGTTCAAGAAAAAAATTGAATTTTAATTTACAATAACCAATTAAATATAACATTTTAATCTTATCAGGAAAGTAATCTTTAAGGTCATATTCGTGTCAATTTAGGCTTTTATTTTCTATTTCAAAATATTTTATTTATGCTCATACCTCTTAATTCATACACACATATATAGGGAGGTGAATTTCAGAATGGGGCCTATTTATCATGTGAGGCCTAAGACGGACCGCCTTGCTCGACTGTAGCAAGGGCCGGCCCTGTTGCTGAGTGTGATAAAACTTAAAACTTAAAACTTAAAAGCCATACATGTATTCTCTGATTGTGGTGTGTCGACTGTCGTGTTAGGGTTTCACTGAAAAGTTAACCCCCAAATTACTGACCCGAGTCACCCGACCTATCTGGCTATCTATGAAGTTCTCAACGCTATTTATCTGGCTATCTATGAAACCGTACCTGGAAAAAGATTCGTCACTAGTGTACTGAAGATTCGTTCGTCACTAGTGTACTGAAGATTCGTCACAGGTTGTACAATATCTGGAACAAAATTTACTACTGTCCTGGGAGATTTGTTATAAAGATTTGGTTGCCCAGACCTACGACTTCTTAAGTAGTTGTTGTGATCGTATTCAACTATAAACTATGGTCTTTTCGAACAAACTGGACCTAATAAGGCTAAAAAACATGCTCAGACCAAAAAAATAAAAAAGCGCTAAGTGTTCGCGTGCATGTTTTAGGTAGTTCCATCAAACAAACTTGGAACTAGCTAGCTAGCTTCGAGTGATTCAGAACCCTTCCGCCCTGTATTCGTTTCAGTCAGTTTTCCCGTCTAATTAACTGGTATAAACTTGATACGTACAGTTATTAATTTCCAGTGACAGTGTGATTGATCAGCGAAGTTGTTCGTAACTACCATTATATGGGTCATTCCTTTTGATCGATAATGTGAAGATATCATCATATCTGAGACAAAGCAAGTTGTGGCATCATATCGATCATTCATTACACATGCAATAATGGGGTTGTCTAAACAACGATGATGCATATCATACAGTCATTTATAATTAATTGAATAAAATTATTACATTAACAACAATTAAATTAAATTAAATTACGACATGAACAACAAAATTATTAAATTCATTTTACATATTTACATATTATTGAACAAAATTACCATGTTTACAACAATTTATTCAAAAACCTATAAAATGTTATAAGTGAAGTATTTACCTATAATTAACTATAATTACTTAATTAATAATTCATTTTACCACAATGACGATAAATTTGTTGTCATATTTGTAAATGTGAGTATCAATACAAGTGGGTATTTAAGAAAATTCATGCAACAAAGTGTATGTGATAAATAAGGCATCTCTTGTTTATTTCATTGTGGTTCTTTCTTCAACCATTTTTCCTTCATTTAGGAAAAAAAAAGGAAAAGAATTAACGAAAGTATCCATCATGCTTCATTATACCCGGTGGATTACCTTCCTCTAACTATCACGTCTATACATTTTGTGGTCCATACCTGATGGCTTTACTTTTGAAGCAATACGACGACAATGGTTGATGATTCTCTTGTCAGCTTTTCTGAAGGCTCAAACCTCAATCAGATGTACTTACCGAATGTGCACCAAGTGTTTCCTTTTCTTCGACCTTTTCATCAATCAATCATGCTCAAACCTAAAAAACAATTTCAATTCTCATCTGAATCAATCTAAAATGATATAGGAAATAGACTTTAAATGCATGTGAGCATAAAATTTTAAATCCTCCTATTAGTAAAGTATTAATTTTCAATTTTTAAACATGCTTAAAATCAATCAATCTAAAAGACATAGTCTAGTTTCATCATCAGGGATTGTTTCGTTTTAAGGACCGACACAAGTGAACCGACATAGGTTGCGTTTGGTGCAGCTTATAAGTTACTTTACTTATAAGCCAAAGTGAAATTGGTGTTTGGTAAGGACAAGAAAAGCCATGTAACTTAAAAGCCATAGGTGTTTTTAGCGGATAAAGTCATCAAGAAATCAAATTGGCTATTGGCTCCTAAATTCTTTGTCAGATACAAGGCATAACCCTCTTAAAGACAAAGCGTCGTATAGTGAGCAAGCAATCATCGAGTAAGAAATCATATCGGCTATTGACTCATGAATTCTTGAATAGCAGTCATGTTGATTCACGCTCTTTCTCGTTTTGAAATAATATAATTTCTTTTTTGGGTGTTTCATGTTAAAGAAGGATTGTCATGCAATGGCAAAGCTAACCATAAATAGATGCATTCAATATGATGGCTAAGAATGTGATTAGGCAGTCTATGTCTAAAAGCATTAGGGGTGTGTGGCTGAGCCGAAATTTGCCTATGATTTTCTAGAGGCAATATCAATTAAGTTCAAGGAGAGTGAAAATGCTGAGATACATAGGCTAAACAAGGAATATCATAGCTTACAGTACTCAAAAACTGGAGGAGTCAGTGAGCATTTGTTGAAGTTGATTAACATCAACAATAGACATAAAAGATGATGGTGGGAGTACAAGACACTTTGCTGGTGCATCATGCACTAGACACACTCCTAAGCAGTTTTAACCATCTCAAAACTAGCTACGATGCACAAAAGGAAAATTGGACTCTAGATGAACTCATAACCATCTGTTTTGATGAGGAGGAGAGGATTATGAAACAAACCCCAACCATTTACTTGCTTGAGAAGTCTATGTGAAAGGGTGTGGATTATAAATTTTCTACAGCAAACTAGGTACTCAATCACATTGTAGAAGACAAGCTGGAAGTATTTTGTGACAATGAAGCAGTTGTTTACTTATGCAAGAACAATAAGAGATCCAGCAATTCCAAGCATATAGATTTAAAGTATTATAGTGTTAGGGAGAGGATTAAGAAGGGTGAGTTAGTGGTTCTAAGCATAGATACAAACTCACAACTAGCTGACCCTTTCACAAAAGCATTACCAATTAAAGTGTTCAAGAAACACACAAAAAACATAGGCATTTTGCCAAAATTAGATGCCTGAGGTCAGTGGGAGCTAAGTCCATTAGGAGCAAACTAAAATTTACAAGTTTTGAGTTCTTGTTTTGATTACTTTTGTAATAACAGTTTTCTTTGATTTAAATAAAATCTTGAGGTATTTTTAGAATTGTTTGTGTTATGCTGCAGCTTTACATTAGTTTCTGAAAATTTATCATATTAGTTACAGTTGTATATATACTTGCAAATCAGATGACTTTAATCATGTTTAACATGATGATATGGCTCAAACAAGTTATAAAGTCATTAGTGTCCAGTTTATTACTTGAAGTTTTTGGTTTTAGAACATACGGTAGGACTTGATATATATTATATACTTGTTAATACACATTAATATATATCTAAATACTACAGGTTAGACATATGTATTTTGCAGGAGCTTATGTTGTAGCAAAGAAACTCTGCATTTTTGTTAAAGTGTAACTTGTTTCTTGTTCTGCATAAATGATTGCAAAGTGACCATGTTGTGATAAAAAAAATTTATTTAATTATTTATGGCGCACACTACAGTAAATAGTATGGTGACATTACATGAACTTGATAATCATAAACAGGAAGTGATTGTCCAAGTAGGAGATTGTTATATCAATTTTTGACATATCACATATTATATGATATCATGCTTAATGTCATAATCTATTTCTACATGGAAACAAAGACAATATCAATTCTAGTTCCTAATGATTTCGTGTACTATATCATTATGGTAAGGAATCTTATTCTAAGTCTAGAAGCAATATTACGTATCATTATTTAATCATGAATCTAAATAAAATGACTTAACTCGCAAGAAATCCTTAATGGAAGGATTATTAGGGTTATTGATTGATAGGCGCAAAAGCACCTATAAAGATACCATATTATCAAATCAATTATATCAATGTAGTAAATGGAAAATAAGGGTCATTATGCGCAGAAGATTAGTGAAACTAATACTAAAAAACACAAATAGACGCGTAAACCAGAAATCTGGCAGACTCGACCTAGGAGCGTAAACCTAATTAATTAATTAATCTACACTCAACTAAATATTACGAAATTAAATAGACACTAACTAGACGCAGTGTCAGACTACCCACAAATTTTTAGGGTATTCGGAATTTTTTTGATTGGTGATCAAAAATAAATAAAACAGAAGTACTGCTAAACACAAAATATTAAAAAGTAAATATGGATGTAAATATGAGAAAAACAATAGCTAGGAACTTCTCTCCACCACTAGATATGCTTCAATCACAAAAAAAATGTCAATAATTATAGATGAATGCATTCACAGTTAAGGCAATGTCGTTAGGTCATTAACCGTATTACGTTATCTTACTTGTCATGTGAAGCGAAATGTCGGTATCGACTTAACTATATTCTCAATTAATTGATCTAATAAATGTCAGTATCTAGACCAAAATAATTAAAATCATGAAGTTCTAAGAACGTTTGAGTAATAACAAAGAATCTAAGGTCAATGTCAGTAGCCTTAGATTACTAAGGAATCACTTTACACAAGTACCTGCAAAGAACTTGTTATCTCTCATAGAATATGCAACGATATGTCGGTCATATACATATTCAAGATAATAAAACCCTAAAACATGTATCAAAGTATCGACCCAATGAGACATGCAATAGAATTATCAATGAACAATTAGTTAAGAAATTCTCATCTAAAATTATATAAATCAATTGGAGTTTGAAATCGAAGACATATCTAGAGCTTTGATTAGCCTCTAACTATTAAGGAATTTAGTTACACATAATCTTGAATAAAAGCATCAAAGAATACATGAGAGATGAATTAAAGGAGAAGAGACCGAACTTCCTTTTTCTTGTGGAGGCTTGATGAGATTTTAGCACCTTGAGGAGATGTGGGTTGTAGCTTGAAGAGATTGAAGGTGACTTCGTTTCGGCTCTCCATGTCCGTCTTCTCTCATTTATCTTCTCTTTTTCTCTCTATTTTTTCTGCCTCTCTCTCTCTCTCTCTCTCTCTCTCTCCCTCTCCCTCTCCCTCTCCTTCTCTTGGTTGGTTATGAAAAAATGGTGTGTATGGAGATGATGGTGATAGAGGTTTTTATAGAGGAGAATGGTAGTGAAAAAAGTAGAGAAAAGTGAAAGATAATGGTATAGTGAGTGTGGTGGTTAGTTATGGAATAAGTGGGTGATAAAGGAGGAAGTGAGTGATCATGGAAGGAAGTGGGTGATAAAGAAGGAAGTAGGTGATCATGGAAGGAAGTGGGTGATCATGTAGGAAGTTGGTGATCATGGAAGGAAGTAGGTGATAACAGAAGAAAGTAGGTGATAACGGAGGGAAGTGGGTGATCATGTAGGAATTGAATGATCATGGAAGAAGTGGGTGATGGTTATGTAATGATGGACCTAGAGGTGATGATTACACCCAAAATCAAATCAAATTTTTGCATAATATATGTGTGGATTTTCGGACAATAGAGAGCCATGATTTTGTGAGAAAGAGAGAAAAATGGTGTAGTTAAATCTCAACTAAAAAGATGGGATCTAATTGTGATAGAACAATGTGTTGCTCCTTCCTTGTTCCTCCATAAAATTAGCCTGAAAATACATGGCACCACTAAAAGTGGTGGTGCTCGGAAAATTACCGAAATTTCATATTTTTCTCTTCTTGTCAAGATATTCGAGTTAAGAATTGGATTTTCCTCTCTTTCTTCTCTCTTCTTCTTTATGCCACTTCAAAATACCTAAAAATAAATAAAGTTCATTAAAATATAAAAACATTACAAAATAGCTAAGTAAAAGGAATAATTAACACAATAAAAGTCACATAAATATGTGACTATCATTGATCCTCTATATATATAGATGGTAAAAGTTTTTGTTATCACTACGAGTTATTGCGTGAGTTTCTGTCCATTGAGAAAGTAGAGAGTAGTGACTAACAGAAGATCTTGCCTAGCATTCGCCAGGTCAGGAGCAATGGATCACAGAGTTGTTGTTCATTAAGATAGTAGGTTCTTAAACACTAAAGTAATGATTAGATTGTTATGCATATGATCTTAGGTTTTGTACTCATAACATGTAATTTGATTTACAGGGGGTCCAACCGTGTTGGCAACCTCTCTTCCTCTCGGTGGAGAGCACAATGGATCCATATTTATGGATTGGCACTTGTTGGTGGCAGTGACAAAAGGACAAGGAAGCTTCTCGCTCGGCTCGCGTTGTGGCTTTAGCCTCAATGGCAGGCGGAGGAGCAGCGCGGCGGCATTGCGTCAAATTGGACTGCAACACCAAGAACTCGGTTCGAAAGAGACCTTGATTTGGGCACATGGATCGGATCTTCATATGGGTGGCGGGGTTGGCCTCGTGTAGTGCGATGATGTGTTTATATTTCGATTAGGTTGGGATTTGATGGCTCTTGCTGGGATATCCAACGCCGTCACGGATCATCTCAGGGTTGGTCGGATTTGAAGCCGTTGGGTAGTGACTGGTGGCGTGAGTCGGGATCTAGGCATGTTTGGTGGTTGGTTTGTTCTCTTGTGAGACGGTGGCTCCCAGATCCGGTTTGTGGATCTCAACTGCCTCTTTGTATGCGGCGGAGGTCTCCGATGGCCTTGGGTGAGGACTGGCGACGAGATATGAGGCTCGGGGATTATTGCTGGGTTGCCTTGTAAGCGGCAAACCGTTCAGTTCCATCTAGTAGTCCTTGGGTGCCTGATTGCTTGGGTGCCCAAAGTAATTCCTTTCGAGATAGATGTTCAAGAGAGTCTGGTGACTTGGGCTCTTGGAGTAGAGTTGTTGTTTGGCTTCGTATTGTGGAGCATCTGATTTCTGGTCAAATCGGGGCGCACGAGTAGTTTGATCTTGTGTCCGGAAGAGCTGCTCATATTGTTCTCGGATTGATTTTGGTTCTTAATAGGTCGTTTTCCAACACTTGAGTTTTTATCGCTCTTGGTGATTCTCGATCTCCTTGGTTATGGTTACGGTTACAGTTATGGTTACTCTCATTTTTACATTGCTTATGTGACATATGCAGTGTAGCGATGCCTTAGCTCAACAAGTCACATGGTTACCCGGTTACTCCTTGATGCGTTTGTGTATCTAGTTATGAGTTGTTATTTTATCAGTTACCTTAGATGCGTTTGTGCATCTCGTTATCTTTTATTATTATTTTCGATGCATTGACATCGCTCTATGTACTCTTTATTTAATTAATATAATTTCGTCTTTATTTCAAAAAAAGGTTGAAATGAACTTAAATGATTTATTGTAATTATTTAAATAAAGTCTAATCATAAACGACTACAAGATCGATTCTTGATCACTTGAATTGGTGATCATATAACTTTAAGTTAAATTTGGGAATATCACCTATGAAATGAGGTAAAATTTCTTGAAAAAATGTCATAGAACACGACTTAAATATATCGCAATGCAAGGCCAGAAAGAGATTTCAGGGTCAGGTTGGCGTATGTCTAAAACCACTTATAGTGTCAACCTAGAAACTAGGTTCTGGTTTACATATCTGTTTGCCTGGAGTGACGACTCCATTGTCCATTCTAATTAATTATATATTGAGACAATTATATATATGATTTATGGATGATTTATATCTCAAGTCGTTGCCTATGACCATCCTGTAAACTTTGTTAACTCTAGACTAGTCTGTGAGAATATTGATCGCGATTGATACCGAAACTATATCTAAACCCTTCAAAACCATAATATGATTTTAAGACCACCTACTTATCACAGCCTCGAATAATTAATTGTTGATCAAGGCTGTCTTGTACATTATAGGATAGGTTTTATACATATAGCTAGTTGGCTGCTTAATTACATCGAAGTCAAATGAGCAGAATTTATAAGAAATTGAAGCTCGATTTGTTTAGTGCAATCATGCATTCCCAAGATGGTGGCTCATGACGAGCAACAACTAACAAGCATAGCAAGTTCCGCAACAGTACAGTTGAACATGCTGATCTATTCAAATATATCTCTCCCAAAATATGACACATCTTAAGTGATTATCTCATTGTTTCATGTATGATTCTTATCTCTTCTAGATTATATATATATATATATATATATATATATAAGAGGAATAGTAGCTAGCTAGAACTAGAAGACGTACCAGTGCCATAATCACTAATTAAGAATCTTCAAAGATGTTCACACAGAATATGCGAGATAGAATGTCAACTGTCTTAAGGCACACATCCTTTTTTTTTTTTTTTTGATATCCATCAGATAGAGAAAAGTCTACTGCAGTAATGCAGTATCATTAAATTTAACTTCTAAGTAAAACATACATTACAATGATTACACGTATACATTTCGAATTGAGGTCCCTGCTTATATTTTCTTCTTAAGAAAATAAAAATACGTGTATTTTCGTACATGTATATGTACGGTCGGTGGTGCTTACTTGTAAATTAGTGATTAGCATATAGACAAATGGAGTTGTACGTACTTAATTAGTGAAGATGGACGTAATACAACAAAGGCATTTTCTGAAATCAAGGATTGTTTATTCTAGACTTTGTCGTTTAAATTTTTAACGTAATTGAGTTACAAAATTTCTAACACACATCCCACTGCTCCTCCTTTGCATGCAATTAATATGTTGACTTCTTTTTTACCGATCTTAAGAGTATTTCCAACAGTTTTGGCATTTTACAGAAAAATGACTATTTTGTGTTCCGGGAGAATTATTATTCTACCATTCTGTGTGTCTTAGCCTAATAGGTTTCATATTAGGAGATAGATTAGCATCTCCGTAATAGATTAGGACTCCGAATCCTACATGAATGTGGTTTTGTAATGCCTATATATAGGCCCTCATATCATTTAATAATACACAATTATTTCATCATGAAACACGTTATCACGCACTTTCCCCTAAAACCCTGAACTTTTAGAGCCCTAGAAATTTTTTTTCCTCTCCACCGCCGGCCGCTTTCGTCTCCGGTTTCCGGCATCTTCCCGTCAGCCCCCCTGCAGCCACCGCAACCTGCTGCCACTGCAACCCCTCCCTGCAGCCCCTGCACGCAACCCATGCAGCCCCGCACGGTCTCCTCCGCAAAAACATCTTTTTGCCTCGCAACCCCGCATCAAAGGGTTCAAAATTGCTCTTCCCGCATATTCACGCAAGAAACGCGAACTCCACAAGCAAAGTCTTTGCTCAAGAGAAGCTATTCTTGTCTTCTCTAAACCTTCAAAGCTGACCCGGATCCGAACCGATTTTGCCCGATTTCAGCAACAGTTGACCCACCTTGGATTTGGGTCTCTGGCCTACCGAGCCCAATAACCCTTTAACTCTATTTTTTTTCTTTTCGTTTTTCCTATTGATTTATTACATCGTTTGTTCGCACGTTTAGTTTCTAACTAATTTTCACGTGCTCGTATAGGAAAAATGATCAATTGTCGTACCACTGTGATGACATCCATGCCTGAGACGGACATTACTCATGCGAAATTTATGACATCAGTACGAAGATCGAAAAGGAATTCATCAAGCAACTTCATGCATGACGATCGATTTGCAGAGTAATTTAATTATATACGGTCTATTTGGCAGACCAACAAGTATGTTTTTTCTTAAAGTTGCTGCTTTTGAACATATATATATATATATATTATTGGGCGCTATTAACCTTATTCATGTCTATTTTCTGGTCTTTCTTATAGCGCTGATGAGACCAAAGAGGGATATGTTTCTCTTCTTGGTCGACGTTTTTCGTGTGACGGTCCTGGGGGAGTCACGTTATTATGTAAAGGGAAGAAATCGATTTCATGTGGTTGCCTGAGTGCACCGCTGTTTTGGGTGCGATCATGAGAATCGCCGATATGCATCGATTATTTTTTGACCATATACATCACAACTCTTCTAATTCCGGTTACATACTTGAATAGTTTCGATCATTCGAAACCTATACAACCCTCGTTTCTTATGGATGCGTCGCCATCGCGACTGTTAGTTGAATGTTTGAGTTTTCTTAAACTGATGTCTATAAACGATAATCCCATGGTCTACGTACTCATTTATTTGAGTTGAAATCCATTACTCTGAAGCAGCACTATTTGCTGACAAAAGATCCCAAAAATAACGAATTCAATGGGACACACTTAAATTGATTCAATAAACGCCAATGACGTTGTATTACCAGAATTAACCTTGAAGCATGCTCCACATCCGAGAAACACATGTCATTTTTGGCACCTGTATCTATTTCTTGAGGGAATTTTGGAGATGGAAACGTAACATTCATCCATTCTCAAGTAAGCACATTTTTGAGCCTCAGGCTAAGGCTCCGCGCGATACGATATGCAAGATTTTGTTGCTACGGATTTTTGATTAGTCAATCTATTTTGACTATGTTTTCTGCTTACTATTTTTTAAGTATGACGTTGGAATTGCCATGTTTCTTGCTCGACTTTAACTTAAGTCATCTATTGGAATTGGAAGCTTGTTTGTGTTGTATTAAATATTGGTATATTCAATAAAATTTCTCGTATTTCTTAGATGAACTCATGAGAATTTTATTTGTCTTAAACCTAGCATGAATGGTCAACGTTTGCAACTCACGTGGTTTTTAAATTGGTCGCTTTTAGGTTACATGGGACCCTAATAGTACTACATTGTGAATTTGGACATTAAAATTTGGAAAACGGACATCGGAACGTTAAAATTGACATCGTTTTCCCCGGTACTGTTCCGGCGTTTCCAGAACGTTTTTCGTCGTATTGGCCGCCTTCCGGAAACTTACCGGCATTTCCGGCACCACCATCCAGTTCCTGCCGGTGTCCCCTGTCGGATAGCAGCCCCGGCCTCCTTGCCGACCAGGTTCGACTGCCGCCGGTTCCGGCGAGTTTTCGACGATTTTTCGTCGTTTCTCGTCAGTTTTCCTGCATATTTCCCGCAGTTTATACTGCCACGTTTTCCAGTCCAAATTTCACCCGGTTTTGAGTTATTTTGACATTGTTTTCCGGTTAATTTTCCGGTTTTCTCCGACTCATTTCATAGCTCTACGGTTTTATTATTATTGGTGACCACCCACACCAATTGGATGGTTTTTTTTACCACCCAAATTGTTTGGTATTCAACTGCTGCAATACCATATTTTTCAAAATCTTAAGTTGAAGAATGTAGTTCTATTGCCATGTGATACACTCGATGTGATTGCACATTTGTTTCAATCCCCCTCTTACAATATCATACGGCGTATTGTCTAGAGAAGTTCACCACGTCGTTGACTCTCTTAATTTTATTTTGAGCATGTCCAGTCGTAAAATCGAGTGTCTTGCTAATTGCGTAACCATCCACACTGTCCTACGGCGTAGGTAGTTGTTTTACGGATCTCGTGCGGAGATTCTGTTTTATATTTTCGTGCCTTGCTAAGTTTTCAAAGGCCCTACATGCCAATGATGAATTTTCATCTTGATATTTGTATTAAGAATGGAGAGAAATAAATATGTCAGATTTCATTGACAGTAGCTTTTTCAAGCTTAGACAGTAGTTTTGTTAGCCTGTGGACATAGCTTTGCTTGCATGCAGCAATAGCTTTATGTAAATCAAGATTCTTTGAATCATGAGTTCGGTTTTGCTGTCTCATCGGTTTTGACATGATCATTTTTGGTCATTTTAAACGAAATATGATTATTCGAGTTCTTTGAAATTCACATGATCATCTATTTTTCATGTTCACGAAGCGATTGAAGGATCACCTCACCCATGCTTCACACGGTGAGGCCGTGCCTATCCGTGCCATGCACGGTAAGGCAGAGCCTACCCCTCTCGGTGGCTCCATGGCATTCAGGCCGTCGGTGGCGGCATCCCCTCCTTCACATGAGCTTGTGATGCCTCCCGTGTTTTCTAATAGGGGTGTTAATCGGTTTGAATGGTTCGGTTTATAGGTGATACCGAACACCAAACCGTTCTATTTATTCGGTTTGGTTCGGTTTGGTTTTTCACCTTTTTTTTTCAAAAACCAATTGTGTTCGGTTTGGTTCGGTTTGGTTTTTCTCTGGTTTATATCGGTTTTTCTTTCGGTTATTTTGTAAAGAAAATCAGAGTTTCTTTACTTGTCTATCTACTTGATTCTTAACGAAATAAAAAGAACATGCGGACAGATTTGCAAAATTCTATTTACAAGATATAGTTGCTTCACAAATGCATACAATTGCAAAAAGCCACTAAACAAGTTATACCACATTAGTAGGCATGTTGTCGTTCCAATATCTAAAATTCAAAATATTAAATTTTGACCGTCAGATGTGATCAGCATATTTAAATAAGGATATGGTAAAAAAATTCATCTAATGTTGATAATATTTGGGTCTCGATCGATGTGGTCAACATTAACTTAATTTCATCTAATTAAGTGAATTTGTTCTTACCCCCTCCTTCTTAACTAGTTTTGGTGGATTTTTTCATGCACACACTCTCACATATATGTGATGTAGCAGCTCGTGTAAAATTTTCAAAAATTTTACGTTCCAGGGATAAGGCTACCCATAGGTGATAATAAGCGTAAAAAGGGTTGACCGCCTCGATCGGGACACAAACGTTATCGAAAATATGTGATTTTTTACCATAACCATATTTCACTATACGTAACGCATCATGCGGACAAATTTGCAAAATTCTATTTATAAGATATAGTTGCTTCACAACTGCATACATTTGCAATAAGAACACTAAACAAGTTATACCACATTAGTAGACATGTTGTGGTTCCAATATCTAAAATTCAAATTATGAAATTTCGACCGTCGGATGTGATCAGCATATATAAATACATATATGGTAAAAAATTCACCGAATTTTGATAAAGTTTGGGTCTCGATCGATGTGGTCAACATTAACTTAATTTCATCTAATTAAGTGAATTTGTTCTTACCCCCTCCTTCTTGACTAGTTTTGGTGGATTTTTTCAAGCACACACTCTCACATATATGTGATGTAGCAGCTCGTGTAAAATTTTCAAAAATTTTACGTTCCATGGATAAGGCTACCCATAGGTGATAATAAGCGTAAAAAATGTTGACCGCCTCGATCGGGACACAAACGTTATCGAAAATATGTGATTTTTTTACCATAACCATATTTCACTATACGTAACGCATCATGCGGACAAATTTGCAAAATTCTATTTATAAGATATAGTTGCTTCACAACTGCATACATTTGCAATAAGACCACTAAACAAGTTATACCACATTAGTAGACATGTTGTGGTTCCAATATATAAAATTAAAATTATGAAATTTCGACCGTCGGATGTGATCAGCATATATAAATACATATATGGTAAAAAATTCACCGAATTTTGATAAAGTTTGGGTCTCGATCGATGTGGTCAACATTAACTTAATTTCATCTAATTAAGTGAATTTGTTCTTACCCCCTCCTTCTTGACTAGTTTTGGTGGATTTTTTCATGCACACACTCTCACATATATGTGATGTAGCAGCTCGTGTAAAATTTTCAAAAATTTTACGTTCCAGGGATAAGGCTACCCATAGGGGATAATAAGCGTAAAAAAGGTTGACCGCCTCGATCGGGACACAAACGTTATCGAAAATATGTGATTTTTTTACTATAACCATATTTCACTATACGTAACACATCATGCGGACAAATTTGCAAAATTCTATTTATAAGATATAGTTGCTTCACAACTGCATACATTTGCAAAAATACCACTAAACAAGTTATACCACATTAGTAGACATGTTGTGGTTCCAATATCTAAAATTCAAATTATGAAATTTCGACCGTCGGATGTGATCAGCATATATAAATACAGATATGGTAAAAAATTCACCGAATTTTGATAAAGTTTGGGTCTCGATCGATAACATATTTAATTATGTATATTAAAAATATCTATAAATAATATAATTTCTTTATAATATATATATTCGGTTTTTCGGTTCGGTTTCGGTTTTCAAACGTCCCAAACCAAAACCACACCAAATCTTTCGGTTTGGTGCGGTTTTTTTGCGGTTTGGTGCGGTTTTTTTTTTCTTCGGTTTTTTTCGGTTATGGTTCGGGTTTTTTTCGGTTTTCGGTTTTCAATTAACACCCCTATTTTCTAATGCCTCCATAAGAATCTCTGATGCCCATCGCTCATTTTGCAAAGCTTGTTATCTTACTAGATTTAAAAGAAGTCATTATTTGCTAAGGCTCAAACCGAGAACATTCCATTTTACAAAGTATTTAAGGTGACATTAGTGGACCCTATCCAACCGAATGCGGGCATTTTTCGGTATTTTATGATATAGGTTAAGAGCATCGACGTGTTGGTCACACGTCGCTTTACTTTCGACAAGAAACACTGCATTTGCTAAAGTTTTTAGTTATGGTTATCATCCTAAGGG
Organism: Argentina anserina; assembly: GCF_933775445.1. Lineage (NCBI taxonomy): Eukaryota > Viridiplantae > Streptophyta > Magnoliopsida > Rosales > Rosaceae > Argentina > Argentina anserina. The sequence continues at coordinate 7,009,398 of NC_065876.1, forward strand.
CTCACAACCCTTCCTATCCTCTCAAATATATTCGATTGGATACCGTCGGAGAGTTCACCTCCACGACTTTGATGATTTCGTTTTGCATGTCTAATGGGATCGGCGTTGAACATATTATTCCTCATATTCATTCACTGCACGATCTAGCAGAGCTCGGACTTGATTATGGGTACTAACCTGCCGATTTTTGCATGGGGATATGTAATGATGTTGCATGCAGCGACACTTATTCGTTTCAGACCCACAACTTGCCAAGCGTTTAGTGCGTACCAGATGGTCACTGGATACGGTCCCAACGTTCTTTTCACTAACGCCTATTTGGTTAAAGTTGTTTATGTGCCTCTATTGTAGTTATCTCAATGGGTCTACTTGAAACGATTAAGTATTCTGGTTGGTTATGATTTATGAATCACCAACACTTGTTCGCTATTTCCAACCTACAACCGTGAATCTCTATCCTGCGATATTAGCAGACGGTCACTTTGATGAGACCTATTTCCCGTCGTTAGGGGGAGATATGTAATGCTCCCATTCCGGTTTTAACACCAGGAATTGACGTGGTGTGGCACTATGTCTCATTAAGATCCCGAACTAGTCAAAGTAAGCAAATGTGCAACACATTATCGACCTCCAGAAAGTCAAAGATTCGATGCTCAATGACTTTACCGATATTGCGAAAGTGTCGAGATCGCACATAAATGCTGTGATATGCCGGTAAGGTTGGAGCTCTCAGAATATGGGAGAATTTCATATGACCTGGTCCTAGCACCGTTAGGACCATCCCTGACAGTGGGAAGGAAGCCGGCAATGGCACCATTGTACGATGTGGTGTTGTCGGCGCCCGTGGTATTGCACCACAAAACAAGGGCGGCAAACGCAAAGATGGACTAGTAAGGGTCATAACTTCGGTCTTGGCTTCTATCTAGATGAGGGGGATACAATTATTCTCTGGAATCAAAACTAGAAAGAAGTGAAGTGCGTAGGCACAAGTATTTCGCCCATCATCAAGAGATATTCTCTAAACATATGTATCAACTAAGTTTATGTGGGACGCTACAGACTCATTTTGTTGATGTTAGAGAATAATAGAAATCTCACGAATTGATCGTATATAGCGCGCGCGTGTGTTTAAAGGATTGATCTCCCATGATTGATGATGTATTCGCTTATGCTCTTATTCCGTTGTAAAACATCAACGATGAGTAACTTGACCGAAGTGGAAAGAATCAATACAGGCTAAACTAGACTTGTTATGTTGGTCGTTGTTCATAAGTATAATGAGAAAGATGAAGTCATGTGATATATGCAGGACTTATGGCGCAAAGATTGTCTCATGATCCTAGTATTGACCACAATGAGTTATATTCTCTCGTTATGGACATAATTGCTTTTCGCTACTTGATCAGTCGTAGTGTCCATGAAAATTGACTTGCAGCATATGATAGTGGTCATATAATATTTGTAAAGGGATCTTGACGCAGATATGAGAGTGCCTGAGGGACTTTAAATGCCTCCAGACCACGGAGAGCTTATGTAATCAGATTGCGACGTTCGAGAGAACGTAGTACAATCGATTGCAAGAACTCATACCCATATTTTTTCATATGAAAGCTAATTCTTGATTCTCTATTCCGTCTAAGTAAAGATGATGAAGAGATTCAATGAGCTATAAATTCATATATGTAAGTGTTGTTGGGACACTATTGCTTTCATTATGACGTGATTAACTATGCGCATATGCATCGTCATTGGACTTGCATTGCTCCCTTGACATGGGTTTAGTTCTACACTTGGTGAACCAACACAAATCATATCCACACCAATGCCGCCAGCAGCTCCAGCAACATCAACGTACGCCTTGACATAGTAGTCGACACTGGTAGCGTAAAGGATACGTACGGTTCCGCTTCGGATCAAAATTAGTTATTCATTGGTCAATTCCCCTATTCCTTTGTGAAAGACACATTGAATGTGACAAATCAGAATTTGTCCAGTTTCGTAGGGCAACTTCAATGAAACCTACAAGACAGCTCGCTCGATGAAATATGGTGAAATTGGTACTGTTAGAAAGATCTATGTGTCTACTTTCCAGGAACACTAACCATTTGTTCATAGCTATCATATTGAGTGAGTTATGACCATTTTAGCAAAATAGGACAGTTCTGTCTGGAAATTTGCAAGTCAGTCAACTTCGACAGAGCACTGTGAACTGCTCCAATCGAGTTAGGTTGTGAACTTTATGTCACTGGAAATCCACGGGTGTCTACTTTCCATAACATTTTATGGTTCACAGATACCTATTTTGACGAAGAAGTTATGACCGTTTAAGTGAGTGAAGGTCATTCTATCAGAGAATCTGATTTTCATTGCAAACTCTTGTTTTGAGTTGTTATGCAATCTTGTTTCCTAAGATCTAAGTTTGGTTAAGTATAACATGTATGATCTAAGGATGTGTGGCTAGATTAATGATTAATCATTGGCCCAAGACTATGTTTGAGAAGCATGTAATGAACGTTGTATACGTTGTTCTTTGTACTCCATGATTATGACACTAATCAAGGGGAGTTGTTTCGTAGACTTCAGAGGGAGTCTACCTCACATGATGCTATCAAATGTAGACGGTGCGTTGTGCTCTTTTTTCCTTCGATCAAGTTTTTGTTTTTACCCAAGAGGTTTTTATTTTGCTTGACAAGGTTTTTACCGAGGCAACGATGTGTGCACCATGCAACCTAGGCATGCGACACAAGGGGGAGTGTTCCGGAAGAATTACTATTCTACCATTGTGTGTGTCTTAGCCTAATATGTTTCATGTTAGGAGATACATTAGCATCTCCGTAATAGATTAGGACTCTGAATCCTACGGGCCCACATTATATGCCCCCATATCATTCAATAATAACAATTATTTCATCCTGAAACATTTTACAAAATTTTGGCATTTTTTCACTCTAACAGTTTCTCCATCCTATTCTCCAAAATAGAGAAAGTGATGAGAGAGAGTGCTTCCTCCTTCAAATTTGTAGATTCTCTAAAAACATTTGCAGGATGACAATCATAAATGTTTTATCAATCTCTATGTCTCTCTCCAATTTTCTCTCAATCTCAACGGTTTTAAATATGAAGACATTATTGATCTCCTACCACTTTTCTCTCTCTTCAATTAAATTTATATTAAATTGAAATTATTTTATTATGATAATAAATTAAGATGTTAATTTTATATTATAATAATAAAAATAGTGAATCTGTAAATTAGAGAAGCTGTTGAAGTTTGACAATGATTTTTTAAAATATTTTGTAATTTACTTCTCCATAATAAAGAAATTATAGCAAAACTGTTGGAGATGCTCTAATTGTAGAAAAAGTTTTATACATGTATGAGTTTCTTAAATACGTATAACTAATGAGATGTCGACTTAACCATGCATGCTCCAGTACGTCGTTACCATGTTCGAAAGTATAGCCGTGATTATTATTATTGAATGACTACCTTTCTTCATAACCATTGTTTTGACCATATATACATCCGTAGCCAAAATCACCACATTCGTCAGAGGACGTCTAAGTCCACACTTAAACAGTAGTACTTAAAAATGTGAACCTAATATATAGAATGGTCGAAGAACTTATTGAGTTATCTCTTCTGTAATATTATTTTTGAAGACTAATTCAGAACTTGATGTGAATTATTGACAACGTACATTGTGTCATATATATCAACTAGGGATGTATCACTCTCATAATATGTCACAATTTCTTCATGATTGTGTCTAGATTCATCATAAGCATGTCTGACATATGCTAAAATCTTGCCGGTTCTTTAACAAAGTCAAAACGATTAGTTTGGATACGGTGGTTGTGTCATAAGAAGGTGGATAAGTTGAATCCTTCAAATGTGGTGGATTCAGAATTTAATGCTTGGATGAGCTTGAAATTTGTATGTGTTCATATATATATATATATATATATATATATATATATATATATATATAGTTCCTATTCAGAGTGAAATTTTATTTATATATATATATATAGAGTTCTTATTCAGAGTGAAATTTTATTTTGAAATTAAGTTCCAATTTTGGCACACTTTTCGGTCAAATTTTTTCACCATAAGCAATTCAATATTTAGGTATGTTATTCAAGATCATCTCTACAAAATTTCATTTAATTCGGACATCATTAAGGTATTGAAATTAGATTAAATCAATGAATGAATTAAAACTGTTCAACGTGAACCGTTAGTGTAAATCTCAATTTTGAAAGCTCAAACCATTGTCAAATTAGATGAAATTTTGTAGAGATGATCTTGAATAACATACTTAAATATTGAATCACTTATGATGAAAAAATTTGACCAAAAAGTGTGCCAAAATTGGAATTTTCACTCTGTAATTTCAGAGTGAAATTTCATTCTGAATAAAGACTGTATATATATATATACATAAAAATATAAAAAAGATTAGAACCCATTCAAACTATATATTGAGATGTAAAAATAAAAACTCATCTAAAAAAAATCAGATAATCAGTCATTAGAAAGCATGTGAATTTAGATAATGAATTATTAGATGATATTTTGGAAAGAATGAAAACAAAAATATTTTAAAGAGGAAAAGAAAATGGTAGACGAAGGGATTAGAACCCAGATGGTTGGGAGTAAGGCTAAATACTTACCAAGCCCATCAGACCATCAAATATGCATACTGAACAAAGGTAAAAGATCACATTCTTAAATATCGGGGTTGGGCTCAAAAGATCCGCGCCTGCTTCAAATTAGGAACTGAAAAAAAGTGTATACAACGTAGGATATACAATTCTTGGCGTAAATAGTATTTCTGCGATTGTTATAGGCAACCACGATGAAGTCATCAGCTACATTTCAGGACGGTCATAGATTATTAGTATTCGAAGAGTGTTGGGGACTTTCACTGACTAATCAAAGATTTAAAAACTCGATAAGTATTTAAACGTACATGCAAACGTGTCCATGGTGTATGCTGTATAGTCTGGGAGAATAATCAATAATGCTTTATGTTAATTCTTCACACAAAGACTGACGAGAGATCGAGACTTTATGACAAGAACGCATGCGAGGATGGAGGAAGAGATAGATCATCGAGAAGATAAGGCAAGTAGGTGGAGTATCCTTATTCTATGATGAATGAAGTTACTTAGTATTTTCTTTATATTGTTTATTACATGTAATCGAACCAATATACAACACTGACAATAATTGTAATTGTTCCGTATATGTGACAATTCGGGACGAGGTTTTTGCAATTGTGCAGACTTCCAACTTGCTTAATTGTGAACTCTGGTGTTCCTTTTCTCTGGATCAATCAATTTGAGTTCTCATCATAGCAAATTAAGTTAAGTGAGATGGGTTTAATATGTAGCAAATTAAGTTCCACTCGAGGACCCAATTAACAACCAACTCGGTCATCACAGCTAGCTGAATCTCCAACTAATTAACGAGTGGCCCTTCAACTGTAAAATGTAAGAGATTCCTGAATCTTCAGCAAATTCGTGCAAACCAGTCGTACCGGCCTGGTGGTCCTTTTATATTGAAAGAGTGGACGTACTCTCTTCAAATGATCCAATGATAAACCAAATTAATCGGATACGGCCACCTGATCGATGAATAATTTAGATTCTCAATTATTAGGGTTTACACAACTTTAGACTTTTTCCATGTCAAACATGGAATACTTAATTTTATCTTGGATTCATATAGACATATTTGTTTTGAACCTTGTACAATTATATATATATATATATAATACAGATGTCAGGTTTACCATATAAACTCTATGTAAGATTGTTTCGATACCACGCCCCAATCTGACTCTCACTGACATTTATACATTTCATAGTTCGACAATTTATTAAAAGTCACTCTTCAAGGATGAATCATTTATACAAAATACATTATCTTAGAAATTGTTCAATCATCATCTAATTATATCAAACATAATAATAATTCTAGTAAAAACTGCATTTGGCTCCCTCGCAATGAAGCTATGAAATTCTGTTTCTACACCTTATTTTGCTTATGTTCATGTCAACAAATAATTAACTTTAAAATTTTCAGACTAAACCAGCATACTGTCATGGACCTAGTCATTCGGCTGCCACACTTGGTCTATGTGGCGCTCCATTCTCATGGAGTCAGCCTTATCCAACGGGGCAATGCACTGTTTCGCCCTGCCTTGGGCTCATTAGGGGATCGGCTCCAAACCCCGACCAGTGTGTAGGGCGGCCTACTCCATTCTTTAACGTTAAGTCTCCGACTAGCGACAACCTCCCCAAACTCAACCGGGTCGACCTACCTGAACCCTTCGGAAGGAGCAGCCATATATCTCTCACACTTCTGATATTGGAGCAATCTCACATATGCATGAAGCTCATATAACCAGCAACGCCCACGATAGACACTCCCGAAAATGGTACGTGACAAAACGTTAACTTATCATTACCCTACGAGCCATAAAAAAAATCTCCCTCTCCAAATTCGGAAACCATTTGTTGAATACAAATTAAAGCTTATCTACTTTGTTGTGTCTTTCTCATTCATTCTATATCGATGAAGCATCATTACATATAACACAGTGCTTTCTCACCATGTTGCCGCACATATATAAATACAACAATACTCAAATTTAGTCATGTCACTAACTAGGAGGTTATTTCTATCTAAACAAACAATCAGCTCGACGTCACTGGAAGCGCGCACCATTGAACAAACAATTGCTCAAGCAAAATGCTCCGCACCCTCTGGGGTTGAACTCTTTTAATTAGACAATTAGCGAGATTTCTCTTTCCATAAAGTAGTTTGCATATCATGGCTACTAGCCTCAAACATCAAACACATAGGTGAAAACAAAATTTTAACTGAACCGTAAGAGATAAAAGTGGGAGAGAGTTAAACATAGGAGTTGTTATCCATTTAGATTGAATTCCCCTCCTTTCTCTTCAACCAAAATCATCATCTCTTTTTTCAAATTTATATTTTGTAAATTACATTCATATCCTTCAAACTATAACCAATTAAAATTAGGAGTTTAATAAACATTGAATTTTTTTTAAGAAGTTCAAAAATTTAACCAGTCAACATGTTAAATTCTCTTTCTTACTTTATTAATAAAACATATAGTTCAAGAGACCTAACTATATCTTTTCAAAAAAAAAAAACCTAACTACATTTTATTAAATATTTTTATATTAAAAAGAAGAATAACTAGTATTCTTACCGACCATCCAAACCGCCAGTAATTGACCATCAGAAAAAAAAACCGTCAGTTATCCATCCGGCCAATTTTTCTTGATTCAAAGATGAGACGGTTTTGATTTATAAACGCGGGGGTTGACTTTGTTTTGGCGAGTCAGAAAGAAGTTGAGCGCGGCAGCTAGCACTGAAACACGTGTAGAATGAGATCCATATATCCGACTTTGCCAGCTCTTTCGGGAGCCATTTATAACATTGCTTTCAGATATCTTGAAAGTTCCTAACTTCCTATATATCTACCTACACCAGATGCAGCCACTACTCGTGTTATATATCGACTTTTCTTTTCGTTTTTTCTCCATGCATTCATTTCATATATCTATGATTCTGGGTTTCCACTATAACTTCACGGAACTCAAACGCAACTTTTGTTCCTCCTTCACGCTTCTGTGAGTATTGAGTTGAAAACTTCTTATACTAGATCCCACTATTCTAAAAAGCGGCCGCCTAGACAATAAGAGGTGGGTCACCGCCACATATTTTGCCTATTCGGTTATCCGTGACGTTCGAGGGATATGCAGTCACCTAGACAGTCTTAAGTGGTCCACGACGTTCATCGGTGGTCCGTAGCGGTTAAAATAGGTGGATTTTAAAAATAAAAAAATAAAAATGCAGTAGAAATAAAAGAACTTCATGTATAATATTTTATTTCGGATAATGACACGGAAGATGAGAAAAAAAAATAGATATGGACGATACCGAAGAAATTAGTGAAGTATTTGGAGAAGAAGAATTTGAGATTTAGTCTTGCATTTGTTTTACAATTTACCTTTTATTTTAATATTTTTGTATGGACTTTGAACTTAAATAATATTGAGTTTAGACTATTTTGAAAATTAATAGAGTATTATTATATATTTTTAATTATATAAATAGTCTAAATACATATATATATATAAATAGATAAATATTTAATAATTTAAATATGCCTAAGCACCGCTTAAGAGGCCGTCTAGGCGCTAAGAGGTAACGTCTGCCAGCATACCGCATAGTGTTTTTTCGAACTTTACATATCCATAAGGTTTAAGGTTATTAACACTTTAACTGAGCATCATATCTCACATACAGGAGTTACCGATATCCCCTCACGATCTGAAAATGATACTAGCTTGGTGGTGTATGTTTATGTTTATATTTCACAGTTCAATTCAGACCTGTTAAACACAGGTAGAAACCAACAAACTCATTAAATTATAAACCTGCTTATGCCTTTGGTAGTGAATGTTGAATATCCTGGCTAGGCGACTATAACTGATCAGCATTTTTATCTCGTTAACAGTGAAGCTTATTTGGTACGTTACTTGCCAACTTAGATAAGCTAGTCAATTATTAAAGGAGAAGTGTGTAGTTATTGAGTTCTTCTTACCGTCACATAATCCAGAAGGTGATTTACAACTCTTCATTTATTATGCATGCGGTGTGTAAGTCTAATGTGAAAGCACATATACGGCAACTTGGCAGGTGTTTCTGAAGTCTCAATAATCCATGCCAAGACGCTTCTATCGATTTTTTGTTTCATACTTCCATATTAGCAAATGTGAATATCAACTGCAAAGGATATTTTATAAACTGAGCAAAAACAAAATCACTCCCACTTAACGTTTAACCAATGTTGTCATGTTTTAAACTGGTTAAAGATCACATCGACACCTCTCCTAGAATGAAACAACTTTAAGAGTTAAAACCTGCGTCGACTGATCTCAATTAATTGAACCAAAATGTGAATAAACGAATAACATTATTTATGGATCCCTATGTAATTTTAAGTGAAGAAAAAGAAAGACGGCAAAATTACCGTCAAGCAACTATCGTTCTCATCCTTAGTTCTTAGTTTTCTGACCGAAACCAAACGCTGATTTCAGAATTTGAATGACCTATTCATGTCTCAATTTAACGTATAATAACCATTGATATTGAACCGCATCATTACTCTCATACCATTTAGACGCTGCCATGCCAAAACTGTGTGCGTACATATCAATTTGCACGAAATAATTTGTATGTCTAGAATCCTCTGAATTTTTCTGTCCATTGAAATTTGACAAAGGGCAGACGTGGCAATTAATTACGCTAATCCAACTATTTAAGAATTAATACACCTTGTAGCTTAATTTGTTTCTAAAAATGCTTTTTGATTCAGATATTTTTGTTTCTGCTACAGTTTTGTGATTTTGATTCGGATCTTTATTAATTATTACCGTAAAGCTGGTTTTTGTTTTCTGACCATAACCCCTCAAAGATTCAACAAAACCCAGTGGCAGAAGTGGAATTTTCTTATAACATCCTCCCAGTCCTATATAACCAGAGAGGGGTAGTTCTGAGAGGAGGAGTCTCAAACCCAAAACTGCACATCACTCTCCTTCCTTAGTTTTTCCTCTTCTTCCTTTCTGGTCCAAATTTCACATCACACAAACACCTCCATTTCCGTCGACGCTGCTCTGTTTTTCAAATTCAGAGCTCCTTACCCAGAAAAGTTTCCACTCTTATTGATAGAAATGAAGACAAAATGTGGGCTAGCTCTACAGACCAAAAAGTCTCAATCTTTCATACAAAAGTCTCAAACCAAACACCATCTTCTGTTTGGTTTCTGAGAAAAAAAAGTGTAAGCTTTAACATGCCCTTCCTGTCATTTTTCTTTTACCAAGTGCAATTACTGTTTGTTTTTCCTTGTGGGTTTTGATTATATATATATATATACATATATAAATTTTGTAAATCATATATGATGTGTTTCAAAGAGAGTTATAAGGGATACGTGTGATCTGAAAAGTATGGGGTGATTTCAGAGGCGATAATTAGCTAGAGTTTCTGCGAATGGTGGCGTCAATCTGACTACCTGTTTCAATTTCCATTAATTACAGTAGTGGCAGATAGTGTAAATTTGATGAGAGGCGTAAGGAGATTATGGTCTCTCTGTAGGAGGAATCCATTAACATGCAGAGTTGCAGACTAAGCATAGCTTGCGGTGCCTTTCCTGAGGATTTAAGCCAGTCAAAGACTCAAAAGCTTCAAGACCTCATTAGGTGTCTAAAGAGGAAGGGCTTTACGTAGAGGCCTCTTTTACTTTCTTATGCATATTTTCTGGTGTCTTATCACTGATGTCATCTAGGACAAGATTTAAAAAAAAAACTTAATATACTAAACTAGAACAGCTCAAAGGTATACTATCATTTGAATTTTTTTTTCTTATGTTTTCGTCATTATTGTGAAATTTTGATCGTTTTTCTAACAAAATATTGTAAATAATTATATATGTGTTTACAAAATATCTGATATCTTGTGTGTCCCTTAGCTCCGACCTTCCCATATATGGGCCGGTCGGGCACGTTTTCCGATGTAAAGATTTTATTGTCAAGCTAAAAATGATGATAATTGTTGTTGGCCTGAAGCAGAATTTTTTTGTTTGAAGAAAAGTTTATTTGGCTTGCTATGAGCCCAGGAAACCACGGGAAAAGAATGTATAAATTTTGGTGATAGGCCCACTTAAAGCCAACCTTGTAGGACTACTAGTATTGAGTTTGAATAGTTCTTCAAAAGTTCAAGCTACATCTCTGTAATTAGTTTCAATTTCTCCAGACCATTAGAAAAATTCTCTGTCACCAGTTGCGTATGTTTTACATGAATGCATACAAGGTTAAGACTTTTCCTACCTCCTGAATCTTCAACTAGCCATGATTAAATAATATATATTCGTGTTCGATGTTAGTTGAGTGTGATCATGAACCTGATTAGCTCGTTACAAATTCTGATTTGGATTTGTATGCTAGTTTTCATTGACTATATAAAGTTCTATGATGAACTGTGATGATCAAGACTTTATATTATACTATACGATGCATGTGCCGCTATGTAGAACCTGTACGAGAAAGAGCCTAGTACTACTTTTTTGTTTTGTGAGAAGAAGTGAAAGAGCCTAGTCTTATGAACAGTCTGGAACCAAAAAAAAAACATTAAAAATCGACTTGTCTAGAACTTGTCTTGAATTTGTGAACTGGATAAGTTATTGTGATTGAAACTTTTACCTGCATAATTGTGAATGCTACCATTTTGTTAAAGATTTTGCACACACGATTCGTGGTTACTATGAGTGACAATGCCGTGACTATATAGTTACACACCGGTAGCACTTTCTCGTCTTCTTTAGCTCCACATCCCTTTTTAGAGTGTGGTTGTGAATATGCGTTTATGAGATCTGCAGATTTAAATATGCTGATCAGCTGATGACATAATATGTGTCACATTTTGCAGGATTGAATTGATAATTTTTTGTACCTTCTATCAAAGTCTGGTTCAAAATGGCGAACAATACCACAGTAACATGTCCATCTCCTATGAAAGCAACATCCAATGGGGTCTTCCAGGGTGATAATCCTCTGGATTTTGCGCTCCCTCTTGCCATCTTGCAAATATGTCTTGTGGTTGCACTTACGCGCATTCTGGCGTATTTTCTTCGGCCACTAAGACAGCCTCGCGTGATTGCAGAGATTGTTGTAAGTATCTATAGTATGTACTACATATGCATTGCCTTTGTTGGCTTTGCATGCTCTAATTAAATTTTGCTTATAAAGTGGCTGATTATTGGCAAATTAATCAGTTTCATCAAATATTTAAATGATATAATCAGAATCAAGAGAAATGCATTTCCAAGATAGTGTGGAAGTATTAGTTTTCTCTTGGGCTCGTTGATATTGGCGCTTAATATTATGCACGTCTTGATCTGTTTCTCACTTGCTCAGTATGCATCATGTCTTCTTCAGTAGCTTTCAAACATGCAATTATAAACTTCTAATTATTATTTTCAATCAGATTGGATATAATCTGGAGATCATTAATAAAAATTCCTCAGTTTCAATATCTGTCGTCTGAAAGAATATATATGCCATTTGAACAATAATTGCAACTTATGTGGTATTGTAAAATTGGGTCCATTAATGAAATTTTAAAGAGAGTAACGTTTACTTGTCTTTTTTTTTTGGAGAAAATTAGTGATAAACCCAATATTGGAGTCTAGTTAAACCCATACTCAATTGTTTTTTCAATCTACACCCAATTGTTTTTATAAAAATCTATTTTGCCCTTTTGATCATTTGGGTTTACTTAATCTTAGCATTCATTTAAAATAGAGAAATTTTAGATAGACTCTATTAACCTCTTAATACACACACCTATTTTGTTTTTTTTTCTTTAATAAGATATATAGATAAGTAAAATGACTAAAATAGACATTATTAGAAGGAAAAAAATGACGCAATATATAGACCTACATGTATAAATTACATCTTCTTCATCATAGACTATAACTTATATATATTAGTTATTATTATATATTTTCATTGTAACAATTCTTAATTTTCTTCTTATATGATTACAAGTCATGTTGAACAACTTGATACATATTTTTGTTCGATTTAGATTGATGTTTGAGTTGTAACAACAATATTTCTTCATTAATTATTAATTTTCAATGATCATTTGAATATAGAATGAAGTTTATAGCAAAAACTAATAGAACGTATGATTTAAAAATATTACAAAAAAATATAGATATACATTAGTTATATCAAATAATATGATAATTAATGATTTTTTAGAATAAGGGTATTTTGGGCACTTTGGGATGTGTATTTAGTAAAAAATAATTTAGTTGGTAGTTTATTAAGTAGGGGTGTGTATTAAAAGATTAGTGGAGTGTATTTAAAATTTAAAATATTGTACAATTCAAACATTCAATTGATTATTTATTACTTTAAATTGTTGAAAGTTTCGATTTAAAATTTTTCTTGAGAAATTTTTTTTATATAGATGATATCAAATTTTCAAAATACAAACACTACTCCAACTTTTATAGATCATAGGAGAGAATTCATACTTTTTGTGTACTTGTATCATTTGTTCATTTCATTTTTGAATCTGTGAATGAGGTATGTTATCCATGCAATATGTATGTACGTATATATGTTTTCTCAAATATTTTCTTTTCGTATCACTGTATATGAACTTTCGTATGGTAAATTTTTGTTCTAGGTTTCAACTTTTCATTTTTTTTTCTCTCTACTGTTACCTAATAAATAAAAACATGCATATTAGTATATATTTCACATTCAACCTATGAAAAAGATTTTTGGAATAATAGAATACCTAACAAATAGGTTAATATAAAAATTCCTAGAAGAGATATACACATCTATAGAGATACGTACCTAATCATTAGGTTGTAATTATAGGGAAGAAACCTTATATCTCTACCACAAACATAGGTTTGCATTATATGAACAAAATCTACCTATAAAATAGAAAGTTTAAAATTATTTAAAAAATTGAAAAGTTTATATCAACATGAAGTGATTTCATTATTGAATTGATTTAAATTTAAAAAGTTTTTTATTTCTAGATATATGTAATTAAGGAAATATTCCATTATTTCTATTTCTAAATTTATGATAAACAAAAGAAAAACTGAATTATTTAGGGACTATGAAAATATATAATTAAGGTAATAAATAATAGCATAATTTGTTCATTGACTAATGACTGATGTATATCAGTCTTTAATAGTGGCATTTTGTAATTTAGATTTAAATAAATGATAATAATTTGATGAATAATGAAGAAAAATATAGGTGAGTTTCTCTTTGAAAAAATTCTAAAAATTGGATTTATATTGAAATACCCCTTTTTTCTTTCTTCTGCAGGGAGGAATCTTACTTGGCCCGTCAGCTCTTGGTCGCAACAAGAACTATATCAATGCAATTTTCCCTGAAAAAAGTCTTACAGTGCTTGATACTTTAGCAAATTTCGGTCTTCTCTTCTTTCTGTTCCTAGTGGGTTTGGAACTAGATCCCAAGTCCCTCCGCAGGACTGGAAAGAAGGCTATGAGCATAGCTCTTGCAGGAATTACTTTACCTTTTGTATTAGGCATTGGTACATCGTTTGTTCTAAAAGGAACTATATCTAAAGGTGTAGACGGAGCCCCATTTCTTGTCTTCATGGGAGTGGCTCTTTCTATAACTGCCTTCCCTGTTTTGGCCCGTATTTTGGCTGAGCTTAAGCTCTTAACCACTGATCTTGGCCGAATGGCCATGTCAGCAGCAGCTGTTAATGATGTGGCTGCATGGATTCTTCTTGCTCTTGCCATTTCCCTCTCTGGTAGTGACAGCTCTCCCCTGGTACCACTATGGGTTTTCATGTCCGGATGTGCTTTCGTTCTTGTATGTATATTTGCTGTTCGACCTGTCTTTAAATGGATGGCGCAGCGTAGTCCTGAGGGTGAACCAGTTGAAGAATTGTATGTTTGTGCTACTTTGGTTTCAGTTTTGGCGGCTGGGTTTGTCACTGAACTCATTGGAATTCATGCTCTATTTGGTGCATTCGTGCTTGGAATTATTTTTCCAAAGGAAGGACCATTTGCAGGTGCCCTTGTAGAAAAAGTTGAGGATCTTGTGTCTGGCTTATTCCTCCCATTGTACTTTGTCTCAAGTGGATTGAAGACTGATATAACAACCATTCACGGCGCGCAGTCATGGGGTCTCTTAGTCTTGGTTATTTTAACTGCCTGTTTCGGAAAGGTCTCTGGCACAGTTGCTGTTTCCCTCTTATGCAAAATACCCTTTCAGGAAGCTCTAGCTTTGGGGTTCCTCATGAATACGAAAGGGTTGGTGGAGCTCATTGTCCTTAACATTGGTAAAGACAGAAAGGTAAATAACTGTTCTTATATTATTGATAGGATTTTGAAGGTTTAATATAGGATGCATGTGTCGTGAATGTAAGTTAACGTCTTATAATGTGCAGGTTTTGAATGATGAAACATTTGCTATCATGGTTCTTATGGCTGTCTTCACAACTTTCATTACAACACCTATAGTTATGGCAGTATATAAGCCAGCTAAAAGGTTGACTAAAGATTACAAGTACAGAACTATTGAGAGGAAAGACCCAAGTAGTCAGCTCCGACTCTTGACCTGTTTCCACGGTACAAGAAACCTCCCCACAATAATCAATCTCATCGAAGCTTCCCGTGGGACTGAAAAAAATAAACGGCTTTGTGTCTATGCAATGCACCTTACGGAGCTTAATGAGAGGCCTTCTGCAATATTGATGGTTCACAAAGCAAGAAACAATGGTCTACCGTTTTGGAATAAAGGGCTGCGGTCAAGTAATGATAATCAAGTTGTTGTGGCTTTTGAGACCTTTGAGCAGCTGAGTCGAGTGACTATTCGTCCAATGACAGCAATCTCTGCTCTAACTAGCATGCATGAGGACATTTGCACAAGTGCTGACAGTGAAAGAGCAGCAATGATAATCATCCCATTCCACAAGCACCAGAGGTTGGATGGTACCTTTGAGACAACTCGAAGCGAGTACAGATTGATCAACAAACAGGTTCTTGAGAATGCACCATGTTCAGTGGGGATCATAGTGGACCGTGGTCTAGGTGGAAGCACCCATGTAAATGCCAGGAATCTTGATTCAGTCGTAACTGTTCTGTTCTTTGGGGGTAGTGATGACCGTGAGGCTCTTGCTTACGGGTTCCAAATGGTTGAGCATCCGGGCATTACCTTAAACATCATTCACTTCTTACCAAGCCCTGAGCTTCAGGGGGAGATTGTAAGAGTTGATGTCAACGATGGCTCAGATACTTCAGCGGGGCCAACGGAGGACAAGTTCATTGCTGAACTGAAGCTCAAGATTTTGAGTTACAGCTCAATCAAATACGAGGAGAAAATAGTGGGAAATGCTGCAGAAACTACTGCACTGATACGCGAGTTTAGCCAGTGTAACTTGTTTTTGGTTGGTCGAAGGCCTCAGGGTCAGATTCCTGCTTCCTTGAATGTGAAGAGTGACTGCCCTGAATTGGGGCCTGTTGGGAGCTTGTTGATCTCTCCGGACTTCAGTACCCCTGCATCAGTCTTAGTGGTACAGCAACATCATGGGCTCAAATTGCCAAACTCATCAGTCCCTTTGTCGAAGGTAGCGATCATGTTGCCTGAGGAAGAATCAGAAACCGGCTGATGCGCAGCACGCATCGGCTGATTGGATTCTCATTGTACAGCCAGATGGTGGTGAAAATTTAGTTGGAATGTCTACCTTTTTTTTTTTTTGGTAATGGAATGTCCACCTTTACTCATACTGAACATTGTTGTATCTGTAAGCTAACAAGTTATCCAATGTTACAGGTTGTACATCTTATGGTATCCTTAATACAATAAGTTGGCATTCCTTTCTTAATTTCTTGTAATCTTGTGACCTATAAATGCTATCACTTAGGGTTAGGGCAAGGGATGCTTGAGCTTTAAGTCATCCAATCTCTCTGTTGTGACTTCTGAGTCACCTCCTTAAAAGGGTATCGGAATATGCCAATAGTTGGCTTAGTCTACAACCTCACAACAAAAGGTTCTGTCTTTCTTTATGAGTAGACTAATTCCATTTACATTAAGTACTCAATTATTTTCAGCTAAATAAATCACAAAGGTTGAGTGGAGTAGTATGTAGAACCTATCAATGGGAATAAGCCTTAATCATGATAACACGCAATTTGTCAAACAAATTTTGAAAGTGGTGGTATGTATCTACTGTTGTTAAATTATAGAAACTGTAGCTATACCTGATTCCTGTTACATTCATAATTCAGTATTGAATGGTTGGATTAGATTTCAATTGCCAAAAGAATGAACAATTCTACTCAATACAGAAGTTATGAAAAAGATCAACTGAAGATCGACTGGCTAATATTATAGATCGGCAAACTTAATTCCTCATCACCTCATTTTTGTTTTAGTTTCTCTCACCCCGTAAGAGCCGGGAAACATATCTCTCACTGAAAACATATATTCTAATAGATTGCAAGTTACTTAATTGGTAACATTCGTTCATTTTGTTAACAACACTGAGACGTAAACAAGAGAATTGAAATGACTTGGTTGTTGAGAAGGCTTCCTATTTAGATGCCTGTTCATCTTTTGCACATAAAGATTCATTACCTTATGTTTGAGTTTAAGACATTAATATAATTTTGAGATTAAAACATTAATATTTGGTTGGACACATTTCATAACAAACCGTCCGTCTAACAACCCTGTGTAGATATCGTTTGTGTTAGCTGTGACATTTCATTGTCAGATTTAATATTTGCAAAGCCAAAGATGGAAAATCTTATTGTAGCATAGGGCAGAGTGCATACATGCTCAATTTCTAAAGTCGGCAAATACATGCACACACACGCTTGCTACATTTTCTCCATTTCACACCTCACACCTGCCATTCTCAGTTTTATACATCGAAATTGTACAAGTTATTAGAGTATTTATGTCATCGTAGAAATTGTACATTTCATTGTTAGATTCTGGAACAAAAACCGCAACCGTAGCGTTATTGGTATGGGAAAATTCAATGTAAAATTTCCTCACTAAAGTGGGAATGAAGGTTTCATGATTAAAAAAAATTGGATTTTTGATCTGCAAACCTGGTTCTTGTGTTTGGTCTTGGACAATGCAACATTGGTTTGGTGCTCGGAGAATCAAACTTCCGAAAGTAAAAGAAAACGGGGTATTTGTAAAAGACACACTGACGCTCGAGTTAGCAATAGCTTTAATTGCATTAAGTGTTTGTGCGGTTAGTTACTTACCTCAAACTATTAGAAGTTTCTCCCAAAATTTGTAGACTATAAAGGCGGAGGATGTGACAATGATTCGCTCAAAGATTATTTTTGTGATTGGGATTACACGGGTTTTTTTTAAAGGCTTTCTAAAATGAGGGACTAATCTAGCAATCTATATAAGGAGATATATTACTACTTATAATAAATTGAGATTTAATTTTAATCCGTATAGAGAGAATTTAAAGATTAAAAATAAAATAATTTAATTTTAAAAAAAATTCTCATTTCATTTGAATTTTTATCTGATAATAATTGATTATAAATGACAGTGTGAACGAGATTGTAAACTTAAATATAAAGAGGTTTTATAGCTATTCTCTTACCTACTCGACAAATGTTTAATGAATTGTTTTTCGACCGAGACCTAATTAAACTCGAGTAGATTGCAATTCTTCGTCAAAAATACTCCATCCTCCCTAAAGACGAGCACATGTCATCATCTCAATCTCACGTTCCAAAGGGGTGCTACATATAATGTCAAAATAAAAAGGAGAACATGCTAAGTAGTGTGTAAAGTCAATTTACAGAGGTGATTGAAAAGTCGTAGCCTGTTTTGCTTTGCTTCCTAAATTTCCTATCCCCCACTTGAGAGTCGAGACAGCTCGTTAACTCTGAGTCTCTGATCATCTACTCTTAATATTTAAGCACAAACTATAGCTCTCGAGTCGAGACCGTCCAAACACCCTCTTTTTCCCAGAAACAAAGTGAAATCTTTAGTCACCGAAATCTTGGTTAACCCCACTTGAAAGTGTCTCTCTCTTTCTCAACCTTCACTTGCTTCCTGGTGTCACAGAGCCATTCCTAACAGCTCTGGTTCAGCCAAGGCCAGAGTGATTTATATTTGATCCATGCAAACCCAATAACCCAATAACCAGGTGAAGCCAATCTCCATCTTTCTTATGTTGATTTGGGTTGTTGGTGCATGCTTGGTTTTACAAGATTTGATGGGTTTGTGTAAAGATGAATTCTTTTTTAAGAAATCTCACACGGGTGCAATTCCATTGATTGGAAGACTCGTTTTTTTAACTTCTTTACGATAAAGAAGCAATACAATGTTGATTGTTCATGTTCTATGGTTCTTGATTTTCCAGTTTGATTAACTCTGATTAGTTTAGATGTTTAGAATTCTCGTTTTAATCTCAGTTTTGTGTGCAAACTGGAGTTTGTTGGTTGGATTTGATGTTGGACTTGATTTCTTGGTTTCAATATTCAGTTTGAGTTTGATTTAATTTAGGACTCAAAGCTCAAACGACCAAGCAATGAGCTGTGGGGAAGTTGGCAATTGGCTTACTATATGGACGAAGAAAACAAAAACACTTTTTCTTTTTTATTCTGACCTATTATACCAACAATGACCTTAGCGAATCAGTCGAGGTTCTTTTGAAGATGATTAGGATTCTGTTTGTTCTCATTCCAAGGACAGTGGAATTTTGCATAGATGGTTCACTTGTTTTTGGCGCATAGTAGTGTTGTGCCTTATTACAATTCATTATTTGTTTATTTTTACTTGTTTATTGGAAGGATTACTGAGTGTTTGTTGTAGTTCTGTTCTGTATGAGTTGGTCATTTTGGAAATGGTAGTCTGATAAGAGCTTCTTTTGGAACAAGAGTTGAATTTTCAGTTTTAGGTGGTGCACTTCTTCTCGGGTGTCATGGCTTCAAATGCTTGTCCGCCTCCAATGAAGGCGACATCAAATGGTGTATTCCAGGGTGATGATCCTCTTCATTTTGCACTGCCTCTTGCTATTTTGCAGATATGTATAGTAGTTGCTCTCACTCGAGGTCTTGCCTATCTTTTGAGACCACTAAGACAGCCGCGAGTCGTTGCTGAGATAATTGTAAGCGTGTTGCTCCTTTCTTAGGCATATATTCAATCACAGTGCTGTTGGTTTTAGCCATTATATTTCTGTAATTATACACACTTTTACCAATTCTAAGGGGGAGCTTTTGTGACCATTGTTAATTTTTTTCTCTCATGTAAATGTGAACTTTTTCTGTTGTGTAGTAGGGATTTTATGATATGTTAGAATGACACCAATATTAGTTTCCCTGTTGTAAAATGTTTTTTTTATCTCTTCTCGTATGCATTGCTTGATCATTTCATCTAACATTCTCTTTCTGCATTTTTTAACTGCACCAAAAGAGAAAATTGATGGAACCATGTTAATAGTAGTTCATCTGAGTCTGAATACGTTCCTGGTTTGGCAGGGAGGAGTACTACTTGGTCCTTCAGCTATGGGGCGAAACAAAAGTTATCTACAGGCCATATTTCCACCAAAGAGTATAACGGTGTTAGACACCCTAGCAAACCTTGGTCTCCTATTCTTTTTATTCTTGGCAGGCCTGGAAATCGATCCTAAAGCCCTTCGCCAGACTGGTAAAAAAGCTTTTGCCATTGCCATGGTGGGAATCAGTTTCCCATTTGCATTAGGAATTGGTTCATCATTTGTCCTCCGAGCAACTATATCCAAAGGGGTAGATTTTACTGCCTTTCTTGTGTTCATGGGTGTGGCCCTCTCTATAACTGCTTTCCCTGTTTTGGCACGTATTCTAGCTGAGCTAAAACTTTTGACCACTGAAATTGGAAGACTGGCTATGTCAGCTGCAGCAGTTAATGATGTGGCCGCTTGGGTTCTGCTTGCTCTTGCCATTGCCCTATCGGGCAATAACCAATCGCCCCTTGTTTCATTGTGGGTCTTATTGTCGGGCTTCATGTTTGTCATTTGTGCAATTCTCATTGTACCCCCAATCTTTAAATGGATGGCTCAACGGTGTCATGACGGTGAACCCATTGACGAAATCTACGTGTGTGCTACACTTACTGCTGTCCTGGCAGCTGGTTTTATTACCGATACAATTGGGATTCATGCCATGTTTGGTGCTTTTGTCATTGGAGTTCTTGTTCCAAAGGAGGGGCTTTTTGCGGGTAGTCTTGTGGAAAAAGTAGAAGATCTTGTATCTGGTCTCTTTCTTCCGTTGTACTTTGTTTCAAGTGGACTGAAGACCAATGTAGCCACAATTCAGGGAGTTCAGTCATGGGGTCTATTAGTTTTGGTCATATTTACTGCCTGTTTTGGGAAAATTTGCGGGACTGTTGTGGTCTCAATTTTATGCAAGGTGCCTGTCCGGGAGGCTTTAGCTCTTGGGTTCTTAATGAACACTAAAGGGTTGGTGGAACTCATTGTCCTCAACATTGGCAAAGATAGAAAGGTAAGTAAGATGTTACTCATGCTATTATAGTCTTAATACTTTAACCAGGTATACTACTTTTATCCAACAGTTGGATTAATACATTTAATTTTCCCATTTTGCAGGTTTTGAATGACCAGACTTTTGCCATCATGGTTCTAATGGCTCTGTTTACTACTTTCATCACTACACCTCTTGTCACTGCTGTATATAAGCCAGCAAAAAGAGCTAGAATGGCTGATTACAAGTATAAGACAATTGAAAGGAAGAATCCAAACTCCCAGCTAAGGATCTTGTCCTGTTTCCACAGTGCCAGAAACATTCCATCAATCATAAACCTGCTTGAGGCCTCACGGGGTACAGAGAAGCGTGAAGGCCTTTGTGTTTATGCGATGCACCTGAAGGAGCTCTCTGAGAGGTCATCGGCTATCCTAATGGTACACAAGGCAAGAAGGAATGGTTTACCCTTTTGGAATAAGGGACTGAGATCAAATTCTGACAATGTTGTTGTGGCATTCGAGGCATACCAACAATTGAGCCGCGTGTCCATCAGGCCAATGACTGAGATCTCTTCGGTTTCTGATATGCACGAGGACATTTGTGCCACTGCTGAGAGCAAAAGAGCTGCAATAATAATTCTTCCATTCCATAAGCACCAGAGGCTAGATGGTATGTTGGAAACGACCCGGAATGACTTCCGTGGGGTTAACAAAAGAGTTCTTGAGCATGCACCGTGCTCTGTTGGAATACTAGTCGACCGTGGGCTTGGTGGAGCCACACATATTGCTGCAAGTAATGTTTCATATTTCATCACAGTTCTTTACTTTGGGGGTCATGATGATCGTGAAGCCCTTGCCTATGGGGCTCGCATGGCCGAGCACCCTGGTATCCGTCTAGCGGTCATTCGCTTCTCAGTAGAACCTGAAATTGTTGGGGAGATATCCACAGTTAATATTGATCACAATTCTGGCAGCAAAGTGGGGTCAGTAGATGAGGAATTCCTTGCCGAGTTCAAGCATAGATTCGCCCAGGATGACTCAATCACATACGAAGAGAAGGTAGTCAGAAATGAGGCACAAACCATTGGTGTGATTTGTGAGATAGGCCGATGCCATCTGTTTCTGGTGGGGCGAAGTCCTGGTGGTGAAGTACCCTTGGCCCTGGATAGGAGGAGTGAGTGTCCCGAATTGGGGCCTGTAGGAAGCTTGTTGATTTCACCAGATTTCCATACACAAGCATCAGTGTTGGTAGTGCAGCAGTACAATGGTCAGGTACCTTTGAATTTGACCTCGGATATAGAGGAGTCCTCACCTGATAAAGATACAGACTCGGTATAGTTTGGTTTGAATATGACTTGAACTGGTTGAGAATGTAACTATATCCATGCAAAGTTTAGTCTCCCATCAGTGAATCGGTCATTATTTTGGGGTACAAATGCTACTAAGTGTCATATAGTCACTTGCAATTTCATCTGTTTTGGAAAAAGAAATTTCAACCTCCAGTGTATGGTTTCGTTGCTGATAAACAATAATGCAAGGCATTCCCTACCTCAATTGCTAGACTATATTGATTAAGGTCAAGAATGTTCAGCTTCAAAGCATTATGATCCTGAATCAAATCAGGGAATACGCGTTAACTCATGTAATTAAAACTCTGGAGTGACTTTTACTGTGGTAATGGCATCAAACAGATAGATGATTCCTGCTAGGGATTGCGGGGTTCTTGTTAGTATTCCATTTGACCTCTCCAAATAGACAAAGTCACTTTTTTTTTCCTGGAGAGAACACTAAATGACAGTTTGGGTTTTACAGGAATCAAAATGTAAATCGTACTCATTCTATCCACTTGTATATGATTATTCGGACGGCTGAAATGTCTTAAAAACAAGAACTCTTAGGTCCTTGCAAAACAAATCATTATATTCTGCCATTTTGGGATCATGTCTATTCATATATCTTGGCACTTAGAGGCCAGTATAGTGATTATAGTTTAAATCTTCGTAGAAAAAAAAACAAAGAAAACTACAAGACCGAGTGTTCAAATTTTGTTCTATGTATTGAATTCGCAACATCCAAATTTGACGTGGCTCAAGGCAGCAAGAAACATTTAGGTCATGAAAACAATTGATACCAAATTAACACCACCACTTATGCACGTCTTAGAATTCAGTACTACAATGAAAAAAATATATAGTTGCGATCTTACGCTACACCAATTTTAATGAATTAAGTAGAGGAGATGTAACTATTTTAACTGAAGTGCTGCATGATAATAGTTCAGATAATCACTGAATTTCAAAATCTTAACTCAGTAGAAATTAAACTCACAGTGACGATTTTTTTTCCTTATCAAAATCCAGACTAGTAGCTAGCATAAGACAGATATGAGATATCCTATTCTTCGTTCGGCAGATCGCCACTATAAATTGCACCAACTAGATTTCATTATCCCACTCAACACAATATTGATCCCATCAGCAAGAAAAACTATGTCAACATTGGCAGCAAAAAGCTCCATTTTTTGGGTCCTCACCTTCATGTTGGTGTACCAATCTGTTTCGGCGACCAAAAGTTCATTCAAAGAGTCCAAACCATGCAAGAGGCTTGTGCTCTATTACCACGATATCCTATTCAACGGCACAGATGCGAACAATGCAACATCAACTGTGGTAGCCAATGCAACAGGACTTGCCAGACCTTACAATTTCGGTATGCTGGTAGTTTTCAACGATCCTCTTACCAAAGACCACCATCTTCTGTCGCCTGCCGTCGGAAGAGCTCAAGGCTTCTATTTCTATGACATGAAGGACGACTACACTGCTTGGTTTGCCTACACTTTGGTGTTCAACTCGAGCGAGCACAAGGGTACACTCAATATCATGGGAGCGGATTTGATGTATGACAAGACTAGGGATCTTTCGGTGGTCGGCGGGACGGGAGATTTCTTCATGACTAGAGGCATTTGCACATTTCAAACTGATACTTTTCAGGGTGACTATTATTTTCGCCTCAAGATGGATATCAAGTTGTATGAATGTTATTAGGCTAGTGATTTTCTGATGTTCCCATATGCTAATGGATGAAATCGCTACCGAGTATATTTCAATATTTCATATAAAAACCAATCAATCACTACGAATTGGTGATTAACTTAATTATAAATAATTAAGAAAGTTGTATGCACCCGTCATATGCATGTGAGGATCTCTTTTTTGATAGAACTTCCTATTTATGTTCTCTGTGGCGGCTGGCCTGTACTGATGCATAATAGGATTGATGCCTTATTAGGAACGTCAAAAATATAATTAGGGGGAACCAAACATGGAAGAAGAATCTCTAGAACAAAATATGTAATGCCAAACAAACAGCAGAAGTAATTTTCTGTTTGTTCTTCTGGGATATATCTGCTAGTTAATTACTTGTATTTGCTGCTAGCTAGCTAGTGACTTGATGAGTGACGAGTCCTTGTCCTTGTGTTCATCTGTTGTTTTTTCAGCACTGTTCTATTAAATTAGTTAGCTTTGTCATCTTTGCTAAATCGACAAACTAATCGATAAGGAATCAAACCAGATACTCTAGAGCTGCTTCCAGCAGCGGCTGTATTGGGATCTCACCTAAGTAATCAACATAAGAATCTAAATGTAACGGGGGTTGATCGGGTAGAGAGGACATGATTCTGTTTGTTAAACAGCGACAAACGTGGCCCGTGGACTAACTGTACCGATATTGTCCAAACTTAACCACCTCACAGGTGTTGGGTTTTAATCACAAAAGGCCTCAGTACAATTGGTTATTATCCACCCACTTATAAGCTTTATTTTATTTGTCACTTATTAGATGTAGGATCTCTCCTCTCCAACACTGTTTTGGATACTTAATTGGACTGTTGGACAAGTACAATGTTTAAAACAAATATGACTGCTTTGGGCCTTTGGGGTTATAATATCAAGTAGGCATCTGAAAGGTATCGATCGGCCAGTCACATACCATAAAACACGATACTGGCCTAACTTCAGCAGAAAACAAGAAATTTCTGGTCTTAATGTTTCAAGTATCAGACATTCCTCAGCTGAAAATACATTTCACCACACACTTCTGCTTAATTAATTATTATGGATGAATTTCGACCAAAAATCCTTTTTAAAGAAAACTATATGCATGTATGTACACACCAATTAGGAAACAAAACAAAAGGCGCACTTGGCTCACAATTTAGAACTTAATTTAGGTCGTTGATTAGTGCTAGATCGACAAACCACGTTTTTTTAGGCCTCATCCACTGTGAACCGAATCTCCAGTAGAGGACTGTCCGACTGTATGATTCATACCCACATCTGTAATTTCATTTTTGTTTGAAATGACATTTCTATCATTTTAGAACGATAATGATGTAGCACTAAGATGTAGTGCACATTCTTTTTAAAGATGTAGCAGAACACATTTGCATAGGATTACTATTTACCTACGAGTTCGATTGTCATTTAATACTAAGATAGCTAGTTACGTACGTCCAAAGAGCTAGGCAGCAAATTAACTCTATACAGGCATCTTCTTTATAATTAACAAACCTAGCTGCAGAATAACTCTATATTACCATGGCAACGTTTGTAGAAAAAAGTTGTTTCATCATATTGGTCCTCATTGCACTCCAATATGTTTCGGCAACTAAACATTCAATCAAGGAGTCGAAACTATGCAAGAGGTTTGTGCTCTATTATATTACCACGACACTCTATTCAATGGCACTGATGTGGGAAATGCTACATCTGCCAGGGCAGCAAATGCAACAGGGCTCGGCAACTACAAGTTCGGAATGATGGTTGTCTTCAACGATCCTCTTACCAAAGACCACCATCTTCTGTCTCCTGCCGTCGGAAGAGCTCAAGGCTTCTAAATGGACATCAAGTTGTATGAATGATTGAATGTTACTAACTAGCTATTCTACTATATGACATTAGCCTGCTTATATATATAGACACACACACGGCTGATATTACACCACGCACCATGTTTCATTACAAACTGTACGTACATTGGATCATGTTTGACGCATCGACTATGGTACGAAAGATTGTCGTTAGCAGTATGCAAGGGTTCGATCTAAAGAGAGATATCCCCAGTCCTTGAAACAGTACTCCATGTATTATTTCTACTGTAACCACACTAAAAAATAAAGAAACAAAGGATGATTAAGGAATCTAGTTATGCGTATCAACAAAAAGGAATCTAGTTATGTTATAACTTATAAGTTAATGTTATAGCCTTTTAGGTCGTAACACGTACTTACAGTTTGAAGATGGAAAAATTGACTTCTCTAATGATTTGATTAACGTTCATTGACTTTAAAGATAATTTTTCTGCCAAATTCAGCCAAATCAAGATTTCGGAAAAAAATATATTTAAAAAGTAATCCGTATCATATCGTCATACAACTGAAAATTTCCTTTCCCCTGTATCTTTGGCCAGGGTTAGGACCTAGTCGGTCGTAGGGCAATGCATGCATCATAAACTGACTAAATTATTGTGTTCATGGAGTTATGGCCTCATGGCCTTAGCCTTGGAATATTGTTGCAACCCCCCCCCCCCTCATGGCCTATATATATATATATATATTCTCTATTCAGAGTGAAGCTTTACTCTGAGATTACAGAGTGAAGTTCCAATTTTGACATATTTTTCGGTTAATTCATTTCACCATAAGCGATTCAATATGTTATTCAAGATCATCTCTATAAAATTTCATCTAATTCAGACATCGTTAAGGTATTGAAATTAGATTAAATCAATGAATGAATTAAAACTGTTCAACGTGAACCGTTCATGTAAATCTTAATTTTGAAAGCTCAAACTATTGTCAAATTCGATGAAATTTTGTAGAGATGATCTTGAATATCATACATAAATATTGAATCGCTTATGGTGAAAAAAATTGACCGAAAAGTGTGCTAAAATTGGAACTTCACTCTGAATAAGGACTGTATATATATATATATATATATATATTTGCCGATGTAATCATAAAAAACCAGTTTTTTAGCAATTTTAGACCAAACTTCGGATAAACTTTGATTTTCGGCTAAGCCAGCACCAATTCTTCGATATATTTCTTGTTGGAAGTATCCTTGATCCCATTGATAGCGCGTCGGACCAAACAATTCAATCGGGATAGTTACTAAACCATACCACATAATTCAAGCAACTATATATATATATAAACTTGAAGAGAACTTGTTAATTGATCGAAGGGACATCACTGATCAACAAATTTTTTTTGTAAATCAATATATCAATATATCATCTGTACCAGCTGCTCATATTCGTAATTGAACCAACTACGATGGGTTCTCGTTTAAAAAAAAACTATGTTGGGGTCAAAAATCAGAAAGCTAGTGAAGACTGAAGAGCAAGTCTATCTCAACCCGCATATCAATTATAATACGAGCTAGTATGTATACAACCTTCATATAGTATATGTGTAACGTCTAACTCGCTAGTTTTTTTTTCTTTTTTTGAATAAAGAGTTAATACGGTTGTCTTCAAGTTTCCATTAATGAAACTGTCGAATACAAAAGGAAGACATATAGTCTAAAATTATGATTACAAAAACCTGAAATAATATCAGAATTCTCTACAAACAAATACTTAATAAAACACCAACTAGCAAATAGTACAACTTTAATGACGACTCTATTTATTTTGTCACAACGGTGAAGTAATAGAAATATTAGTAGAATTGTAATTAATGCCTATATACATATAAATCTTTACTCATTTATGCTCCAAAAATGATCGCCAGTTATCGATGATCTTCCCTGGAAACTTTTGAAGGAGCGCTCAACCCGATTTTGTCCATGTGATCAAGGCAAGTGAACAACATAATAATTCGATTCTTAGAAAGTTAAGAAGAAGACTAATCTAGCTAGCTCTTTTTAATTATATCCTTTTGATTCTCTGATGCCGACTCAAGGTCAGACTAACTAAGAGCTCACCTACCACATAACTCCATATCCAATTATCTATAAAGAAAGCATATTGATACCCGCATATTTCTTTGGACCAGCAGAACAAAAATCTAAATCAACACCTACCTCCACCAGTCTCCCACCAGAATAGAACGCCAAGAAGAAAAGAGCAGAAAATTCTCGGGGACCCCAATCACTGATGCGTATACTACAGTACAATAAGTACCGACTGCCTACTATAGCTGTTGAACTTAATTTTGACCAATAATGAAAAGAGTTTTGAGACTTTGAGTCCAAATAAAAATATTGGTTTAACTCAATGAGCATCTTTACCTTCATGCATTTTTTTTTTAAATTCATCATCAGTACCTGAATTTTAGTGGTAAGATTAATGTGTTACTCAGACTTATCAAACTATCACTATGGTACCCAAATTCATTATTTACTATCAATGAGGGGTCGAAGACCATTTTCCGGCACAGAGTCGTGAGTTTGATCAGTCCCTATTTAACAAAAAAGGACTGATTCATTGTGGATCTTCTAAGTTCAGCATTGGACTCAGCCACTGTAGTTATCTCCATCACATTCATCAAGCAATTCAGCTGCAAATCCCCACTCTCCTTCTCGACAATCTTGGCCAAACAAATCAACCCTTTCGTCTCTATAATTTTTCAACTATTCACCAAACAATCTTTACGCAACTTCCACAATACCTCAACACAACCAACCTTAACATGAAGCATCACCTCAGCACTCTCAACCTCTCTCTCCCTCTCTTTCCTATAATGCATACCACCTATACTACTCCCATCAGAATGATAATGTTTCGAACTAAACGAACGCAACCGACTACTCGAATTCGAACCCTTCCCAACTAACTCTTTATTGATCACAAGATAATGAATGCTAGGCTTACCCACTTTCTCCTTTTGGCTCATCCAAAACCGTCTCCATAGCCAACAACGACACCAACGGCCTAGTCACATTTTCTCTAGAAAACTCTTGCGCAATCAGATCAAGCTCCGCCATTTCTGCCACCAGCTTCACCACTGTCGCCTGAACCTCATTGGAGAGTCTTTTAAGACCGAAACAATCATTGGAATCCCCTTCAAATCGATCACAATCCGAACCCTCTCTTGGTCCGTAGCAACATGGAACAGAGTATTTGCCACTACAATTTGGGCTTTTAGCGAGGATACCTCCTTGGGAAGCTTCAACAGCGGCGTGACTCCGCCCTCGTCGACGACGATCTTCTTGTTACGATCACTGTCTCTGGCCAAAGAGACGAGTGAGGTGGTGTAATAACCCTAAATTTCAAACAATTTTAAGTTTGATCTTAATTCAATAAAATTTGGAATTTTAATATGAATGAATGTGATTGGTTGCGAATGTTACGAAAACGGAAACGGAAACGTTCCGAGAACGTTTAATAAGAAAACGTTACGTTTCCGAACGAATTTATCAACTTTTATTTCCGTCGCTCGGTTGCGAAAACTTTCTTCTCGGAAGTTGTAGAGCTCGTCGATACGAGTTCGTGAGTATGTGACACGTTCAAATCGGACGTCGGAGGTAAAAGTTATTAACGTCGGAAGTTAGTTTCCGATTTTTGAAACGAGTATAAATAGACATTTTTCAGATTAGGGTTTCCATTATTGGAAACCCTTCTCTCTCTCCTTTCGCCGCCTCCCTCGTTTCTCTCTCACTCTCTCGGTTCTCTCTCTCCCTCCCCGAAACCTCACTCTCTCTTTCCCTCAATCTCACCTTCCTCCTCGAATCACCCGATGATCTCCTCAGCCGGAGCGACGTGGTCCTCACCGCCACGCTCAACGACCCCGCGAGCTTCCCCGCAGGCAACCCCGCGAGCTTCTCTCGTTCCCCGACCCTTTGCCTCGCGCCGATCGTCGATCTCCAAGCAGCCGTGCCTCACCGCTGTCCCCTGGGCATCACGAGACCTCTGCCACCACCCTCTAGCACGCCGTGCCTCTTCCCGCCGCCAAGGAGCCACAACGTCGAGGGAAGCTCCTGCACGAAACCCATCAACGATTCAAGCTTTTCCAACGCGTTTTGGACTCCGATCTAGGTAAGGAGGCTTTCAAATTCATGGTTGTGATGTTTGTGGTTGGATTGGAGTAGTTTGGATGGAGATTTGGGCAGATCGGAGGTGGTTGGAGGAGATGGTTACCGCCGCCTAGAGGCGGCGCGTGGGAGTGCGTGGGCTAGTTTAGCAGGGGTCTGTGGTGGTGGGAAGGAAGAGGAGGAGGAGGAGGAGAGAATCACGGCGGCGGTGGCATCACACGCGCTGCCACAGTGAGTGGCGCGTGAGTGCCACGCGCGGCCTGCCGGCGGGTGGTGCGTACACCCCACGCGCCGCCACGTGCGGTGGTGTGACAATGTTTTCCGATAGGGGTATTTTGGTAATTTACTTAAATGTAAATGTAAATTTTATTTACTACGATAAATGTAATTAAATTTTACCTTCGGTAAATGTAAATATAAATTACTTTCAGTAAATGTGAAAAGTAATTTTGTAAAAGGTAATTAGTAAATTTTATTTACTGAGATTGTATTTACATTTAAATAGTACGTATACGTACAAAAATACGTATTAATATTTATACATACAGAAATACGTATTAATATTTATACGTACAGAAATACGTATATAATATTTATACGTACAGAAATACGTATTAATATTTATACGTACATGAATACGTATTAATCGTATATTTGAATAGTAACAGTGAACAGTAACACTGAACAGTAATTTCGTAAAACCGAAAATTGCTGAACAGTAACCGATTATTACTGTTTCGGCATTTAAAGGTTTACGAAACGATTCTAAAATTCTTTTCTTATCTTTTCAAGGTGATCGTTAAATCGAGGAAATGAATTATCATCAGGAATTGTGGAATTTCGCTCGAGTCGATAAGGTGAGTAAAATCTCACTTATTTACGAATCTACCCTTGCGGCGATTCCAAGATTTTTGCAAGAGTTTTTAATATTGAATTACGACACGTATACAATATAATGGATTACGTATATATCGTAGATTACGTATATATCGTATAAATGGTAATAAGTACATATATATATAGTTTGCTATATTATATACTGTTATGAATTCATTGGAATTAGTCATTTCGAATGACGAGAATTAAATGTTGAGCATGCGATGTGATTTTTGTACAATATGAGGTGTGATTATTGTACGTGGTTTTAACATGAGTTTGTTAAAATGTTTTGTCTTCGGACGAGTTTTGTCTTCGGACGAGTTTTTGTCTTCAGACGTGTTTATGAAATATGACATGTATACGATATAATGGATTATATATATATTGTATAAATGGTAAATATGTACATATATATATAGTTTGCTATATAATATACTGTTATGATTTTATCGTGATTTATGTCATTTCGATGACGAGATTTAAATATCGAGCATGTGATTTTGATTTGTACAATATGATGTGAGATTATTGTACGTGATTTTAACATTGAGTTTGTTAAAATGTTGATTTGTCTTCGGACATGATTTTTGGTACAATATGATGTGAGATTATTGTACGTGATTTTAACATTGAGATTGTTAAAATGTTGATTTGTCTTCGGACATGATTTTTGGTACAATATGATGTGAGATTATTGTACGTGATTTTTAACATTGAGATTGTTAAAATGTTGATTTGTCTTCGGACGTGATTGGTACAATATGATGTGAGATTATTGTACGTGTTTGGCAAGTCGGAACCTAGCCTTTGGCCGGGCGAAAGTTACGATACAGTTAGAGCTCTAGTCTGTCTGCCTTAGTACTGCATGTGAGGTAACGGGTGGTTATCTGCTCATGGGTACTCAGATTGTTTTGGATGTTGGGTAGCGGGTGGCTATCCAATATCGGCGGTGTATTACGAGAGGGGTAACAGATGTGTACCAGCGTTCTTGGTACCCGTATTATAAATGCATTTGGGTAACCAGAAGGGTTACTTAATTTCTCATGAGCGCTTCTTTTTCTTTGGGACAACCAGATGGGCCGTCCACTGACTCATGAGTGCATTTATATTTGTTTGATTTGTGGATTTTCGTATATATTGATATGCGAGTTATATATTTTCATTTTACTCATACGAGCTGTAAAGCTTACCGGGTTTGTGTTTACAATCCCGGTGCACCAATTCGATGGTGTAGTGGATAACTCCGCAGGTGTGGATTAGCGGGAATTGACGGACCGCTCAGAGGACTTGAAGTTATTTATCTCCAGCATGCGTGAGGATTTGGTGTGACTATCTTGTGAGGATTATACATTTCTAATTGATATAATGTTGAATTATATGTTTGGTTTGTAATAATTGGTTTTCTGAGTTGTATTGAGAACTCAGTGATGATCCGCTGTGCACGTTAAATGATTTCGATTTCATTGAAATTGTTTTGGTGTTCTAACGACTTTGAAATTTTGAGTTTTTAGGCTTGAAATTTTAGGATCGTTACAGGTGGCGACATCTACTCAGTCGCGAAGCTAGCCCATTTGGATGGTTGCAATGTAGAACCAGACCCAACTGAGAATGGGGTCGTTGCTGGCAATCGACGGCAGGGAGAGGTTGGCGCCGTCGGACTTGAAGACGGAGAGGAGCCACTTCATGTTGCCAATGGAGGACTCGAGGAGGGCGGAGACTTTGCGAAAGTCGGCGGTGGTGGTGATGGAGAAGACCTGGCGGAGAACGCTGATGTGGCGGCACTTGCGGACGAGGGCGAGGGTGAGGTCGAGGTCCTTGGCGATGTCGAGCTCCTTGGCGGCCATGAAAGCATGAATCAAGTGGGAGGGGTTTGGTTTTGAGTTGATTTTGGGGAAAGTCGAATTTGTCATTTTTTAAATGGGTATTTGCTTCGCACGTGATCAAACTGACGACTACATGCCGGAAAAGGCATCCGGCCCCTTATTGATAGCAAATAATGAGTTTGGATACCACATTGATAGTTTTATAAGTCTGGATACCACATTGACCTTGTTACCAAAATTCAGGTATTGATGGTGAATTTTTTTTAATGAAACCTTATGCATTTTGATTTAGAAGGTTTTGGGTGACACGATCTTAACAGTTGTTATAAGAAAAATAATAGTCATTGATAGCCGCACGCACAACGTAATTAATAAAGAGTTACAAGTTCATAGTTAATAAAGAATAAAATCGCATGAGTACAAATAACATATTCGCAGTTTTTGTCTGAAAATATTAATATACCTAGTTATGGATAGTTATATGATCATGGCAGCAGCTAGCAGCTCGAATACTCGATAAGTACTTCGATGACTTAACATCGATCTTCTACAAATGTACCCTAGTTAGGTTACTCATAAGTTTTGACTTATCATCGATCTTCTATGTCTTGACGCAATATAATGTCTTCATCTGTTCATCTTATCACCCTCTTGTTTGGCCATATACCATTGACCAAGGCTTTTACTTTACATCATTCTCCAATTTGTCATGATTCAATATCGACGAGCTTCTCCCATATGCGACTACTTTATTTGCACTTGGCAATCCTGGATTTTAAGGCTAGCTAGATCTTTAGAAAGCTTTTCTTAGTTTATCATCATCATTTTTAGCAGCCTGGCCTCACCATTTCAGCACCTTGTGTAATTTAAGCTCATTGTTGTCATGCTCCTCATGGTAATACAAGTTGAGCAAACATTAATTTAAGTTAATTAACTCTTAGTGGGCTAGCTTTTACTTAAGAAAAGATTAGCACATAAATAAATAAAATTAAAGCAAATAAGCATTTGAACTAATGATCGGAGTCGGAACTATCAAAGCAGAAGAAGTAATAATATCAGAGGAGAAAGCTCCTAAAATAAAATTCATTTCTCCTTATACGGTTCGTGAAAAAAAAAATCAAATTTTAGTGCTTGGTTTATCTCAGAAATGTTGATAAAATAAGACAGAAAGTATGTTCATTTAGAAATACAACGTTCTCTAGCTCATTCCATGTAGATGGTATGATTGTTATATAATCTTACAAGCTAAGATGCAGTATGATCTTCTTCTTTTTGTATTATCAAATTGTGAATATGAATTACTGATACAAATAAGCGGGTCTTTTTATTATTTGGCAATCAAGTGTAGTCTTGCACTCTCACTTTATTAACTGTGTAAAATCATCGCCCTGTTTAGTTCGTGTCTACGTTCGATCATAACTTCATAAGCGGCCTTAAACTTCGAAGTCCAGAAACTAGTTTCAACAAAAAAAGTCCCGGGACATTATTGTTTATAGAAATAAGAAAGAAGCGAAAGGATACTACGTACACTAATTGGGAGTCAAATTGGATTTCTTTGGCCTATGAAGTCAAATAAAGGCTAATATATGACAATAATTCACTTATTTTGTTGGTGAGTTGCATTATATGGTAACAGTGGTAGGTGGAAACCTAGCTACATCAAGAAGAAAAGTCTAATTTAAAAGGCATGGAATACTTATCTTCCATGTACGTACATCGTAAGAGACTCCATGTGAGTTTGATTTTTAGCTCTTGTCGTAATCGAGCAACTATGGAATAACCACCTCCAACCTTCCCACTCATTATATAAAGCCATGAACTGGAGTGAGCTCGAAACTCACAACTTGCTCTATCTAGCTACTAGCATAAGCGATCATCCTTTTCCGGCCTCTGCCTCATTCTCTTTGGGATTAGTCTCCTCTGCTTGCATTACAGAGACACAATGGGAGTTAGAAGTTTTATTGTTTTTGTTTCCTTCTTCATGTTGTTCCTTTCTTTATCTTCAGCCTTCCCTAAACATAAGAAACAGTATAAACCATGCAAACACCTAGTACTCTACTTCCATGACATTATCTACAATGGCAAGAACGCTGCCAATGCCACATCTGCAATTGTAGCAGCACCTCAAGGAGCCAATATGACCATCTTGGCTCCCCAATTCCACTTCGGGAACATTGCTGTTTTCGATGATCCCATCACCCTTGACAACAATCTGCACTCAAAGCCTGTGGGCAGGGCACAAGGCATGTACTTCTATGATACAAAGAACACCTACACCGCGTGGCTTGGTTTCTCGTTTTCTTTGAACACCACAGCCTACCAAGGTAGCATAAACTTCATCGGAGCCGATCCTCTTATGAATAAAACTAGAGATATATCCATTGTAGGTGGCACCGGAGACTTTTTCATGCACAGGGGAGTTGCAACCATCATGACTGATGCGTTTGAAGGTGAAGTATACTTCAGGCTCCGGGTTGACATCAACTTTTACGAGTGTTGGTAAATTGAATGCATGTTTTTAAGGCTTTTATCAGTTCCGAGTTATGTCAAATGTGAGAATGGTGTTCAAATATGTTGGGTCTGTTTCATTCTAGTGTGCTTAAATTTAGTTCTGAATTAGTCAATCAGCAAGTAAAAGATAAATTTACAGTCCATTTTGTACTTTCATGTCCATCAATAAACAGATTAACTGATCAAGTATGATCTTAATTTTCCAAATATATGGTTTCTTTTTTCTTTTTTGAAATGACAAATATATGGGTTTTTTTTGTAATAAAATATATGGTTTTTGTGTGAAGAGTAATTCTGGAAAACGCCCGCCATTAATGGCAGGGACAGCCAGGTCAACTTATAGGAAGACTTCTCTTTTCAAGGCCTAATCATCATGGGATCGCTTCCATGTTCAGTATCGATGATCTCTTCATGCGAGCGCAGGTATTGAAGGTATGAACCAAAATCCCCCGAACCTGAGTCTTGTTGTACGTAACAAATGGTAACATCAACTAAAAGACCATGTATACGCATGGGCGGATCCATGTGGTAGGTTGTCTGGCCCAGACAGAGTTGAAGAATATATAATATGTTAATACACATAAGTAATGAAAGTAGTGATGGTTCAGTTAGTAAACTACCTAATTTATTTTCCTCTATGTCTAAGGTTCGAATCATCTTTCTAGCATTTCTCATCTACTTAGTTTTTTTATCTAAACCCTACATATATTTTTCTCTAAACGCTTAAGGTATGATATACATTTTTTTCTTTTCCTTCCCTTTTGCTTTCTATGGTACATATATTTTGAAAGAATGTTTTGCTAAATTTGAACTTTCAATTATATGAATTCTGAAAATGTTTTCTTATATATATCATTGCAACAACAAAAGAATTTTCTTTTGACGAGTAAAGCAAATATATATGTATCAAGAAATTGCAAAAAAAAAATTACACTTCTAATTAGCCTAGACAGGTTTCTGATCCTGGATACGTCATTGTATACACGGATACAGTTTACTTGAACAAAGTTCTTTAGGAATCGTTGATGATGTAATCAAGAAATCAACTATATATATATATATATATATATATATATATATATATATATATATATATATATATATCATCACCAGGTGATTGTTGAACTCCGATTAATTGGCTCTCAATCGAACTTGCATGCTTGATATACTAATCATGGCCGGCCGCCCCAGTTCAAAAACCTGAAATTCTGAGTAATGTTATTGACTTCCATAGAAATTCACTTAGGAACTATGAAGCACGTACACGGTTTCTGGGGTCTATAATGTGTGTCCCACATAGACACGTTCGGACACGCGAACTCACTTTAGACACGGCCCGGATACGCGAGTATCTGAATCGGACACGCGGACACGCACCAACTCATGATAAAAGTGAAAATACTTATGGTGATATTCGAACCTTGGTCATCCAAGGTACCAACAACTCCTCAACCCTCAACCATTCCAACATATTCAATTTCTGTTATATTTATGCACACTTTAATATATATATATATATACAGTCTATATTCAGAGTGAAGCTTCTCTATAAAATTACAGAGTGAAGTTCCAATTTTGGCACACTTTTCGGTCAAATCTTTTCACCATAAGCGATTCAATATTGAGGTATGCTATTCACGATCATCTCTACAAAATTTCATCTAATTCGGACATTGTTAAGGTATTGAAATTAGATTAAATCAATGAATGAATTAAAACTGTTCAACGTGAACCGTTCATGTAAATCTCAATTTTGAAAGCTCAAACCATTGTCAAATTGGATGAAACTTTGTAGAGATGATCTTGAATACCATACCTAAATATTGAATCACTTATGGTGAAAAAATTGACCGAAAAGTGTGTCAAAATTAGAACTTCACTCTGGATAGAGAATATATATATATATATATATAAGGAGAGAAACTCGTGATAAAAATAAAAATGTTTGTGGTGGGATTCGAACATTGATCATCCAAAGCACCCAACAACTCTTCAACCATTCCAACAAATTCAGTTTTTGTTATATTTATGCACACTTTAATATATATATATATATGTATATATATATACATATATATAGTCCCTATCCAGAGTGAAGCTTCACTCTGAAATTACAGAGTGAAGTTCCAATTTTGGCACACTTTTCGGTCAAATTTTTTCACCATAAGCAATACAATATTTAGGTATGATATTCAAGATCATCTATACAAAATTTCATCTGATTCGGATATCGTTAAGGTATTGAAATTAGATTAAATCAATGAATGAATTAAAACTGTTCAACGTGAACCGTTCGTGTAAATCCCAATTTTGAAAGCTCAAACCATTGTCAAATTGGATGAAATTTTGTAGAGATGATCTTGAATAGCATACCTAAATGTTGAATCGCTTATGATGAAAAAATTTGACCGAAAAGTGTACCAAAATTGGAACTTCACTCTGTAATTTCAGAGTGAAGCTTCACTCTGGATAGAGACTGTATATATATATATATATGTATATATAAAGAGAGAAACTTGTTATAAAAATAAGAATGTTTGTGGTGGGATTTGAATCATTGGTCATCCAATGCACCCAACCATTCAAACAGATTCAGTTTTTGTTATATTTATGCATACTTTAATATATATATATATATATATAAATAGAGAAACTCGTGATAAAAATAAGAATGTTTGTGGTGAGATTCGAACATTGGTTATCCAAGGTACTTATTAAGTTATTAGTTATTCCAACAAGTCATGTTTTCATTATTTTAATGCACACTTTGACATATATATACATCTAAATACTTTCAAATTTATAAATTAATTTTTTAATAAATATATATATTAAAAATAATATTTAATTGACACGTGGTGTACGTATCCGTGTCTTAAAAAATTTATATATGCCGTATTTACTTATCGACTCGTGTCCAATACAGACACTTGTGTTCATGTCCGTGCTATTTGGCTTAGGAATCATCATCGATCCTATAACAACATTGTTTTACCTCTCAGTCGTGGTATTAACGACCTCTGTATATATGAGTCCCGTTTGCACAACTCCCCGTTAGATTAGGTTCATTATAATCTAAGGGTTGGTAATTGATGAGCTAATTTGAATAAAATTTATATTTTAGATTTGTTTGGTCATTATCTCAAACCCATCTCCACCCCCACATAAGTCTTCTCATCCTCAATCCTCGTCTTCTCCTTGTTTCGCCGGAGCTAGTGACGAAGACCGACCACGGAAGCCACAAAGCAAGATTCGCTATCCAGCTTCTACACCCTCTCATTCATACACACAAACAAGCTTTCGAATAACAAGTTTAACTCCAAATCCATTATGCAATATTGCAGTATACTTAGTTCAATACCTATAATTGAAGTGTTTAACTTACAGAAGCAAACCCTCTCTAAATTCCAAATTTTCATAGGACTTCTTTACCGTGGTGGTGGCGGTGAGGTTGGGATCCGGAGACAGCTTGCATTTGACAACCGTGAGTACGGAGGTGGGGTGCTTGGGCTTCAATGCAACAAGAGAAATGGTTAATTAGAGTGGTAGGAGGTGCTGGAGGAGCGTGGATGGCAGGAACTATAGCGCGACGATGGCTTGCTTCCTCGATGGTGACGAGGGGAAGAGAATCGGAGGAGATTGGGGATTTGAAAAGAATGATTAAACTGATTAAACAAATATGAGATAAAAAAAACTTGTTGACGGATCCTGCATGTTTCTAAGGTGGTAGCTCGGTTGGTGTGGATCTGGTGGCACTGCTGCTCTACAATAATTTGGGGGAAAAAGTAGTGGATCGTAATTGGTCTTAGTTGAGTTAGACTTGCAGGAGGATAAGGCGAAAACACTCGAGCTCATGTATGAATATGATTCAGAAACTGGACAATGGGAATCATTGATGGTGGTGATCAATTAGTTAGCATGGAGTTGGTTCACACCAACAATATCCAGAAAGCAAATCTTACTAGACCTTTTACTATTACTCTGAACTTTACATAATAATTCACTTTCTCTTCACTGTAAGTTACGTTGAACTAAGTTACATAATTTAAAACTTTCACAAAATTTGTCAGTTTCAGAATGAGGATGGTTCTCAAACTGGCAAAATTCATTCTCTATTTTCTTTTTTCTTTTTAGTTCGTTTTTAACCGACGCCCTAATTTCTTAATGGTTCCTAAGCCTCCACAACTTGGTCCCCGGCCAGAACTCAAGTCATGCACCAATGATTACGTTTATCTTAGACTGAAAGCTAACAAAATGAACTAGTCCACAATCTGAGTAGTCCACCTAAAATGCCTTTCAAGCCAAGCGTTAGCCAACAATAGTCACACTAGTTTAACATTCTCCAATCTCCTCTAATCCTATATAAGAGGATGACCTGACCACAACCCCTTCACTACTTAGAGCTCTAGCTTCCACTACTTATCTATACCAAAATTTAGCAATGGAAGTAAAAAGTCTAGCTCCAACTCTTTTCCTCTTCTTCCTTCTGTTTGGAACCTTAACAGCTTCCCCCACCCTCAAATCCAAGCCTCACCATCGCCGTCCTCTCCCTTGCAAACGCCTCGTTTTCTATTTCCACGATATTATTTACAACGGCAAAAATTCCAAGAATGCAACAGCAGCAATTGTGGGTGCACCCGCCTGGGGCAACAAGACCATATTGGCAGGGAAAAACCATTTTGGGAATATGGTTGTGTTTGACGATCCGATCACTTTGGACAACAACTTGCGCTCGACCCCGGTTGGTCGTGCTCAAGGCTTTTACTTGTACGACAAGAAAGATATATTCACTGCTTGGCTCGGGTTCTCCTTCGTGTTCAACTCAACCCA
This sequence comes from Argentina anserina, assembly GCF_933775445.1. Classification (NCBI taxonomy): domain Eukaryota; kingdom Viridiplantae; phylum Streptophyta; class Magnoliopsida; order Rosales; family Rosaceae; genus Argentina; species Argentina anserina. The sequence continues at coordinate 7,049,609 of NC_065876.1, forward strand.
ACACAGGGGGAGCATCAACTTTGCTGGGGCTGATCCATTGATGAACAAGACCAGAGACATTTCAGTCATTGGTGGAACTGGTGACTTCTTCATGACTAGAGGGATTGCTACTTTGTCAACTGATTCATTTGAGAATGAAGTCTATTTCCGTCTCAAAGTTGACATTAAGCTGTACGAGTGTTGGTAACCATAGAGATTGTGACTAGCTATTTGCTGTACGTGTTGCTTGTTTTTGGATCAATGTTTTTCCATTTGATTTCACTTTGTACTCGAGTTTTAAGCATGCAGCTAACACTCTTTTCCTGTTTTGATTCTAATGTATTTTCATATATGAGCGAAAATTTGATGTTTTGTTTTATCAATATATGAATTGTCCTTCCGCAATATAGAGTGATTCTCAAAATGTTGTATTGGAACCAGGGGCGTATTTAGGTTTTTTTTAGGGGTGACTCTTGTATCCCCATTGGTCAAGACAAGGAAAAAAAATTAGGTTTTAATTTTTTTGATTTTGGGATTCTCCTTAGCGAAAGTATCCCCAATAACCGACTCTACTCATTTGTTTTTCTTCTATACTTTACTCTTCTCTTTCTCAATAACGTGTCTTCAGCCAAGTATCTCTTATTCTAAAATGCTAGCTAAGTTAATAGCTATTACGTCGCTAATCTATTAAATTGTATTAGATTTTGACTATTTACGTATTGTTTTTTCTAATATATACGAGACTTCTTTTTTAATGGTTATAGGTGTCAGTTAGACTAAACTGACAAATTTGAGTCCAAACTGAAGCGTTCAAAAAAAAATTTCTTCATGGTTTCAAAGAAATGTTCAATCTACATTTCTAAAAAAAAAAATCTAGTTTACATGTCCAAATCTGAATTATTTTCATTTCTTATCTTTCTAAAGCTTTACTGATCACTCACGATCTTTAATTCAGTTTTCATTGGTCAATCATTAACCTTTCAAACCGCTAATATAATACTTTTGTAAATGATTCTGGATTACGATGTGCTATATGAATATTTGATTGGTTAATTTATGTTATTTGTATAATTGTATATATGCATTAGAAGAGTAAGCCTCATTATTTTTACCGACTAGTTATATCGATTTTGATTTCAATTAGTAAAATTATTTTGCACCGTCGAGAATCTTCATTATCTTTTTATAGTTAAGTTCAAGCACCCTCAATGATCCAATCCTTGATTCGCCACTGGTTGGAACGACTAATAAAAGTTTGAGGAAATGTATTTAGATGTTGTTGAACAAGTGAAACTGTTTGGTTTAATCTTAATAGTTAACAAACATTACACATTTACACATTTGATTTGACATCAAGAGATTAATGATGACAGAAGTCACACAGGGCTCCTCCGTGAGATTCTGTTGGGTGTGGAGTTCAATTATAAGTTTAATTGGTCAAAGTGGTTTGAATGTCGATGTCTGAGTGAAAGGTGAATTGGTGAGTAACTACTAACTAATGAGTCCATAATGTCTGTTGGTATGTGTTTGTTGTGGGATTGTAATGGGTGTGGTTATAATGCCCTACTTTCTTCTTCCTGTTGTGGGAGTAGATCGAGTGCATGCATGGGTCAATTTTCCTGGGTCATTAGGCAACATGTCTTTCTCAGAGACAAAAAATATATAAATACCGCATGCAAGTTTCGTTTGTTATAATGTGTCGCTTCGTTTGTGATGCTTATTTTTCTTCTTTGTTAATTTTAGGCAACAATTTAATGAGTAGGTTTTGCTTTAGTTTGAATTTTTACTCTCATTCTGTACATTTCCTGCGTTCTACTCTTCAAAATTGCAAAATAGTATTGTTGATCATACTGAACATAGAGAAAAAATTATTACAAATCAATTATCTTTAGATTGCAAATATTGCGCCGGATGCTGTACTTTTTGGTTTGATTAGGAGGTGACTCCTAATTAGTCCGTGATAGCCTAATCATGTCTCATTTTTAAGAGAAATTTTTATATGCTACCGTAGTATCACGTGACAATGCATAGTGATCCTCTTTACATATATATTTTGACACGTAAATTTATTACACTAAAATAATAATTTAACATATTTTTATTATATGTGAAATGACATTCATTGGTATTGATGATTTTGAACTAAGATTTCGGGTTTACAATTTAGAGTTTAGGGTTTAAAGTGTAGAGTGTAGGATTTTAGAAAGAAACTCAAAATAGTCTTTGATAAAATAATATAAATTTTCTAAATAAATCTTGCATGTCAAATTGTGATTGGAATGGTAAACCACTAAACATTGTCACGTAGTGCTACAGTAGCTCCATTTTTGGGTAGGTCATCAACTGCACAAAGACAATAGTTACCTAAACTATAGGCAAATCCGTAATTATGTCATGAGTGCATATAATTAGAGTTCATTCAGCTGCTTCCTAAAATCGAACGATTAATTCCCCCATTTGATTATGATCATTTTCCAATGAATTCCAACTTCCCTTTCCTCTTGAAACTACGGGGTAAAGTGCGTCTTGCGGTCTTGCAAAAAAGTATTGGTAAATTTACTTCAGTAGTTGTATCACATTATTGTGCTGATATGAAGAGCCAAACCAATGGCTAAGATATGAATTAAGTCATGAACGTCGCATCTGTAGATTATTCTTAAAAGATTTGTTGGAAACATTATCGTTAGGCAGGCACCAAACAATTTAGAATGCTCAAAAATTTCTGTGGATATTAGTACTAGAACTTAAGAAGGGCATCAAACTACTCCATCAGAATTGATAAGTTGATAACTACCCAAACAATCTGGATACCATTCGCGCAAACGTTCGAATAGAGTTCACATCAAGTTAGGAACAGAAGTACGAACACAACGATGTCCTATACGCATCACTGTGGTTCATTCGCTATATGATGTGTGCTTCTGTTAGTAACTTCATGTTTGGATTGTAACATAATCAAAATGCGTTTCTAGTCTCTGCTACGTATAAATGTAACCTTGAATAGTTGAATTTATGAAGCCCACGAATGAAGTTCAGCAAAAAGAAGGTATATGTCCTTCGATTCAGTGAAACGAACTTCACTTTCTTTCTGTCCTCTACGTTGGACTGTCATGATTAACAGCAAGAAAAAAATTCCTAAATATTTTGCTGGGTGACCCCAATGAGTACATGTTAGTCGTGAGGTCGAAGTGAGCAGCCAGTGGCCACGTTCAAGAACAAGAAGAAACAATTCAATTCCATTCGCATTTGGTTCAATCCATAAAAAGAGTACTGTGCAAGTCAAGCTAATTACTCCTAATGTTTTTTAGTCGAAGCATGCAAATTGCCTAAGAAACCTTTCTACAGTTTGGATTTATTTAGAACATTTGTACTCCAAACTTGTCAAGGCTTATACTTGTTACTGTAAAGAGTTGGTATGCTGGTGAGTGGTAACCAATTTGTTTGTGGTTCTTGTTTCAAGTTGTTTTACTTTAAAAAGAACCCAACAGCCTTGATTTCGAGTTCCTAAAATCCCACCTCAAGTGAATGAATGTCAACAACCGAGTTACTTCAGTAGTTCAGTTAGGTTAGTATCAAAACAAGCCTATCTTACATAAGTTTCTAAAATTCAGAATGCCCCAATAGCAACAACACATGCACAAGTTAGATTAACATATGTCATGGGAACTCTTGCTTTATTTTCATCCTAGCTACAAGTATGTTGTCTCTTTTGCTGGATATTTTAAAGGAAAAAATTTACCTCGCAATATTTACACCCGTCTTAAGAGAAAATTGGCAATCTTTGATCCCCTGATGCATATGAGATTATACTCCTTTTAAGGGGTGGAATGTACTGTGCTCCATGGAATGCTGCAGCGCGTAAAACATTTAGAGGTCCAAAATCAACTGAGTAAGCCCTTTGGAAACCATCTAGGATTGCCATCATTGTAACATTAGCCGTTTTTCTCTCTGCTTCATATTTCTTCAACAAATTAACCTGCTTAAGATTAGAACCACTCAATCAAATTAATCTGATGAAATAATGATGATGAATGTAAACCTGTTTTTCTGTATGCAAAAACAACCAACAACACAGACTAAAGAAAAACAAGTTGAAAAAATGGAATCCACTTATAACTAATATGACATTTCCTGCGGCATATCAATAAGAGAAAAAACAGATAAAGGTACCACTAACACAAAATGCAGCTATGGTAAAGCACTACTTCACCATAGTTCTAATAATTATAAACCGTTATACTTAACAGCCCAACTTGTGATTCCTTTAATATATGGCTTCATACTGCAGTATTGTTTCACACATCTAATAGTTGTACTCTGGAATAGATGCCCAGGTGTCCTTGGTAAACCAGCTACGATTCACCAGTTCAGATGAAATCCACAATGTGGGAAGATATACAAGTGCATGTGGCCTCAATTATTATGAACTTTTCTACGACCAAAAGCAGATTTATTATCTCAACACAAGAAAAAGCAGAAAAACACCCACCTCAGCGATATTTGTTCCAACAGCAATGCCCTCAGAAATGATTCTCGAAAGAGCAAATGCATCTCCAAAACCCAGATTAACGCCTTGCCCAGCCAAAGGATGAACAGTGTGTGCGGCATCACCAATTAGAGCCACATGCTTTGACGCATAGTCATTGGCATGCATCAAAGACAATGGAAACACCATTCTTTCAGATGCCAACTTCACCACTTTTGGTGGAACTTTGAAGCACTCATTAGCAGAAATAGTTGTGTCTGTCTTAAACCAAGAAAATATGCCTCCACTTCCGAAGTTGCTCAACTTTGGATGAGGGCCATATCCATAATCAAGAGCATAATTTACAGCATTCACAAAATCATCTCCGACCATTAATTTACGGTCAGCTGCTTCTTGCGGGGTCATAGTCCAAACTATGTTACTGAAATTATCACCAATCGGCAATAGTGCAATTGGTCCATTAGGTAGAAATCTTTGCCATGCACAATGATTCTCTGCACTATGCTGTACAGTGCAAATGATAGCATTCTGTGAGTATTTCCATCCAGTCGTCTTAAATCCTGCTAACTCCCTAACACATGACTTGGACCCATCAGCTCCAACCTGCAATATGCAATTTGATATCAACCTATAGCATAAGGATGATATATGCAAATTCTCTTAACAGAGATTACTGTTAATGGGGAAGATTTCAAATACTTAACTTACCACCAACTTTGCATATAGACTATTGCCATCAGTTAAATCCAGTTTCGCTAAGTTTCCTGGCTCATTCAACCCAGATGAACTGTTCACCCCCATAGAAAGAATGCTTGGATTTAAAGCCATTGAGGACAATCTGGAAGGGTAGATAGTCTTCTGGAAATCTGTATCCTGTTATTTTAACCTTCTTAGCTGTAGGAAAAAATAATACTTGAATGCAATAAATGGAAATAAATATATATAAGAACTAATAAATGCACCAAAGCCTTTTAGAACAATAATAGAAGATGGTTTTGCATGAAAAAAATTTCATACAGAAAAATAATGGAAACTAATTTCGTCATAAAAAAATAACCGAATCAAAGAACTTAGGACCAAAAATAGGGGGCAAACAATAAGACCATTAGAACAAGACACTACACTAATGATTACGTGTTTTACTTAAAATAAAGTAATGTATTCAAAGTTCAAACATATAATTATGTTATATACCTGCATGCATGACAAAAGAGAACTCTGCAGCACTTTATTTTCCACTACACACCTGATCCGAAGTAAATATCAGCACGTATCCTCCTAGTATAGATAAATAAAAAATTTAAAATCTCTCTACTTCTTACCCCAGATATTCTTTGTGAACATCTCTTGCATCGTATCTTGTATATCCTAAGCCAGTATAGTCCCAAACCTATAATAAATCATGAAGGAACAAGTACGTTCAGTAAAGTTAACTTCAAGCATCATCAATTAAACTGAAACTACCATGCCAATGGGAGTTAAATATGTTATCAGAACTAGTTTTCATTTTTCCGAAGAAATAACAGGTCTGTGTAATAAGAATTAAGAACTGTACTTTTTTATTTTCCTTTCTCTAGGGTAATTCATTTGGATAAGGTAGTACTATTTTACTTGTCAGAAAGTGTGAGTATTTTAATGGCTCTAGTGCAAATTATTCGACAATCGATTCCCCGTTATCAGTTTATCACATCGATAATAGTTACTGACAGAGGTACTGACAATAATAATCAACTTTTTCCGTACTAGTTCGATCAATCATTCTATCACTATTAGTAATTTGTTATAACATATTGAGCATTTGCACTGTGACTGTAACAAGCATGTTCAAGATCATGTAGGTACAACTATAGTCTATAGATACTTCATTCTTCATAACTAATATATGCGAACGAACAGGAAAAACATAAATCACTTGGCAGACAACTGATTGAGATCATAAGCCTTCAGTAAACAAAGATTGGACCATTTGAATCAGATTTCAGCATATAAAGCCAGTCGATGCACAAAATGAGCATATTTTAATTACTATAGCACACTAAAAAATTTGCAGCCTGGAGAGTATATCACCTGCATTTGATCAAAATATGCATGTCGATGCTGCTCCACATATTTCCACGCGCCAATATCTGTAATACACCAGTTGTTATTGCAAGTTTGAAACTAGTGCACCATTTCTTACTCTCAACCTAAGATATAAGTAACATCTGGCATTGTTAAATCAAAATAGACAAGAAGCTAATATCCTGGAAAATGGGGAATACGAGCTAACTCGATTTGCATAGTACATAATTTGAGACATTAACATGATGTCCAGGGGGTGAACATGAAGAACTGATGTTTGCAGAAAAAAAGTGAAAACCCAGACTGAAATTTAAATACCTTTGAAGAGGGATATAGTTGCAGGTGTTACTGTACTGACCCTTGCATCAGGGGGGTCTTCTTTCTTGATTGAGAGTCCACTAGATAATGCAGGATTGCTATCAATGATGGCAACTTTCAAGTGCTTTGTCATCGGCATTCTTGCTAAAAGGACACAAGAATAAAACCATAAACAGATAATATTAATTGCTATGTCAGGACAGAAATTTGCGACAACCAAACTGTGCAACAAAAATAAATAATCACAAGTTCATCAGGCTATAAACTCTATATGTTAAACTACACATTAAAAATCTCAAATATTAGCACTTTAGAATCTCAAATATAAGCACAATTCTAGCCTTCAAAATTTTCAAAGTTTTTAGTTTAAGTTAGAATCACGCAGAGGCCTTCATATTCACAAAGTTGTGAGATGATATCCATCATATAACACTACATTAGTAGAACAGCTTTTACACCCTATATATCACAGTAAGTTATACAACACTCAAAGATTACTAACATACAACAAAAAAACACCTACCCAAAGAACAGGCCAGGGCCATCCCAACCATGCCTCCTCCAACAATAGCAACATCATATGGCTCGCCTTTATCTGAAGATTTCTGCTGCCCCACATGATCCTGCATATTGATAAATCATCAAATCCCCAACCATGCAACAATATCACAGTTCCTGCAAGTTACTGATGAAACGAAAATCGACAGCTAAAAAAACGAGGTACAAAATTTATCAGGCAAAATTAACAAGGGTTTACATTGCTTGGTGGGGCACCATTAAAGCTGGAAACTTTAGCAGCTGCACCAGTACAGAAACCCTTGTGTGAAAGTTTCAATCTGTATCCATTTTCGACTAGCTTTCTTCTAATCAAGCTGTTACAAGCAAATATTCACATCAGACTAAATCTCAATGTATGAATGCAAACTTCAATTTTCAATTCAATCACCGAAAAAAAGAGATTACAGCTAGAGTTTCTGAACCTCAATTTGCATAGCCCAACATCATAAAAGCAACAAAAAATCAGAAAAGGTGTGAACTTTAGGAACAAAACAGAGGCTAAAGCACAAAATCGAAACGCAGCGTTTTACCTGTTCATATTCTAATCGCTGGAGCTCACTGGGTTCAGAGTTTGAAGCTTCAGAATGGAGTCGGTAGAGAGAAGAAGAGGGCAAAGTATATTGATCAAGAGGAAAACGACTAGTCGTGTTGGGGTGAGTTTTGAATATGGGGAAAGTAGAGAGGAAAAGATGTAATTTTTAGTAAGTAGATAAAATGGTAAAAAGGTATGGGGACTTCCCTCCTCTTATTGCTTATCTGACCATCTGGGTGTGCTAAAGTTTCAGGCTTTAGAGCTGCAAACCCAAAAAGGCCAAAGCTTTGAGTGATAGGGTGACAAAATGAGAAGCCTAACGCTCTCTGAGAGCGTGTTGGGTGTACATTCACCATTTCCTAAGCCACCCAGCAAGCCATTGTGTTCTTCTTGCTATTTGCAGTCCTTCAAATTTCGGTCTAAGAAGTCCTGTCATCAAAAGATTCAAAACCCAAGTGTTGTTTCACCCAGGTGAGACTTTTGATGAGGTCCCATTTCATTTTTGTTGAGTTTTTAGGAAATGGGTGATGTGTTAGTCAAGTAACTACTGTCACTTTGCATATGTTTGTGATTTGGAAAATACTCGAGTTCTGAGTTTTTGTTCTGACTAATGTATGCAGACAAGGATTGAATGTTACATGAGTTGTATGTTGTTATCGTGAAGATAAGTTTGAAGTGTGGGGTTAGAAATAAGGATATCATATGGAGACTTAAAGAAGGGTTCCTTGTGTTTCAGGTATTCAAGTATGTGGCTTGCAAACAAATATGACGAATGGCTCCGTCGCCTAACTACTGATAATTTAGAGGGCATTGTAATGATCTTAATCTTATTTAGGAATTTATAAACAAAATGACAACTTTTGGTGTTTCTTATACTTTAGTGGAGATTACAGAATGTATGCTGCATTCACTAATTAAAATTGTTAATTTCAACACAGGAGCTCCGCAGGGTGATCAGAGAACCAATTGATGCCATTGATGATTCTGTTGCGTTAGATAAAGCACCTGTTTCCATTCATTTGTGGAAAGCTATACTGCTGTCTGGGTTGCTTACGCTCCAAGGCTCTGAGCCAGCACTTGCTCTTCCTGATCTTGCTAGTGTGTTGCAGTCAGTTCCGGTTCTGGGGGACCTTGGCGATATTAGCACAGGTTTTGCTTCAGTTAGGAAAATCTCCCTCTCACTTCTGTAACCTGACATTTTTGTTGAAATCTTGTTAACAAATAAGTATGGAATTAGTATGATCACTCGTCATTGGGGGCATTAACCCTTAAGTTAATGATAATTTCTAAGATAAACATAATTATAAGCACTGTCTAACAATTAAACAACATGCTCCTCGGACAAATATTTATATGATTTTGCTTCTTCCTGTTTCAGGCCTTCTTGCTGATTTTTTTCTCAGAACTAGGGGACAAGACCTTCTTTATTGCAGTAAGTCCGAATCTGTTTATACCCCAATAGTATTTTGTATAGATAGTTTACACTAATAAGAGAACAGGTGGATTATGCATATGTGCTCTATCTATGTTCATCTAAGTACAAAGTCTGTTTACTGTGACTACTGGCAACTGTTTATCAATGGAAACTCTTTGTCTGCAATATCACTTATCTACCTAACCCAACTAAATATGTACGCATCAGAAGTTTCATCCTCCTTTATGTCTCTATTTTTTTGTCAATTGATATGAAAGTTCTTTTTCCCAGTCTAGAAAAATTGGTATAAAAAATGATTGACTTGTGAGCTAGCTAGTTCCACATAATCCTCATCTATGATACGATTATCTCGTGTCTTATATTTTCTTTGTTGACATGTATATGATCAGGTTTTTAGCATTACATCATAGATAACCACTCGTAATCTTGACTTCTCTTTTCTTGGCAGGCTCTTTTAGCAGCTAGGAATTCTGCTGCTGTTGTTTTTGCTGGGACCTTCAGTGCACTTGCGTAAGTTATCTGTTTGTTGTGCATGAGGAAACTAATGTTTTTAGGCTTGAACATGATCACTTGTATTATGCTCTATTTCTTTTTCTCCCCATAACTAAACAGTATCTGCATATGTTTTGTCAAGTCAATAAAACTAAGATAACTCATACTCGTCGATGTAGCAATCATGTTTTGGGAACATATATTCTGGTTATGAAGTTTGTATGGCCGTAAGGCCATTATAACCCACACAAACTAGACATACTTACAGAAGTGATATACATATCCTGAAAGACCAATACTATTCATTTCTCAGTTGCACCTTATATTTAAATAGCAGAATTATTTCCTTACAGGGCAATGACAGTCATATCTGTTGGTCTTGGGAGAACTTTTCACTACGTTGATGAAATCCTACCATTCAGGTACTTAAGATTTGCGTGTCTCTAAGGATCTTAGGGACACCTACTGTCTTTATTAAGTTTTTTAAAATTGAGTCATCTGGTTATCTGAACGACTTTTTTCTGAACATTCTACTTTGTATTTATGTACCGATATTGTTCAATTTTCTTTACATTGTACCACAGCTACATAGCAGCAATTACTTTTTCTGATAACCTAAACAAGTTGAACAGATGGGATATATATGCTTGGTTAATATATTCTGGCATCCAATGATACACATAAGTTTATGCTTATGTTTTTTTTTTCATTTTATACTCTCATTGATCATAAAATTTTGGGTCTCCGAGGCTCTGTCAGCACCAGTTGAACCTATCTATCCATTTCTACATTATACTTACATTTTCTTATGTATATGGTCCTTTGTCACAGGTTTGGCGAGACTGATTTACCCATTGATGATATTGCTGCAGTTCTACTCTTGGTAATTATAATTATCATTAATTTATGTTGTGAGAATCCGTTGCTTGCTTTTCCTTGTGCAGTGGAAAAACTATCAACAGTAGAATTCTAAGGGAATAACCACATATCTTGGTTATATTCAGGTTTATTTTGGGATTTCAACCTTGCGAGATGCCGCCTCAAGTGATGGTTTGAAAGCAGAAGATGAACAGAGGGAGGTACGCTGCATACTTTTTTGAGACACAGCCTGCCATGCATATGTCAATACTGATTTGTTTGAAAAAAATGAATAAAATAAAATCTATCTTCTTCTCCTTTTTTTTACTTGAAAGAGTTGTTCTAAATATCACACGCATTCTGAATCAGGCAGAGATAGCTGTTTCAGAATTTACAGGAAATGGTGCTGGAATACTAGCTGCTGCTAGCACAGTCATTAGCACTTTCGCTTTAGTTTTTGTTGCTGAATGGGGAGACAAATCATTTTTTTCTACAATAGGTGAGTAGCAACGGTCAAGATTATATACTATCAGACTTGATTCTACTTGGATTTGAAGCAACTCTAAAGTTTAAGAAATCATCTTCATGCTGTATTTTGAAAGGCTGGAGACGGTTCTTCCCGTAATGGATTTGTCACACTTAGATTTATTTTGCTTACAGTTAGGCTATAGAAACTAATAAAATGTTGATAGCAGAAACTGAGTAGGCAACTTGGCATATTGAGTTTTCTGCCTTAAATGACATGTAGTGGATTTAGAATGACAGTCTCATTCAATTATTTTTCTTTTTTACAACTGTATCATTCAAGAGAGGATGCCTGTATTTTCCTTTTCTGTTTTTCAATATGGTAAACTGATGTTCTTGAGTGAATTTAGAACAATGGAAGTGTAGAATTTTGCATCCTAAAATGGTTGTTGAAAACCCAATTGAGTAGATTGTTTTTAGGAGGAAATCATAAGTCAGTTTATCTGAAATAGGTTGAGGTGTTGTTGATTCTCTTACTTGTTTCTTCTGATCTATTTAACAGTTTATCACACTCTTTTGATACGCGAGCAGGATTATTTTAATTAATTTACCTCTTTGAGATTATATATAGCCAAATTCATAGAGTCCAGCTTTTAATGCATACCTTACTCTTTATGTTTAAGTTAATAAGACAAGCGTTTTGCTACATATGCAGCACTTGCTGCTGCGTCTTCACCCCTTGGAGTCATTGCAGGAGCACTAGCTGGTCACGGTGCTGCAACTTTGGCAAGTTTCTTTCATTGTTTTCATGCATATGATCTAAAAAGCTGTACTACAATGACTAAAAAAATTGCGTTCAAACTGAAAAGTCTTGATTCAAATAAAAAAATCGTCATGGTTTTCAACTTGTATCTAATCAACTTGGAAGATTTTCCTATTATTTTCTGGACTCTGGAATATATTTTAAAATGTTTTCTGTTTCCCCAAAATGTTTGATGTGCAGCTTGCTGTGCTGGGAGGTTCTATACTGGGAACATTTTTATCAGAGAAGGTAACAATTGAATTTCACTCATCAACAGTCTTATGAGTAAATTTTCTTAAAAAGCAGGCACACAAATTTAAACAATTTGTTATATTTTTTAAAGCTTAGAACCCACTTTGTTCAATGATGATACCATTATTGTCTTCTTTGACAAGTTCTGAATTGGTTTGGAACAAGCGTAATACAATAGAACTCCATATTGCTTACCCTAAAGTGGAGAGTGTGATAAACAGATGTCCTAAACTCAGAATTCTTCTCATTCTACTTGGCTACAAAGTTCGTTGGAACCAACTTGTCCGTTTTTTATCGACTTCTGTCTATTCTATTTTTGGTAGAAAACATAGTACAGTTAAGGATTAATTTCAACCATGTGGTATGTGTCGACTAGCAAGAATGGATCAACATAAATGCATTTACTGTAGATAGTTTTTTAGATGAAAGAACGAACTGTGCGTTCACCTTTAGTTCCAATGGGTTAAATGGAATTTTCTCGTGTTACCATTGAATATTGATTTTGAGCCAAAACTGCTTATTCCTTTGGAATAACGAACTTGGACTCTAAGGAACTCTGTTTTATATCTCTTTTGCAGACTATTGCCTACGTCGGAGGTGTTCTTTTCCTCGTCTTTGCTGCTGTGACAGTAATAGAAATAGTAAGTTGAGTTATTACCAGGAAGAAGGTTCCCACATTCTCTCTAATCCATCGGAAACGAGTAGTGCATTTCTGTGAATTTGTAAATTTGACCAAAACTGCTATGATCGAACTCGTAGGCTGTTGATTGCAAATTTGCATGTAATGGTCCTCATACTTGCCCTACTTGATGAGATGATGCTTAGCGTTTGATTGTTTTTTGGTTTCTTCATGATTTGTGATTTGTAAATCAGCAACATAAACATATAATGCTTCATTTCATTGTCAAAATTCAAATATTTAACAAATTTACAGTGATAAAACGGAATTTACCGTAATATTTGAGATTGTCATGGCATGTGATTGATATGATCGACTCATCAAAGCCAATCTTTTAAATTTCCTCTTTATTTTGTATAGTCGGATCTATATACTTAAGTTTCAACATTAAATCGTTGCCATATAAGTCCTTTTCTTGTAAGTAGCCATATAAAGTTCGTAGAATCCATTTCTTAATGAAGGGATCTTCAAAGCGATTAATTATCTTAATGACCTGATTATCTTAATTATCGACTTAATAGGATAGTTTCTGGTTAGAATCCATTAAACATATTTACATTGTGCATGTTTCAGGTAAATTAATACCCCATAATTACGTTAACGATTCAACTACCAGTTCCGCCAACGATTCAACTAGGTTAAAGAATGGCCACCATTGCTAAGTCGCTTACTTTGATTATCCTCTTCAGTCTCATTAGCAAAGGACCAAAGGTAAACATTCGACTGTGCATTTGTTCATGTTCATATTTTGCCCGAGCAACATAATTGTATTCAAAATTACGTAATTATTGTATACATAGCGAACGGTGCAGCATAACTTTCACAATAAGCTGATCATGTAATCAACGTACGTACATGAATAAAATGTCATTGAAAAGAGCATATGTTTACGTATATTTTGAACTACTATATGATTTTGACAGAATGATTCATTTTGGTTTAGGGTTTTGTGATAAATGTGAATTGGGGAACATTGAGATCGGCACCACCCGGAGTGGAAAGGAGGTTGCCGGCAAGCCAGAATGGAACGTGGTTGTGAAAAACAACTGCCAGTGCACCCGATCAGTCACTGATAGCTGTTAGCTGCCAAGGGTTTCAGTCGTCGCATCCGGTTGATGCGAAGAAACTGTTGAAGCATGGTGACAAGTGCATTATCAACAGGGGAGATCCCTTGCCCGGCTTTGCTACAGTATCAGTCTCTTATGCTTGGGATCCTCCTTTCATTTTGGTGCCTGTGTCCTCCGTTGTCATCCCTTGTTAATTAAGAGTTAGTCATGTCTAATCTTAGGGTTTTTGGAATAAGTGTGATTTTGGAATTTGTTTGGTTCCATCGCGACACATGAAGATGCAACACAAGGCAAAATTAACATAAACTCAGTTGATTTATCAATCTAATTTACTTCTCTCAGTTTTTTATTCACAATTTTAATATTGTGCGAAGATATAGACATATAAAACGTATGTAGAGAAAAAATAAAACATTCAACTTTCTTGTTGGGAGACAGTTTATTTTAGATTTGACGACGTACTTATCAATTGTTTTGGCACAAGAACTAGAACATATACTTGTTTGCTTGCACTAAAGTAGGAAATAGGATTGAAGATGTCTTGAATTGGGACTGAAATTCCCTCAATCGAGATATCTAATCACAATGCATGTTCTATGCATATTACTTCTTTTCATCTTTTGACTTGTAGTATTCTCTACTATAATAATACAATGAAGGATTGGTTTTGAATCATTTGGAATATGAGTATCAAAATTATAGAGCAACCATAGATGGGTCAAATTTAAAGCTGTCATCCTGGTCGACATGCTTTTGGGAAAAGCTTGCTCTCAGTTGGACTGGCGAGCACGTTCATCTAACCGTAGATTATCAAGTTTTATGTATGTGATCAATGTTCTAAATATCCCGTTATATCCTCGATATATCTCTAATATATCTCCGATATTAAGAAAACGATATGATAAGTTGCTTATCGGTCGATTATATCGGTCAACCCGAAAAATCAAGTCAAATGATGATATATCGGATCAAACCGAGTTTGACCCGATATATCAGTTCATTTTTTAAAAAAAAAATTAAAACCACGTCGTTTTGAAAAAATAATTTAAAGAAAATGAAAGTTTCGTCAATAGCATTCGATGACGATATAATTTATGATGAATTATCACTTCTATTTTTATTAATTAATACTATTTATATATTTTAATTGTCAAAACAATCAAATATTTTTTATGAAGTTTATTTAGTACATTTATTTCTATAAGTTTTAATTTCTCGAGTTTACTTGGTATATTTTGATGTATATGTTTATAAATATATTAAATTTAATTAAAAATTAGCAAAAACGATAAATCTGATATAATTCGATATATCTCGATATATCCATGTTATATCCTTATTTTACAAAATCGATACGATGTTGATAACCGATATTTAGACCATTGCTTGTGATACTTTCCCAGGTTGAACTAGTAGCAAAGGAATTTTCTGATCTTAACTAGTTGCCACCTGATCAAACCCTAATGCTAACATCACTTTTGCCATTGCTCTAATTAGCACTAACTTGCACCCAGAGGCTATAAATACTTTTATTCCCAGTCGTTTTCGACATATTTCCTTGTGCAAGCTGTTGCCTAGGACCTCTGTGGTGGATTGATATAGTAACCGATTCTTTTGTTGTTTGTAATCTATGGTATATTTGCATAGTTTTAAGATCGCTGTTTGAATTATATGTATGTTTAGTTGTTCTATTATTGTAAGTCAGTTTGTTTAGCTTTCGATATGTCATTTCGGTTGGCTACTAACGACTCTCAATGCATTCAACATAGAGGTTAACCAACATATTAGAGATCTACGTTGCACTTAACATCGAGGTTAAACAACATATTAGAGATTTAAATTGCGATGGAACGTCGAATTTTAAGTAAAGATGGACAATGAGTACACGTCTAGCTAAGAGCTCAGAGTTGCAGAAAACAAAAGGACGTGGCAAACCCTAGCCCATCAGTGCAGCTTAATAGTTAGAACCTTTCACGGAGAATCAAAAGTCACAAAAGGGATGATTGTGGAGGCAGACAAGCCCCACTGATCTCTTGCATGCCTCTCCCACCCTGCTTTTTTCATCACAGCATTTCTTTCCCACTTCACTCCGTACGCTCCTGGGCTCTCTTTCTTGTGCTCTTCTGTCTGTCAAATGCTCCCACAGTCCCACCTTCTTTTAGTTCGTTTCTTTTTCATTTCTATGGTCGAAGTCGAACTTTCTTCTGGTTATGTATGTTTATATATAATTCTAACTTTGTAACTCTTCTTTGATTTTGTGTTTGAAACGCTTTGCTTGAATCACACTCCAATTTTCAGGTTGGGGTCTCTAATTTCTTCGTTCCTAAATAGTTCAGCCTTTTTATACGATTCAATTCAATAGAAACTCTTTTTATACGGCCAATTTGGAGAGATCAAGCGACTACTCACAATCCAAAAGAAAAGAAATCAAGTCCATGTGCAGTAATTCAATTATCTAACAAGTAACAATCGTGCACAAACTGAAATGAAGTTGTTATGTGAATTGATTGAAAAGTTAGGATTGATTCGGTACAATACACATCGATCAGTATTCATTACCACAATATACGTAACGTATCGAACTAAAATACGTTAGAATACACACTACAGTAGATGTGAACCGAACATGTAGTGAAATTAATATCACGAAGATGTTCCAAAATATTTATGCATACTAAAAGCTTTGAACAGCATATAGATTAATCAAAATGATTTGTGTCCTTTAACCTTCGCTGTATATAGCAATAACGAATCATGAGAGCCAGTGTTGAAGCTAAGAAGATCTCGTGGGACCATTTATGCACGCAGTTAAAATTTATGAGTTTACATAGTTAGTTGAGGTCCGAATCCGAGTAAAGCATATTCTTCGTTGCCACAAAGCACCTAGACCCGTCCACTAATTGATGCACCTAAAAAATATGCATTTTGAAGCTGTAGGATCGAATACCAATGACGACGTAACACTCTGATTTTAAGCACTAATGCTAACCTTGGACGACGTGTTATTTCTCTTCTTAGTTCATCTGATGTTATTTTAAGTAGTCCATGTACAATGACCCTGATGTTATTTTATTTGTTTCTAGATCGTGTCATATATTGAGAGAGCATGTGACTCGTATATGTCCAAAAAATTTCCTCTTGTAGTTTATTCGGTAACATTGGTATATACTAACTCGGCACATATAGGTTTTAGCTAAAGTTAAAGACATTTCCATTAGTTTTTTTTTATTAAAAGGTTTCTAATGAGAACCTTATAATAAAGATTGTTTTGAATGAATGGTTTGATGACATAGACACTGTGAAACTTAGCAATTGAACCGTAAACCATTCAGCCAACCATTTATTTAAAACTCTGGTCCTTGGTTTTCATAGAAAATTCTCCAGAAAACTAAGAAGATGGTGAGCTCGACCTGCCAATCAATCGGCCACCTCTCGATACTAATTATAAAAGACATAAAAGGTTGGTTGATGCGGTGCTTCGATCTTGCAGCACTTTCCCGGACCACCTATCCTCTCAGACGGGGGGTACAAAGCTCAACTTGTGATTCTTACAACAAGTCCATGGGAAAATAGCGTTACGGAATCAATTCTTACCCTCTTTAGAACACGGTTAAAAATCTGACTAAGACTACACTCAAATAAAAAAAAGGTAAGAAGTGGGGCGATGCTCTTTTTCCACCGGCAGCCACCTCAGCCACTCTTTTTCCCAGGCCCTCCCCGTTTTCGGGTAAAATATCAACCCCCTTTTGGAATTTCCGTTACGTGGGGAGTTTCCCCACTTTTGCCCCGAAAACGACGTCGCCACGCACGCGCTCCAAGGCGCGTAAGCCGAAAGAAAGAGTTCCTCTCCCCGAAGTAACCGCCGCGACCATCTGAAACTGTACTACTGTGCAGAAAACCTCGAATCCCGTCCACGGTTTTCCTCAACCAAGTCTTATCATCAAGCGCGTGGGGCCCACCCCGGATTTAGAGGTAGCCCAAAGAGCGGTTACGAGCCGCTGCCGCAGAAAAGAAATAACAATAATAATAATGACGTCATGGGACGGGGCTGACGTGGCGGGAAGCAGAACCGGGGGTTCGATGTCGTACCGCCACGCGAGGAGGGAGGGGGTGCATTGGAGGTCGCGAAGGTCCTTTTGGCTTCGTGCGGCGGCTTATATAAACCACATCTGACCAACCCCTCCGGGTTATCTTTAGGATTCAAACCTAACCATGGTTAATTTCCTTGGGAGTGGATTAATTCTTGTAAATACTAAATAGTAATCATCTCTAATCTGGTGGTGGTAGTACTTACTGTTATTATTATTTTTTCAGTTTATGTGTTTTGAATATATCATCTCATATTTTGAGACTGCATCAGTATTTTTAGTCTCTAGAGATTGGACTTTCGTCATTTTTTTTTTTCTGATTTTCACTTTACAAATCAATAAACTACACAAAACGTGTACTTCATTAGTTGTTTGAGAGACTAATACAGCTATATAAAAATAACGATATTGCACGTAAATGACATAATGGACTTGTTCGGACTTTTAGGATTGAGTTTGAGCTTTTGTCGTAATTTCCCGAATTTTCACTTCAAATACGAGTTACTTGCATAACAACAAGCAATGTCGACATTGTATGTAATGGATTTGGTGTGGACATGGGAGCATTTTTTGAGATGTGTAGAGAATTGATTTTCTCATTTTGTCTTGAATCATTAGTTTACATGCGATTTATTTGCATTATATGCGTTATGATCAATGTTCTAAGTGGTTAATAAAGTCAAAGAAAACCGACATTACATAACAACCTTATCATCTATTTGTGGACAAGCACCATAACTCCTAATGTTTAATTTGAATACCTTACTATTCTCTCCCCGATCTTTTATTTACATACAACTAATTTGTACGACACGTTATTATTAATGCCTCCAATAACTTATAAAGTCAATGCCAACATTGTATGTGACAAGCTTGTCTTGGACAGGGAAACATTACTCATAATCAGTGACCTCATTGTTCTTCTTTCAATTTTCACTTCACATGCATCTCTTTTGCATGATACTTATAATGATCAACGCATGAGTAACTAATAATCCCAAAGAATGCTGAAATTGCACGTAACAAACTTGTCCCGTAAACGGGGGCATTACTCAACACCTCTAACCTTGTCATTCTCTCTTAGATACCTCCTTCATGTGTAGTTTGTTTGCATGATAGACGTTATCCTTAGTGAATTAAAATATTAATAAAGCCAAAACACACAAATATCACACATAATGAATTTATTGCATATATTGTATTTTCGGCCGAATTTAAGCGCTCTCAACTTTCTCGTACGAAAAGTAATCTTACTCTTTAATTTCATTCACATTGTACTTTAAAAGTGGTATTATAATATCTCAAAA
The DNA here is from genome assembly GCF_933775445.1 of Argentina anserina. Taxonomy (NCBI): domain Eukaryota; kingdom Viridiplantae; phylum Streptophyta; class Magnoliopsida; order Rosales; family Rosaceae; genus Argentina; species Argentina anserina. The sequence goes on from NC_065876.1 coordinate 7,068,988, forward strand.
ATAAAAGAGATGAAACCAACGAATGGAAGGTCGTGAAATTTGTTGGATGAACATAAATGGGAGAATATATTGCTGGTTACGACATAAATGGAAAATAATCATCAATTCTGACGACGTAAATAGAAAAATTTGGTGCAAAAAGGAAGAAAAATAAATGGGAAATTAACGTGGGAAAGAATGGGAACCATTGATTTGTGTGTGTGAGTGTGTCAGAGACTTAACCCTGGTTAAAGCTCCAACCCACCCAAACCCCTCTGTTATTCCACGTGCGCTCCCCCAAAGGGTTTCAGTTCTTATTAACACGCGCACCCCCCTCTTCTTTGCTTCGTCATTTCCGCATCGCTCTCTCCTCTTCTTCTCTTTTCTCATCCTCTCTCTCTCTCTCTCTCTCTAGCCGGCGCCTCCCAAAACCCTAGCTCTCACCGCCGAAACCCAATCGAAATCCGGAGGTAATTTCGGAGCCCTTTCCTGGTGTCAATTGCCGAGTTCTGTTGGTTTGGCTTTGTCTCTGTTGTTGTCGTTGACGCTTAGTTTAGCTCGGTTTGTTCGGAAAGAGGTCTGCTTTTTTGTTTGGGATTGATTGTTTTATCGAAAGAGTTGAGTCTTTTTCGGGATTGGGATTGAGCAGCTGTTTTTTTGTTTGGCTTAGAGTGAGCTGGAAATTTCGCAGATTTGAAAGAGCGTTGTGAACTATGAGTTTGTTTCGAAGCTGAAACAGAGCACCAGCTTAGCTTATGTTGTGTTGTTTTTATGGGTTTGTTTTTGCTTTTTAAGGTTGTTTTTTCGCATCTGAGTGGTTTTGAGTTTCCTTGGTCTAAATTTGTTTGTGAGTATTGCATAATGTTTTGTGTTGGGATTTGTTTTTAAGTGTTTCTATATGTTCAACTTTTCAAGTGTTCTGTTGTGGTTAGATTTGTCTGATAATTGAGTTGTGTTTTGAGATTGTGTGCTGTTTCTGTTCGACTATATCTGCTAGTTTTCTTTCTTTTGATTTATTGTGGTGAACTACTGTTTTGTATTTGGGGTTGTTATTAGATTTGTGTAATAATTGAGTTGAATATGAGATTGTGTTTCTGTTTTTCATTTGACCATATCTGCTATTTTTTTCTTTTGATTTTGGTCAGGTTGTTCGGTTACTGATATCATGTGTTTGAACTTTCATGATTTCTTTTGGATCTCTAAATCACGTTTATGTCCATACCACAATTTACTCGGTTCACACTGTTTTTTTCAAGTTGTTTTCTGAAGTGAATTGTTTGCTTTTGTATTTGCAAAAGGGAGTGTTTTAAAGTTCAAATCCCTGGAACTTCATACGCTGGGGAATCTTTTTTTTTTTCCTGCTGTTTGCTAGAAATTGTTCTTTGGCATTTCTTTTTAAACCCTATATGATCTTTTCGACTACTGAATTGTCATTTGAGAAATAATTATGATATTTCCTAGCAATAAATGTATTTTCTTTGTTGGCAGTATTATAGCTGTTGTTATATGATAATTCTTTTTGTCTAACATTTCAATTTTCTGAAGCAGGATGCTTGATTTCCATAAGGATTTTGCAAGGGAACCTCGTTTTCTGGGATACATGCGCAGCTGATTACTGAACAGCTGGTTTAAAGCTCCTTTAAAATGGATAGGCGCGACACATCAGGATTTGTTAGTGGGGGTGGGATGTACTTTTTCAGAGACATCTAACCCTAACTTGTAGATTAATTTGTTTAGCTCAGAAGTTTTTGCAATTTGATTAGCTTGTGTATAATAGTATTCCAGTAGCTGTGTTACTTAATGGACAATAGGCCGCAGAACCTGGGTTTTGCTGCTAATTACTCCTCAGATGTTTTCAAGATATTGGGCAATGCGATGCCAATTCACGGAGCTGGAGGTGACTTTTGCACAGATACCACCTTGCGTCTCAATTCCCCTGGTTCTTCAAGTTACATGCCAGGCCCAAAAGGAACCAAACGGAAGTGGAGTGTGATTGATGGAACCTTGAACCAACATGCCGGCTCTTCACTTTCTCTAGGTCTTCGCCGTTCACCTAGTTCTTCAGACAGCAAGGGGAGTTCAGCAACTGTTTGCACTACAATGTCATCAGCCAAAGAAACAGATGAGGAGTCCTCAATGGATCTTGAACTGGACTTTTCGCTACATTTGGGAAATGAGAAGGTTAGCCTGAAGAAACCTGCTCATTCTAACCTGACTGCACTAGACCTCCAGCCTAAGGTGGACTTAGAGTTAAGTCTCTCCACAGTCCTCTGTGAATCTGGAATCACTTCTGTGAATCGAAGTTCTACTTCTGTTCATTCAGGCATGGAGATTCCACAAGTGGTTTGCGGTGGGGCCCAAAATGCAGATGAAGTATCAACTTCATGCCTCTGGAAGCCAAGGATCGCCGTGAAGCCATTCCAGACTTCCCTAAATCCGGCGGTTCACTTCCTTTTCAAACCAGTTCCAAAGAAGCTTGATTCCATCCCTACCGTTCCGGACATCTCCTCTAGCATATTGACCACACCAACTAGCTCAGCATGTACTTCTGGGATCACTCACAGACTGCAGCCGCAGCATCGCAGCTCCAATTCAAAGACTTGCCAGGTTGAGGGATGTGGAAAGGGTGCCAGAGGTGCCTCTGGCCGTTGCATATCTCATGGTGGTGGCAGGAGATGTCAGAGAGCTGGCTGCCACAAGGGTGCTGAAGGCCGCACAGTGTACTGTAAAGCCCATGGAGGTGGCCGGCGATGTGAATTCCTGGGGTGCACCAAGAGTGCTGAAGGGCGCACAGATTTTTGTATTGCCCATGGTGGTGGTCGGAGGTGTAGTCATGATGGTTGCACCAGAGCTGCCAGAGGCAAATCAGGTTTGTGCATCCGTCATGGTGGTGGCAAGAGATGTCAAAGAGAAAACTGCACAAAAAGTGCCGAGGGACTCTCAGGCCTTTGCATCTCACATGGAGGCGGTCGCAGATGCCAAGCTATAGGGTGCACAAAAGGGGCACAAGGGAGCACCATGTTCTGCAAGGCACATGGCGGAGGCAAGCGATGCACTGCTCCAGGTTGCACCAAGGGAGCTGAAGGGAGCACACCCTTTTGCAAGGGCCATGGTGGAGGGAAGAGGTGTGCATTCCAAGGTGGTGGGCATTGTACAAAGAGTGTTCATGGCGGTACCAACTTCTGTGTGGCACATGGGGGTGGAAAGCGATGTGCTATGTCTGAGTGTACAAAGAGTGCTAGGGGACGGACTGATTACTGTGTCCGACATGGTGGAGGAAAAAGGTGCAAGTTTGAAGGGTGTGGCAAAAGTGCACAAGGCAGCACTGACTTCTGCAAGGCCCATGGTGGAGGAAAAAGATGTTCTTGGGGCCATCCTGGATCTGTTTATGGTCGCCAAGCTGCTGGTCCTTGCAACTCATTTGCAAGGGGGAAGACAGGTCTTTGTGCACTCCATAGTGGTCTGGTTCAGGACAAGAGGGTCCATGGAGGTGTTACCCTGGGGCCTATAGTTCAGGAACCTAAACTTGGGCATGTGAACGAAGTTGATGATATGAATGTTGATGATGCCATGACCGTTGGGAGTGTAGCTACTACAGTAAGCAGAAGCTGCTCTGACCTGAAGCACAGTGGTAACTCCGATGGGCAACCTGTCATTGTTCCAGAAGGCCGTGTCCATGGGGGAAGTCTGATGGCACTGCTTGCAGGTGGCCCAGATAGCACCAATACGAACATCAAGGGAAGTGATCCATCACTGTCAATGAAATCTTATATCCCCAAGAACTGGATGTAAGGCCTATTTCTCAACTGTGTTATTTGGTTTGGTCTCAGTAATTGGCAGAGTTTCTCTCAGGTCAATCTGTCTTGTGTCCTTTGCTTCTTAGCATATGTTTAGTCAATTACTGGGTTTGATATATAGCAATAGAAGTTCTCATTCATTGGTTCTAATGGAGGGAACCCTCTAAGTGCCTAAAAGACCTTAGCGTAACTGATTGGTGGTATATCAAGGTTAGGGGCATAGTTAGCATTTAGAGTCTGGTCTTTGGTGTTCTTTCATGTAAATATTTATAAAATGTCCGGCAGTCATGTTGTGTATACAGGTCTTTACCACCTGTAAGGTCGGTCAGTTTGTCGGACATCTTGGTGCAATAAATAAAGCCTTTGTTGAGATCATATATTTTCATCATCTCTGTTTAATATATTCTTCGACTTGGATTTTTATTTTACTTAATCTTATGAATTTGTTACCCCAAATATGATTAGTATTCATTAGAGTTGATCTTTCAGTGAGATCATGGGTCCTGGTGTATTGTTTCTTTTGGGATGCTGATCTCTAAATTAGAACCTTTATCAATGTTACAAGATATTTAATGAGTCAAATACTTTGTATCATAGCAAATATTTTCAGATCAGTCTGGCATACTTCAATTGTTTCTCTAGCAAAGGATGGGAACCCAACCATCTCACAGATGGATATGTCAATGGTTGTTCACTAATTGTTTGTTTCTTGTTTGCCTATTGTAAACAATTAAACTCTCCACTCTCCAGTTTAGTGTTAACATCTTTACCAAATAACTAGGAAATTTCCGAATTCTTTCTTCAAAATAGTTTTGAAGGATTGACAAACCTAGTCATTTCCAGTTTATGATTTCTCTCGAAGTAAAATAAATAAGTTAGACAACAGGGAATTAGTTATCCCCCGAGTAATTTCCAGTTTATGAGTATTGAACGACCTTCACCCCATAAAGGATTCAAACTGAAACATCTGTTGCAACATGATATACAATTTTAACAGTACTTTTGTCTGAAATTTTCCCTTCCACGTATTTCATCCCTATTTCCTTCACAATTTATTCCCAGATATCCTCCCCATTTGTATAGGTAGCGGACAACTTTTACAGTACATATTCCCTCTTGTATTAGAACTTGGCCAATTTAGAAAGCTCATCCACTGCTTCAACCAAGTGATCAAGCCTCGCAACGAACTCAATAAGCAAGGAAGTGAAGGTAGCCAGTGACAATGCTGCAGTGCTCTCCAATGCCTTCATCCTAGGCATAAAGTCCGAACCCGCAGAACCATCATCCTCAAAAGCATCAACCTGACCCGGTGGCCATGAATAGTGAAGCCTTCTCGACTGCTTCCTCATCAACTCATGATACGGCTCTGCGGTCTGCTGCTGTGTGCTTTCGTTCTTTTCCAGACTAGTACTGCTACTAAGCTGAACTGCCTGTAATTGGTTTGTGAGGTCCGAGAAAGTGCTTGACAAGGTCTGAGTGAGCTTGGGAAGTGGCTTGGAGCTGTTGCTGTCCGGGGGGTCAAAACTTGAGGTCAAGAGATAAGAGTGTATGTCAATGGCGCGCTGGAGTTTCTCGGTGGAGCTGTGAACTTTTTTGAGCAGAGATGTCACTGTGCTTTTCTTCATGTTGCTTATGTCTTGGCCGAGACTCCTTACCAGTTGTGCTGCTTGGCTTGAAGCTTCTTTGATCTCCGACTGGAATGTGATCCGAAGATTGTAAGGTGCCTAAAAAAAAGCGCAATTAGCATAAGATTTCATATAATCATTATGTAGGAAGATATGCTAATAGTGGACGAACATGAAATAACTCTAATTAAGAAGAAATATAGTTCCGTTTTGGTTTGAATATTCGGCTGAGCACTATGTCATCGGACGATAAATTTATGTCATAGATCGGAAATAGTTTGAACTAGTTCGTAACTTCACATACACTAATGAACAAAAGAATACGATCATGAATGTCTTTTAGCACTTGTTGGACTCCAACTAGCTACAGAGAACAAAAGCATCGTATAATATGCATTCATTCGATTCGAAAACCAGTTAATTCTTTCTAATAATTCCTCTTTTACCGACGGAAATAAATTTATGTTTTTCTTCTTGTTTGAGACTTTGTTTCTGGATACCTGAAACATTTTTGCTTTTTAAGGTTCTGATTCCTCTTAAATCTGAAACAAAGGCTTCAAAAAGTACATGATAGAAGCTTGATAATGAAAATTTGCATTGCATATGAACACACATGGAACGAGAATATATACCTGAATTTCAGAGTGCAAAACTCCATGGAGGGCCATAACCTCATAAGCACAATATCTTAGAACTGCTGCAACTTTAACATATTCTGACCAAGGATAGAAGAATTGTCTGAACCTTCCATGCGGTGGCTCCCATTTTGCAGAGACAGCCTTAAATTTTTAGATATGCAGCAAATCGTTCAGCAGGACTATCGATCTTTTTAGGACTATTTAACCTTCTTAGGTTTTAATCATATTTCAAAGTCTGGAAGAAATCAGAGATAATTACCAGTGACTCGAGCTTTGCAGATGAGTTCAATGTGCTTCGGCATTTCCTATAAGCCGGTTCGTCTGGAAACTCATCCATGACAGTTTTAGAAAATTCAGGGTGCTCTGTCCCATCATCTTCTAGATACTTTCTAACACATTCTGAAAGTTACAAGATGATTAAGAAGTATAATTAGTAATATTGGTTCATGTGAGTAGTGACACAAGTAATTAACATATAGGTACTACTTAACAACGTATTTCATCATCGTGCACCAAATGACATCAACATGTGTATATTTAAGCAATAATGGTAGAGAGATCACATTTTCTGACTACGTTAGCTGATCATGATATAGGATTGATCCAGATATGATCTCTTACATGTATTTCCCAAGAGCAAGTATTTCGGAGTAACTTGCAGACTATATTTGCATGGGATGGGATTACCATATTATTTTGTTCATGGTTTACAAGTGACAATATATGTGAAATTTGATTAGGTTACCTTCAAGTGAGTCAGCCACTGAGTTGAAGTTGTTCACCAGCTCCTTATGTAACTGCTCACCAGCCCATATAGGACAGACAAGTACGTTCACGAAGACTGCTACAAACCCTCCGATGGCTATGGAGTAGAGTCGATCCATGGCCGTCCTCATCGGATTTCCCATTGACATCCGATACCCAGATACTACTATCAAACAATACGTGAAAAGTATGACTCGGAATCCATACTCATAAGGCACAAGTGATGGCCACAGTTTCATGAACGATGTTAGGGCTCCTGCATGAAGCCTTTGAGTTAGAGAAGAAAGTACTCATGTTTTCACCTACTGTATGCGAAACTTCAGTTTGGCAACACTCTTAAAGACCATGTTATATTAATCTAACCAATATGTAATCATTTTATTTGTATGGTGTTTTGAGATCGTTACAGTCTGAAGTTACATTTTCATACAAGTGAAAACTTCCATTTAGAAAATTTAAGTTTGCATTACGTACCGACGATGAATATGCTTATCCCAATGATGATAGGTTCAGCAACGCGGCCAGATCTCAGTGCTACTTGAGCAACACATATGGCCAGGACTCCTGCAAGCAAACTCCCAAGAGCTCTGTTGAATCCTCTGTTAAATGTTGCACCTACAGTTTCCCAACATCACAAATATTACATAAGAGTACGTACTCCTTTAGTATTATGTGCTAACAAGTAATCTCAAAACTAATCGATACATAATTGGTGCCATAGCAGGTGTAACATACCAACTGTGTACTCGAACATGATGGCAACAGTGAGGATAGACCAAATGATACTGGTGCCGAAAACCTCATAAGGTGCTCGAAATAGTATAAGCAGAGAAACAAGAAGCACGGCCAGGCCAACTTTGAATGCAAACTTGACTCGGTTGCTATCTTCTTTGGTAAATTCCCAGACTCTCCACATCCAAGCTCTAAAGGAGAAGTTTTCTCCTCCTTCTCCCTTCTTCCCTGATTTCTGGTTACCATTCGCTTCGATATCATGCTGTTTCATGACCTTCGTGGTAGCACAAGGAATGTTAATCTCCATGCTGCCCTTCTTGCCGTTCATTCTCCAATGCAGCAATATAGTCTCTTCGAAGTGCGTCAAGACCTCCGTATTGCTAATATAGAAAGGATTACGTTGTAGCCTATAGGATGAATTAGATGAAGTACTCTAATCTCAAACTTCAGTGAGAACAGTACGTGAGTGATATATTCAGAGAAGGAAAACAGTAAGTTATAAAGAGGAGGGTGTATGGTACTGTAGCTTATGGTTGCTTTGCAAGTAGTGAGAAAAAAGTAGGTCTAGTCAGGATTTCATATATAGATATGGAAAGAATACAATACGACAATTATGGAGAATGAGAGATAGTACTGAAGCTAAACACTTCAGGAGATATGTGGCCAAAAACAGTAGCTCAGGAGATAAAAAGATGCTTAATCTCAATAATGCATTGAGAATTAGAATCTAAAATGCACTTTTCAATCGCCACGCACGTTTTATCCAGCTAATAAAAATTTATCTTCACTTCTACATGCTAATTTATCTTCCAGCTACAGGAAATGAGTTCGATTGAACTGAGATTAAGTGCATGCATGGTAAAAGACATCTTTTTGGTATTGAACAATTTAAGGTTAATTAAGTTATATGCTAGGGTTCCTTACAGCAGCTGATAGAGATAAAAATGCGAGAGTGAAACAAGAGGAATGGTTCTGGATTACACTACTTCTTGTCTACTTCTTTCACAGCGAAGTTTCTTTGCTCATCATTCTTCGTGTAGGAATATCTCCTATGACTAATTAAGAAATCGAGCTAGCTAGCTATATACCTGATCAGAGCATACCGTTATTATTACATGTTCTGGGATATGCAGGCCTAACTTGTGAAAATTCATCACAGAATTCGATCTTGATCGATCTATCAATATCAATCGTTCGTCCTCAATCTGGTGCTAGCTAGCTAGCTAGCAAGCTCCTTCTCTATATTTCACCTCACTGATTTAAGCATATATAACATGTTCATTTTTTCCTCTAAATTTCAAGTTCGACATTTCTTTTCTCCAAGTTGAATGTCCATATGTGTTCTTTGTTGCCTTGATCACTAGCTAGCATTGACATGGGACTGATGGAAGTTGATGCCATGCATGATTCTTTATAAATTCATTTGCGTGCTCACACATATGATACATGTATATATCCAAATATTTGTGAGAATACAGAAAGATTTTTAAAAAATTTCCTTCTTCTCATTTCAATTTTTCGTTAAATTATTATGAGGAACATATTCCAGGAACAAAATGACGTGCGAGATATAACCATTTGCATGATTAAGGAATTTTGCAGAGGGAGGATAGGTGACTAAATCATCTGTTGATGACCATATATATTGGTACGTGGTGCCGAACTGCAGATAGCATAATGAGTTTAAGAGAGATCTTATGTTGTACGTGATTTAGGGATTAAAATATGACCTTTATAACTTGTTGATAATTCAATGATCGATGCATATATACAAAACTTCATATGCTCAATATAAACGCATTAAATCCATCACGCAGATATATGTTGAAGAGTAATTGTCTAGAGTTCTATGAAGCTGGCCTCCATTAAAATGCAACACCACTAATTTGCATGCAGCAGCGTGATTGCTTGGATGTTGAGGGTTAGGTTTAGTTTTATACAGTCATCGATCACGTATTCACGTACGTTATGGTTAAATAATGATAACTTAATCAATCGTGCGCAGTGAACGCACTGAATTCTGTTGTCTGGTCTCAAATTTAGTGTATTGACCCTCGCGACAATATGTACTCTTCATCATCAACTTAATTAGTGATCATTTTTTTTTCACTCTGTTGGTAAGTTTGGGCAAGTATACAAGTCTAAGCAATTAAGAACTACTCCTACGTGGTGTATAATAAATCAAAGTGGATAGTCTAGTAACATTACATGTAGATGGGGGATGAAGTATCGATCAATTTATCTGTGCATATAACATCAGTTTAGAACGTAAGCAAATTACATTATGACATGTGGTGGAATTGGATTCCCAGGAGGATACCAAGTTCTATTCTATACTCCCATGATTTCAGATTTTCAGATCGATGATCGAGCCAGCTGGCTTGTGGCGTTGTGGGTGGTGTGGAGAGATGCAAATGGACCACAGCATTCCCAGCACCACCATAATGTGCGTACACTACTAGGATTATGCTCTAGACATCATGTATAGACCGATGTTAAGCAAAAAAAAAAATTGATGTCATAGTGAGTGTTGTCTATGATCACCACTTTATGACAGATGTCTAGGTTATTTTAAGACATCAGTTTCTAGTATTGATTTAAATTCATTACTCTATTAACTTTTTTATGTTTTCACATATTGTATAACCATCATATTTTTCCATTTCTAGGTTTATGAAGATACATCTAGCACCACAATTGTTCACATTAACATCGATATTTTTTCCAGAAACGATGTTCTAAACATGAAATAGAGATCAATTATTTATGATTCATTTCTTGTATATCAATTTTCTGTTTGTACTTTGTCATGTTCTTTTGTTTATAAAATAATCTACATTATTAAAAATTTCTAAAGACGGTGTTGTTATATATCTTGAAATAAGTTTTCTTTGAAAAAAAACGATATCTTGGTCTTTTAAAACATCGTTTTTTTATCTTTAATAATGTAAGTTTTCCCAATACACAATAGATTATATGTCAGTTCTGATGTCAATAATGTGTTTTTGGACATCGATTTTGGGAAATTGGCTGATGTCTCTACTTAGGAAGACATCATTTTGTGTCCTCATATCTAATGTTTTTTCTGCTTATAGACATTTGTTCTTCACTACATCCTTATTTGTCCATTTCAAAATGCAAATGCAAGATACCTGGATAGAAACATAATTATAGTGTATCAAACAACCACAAGTGAGTCAACTGCAAGATGTATACCACAACAATATTCAAATTCCAACTAGCTAGTCAGTTGCAAGACACCACAACACATACTTTTGGGTGTTCTAATCAGTACTACATCTACAAAATATGGTTCAATAACAAGCTAGCTAGCCTTTCAAAATAGAAGCTGCACAAGATATATATGTATATAGCAAAGTCTGAATATAGTCAACAACTTCAATCCAAACCTCATCAAGCTCCTCTTGGATATATGATTTGTGATTCCTTGCTACAACCCACTGAAAAAATAAAGAACGCAGTATTATAATTACTATTGAACACACATACAACGTTTCTTACACTAAACCAATATATATACCTTAGTAGAGAAAGAAAAAGTGTCATCATATATAATCTCTTTCATAAATCGCATCACATAGGACCCACGCTCATGTCCACTAGGATGCATAGGTGCACCCTATAAATTCACAAATTGAAACAAAAGGCATTAGCATGCTTAATCCCACATTGTAGAATAGTCAATCATAGACAAACACATTGCTTTATTTTAATTAACAAGAATCAGATGCCTCACAATATTGTACCCTAGTTAGACTACTCATATTGAGATCAACGATCAAACTTAAAGTACTTACATCGAGACGTGTCACCTTCGGCATTTTTCCGTTACCCCTATCCGTTTCATCATTAAATTGTTTAAGGGAACTGCATATATATCATCAAAATATGTCATTATTATTAGTGTATCAAAGAGTGAATTTGCTCAAACATATAAAAATCATAAAAGAAGCGCTTATGAGTTATGACTTCAATGCCTTTTCCCAATCTTTGTAAGAGGATGGTCTTACCACGGAGTCCATGATGTAGATCTCACTCTCCCAAATGATTGTTAAAATCCAATGTTTCAATTTTAAGCACAATTAAAAGTCTCAACTGTAAAACAATCGTATAGAACCAAAATCCAAGGATGAACGAAGCAATAATAGATTTCCAAGCAACAAAGAAGCAGGTCTTGTTGCACACAAATCCAACATTACTACTGCTTAAACCAAGTACTCATGATAAATTGATATAAGCATAAATTTTCCTGATGGAGAGAATAAAATGTACAAGGAGAAAAAATTGCAAACCTGCTGAGAAGTAAATATGAACCTTTAAATTCATGCACTCCTAGTAATCTTCCAATAAGATATAGAGCTCCTACATAGTATTATATTACTATCAGTGAAACTTCAAATCCAAGACAATTGGAAAATTACATTATCAAGACTAAGAAAAGCATTCTAAATTCAAAAAGTCGGAAACTAGTGGTAACATTACCAAGTAGAGACTTCCAATGACATTATATACAAAACAAACAATGCAAGAACCGTATTAAAGTTGTGATCACGTACATATTTAGTTTCTCTACAACCTATATATATCATCTCCAAGGATGTGATTATATTTCTCTTCATGCCAAAGTACAAATCTATACACTTTTCAATTAAAAGAGACAAACTGCATTAGAGTTTTACCTCTCCTCGGAACAGAACAAGCAAAACCTCCTTCAAATGTTTCAACTCTTGTACATTCTCAAATCCTTCTCCAATGAAACAAAAGAAAGGTTTTAACCCCACACAGGGAGATAGTTTCTTATCATATGAGAATGCATCCATGCGTTTATAGTTTTCAACTCCAACCTCTATAAGATCGTATATATGGTGATCATATGTTCTCCCTAAGACAAGATTGTTGGGCCGCTTCTCCACATAGTGTTGTAGGAAATGCTTAGATGTCATACAAGCATGCATATCAAGTGCGATATATTGTAAGCATGCTTCGTAGCGTAATAAAATCATGCTAAGACATGGTAATGACTCTTTGTTGTACGTAAGAATATAAGGAGATATAACATTTTACTTATCTTATGCCGATTTGGAGTGGAGTTGCGCTCCATATACAAGTATCAAAATCATGTTGGAGTTGTCCAAGCATGACGCTCCATTACTCGAGAAGGATTGCAAGTGGCCTTTTGGCTTTGCCGTGGAGGATGCCTAGTTTAGAGTGATTCTCGTTTCAATTCCTCCAAGTAAAACAAATTAGTTGTTAGCAGCTTAATTATATTTGATTTAGTGGACGAATATGCATTGTCCGCTTGTGATTATTTGTTGTCATGCCTGCATAGATGTTAGTGCCTACGAAATTAAGTGTAATAGCCTTAATAATGGGATAATCATGTATGCATCAGCCTGTTTTTAGGAGATGACATAATAGTAGCATTGATGCGTTCAATACAAAGTCATGAGTAGCATGCATATATGTATTGTGTTGATTAGTTTGATAACCAAGATACACCATGCTTTTAGCAAAGTACTGCGGCGGTCTAGTGTATAAGTGGATACCATGAGTGCGCATTTCATATGCATTTTGAATTGAAGCATGAATTTCTCATACATGCTCATGTACCAATGATTATTGACCAATGCCACGCGCATGCACCACAAGCAAATATATATAAGTTAGTGCATGCGGTTACTGTGTGCATGTATTTGATGCGTGGCAGTATAGTAGTTCATGCAACTGTTTAAACATGGTAATTTGTAGTCATCTTGCATGCATGTTAATTGTAATCATCTTTGTGAGATAGCAACAACAAGCACATACGTAGATGTTCTGACTTTGCGAAGCTGAAAGGAAATTTATCTTGATGTGCCTTACGTTTTGCGATTATGTTGCGGAGTTTACTTGTCTTTGCAATGGTGCAAGTGCTATGTGCTTATTAAGGGGGGCCTTGTGCGTGGATACTGCGCGTGTGGGTGTTATAAAGCAGTCCCCGCAATTGATTTTGCGCTGGAAAAGATTCACTGCGCTGTGTCGTGTGGATTTTTTTTTTCCGACAGTGCTTGGAGATGGTTGCGCACATTGGGGGCTTTGCTATCGCGCTAGGAACTGTGCTGTGTTGTGGAGGTGGCGCGAGCTGCGAAGTGGGAGAGAGTTCATGGTGTCGTTGCGACGGTGTGCTCTACTACGGTGATGGGAGGCAAGTAGGCAAGTAGACATGATGTTGCGCGGTGCTACCATTGCGCTGCGCTGTGCTTTAGCTCGTTCGCGCATTGGTTTTATGCTCATCTAGCACCTGGTTGTGGCAGTCCCCGCAGTGAGGATAAATGATAGTTGATAGCGCCGGGTTGGTGTCGCATATGAGCAATTGAAGTTTGAACTTCTTTGAGCAATTGATTAGCTTTGAACTTCTGTTTTTGCATGGCCGTGCTTGGACTTTTAAATTTCCTGTCGTTGCGCGTTGCCTTAGCCTAATGGCCTCCATGCATGAAAGAATATAAAAGTTACGATAGACCAATCAATATCTTTTTTTTTAATCATGCATTCATGCTCTGTCCTTATTCCGCCGCAGGTAAGAAGTTTGAACTTTAAATTGAAGTTTCAGGAGCTTATCTTGTATTGCGGAGAACGCTCGACGCTCGGACTCAGACTCTGTTTTACGCCCACTTGGGAAAGGAAGGATTCCGCTAGACCTCGTGGTGAGTGACGAAGCTATTTGTTAGCTTCCCATAGACGGCGCCAATGTTAACGTAGGATTACCATAGAGGCTAATAGCCTAATACATTTAATTAGTTTATTAACGAGGGTTAGCTTGACACAAGAAGTATAATGGTTCACCTCTCTCTTTTAGGATATGCTACGTCCACTTGAATCCACTAGTATAAGCAAATAGCCTTAAGTTATACAAGTAGTGGTTGACCCCTTCTAAGTGGGATGAGTGGTCCATTTTATAGGTGATGGAACCTCTATCATTTACATATTCTTTAATGTGGGACAAGTGCCCCTCTAGGCTTACTATAGAGTCATCTTGATGAGGCCAAAAAGGTGACTTCCCGATGGTGTCTTGGTGAGTTCCGACTATCATTGGAAAACTTGTATGACAATGTACGCTATGGATATCATGGTTGAGCAACATAGTGACTTGTAGATCCGCCTACAGAGTGATGCTTATGCTCGGTGGCATGTCATACTAGCTCTATGCTAGTAGGGGTGCCAACATGGATAATTAAAACTTGATGTCAAAGCTAGCTGCAATTTTCAAATGCTTAGGGTTATTGATATTAGGGGTGGACACAGGTCAATACGGTTCGGTTTTAGACAAAACCCATAACCAAACTCAAATTTTAAATTCGGTTCGGGTCGGTTCAGTTTTTCTATTTTAGAGACTGTGATCCCCAACCCAACTCAACCCAACCCGCACGGTTCGGTTCGTTTTTTTCTTTCAGTTTTATCCATATGTAAAATACGTAATATTATATATTAATTTTAAAGTATAAAATTTAACATAAAGATGAAAAACAAATGGTCTAATGATTATTCCACACCTATCTCCACAGTGCATATTTAGCTCAAGTACAAAAAACTCTACTACATTAAAATTAGAGAGGAGCAAAAATGTTTGCACTCCCAATGAGTTTAGGTAATTGAACCTCGCTAAGTCCGTCATGTAGGTCATCTGGTCAGTCCAAGTCTTCTTTCACGTCTCATGTGAGCCGTTATTGATACTTATTCGCTGAAGATATGAAATATTAATAAAATCATTGATTAGAGAATTCAATTTTTAGAGTCACGGTACAAAAAGAGGTGACGGGAAATGAAAATCGAAAGAGGAGGGAGGAGTTATATGTACTGGTTTTGCATAATGAAGTGAACTTTTAATATAGTGCTAAATTAATGAGTGAGGATTTAGAAAGAGAGAGAGTCATAAGTTTTTTTTGTTTGAGATGAGAGAGACCGCAAGATTGATTAGATCAATTAGGTTTATGCTGCTTTTAGTTTTATTTTTTTTTAAATAATAAAAGTAAAAATATACCAAACGATGACGTTGACCGTTGACTTCAAGTTATTCGGGTCAGTTCGGTTTTGTTCGATTTATGAGGGACTAAACCCAAAACCCAAAACCCAACCAAAACAAAATCGGTTCAGTTCTTTTTTTTTGTTTTTTTTTTCAATTTTCGGCCTTTTCGAATTTAATTTGGTTTCAGATATGGTTTTTTTTTTTCAGTTCTCAGCTCTGGTAGTCCACCCCTAATTGATATAGATTGGAATTGCATGGCATGAGATCAAATCAATCCATGAGAAGCACACCTCACTTTCCATAACCCTACAAACTACAAGTAATGATAATTTTTTTAACCCCATGATAATTTTTTTAACCCCAAATAATAAATTTGAAATGTGATTGTTAAGCTCATCTCTAACCCACCTAAATTAAGGACTAAAAAGACTCTCATTTAATACTTTTTATCTCCAACCCCCATAAATTAAGAATTAAAGGGCATTAAGTGAGAATGTCTAAGGGCTTAAATATCATTTTGTTAAGAGCTAAGATAACATTTTGTGTGGGTGATAAATTGATAATGTTAGTGAGGTAAATTAGTTATTGACTGTTTACACTTTGGATATTTACCCCCAAAACGTTTATCACACACTCACTTTTTGGAGCTCGATCGTAGTCAACCGGCCATGCAGTCCACTCGATTCTCTTCCAACTAGTTCTAATCACTTTCAAACAAAAGACTCTCTCTCTCTCTCTCTCTCTCTCTCTCTCTGTTGTCTCCAACATCCCTCCCTTGACCAATCGTTGACCCTCTCAAAATGGGCGGCAACTGCAGCTCCTCCGCCGCCGCCGGCGACTCCTCCGATCCCCGCCCCTCCAACGGCCACGTCCAAGTCCTCCCCCCAAATGCCGCCCCTCCCAAACCCTCTCCTCCCTCCACCGCCGCCGCTCCCATCGGCCGCGTCCTCGGCAAGCCCATGGAGGACGTCCGGTCCACCTACACCTTCGGCCGGGAGCTCGGCCGCGGCCAATTCGGCGTCACCTACCTCGTGACTCACAAAGAGTCCAAGCAACAGTTCGCCTGCAAATCCATCGCCACACGAAAGCTGGTCAACCACGGCGACGTGGAGGACGTCCGCCGTGAGGTCCAGATCATGCACCACCTCACCGGCCACCGCAACATCGTCGAGCTCAAAGGCGCCTACGAGGACCGCCACTCGATCAACCTCGTCATGGAGATCTGCGCCGGCGGCGAGCTCTTCGATAGGATCATCGCCAAGGGACACTACTCGGAGCGCGCGGCGGCGAATCTTTGCCGGCAGATGGTGACGGTGGTTCATTACTGCCACTCCATGGGGGTGTTCCACAGGGACTTAAAGCCTGAGAATTTCTTGCTGTTGAGTAAGGATGAGGACTCGCCGCTCAAGGCCACCGATTTCGGACTCTCCGTCTTCTTCAAGCCCGGTGAGGACTTTGACAATTCAGTTATTATCATGGAAATAAATGTTATAGCTTTAGTTCATTAATCATTGATCAATGCTGGTTGCGATTTCGCCATTGCTTGTGTTTGTTTTAGTTTCTAGGTTAATCAGCTGAAGTTGAGTACTCAAACGGAGAAATTTATGCCCGTAATTGCGTATTGTTCATGACTTGTATTACTCTTTGGAGAAATCCTACAATGCATATCATTCTCTAGATCATGGATCACAATGTTACTAGTCATTTGTCAATAATTAGTCTTGTGGCTTCAACTTTTAATTTTATTGTATGTGACGTGGAAAGTTGAGAACTTTTAATCCCCTTTGTTTCCAAGGAGTAAACTTTATAGTCTTCTTTGAGTGCAGGAGATGTATTCAAGGATCTCGTGGGAAGTGCATATTATGTTGCTCCTGAAGTGCTGCGCAGGAGATATGGAGCTGAGGCTGATATTTGGAGTGCAGGGGTGATACTATACATTCTACTTAGTGGGGTTCCACCATTCTGGGGAGGTATGACTTCTATTGCCAGAAAATGTAGAATTTGGTTCGGTTCTTGTTGATACGTTCCTTAAAGTTGTAGTTCTTTTTAATTTTAAGTTCTCAAAGTTGCTTCGTGGTAATTTAGAGGCACTCTTCAGTTTCACTTTCTTTCTTATGCAGAGAATGAACAGGGTATTTTTGATGCTATTCTTCGGGGTCACATTGACTTCTCATCTGATCCTTGGCCTTCTATATCTAGCAGTGCTAAAGATCTTGTGAAGAAAATGCTTCGAGCTGATCCAAAGGAACGACTAGCAGCAGTGGATGTTTTAAGTAAGTTAGTTATAAAAGTATTACTTGTTTCTGTTTCCTTAGGTTTGCAATTACGCTACATTTTCATCAGTCCCCTGGTGTCTTTCCTTCTATATCCTCCATCTTTCTTTTCCCCAATACCAGAAACACAATTAGATGAAAGAAATTTCACCAGGTCGTGTGAATTTTAATTTATGTAAAAGTAGGCACTGTGTTGCAGAGTTTATAGGTGGTATCAGGTTCTAGGATTGATGAGTTATATGATCATCTTCATGGCATCATTTTAGTGTGAGAGATGATGCTAGTGATGACAGTCTTGCCCAAGTTTTCTACCCTATATATAAATTAGGAGGGGAATCACTGGCTGACAGCATCTCCTTTCGCCCAACTTGATTTAAAAAAAAAACAAGACAGTGGATACATAGATGTGTAAAAGCTGTGGATGAATTAAAAAACCAATTGAAGAGCTCAGTTTGAATGGTTTGAATATATTTTCGAGTCATTTGGAATCGGTACTGTTATGGAAAGAGGTTTGGCCCTGCCGTAAACGAAAGAAACATTTCATCTGTTACCCCATCTATGCATTAGAGTTAGTATTTGGTTTATAATATCAATGAAGCTTACTGCTCCTTATATAATGCAGATCATCCATGGATGCGAGAAGATGGTGACGCATCTGATAAACCTCTTGATATTGCTGTTTTATCTAGAATGAAACAGTTCAGGGCAATGAACAAACTCAAGAAAGTTGCATTGAAGGTGAGAACATCTTTGTTTAGTATCAATGACATTGTCCTCATTCATGGACCGTGATTTGTGCATGCTGCTGTGTAGCCGAAGTCATTAGATTAGAAATACAACATCATTGGTCTTCTTTTGGCAACTAAGTGTGCAGTTAAATTATGCTTCCTATCAATGTTTCAGGTAATTGCAGAAAATCTTTCTGAAGATGAAATTATAGGCTTGAAGGAAATGTTTAAATCAATGGACACAGATAACAGTGGAACCATTACATATGAAGAGTTAAAAGCAGGCCTTCCGAAGCTGGGTACCAAGCTTTCTGAGTCTGAAGTGAGACAATTGATGGAAGCGGTAAATATTTCTCTTCCTCTCACTCTTAATTAGTCAATGTACCTTGAGCTTCATGATCGCAGCGTCTTTGGTAATTTTAGTCTGAAGAAACATGATGATACAAAGATAAAAGAAAGAAAAAAGTTTAGAGAGAACACAACACCTGTCCTCTTGCTTACTTTTTTTTCTTCCTAATATCTATGATGTTCTTATGAATATGTACTGAGAATATAATAGTACCTGTGATTTTCTTATGAATGTGTACTGGGAATATTTCGGAAAAATAGTAGCATCATCTTCTTATTGCATCACTCATTGTAAAGTTTAATTAATTAAAACCATCCGCTTTGTGGCTGCTTCAAACATGACATATTATGTCCATGTGCACACATAATTTGAATGATCGATTTTTATTCGACAAATTTCACATTCTTTGATTGTTTCAGGCTGATGTGGATGGAAATGGAACGATTGACTACATTGAGTTTATAACCGCAACTATGCACATGAACAGAATGGATAGAGAGGACCATTTATACACAGCCTTTGAGTATTTCGACAAGGACAAGAGCGGGTGATAATTCATTTCAAACACTAGTTATAGCAATCATTTTTTTTCTTCCTGTTATTCATATGAATATTGCTGTAAGTCTATTCCAGCCACCACTACTGAGCGTTGTCTTTTTTTTTTTTTAACCTCTGGTTTTAGGTACATCACAATGGAAGAATTGGAGCAAGCACTTAAGAAGTATAATATGGGCGATGAACAAACGATTAAGGAAATCATTGCAGAAGTCGACACTGACCTTGTATGTTTATTCTCTCTATCTTTGGGTCTGCACTCTTCTCCAATATGATTTTCAACATCATATGGAGGAAAAGGCTTTGTATTTCTGCTTGTGGTGTTGTTTAGACATAAAGACTATTGTGGATAAGTACTGGGTAAGGGGCATGAAAAAGTTACATGTTTTAATCAAACAAACCAGCAAAGTTTCAAACGATGAATCTATTACTAGAAATAATTTATTTTGCATGGAGGTAAAGACGTTTATGAAAGCTGGCCACTCCACCTCTTATTCTTAGGTCAGAAATCGTATCAGCTGACAGTTATCATCAAAACTTAATGTTAAAAAAATAACCTAGCAGGGTACTGCACTTGTTCTTATTTCTATCTGGTTTTTAAAAATCTACATGTTTCATGTTAAATGCTTCTGTCATGATTAATGTTAAAAAAAAAATTTCTATTTGCAGGATGGAAGGATCAACTATGATGAGTTTGTTGCCATGATGAGGAAAGGAAATCCTGAGTTGGTCACAAACAGAAGGAGAAAGTAAACTAAACAGAGAACTGTTTTGCTAGCTGAAGCGGAAATTTTGAGGTGACACCTCAGAGATGTTATGCTCTATACTAGTTTAATTGCTTGGGATTGCTAAAAGTCGTACACGTGCCGTCTGTCGGAAGATGTGCTCACTTTCAGTTATTTGGAGGATGATTCATCTATTCGGCCTTGTTTGGTACACGGAAAGGAAAGTGGTTCCTTTGTGGTTCCCATGGGAAGGGAAAGAGCGGGGAATGAATTTCCCAAGAGCTTCCGTTCCAATGTTTGGTATCACAAGGAAAACCATGAGAAAGTTAGAAGTTTATCAACTAAATTAATAAAATATTATGCTGTGATAGATGTAGGGAAAGAATGGAAAATCACATTGTGGAAGGAAAAACTCCCCCCCCCCCCCCCCAGTATTTTCCAAAACTGTTTCGTTTCCATTGGTATTTCCAAACGTAGGAAAGAAAGTAAGAACCCAACTTTTCTTTCCTCGAGCTTCCGTGAACCAAACGACGCCTGTATAAAGCAGATTTCTTCAGTAATTATGCCTTGCAATATGAGTTCTCTAACACGGCTCCATGAATGCAAGTACTGTAGTACGGCTTGCCCCTTTATTGGCTGTTTCATTACAGAAGGAGATTTGTGGCCTTCTCTTTTTACAACAATGCCAATACGGCAGTAACAATGCAATAGAAATAAAATTTTCTTCCTTCCATTTTATATTTATCTCAATAATTCTCAGTACATGGGAGGTGGCGTGAAGTTGAGCCTCCGAAATTGAATCAGAAACAAGCTGGTATGGAAATAAGCAATGTATTTGGATACGAAAGATTACAATATTGATCCTCGTAACTAAACAATTCATCTTAAGCTTTCGTTACAGCTTTGGTGCGAACCAGACCTTACTATGTTTTTGTTGAAGACCTTGAGTGAGCTGGTAGAGTGTCCTGTCAGCCAAGTTATAAACACCAATCCTATCATCCTCTTCATTAGTGAAATAGATGCAGTTCCCACTTCCAATTAGGGTTTTCGCTCCTATGTCGCCTATAAAGATTGCTTGCTCTCCGAGGTCATCTTCATGATCAAAGTAACCGGAATAATCCAGTATACGAATACTTTTATCTACCTTACACTTCAACACCGAAAATGAAACCTCTCCGTTCCAATTTCTATCATCAACTCACCACTGAAGGAAGTGGTCAAAGAAAAGGATGGATTGTGCATGGACCTCGTGTGGTCTTCAAGAGGTCCAACAATTAACAACTCGCCCTTGAAAGCATTAGCCTTGTCACTTCCACAGTGAGATTGAGAAAGAACCTCTATGGCCGGATCAAACACATGTACAGCGTCGATCCTCCTTCCCACCGTCACATATAACCCTCCCTCATGGAAGTGAAGGTCAGTGAAGCCATAGCCACTGTCTTTGGGCGCCGGCTATGTTCTGCAATTATCAACCAAGGCCGAAAGAGCAGGAACAATATGGAGCCCTGTCCGGAATGCCTGCTGAATAGGGAAGAGATTGCATGATGCGTGGAAATTGGGTTGCCAACCATCGAGTGGTTACACTTCTCCAACATGAACAAACAGCACCAAAAGCTAATTCTTGAGGAAGATGCTCGGACCATCTGTCGTCTGCGTTACTGATACAGTGATATTGTCACCCAAATATCACAAACCCAGAAAAGCACCATTCAACTCAAATAAAGATAAAAAAGAATTCAAGTACGGCGAAACAAATCAAGACAGTAATCGCCACAGATAGTCAAGTAATTAAGAGAATTTTCGTTTCTTTTTTTCAAGAATCTTACCAACTAGTCTTCTAGCCTCCCAGGTAAGGGGGCTTTAGGAAAAACAAAAAATGAGGATTGAAAGTTTGGTAACGAACCAAAAAAAAAAAAGGAAGGGGCATTCAACAAGAAAGATAACGAAAATAAGGAAATTACAAGCGGGACCCAGCGAAAATCCCGGCGGCAATGACCCGCCAGATTTGGTTTCCAGCTCTCCACTCCGACCCATCCCAATCCCAATTTCACTTCCCATTTTCTTCTTCTTTTCTTTTAATCCCTAATTTATTTGCTTCAGCTCCAAAGTCCCTGGTTCACTGAGCCGATCCCGGAACCTCCATCCCCGCCTGGCCATGGTGAGTTCTCGATTCCATTCCTAATTTTCTTACTTAACTGATCAAAAATACAAATTTATATATCAATTATGGGCATGTCCACCACGGTCAGAGGTTTGAAATTCATTGGCACTGTGTTGTTGTGTGTGTTATAACAGGTTGACAGTAGAGGCCAAACCAGGCGAATTCTCCGTTCGGCTTATCGGAGTTTCGGTCTGGTGTTTGGTGCATTATGCATTCCACCGTTATATGTTTACCAATGTGCCTTCTCCGCAGGATTGGTCAATCACCAATCCGAGGATGTTGTCTTTGGCGTGTTCTCCGTTATTTTCTGGACTATGACCCTGACATCGTTTATTAAGTACGCCGGTTTCGTGTTGAGCGCCAATGATAATGGTGAAGGTGGGAGAGAGCTTTTTTGTAATGATGTCGTTGTGTTTGAAGTTGGTTTGTGGTTTTTTTTTTTGTTGGGGTGTGATGTTTGGGTTGTACATTTTTGCAGGAGGGGTTATTGCGTTGTATGCTTTGCTGTGTAGAAATGCAAAGTTGTGTTTGATACCTAATCATCAAGTGGCTGATGAGGAGATCACTACTTATCGTTACCCCGGTCATTCCAGTTGTCACACTCCCAATTCGCCGTTGAAGAGGTTTATTGAGAGGCATAAAAGTGCGAGAACCTGTTTGCTTGTGCTGGTTTTGTTTGGAGCCTGTATGGTGATATGTGTTGGTATCCTCTCCCCTGCCATTTCGGGTGAGTGCTCTTTGGTTTGAGCTGTTTTATTACTAGTGTGGCTTGTACTTGATTGATTTTTAGACATGAGTGAGTGGTTTGTTGTGATGTTTGCGATATCTTCAGTATCGTGTGCTGATAAATGTAAGATTTCTTGCAGTTCTTTCATCTGTTGAAGGCATAAAATTTCAAGCAAAGAATATCCATAATGGTTAGTGTTTCTTGGCAACAATAGAATGTATCCATACATAAATCATACAAAGGGTATTCTTATTTACAAGTATTTTGCTCAGTTGCGGAATTTTTTCGCTCCTGCTCCAAGTTTCAAAGTTCTATTATTATACAATTGTAGCATCTCATGTTTTATAAGTAAGGTTGCATGAGCACTATCATGAAGCTATTAGATAGAGAGTAACCTTTAGTAAAACCATAAACACCTATTGCCGCCTATGCTGCTTTGCTGTATACTGGAAACACACAATATGCTTTTCCAGTTTCTAACACTTCTACACAATTGCAGGTGTGGTGGTGCTCATTGCGTGTATTTTATTAGTTGGCATTTTTATTTTGCAACACCGTGGTTTCCACAAGCTGGGTTTCATATTTTCTCCCATTATGATCCTCTGGATACTGCTGATTGCTGGTGTGGGAATCTACAATATAATCAAGTGGAATCCAAGCATATATCAGGCTCTTTCTCCATTTTATATTTACATATTTTTCAAGAGAACAGGGAGAGATGGCTGGATTTCTCTTGGAGGAATAATTTTATGTATTACTGGTAAGCATACCAATTAAACTTGTTTGTTCTATAACTTTTGCTTCTCATAATTGCCTAATTGTTTTTGTCAATTGCAGGAACTGAATATATGTTTGCTGATCTTGGCAACTTTAAAACAAGACCAATGCGGGTATGCAACCACTAATTCTAAATTAGGTCAGCTGTTCATATTAACCTTGGAATTTGTTTTTTGAAGTCGTGAACAGATTATAATATTTAATTATTTTATACAATTGACTACTTGGATTATCTAGCACTCTACACTTCATAAATTGGTTCTCGTTCTGCTGTTATGTGCTGACCAATAAGTCCATTCAGTTTTTACTCTGCTAACTTATTTTCTATTGATGTTACTCTACAACTTTACTCTAGCTTAGAAGTTTCTAAATATGCTTTTAATCTGTATCAGTATTGGTTTAAGGTTTTAAGGTCAAGGGAACCGCTAACTGTTGCTATGTGCAGGTTGCATTTTCTTGCGTCATATATCCATGTCTCGTACTTCAATATATGGGACAAGCTGCATTTCTTTCAAGAAATCTATCTGTGGTGTCTATGAGCTTTTATGCTTCTGTGCCAGGTAAGCTTCTATCAATTGTAAAAGGATGTTTCAAAGGATTAATCACTGTCGTGTACTTCTTCTACGCATTTACTCTTCTAGGAATCATTATTAGTAGGCTTTAAGAATTCTCATTTCTTGTTTGTAGCTCCACTAATTTGGCCTGTGCTTGTGGTTGCACCTCTTGCCGCCATTGTTGCCAGTCAACCTGTTATCTCTTCCACATTCTCAGTTGTAAAGCAATGTCATGCAATCCGATGTTTCCCACGTGTCAAGGTTGTTACAAACAGACGGATCCTTGGTCAGTTATACATCCCTGAGATAAATTGGAGTCTTATGATTCTTAGCCTGGTCATCACAATTGGTTTCCGAGACATAAATTACATAGGGCATGCTTATGGTATGTCATCTTCAAACAAGTGCTTTCAATTGTTATTCTTGGTTTGCCGATCAGTTTTATTCTTTATTATGTTATGAAAGTCTTGTCTTGCTTTCTTAATGGCAGGGATTGCATTTTTGGCTGTGACAATCATAACTACGTGGTTGACATCACTAGTCATCAACCTTGTTTGGAACCAGAGTTTCATCCTTTCTCTTTTATTTAGTTTACTTTTTGGTTCAATGGAAATCATTTACCTTTCATCTTCGCTTATGAAAATATTCAAAGGTGGATGGTTTCCCCCTGTTTTCTCTGCAATCTTCTTGGTGGTTATGTATGTCTGGCAGTATGGTATGAGGAAAAAGTATTCATACGACCTGCATAATAAGGTTTCAATGAAGTGGATACTCACTCTGGGTCCTAGTCTAGGGATTGTAAGGGTCCCTGGGATTGGCCTCATCTACACTGAGTTGGCTACTGGAGTCCCATCAACATTTACTCATTTCTTAACCAACTTACCAGCATTTTACCAAGTGATTGTCTTCGTTTGCATCAAAACTGTTCCTGTTCCTTATGTGCCCCAAAAAGAAAGGTTTCTAATCGGTAGAATTGGTCCCAAGTCTTATGGAATGTACCGCTGTATGATTCGGAATGGGTACAAAGACGTATTTAAGAGTGGAGACGACTTTGAAATTGACCTTGTGATGAGCACAGCAGAGTTCATCCAGATGGAAGCAGAAGGTTCTGAAACATCAGAAGGGTCTGTGGATAAGCGTATGGCAGTTGTGAGAACATCTGGGAAGTTTGGCACAAGATTGGTGATGTCACAATCATCTGACCCCGGAGAAAGCAGCAGTTCAAGTCCTTCAGCCCTTGTGGGCAGCTGCAAGTCACAGGTTCTGCAAGATTTACAAGCCACATATGAGAAAGAAGCACCAAAGCTCAACTACTGGCGGCGGGCTCGGTTTGGGTTGCTGGATACCAAGTACAAGGATCCGCGTGTGCGGGAACAGCTGTTGGAACTTGTGAATGCAAAGCATGCTGGGGCAACATATGTAATTGGTCACTCTTATCTAAAGGCAAAGTATAGTTCATCGTTTTTAAAGAAGTGTGCTATCAACATTGCGTTCTCTTTCCTGCGTAAAAATTGCCGGTCGCCTGCTGTCGCCTTGAACATCCCTCATATTTGTTTGATTAAGGTGGGTTCCAACTATATTGTGTGAAGCAAGCCTCTGGTGGTGCATCTTCTGAGAATGGATATGAATAGTTTGGCTGCAAATATTGCACTAGTGGCTGCTCTATCCTTAGCCTCAACCACTTGTTGTGTGTGAATAGTTTCAGATTCTTGGTGTTGGAAGATAATGATGCTCAGTTGGCATAAGCATACAGGGGCAAAGTATATCAGTCACAAGTTGGTGTTCCTATTGCTTATTAAGAGATTCTGAATAATTGAGTGCTTGCCAGAGATGTGCAGTCTGTCCTTTTGGAGCAGGATTATTATTGGTACGGTCGAAATTCAAGTCACTTAATAATAGTTTCCCTGAAAGTGGTAATTTTCTTTACCACTATAATTTTTTTGTTGCCCTAGAAGTGGTAAATTGTTTTTTGTAAACCAAAATTCAGGTTGGTTTACTTGTTAGACATAGCATTGGATTCTTATCGCTGCTTCTTTCTTTCTTTTCTATTTCCTATGAAATGAGATGCAGAGTAGGCTTGTCAACATTACAGACAATTGGGGTCTGTGTAATTCAACATTCATTGCAAAAGAAATTCATGGATGTTCATTGGTATCACCTTCTCCTTTACAGTTCAATTTGATGTGGATGTTGAAATGCTATTTGTTTGCTCTGACATTCTTGATGTTGAGATTTTTTGATCAAGTTCCATCCGACTTCACTGACCTTCACTGATTTATATAGGGAGTTGTGCATTTTGAGAACTGCCCAAGTGCTTCTTAAAAGAGGAAAATGTGGAAAGTTTTTATGAAGATTAGCATCTTTGGAGTAAAATCTTAAATATATAATGTACAAAAAAAGTGATTATGAGTATAAAGATACGTATTAAGTCGAACCTCTCAAGTGCTTTTAAAAAGAAAAAAATGTGGAAACTTTTTTTATGAAAACTAACATCTTTGGAGTAAAATCTTAAATATATGAAGTATAACAAGAGTGATCGTGAGTTTATGATACGTATTAAGTCGAACCTCCCATGATATTTCTATCATCATAAATTTGTGGATTGCACAAATAAATATTGCCAATCTCTTGAAAGACAAGCCATATCACAAGTCCCCTTGTTATAGGGTAAGCAAGAGCAACCACAAAATCATGTGCTCAACTTGAGAAGGAGAAGTTGGGTTGTGATTACTACAACCCTAAAGCCTCTACCATATTTCCTTATTAGTCTATTCTCCCTCAAGTCCAGCCAAATTAATCCTGGTCAAAGTAGAAGAAAAATAGCTTCCTGGAGAAAAGAAAACCAAAATGCATATTGAAATCATGTTTATCGTTTATTTCATGGACACCCTATTAGGCCAAATGCAATTATCCACCAACTACAAATTTCCCAGCATCTCTAGTTGAAAAGAGTGTGAAAACACCCCCAGAAATCCCAAGGAATTACCCATGAAGCCCCTATAAGACCAAGACTAGCACCAAATCCCAAACTTTCTTTCTCTTCCCCAAAAATCCCTGTTACACTCCCCAAGAATTTCCCAGTAGTTCCTTTTCTCATATCTGAGAATTGGATAAGCTCCTCTACTCCACCTCAGCCTTCAGAAAAAAAAAAACCAAACACAACTCAACCCACAGACAAGAAACAACTCCAACCAAAGTCACATCTATGTTAAGTTTCTGATGTGAAAACTGTTTGGGGGGCTTAATTTGGAGATTACCACCATGTTGAGCTCCACTTGCTCTCACTCCCTTCTCCGCCGCCCTTTCCTCCCCTCCTCTATCCCCAGAGCCCGGGTCCCGACCCGCCCCGGTGGTGGCCCGTATCCAATTTCCCGGAGTTTCAGGATCTCCGAATCTCATTCCCGGCCTTCCAACACTGTAACAAACTCGGCCCAAATTCAGTTTTTGTTTTCATACTTATGATGTCTGATAAACTCTTAACTTTATGCATGTTTTCGGGGGGTTTTTTTTTGTGCAGAGGTGGACGAGGATTTCTTGCTTTAGGCAAGAGGAGTCCTCGTCGGAGAGCCCGAAAGCTGAGTATATAGGACACTTGGTGCCGGAGGAAGTAGTCAAGCCGGAGTTTGATGGTGCCAAGGAGGTCAAGAGGGACTGGGGATTGGCTCTGAAAGAGGTGATTTTTTTTCGTGTTTTAATACTTCAACTTGATGAATGTGTTGTGTTTGGGGATGTTTAGTAATGGTTGAATGTCTGGTGGGTGCTGTTGAGTGAAGGTTCTGGGTATTAAGCTAGCTTGTTTAGGTGGAGACAACACTTGATTGAGATTATTAGGTGTGATGGATTTGGGTTGAAGGTTGGGTTTTGGAACTGACTGATTGATCCATCTGCATAATATGTGTGGTAGGTAAAGTTAGTAGTTATATATGTGATAGGATTATAGTTTGAGGTAATGATTTGACTTGATATCTGAGAGGCAAGGGTTAGGCTGATTTGGCATGTTCAGGAGCTGTACCATTTATTGGCTTAGAGCTCTCTGCCTTTCCAAGTTACAGTTTATTTGCACCTTATTTGAGTGATGAACTTCAGACTCTTAATGTGCGAATGAAAATTTTGCACTGTTTTTACTGAAACTATGATTAGTATTCTTGCTGCTTACCTCATTGAATAGTAAACATGTAGAGTAGATTGGCTGAATGGTGGGGCTTATGTATCCAGCAAACTAGACGGGTCTATATTTTGGATATAAAAACTTATCATCGTTTTAGATTTATGATTAATATGGTTATTAAGACATTAATGTAGATATTGAAAGGTGATCTCATTTTTACTAGCCAGGATCTAAGTTCAATTTCTTTGTCATTAGGCCACCCTATGAAGTGAAATTAACTGGTCTATCAACTTAGTTGTTTATGTGAGGATGGAAAGTTGTTATCATTCTGACCGGAGAATCCCTGTAGATAACTAATTGTAAACACAGTCGCATCAAGGTTTTAATTGTTAAAGGTATTAATTTCAGGCTGCAGATGCAGTGTTTAGGGCAATAAACAGTCGGTGGAGTGTACCATGGACAGCAGAAACCATATTGCAGGTAAGTACTCTTCACTTTAGTTACACATATTGTGTTGAAACTTACAGTTGTATAGGATTAGAAGATGATCAGTGATAAAAAAGAAGGAAAAAAAAAGCTGCCTATATTTATCATTTTCTTGTAGGGTGAGTTGTTAATGAAGGAAAATTAAAAAAAAAAAGGATAAAAAAAGCATCATGAACTGTGATAGTTTGCATCTAGTACCAGAGAATGACTCTTTCATTTCTTCTTATGAAAAGTGACTTGTTGTGGAATGTAATGTAATATGCGCTGGAGCTAATAGCGATGGAAACTGGAGAAGCCAAACTTATGAATTACACTGGTTAATGTGATACATGTTATGCAGGTTATGCTACTCTGGGTTTTTGCTTTCTGGTTCATAGGTTCTTGGATGGTACCATTTGCAGCTCACCTGGCTGGTTTCAACAGGGAATCATTGACATTTAGAGGTCAAGCCTTATTCAGCCTAGTGACTGATGTAACTGAAGGGCTTGCTGGTATTATGATCCTTCACCGCTGCTTATCTCATTTCCGTCCACTTCCTCCAGATTGGTTTAAATTTAGCTTGAAAGGAACATGGCAGATAGATGTTGTGTTGGGATGCCTTATGTTTCCCCTTGTCAATCGGCTATCGCAATTCAACCTCAACCTATCACCACTCTTGCCGTCCACGCCTGTCACGATATCAAGTGTGGAGCAATCAATTTTGGCGCGTGATCCAGTGGCAATGGTACTCTATGCAATAGTAGTTTCAGTGTGTGCGCCCGTGTGGGAGGAGATTGTCTTTAGAGGGTTTCTACTCCCTTCGTTGACCAAGTACATGCCTGTGTGGTGTGCAATATTGGTGAGTGCAGTTGTCTTTGCTTTAGCGCACTTCAATGTACAGAGGATGCTACCGCTTGTGTTCCTTGGGGTGGTGATGGGTGCTATATTTGCACGGTCAAGAAACCTATTACCATCGATGCTGTTGCACAGCCTTTGGAATGGCTTTGTATTTTTAGACTTAATGAAATAAAACCCAAGACCTGCACTTGTGATTCATCATTCATCGGACGAACCATCCAGAAAAAAGCCTCCCAAGTGGTTCAAATTCATCTCAAGGATTGGAGGCCTTGTGCCGACCACCCAGTTCTGTGCCATTACTGTCGATCTGGAGCCAGTTGAAGCCCACTAACTTAATGTGAAGTCACAGGGATTCTTTGAAATTCAAATCCTTTATCAAGAGGATCAGCACGATTCTTTGTTCATATGTATAATGGATAAGGGAGTTGAAGAACGATTCTTTGGTGCGACTGTGTTTACAATTAGTTATCTACAGACATTAATTTATAGAGGCATGGCTGGCTGCCCGAGTATAAAAATTAATAAGTAGGTAGCGCTGCCCATTGTGATGAAAATTGTTGTAATGTACTTGCCAAATACAGTTATACAACGAGTAGTTACTAACTGGAAATTGGAATTGGAATTGACATTAGTTTTTTCTAGTTGCTTAGTAGCAATCATAATGCACAACCCCAATTGTAATGCTTCTTTGGTCGAGAACTTGGTTACTGTATCCAAACGCGTATTGAGAATCTATAATACACAGTATACAAAATGATTGTCAATCGCATCTCTCATGCTAGCGTAGGGTTATTGCCCCAGTGGCGTCTCCATTGTTATATAAATACTTTGTTGAGAGGGATTCTAACAACAAGTCAGGATGGCGGAGTGGTCTAACGCGCCAGACTCAAGTTCTGGTCCTCTAACGAGGGCGTGGGTTCAAATCCCACTTCTGACATTTTCTTTTTCTTTGCAATTTTTATATATACAAATATTTTTCAGTCCTTATCTTCCTATCCACTTCTACACATGCTCTAAATTTCAATACTGTGAAGTGTGAATCAAGAATCAAATGAGGGAGGGACAGAGAGCTCATTGAAGGTTCAAAACTCAAAAAGTATAAATAAGCGAGCTAGGAGGATCTACGTGATTTGAGAACGACGTAGAAGTGGTTCATACTTCTTTTTTTCGATTACAGAAAGACGACATGAAGTCACCACATATAGAGTTGCAGTTGCACCATGCAGATCGACACCACGAATCTAGCTCAAGCTATATATATATATATCTACCTAGGCGTCAAGCTGCAGCTACTTGCAAAGTTGCAACATGATCCATCTGTTATATATCACGTGCAATACAGCAGCCGGCGTTTTCTTATATTCTGCCTACAGAACTTGACCTCATGCTTGCAGCTTGATTATGCTGCTGGTACTGATTCCCAGATTATATAGAATCTGCTTGCTTTCAATATCGATCTCTATCTAATTCGGGAGAAGGTCAGTTATATATATATATGGTAAAACTAAGTTATAAAGAGGCCTTTCTATCCTCGCCAAACAAGATCAGCTAAGCCTACTTGTAGTTGTGACTTGTGGGCGTACCAGTGGCGAACACAGTTGCAAATCCCATCAAGATTATGATCGTACGTTCGCCATCACAAGCTTAGGTTATCATGCATTGCATGTCTTCTGTCTGGCCGATTTGCAAGGAGGCCTAATTTTTGCTATATTTGTTTGCCAGTATATTTGTTAGCCTATACTCTAAGGCCGCAGCATAATGAACTATGTAACCCCTCTCTCTCTCTCTCTCTCTCTCTCTCTCTCCATGTAATTTCATAATTAAGCTGTCGATCACCGTTGGTTTGATTTGATGTAATGCATGCACAGTGACTGATTTAAGATTGAAATGGCACTAGAGCTAACTTTATGCGAAGCGCAAAAAAAATTTCACCTTATATTAGGTATGTCGATATTTGTCATCAGAATGAAACTGTTTCAAATTAATCTATATACACCTCTGTTTTATCTTTCATTATGTATCTATCTCGTCTGATGTTAATTAATAAACTTCACTACTTTGATTCTAATTTCCAAATAAGCAAATAAAATACTCAATCTTTGATCATAGTCACCAACCATTCTGTAACAGAAAGTACATACTAACACCTAATTTCAATTCCAAATTTCTAATTATTCTATATCAATACTTTAACCAACAAACCCATATACCCAAAATTCCAAATCATTCCAAATCAAATCAATCATTTCATAAGCTAAATTTTGATTCAATTTTGAAATAGATTAGAGGAAAAGAGCTAAACCTGTGACTAGTCCAGAGCTTTAACGGGGAAGTGGAAAACGGCGACGGGCAATGGCGAGTGGCGAGTGGTGACATGTAGACTTGAACGAGAACTCGAGAAGATGATTAGAAGAAGAGGCTGAAGAGCAGATCAGCAGAAACAGACGAGAAAATCTTCAGAGATTGAAAGAAGAAGACGCAAAAGTGTAAAAGACAGAGAGAGACCCGTGCTGATGTTTAATTTTTTTTAATAAAGGATTGAGTTTTTTAATCTGAGTTTTTTTTTCACCTGGGTTCCAACTCAATCAAGCCAGAGCTGATCTGCATGCATCATGTATGTATTTAACCAAGTGTAAAAGGTATACCCGAAGTAAATTTATAAAATTCAGATAAAATTATCGATATATCCGTTGACATCGTAGAAGTCGCATGTCCATAGCTAGCTAGCTAGCTGCAGACGAACACGAATGTTGTTTTGTACATTCCCTGCTTCAACCCATACATTCAGCATGTGCCCGAACAAATCAATTCACCGGAACCGTCTAACGTAAGGGAGTATTCGAAGGTATACTGAGGCGGGTCCTGTCGTCGGACAGTGGATCGAGATAGGTGTCCAAATGAAAAGAGGTGCAGGTGCAGTTACCGGAGATGGATTCAAAGATACACTCAGCGACTCAGAGCTTGGTGATATTGAAGCTTATCCTCTGACGTCTTCCCATTTTGGGCACGTCAGGCTGCAACCAACACCCACACTATTCAGTTTTCGATGTTCGTAAACTAGTTGCACCCACCCAGCTAGCAACATGTAGAGACTGCACGCTCCAGCGGCTCCACTAAAATGGATTTCCTTGATGACCTAGACAGTTAGTCAGAATGAAACACTTAACAAAGGGAAGTGAAAAAGAAAAAAAAACCAATAAGTGAAAACCTACCAATAACCAGAATTATTTTCAATCAAAAAGAAGTCTATCATAAATAGTAAGAATACAAAAGTCACATAGTAGTTATTTTTTGAAGAGTAACACAGTTTACTTAGATTAAGGTATAATTATTCAATTGCTACGCTAAATTCAGTCTTAATATGCGTCCAAATTTTAAATTTAAAGTTGTTTATAATATTATCGGTTTGCTGATAACATGACTAGTATACAAAAATGTTACCTATTGAGACATTCTATTCAATCTCATAAATTATGTAAAGTAATTTTAATTGATTCTATTCTTCATATAATTAAACTAAATTTTTCTAAAATAACGAACACACCAACCATTAGACTGAAATTTCAATCACATATCGAGTGTCACCCTTAAGTTTTTGAGTCGATATAAGCTTGATTATCTAGAGGTGGGGTCGGTACGATACCTAACTTATTTTTGTTTATACCATTTATCAACTAGTTCTAATAGGTAAAGAGAAAATTGTTACCCTTATTAATATAACTAACTATATTTGGTTTGGTTGGTAGGTATTGGTATAGTTTTATTTAGCTCAATATTGCCAGCTCAATACCTCTAAAAATATCGCCTTTCGGTCAATATTTTAGATAAAACAATAAAAACATTTTTTCAATTAAAAATGAATGAGAGCTTATATTCATACCTCATAAAATAGTATTTTGATCTCCTAACATTTTTGGAATTTTAAAATCATTTTTTGGCCCTACTAGAAAATTGCATATATGCAAACCCTATCTTTAAAGTTTAATTACCAACCTAGATCTTTGCTTCTTTCTTGACAACATTAATGGAATAAGTACGTTTAATTTGACTCTATTAAGAGGAAATCTCTAGATAAATTCATATTCTAATATAAATTTAACACAGTCATCTCTTTGTATTTCATACCTACATGAGATGCAATTAAGAAAGAGGTACATATAGGGAACGATACCTACATGAGCTAATACCCAAGAATCAAATGTATTTTCTTCTCAGAGATTCAAGTTTCAACAAAAATCATGGTCATTGCTTCAAATTAAGTCAATATAATTCTTTTGAATCCGAAACACTTCACAATGAACAATAATTAAGGTAAAAACCATGAAAAAGAAGAAGAAGAAAGATAAAGATAAATACGGAAATGTAAGGAAAACCATGAAAAGAGAAGAAAGATGAGGGTAAATTTGGAAATTTAAGGACAAAGTTTGAGAGAAGCTGGGAATATCATTTTGAGAGGTATAAATAGAAGCTCTAAAAAAAACTTATACTTTCTAAAAAAATCTCTTTTTAAAAATGTACATTTGATAATTGAATCTATTTATGCTCCTAAATACATAAAATTAAAATTCCGATGTTGTCAAAGAGATTTCAAATCCCCTGTTACCTAAGAAGCATGAACACGGCAATGGAGTAGCGTATCGTGTGTCGGACACGGACACGGACACGTCTAAACATGCCAAAATACGAATGGACACGCATATCCTATTTAGACACAGAATGGACACGTTCGTATCATTATCGGACATGCAGATAGACACGGTAAGTGAAACTCCCAAGCTTGCATCAATCGATTATCTTCCTCTGAAGTCCTAAATGTTTATAAGAATACTCATGATCGAAGTAGGAATTAAAAGACAACAAAACATCTGGTTTTGAAATCCATCAGGGTTTGATCATCCTAAGCGCCTAGGTTACTGGGTGCGGGGGTTTGCAATTGAGAAGGATAGATTCAAGAGAAATGGGTGAGTGAGTGTAGATCTCTTCTTCTATTTAATTCTATGTAACTGGATATATGTAGATAAAAATTTAGTGGCGACGGGTGGTTAACTGGTTATGGTGTTGAGACTAGTGACTATACAGTCTATACCAATCACCCACGTGCTTTGATTACTCTTACTAAATTTATAACCCTAAATTTTATTTATTGATTAATGGTTCTTTGACAAATTCAATAATACATATGTGATTTTATTCAAAAAAAATATAAAAATAGTGTAGCCCAAATTTATGTAAATATGTATAATATATTTAAAAATATCGTACGTATCCGTATATAATTTATAATCTACTCTTTTCTCTCTTATTAAACCAAATGTTTGCCTGCCATGTCCGTGCTTCATAGCATGTAAAAAAAGATTTCAAATCCCAAGGACCTTGAGCAATAATGAACTGCCAATCCCTCCAAAACTCGACACGTAAAGCAGTGACACATCCACCTCTCTTCTCACACACATCAACAGTTTCTCTGCCCCCTCCAAAAGCGGGAACCAACTTTCTCACCACCACTCTCTCTCCGCCGCCACTCACCACCTTTCTCCCGGCGATCCATTTCTTTCGCTTCTCACTTCACCACCCCCCAATAACATCTGAGGTTGAGAAATTTTCGCGTAACATATCTCCGGCTTGTTTTCATTCTCTGTCTGAAACCAGACAACACAAACTAAATTTCAACCCTTCTTCCACCTTCTTGTGTACCACTGAACACATCACCGTCAAACCTTTAATTGTCTCCGATACATTATCTTAGTACTCAAACCGATCCCGGGTTAAGTTTTGCTGTAAAATTTTTGGTTCTTGTGGCCAACGAAAAGCTTGCTATATGGATCAGTTTGTTTAGGCTTGTTTTGAAAAGAAAAACAGAGCGGTGAGCAAAACAGAGGAAAGATGGAGCAGAAAGGCATTCTGCTGTCGGCGTTGGGTGTGGGGATGGGAGTCGGAGTCGGACTCGGGCTGGCTTCCGGTCAGACTA
Source organism: Argentina anserina (assembly GCF_933775445.1). Taxonomy (NCBI): domain Eukaryota; kingdom Viridiplantae; phylum Streptophyta; class Magnoliopsida; order Rosales; family Rosaceae; genus Argentina; species Argentina anserina. Next base: position 7,104,795 of record NC_065876.1, read on the forward strand.
TGAGCAAATGGGCTGGAAATGAGAGCGTGGCGAACAGCGTAACTCCGGATAGGGTGGAGCAGGAGATGTTACGGCAGATCGTTGATGGCAGAGACAGCAAGGTCACCTTCGACCAATTCCCTTATTACCTCAAGTAAGTTTCGTTCTCCTACTTGGTCTGATTAAATCTACCACCACCTTGTTAATTTTGTTGTAAATATTTTTGTTATATTGAAATTTCAGTGAACAGACTCGGGTCCGGTTAACGAGTGCGGCCTATGTCCATCTGAAGAGGGCAGAGGTTTCTAAGTACACCCGGAATCTTTCTCCGGCGAGTCGGGCTATTTTGCTCTCGGGGCCTGCTGGTTTGTAACCCATGTCATTATAAACCCTATACCATTTTCATGGTGTGTCAAATTCTTATCACCTTTTCTTGTTTTGTGGGTAAATCTTGAAGAACTCTATCAGCAACTGCTTGCCAAGGCTTTAACACATTACTTCCAGGCCAAGTTGCTGCTCTTAGATGTAACAGATTTTTCTTTAAAGGTGAGTGTAAGAAATCTTTTATACTATATAGTATATTCAGATTTGTAAATGTGTACGTGTTCTGTTTCCTGCCTTAACTAATGTTTATAATGTTGATAATGTACAGATTCAGAGCAAATATGGTACTGGCAGTAAAGCATCTGTAAGTGCCTCTTAGATCATTTGAAGTTTTTTCTCGTGTAAAACTTGTCAAATGCGTTAGAATTGAATAATGGTGTTTCAGTAACAATTGCCTCCTGTGGCTTTGTGAAGTTTTACTTGTGTTTCCAAATATGAAGTGGGTGAGATGTTTAACGTGCTGAAGTTTACCGGCTTTCAAATTGGACCATGTCTTGTAGGCTTTTAAAAGGTCTACTTCGGAGATTACACTAGATCGGCTCTCTGGTCTATTTGGATCATTTTCAATTTTCCCTCCAAAGGAAGAACACAAAGGTGTTATATTATGATATGATGTTTACACAATTCTCTCTGTACATACTGTTGTATGATTCTTTACCCGGGTATACCATTCACCATGAAATCTGCTTGCAGGCACATTAAGAAGGCAAAGCAGCGGTGTGGATTTAGGATCAAGGTATATGGAGGGGAATTCTTGATGGAGTTACAGGGAAATATGGTGGTTTCAAATTTAGCGTAGATAAGGCTTTTTACCATACTTAACTTTGTATCTGCAGGGAACTAGAAGGTTCTAAAAATGCTCCAAAGCTTCGTAGAAATGCTTCTGCTGCAGCAAATATCAGTAACCTTGCTTCTCAGGGATCTCCTTCAAATCCAGGTTATTTTCTCCGACATGTATTTATAAATAATCAATTGGAGTAAGTTGTGAGTTGAAATGTTGAGGGACAGAACAGGAAGTTAATTATTTTGATCTAAAATATACTTCATACATTGTAAGAAATGTTGCATTTTCAGATTTACAAATCTGAATTTGGATTCATTGTATTGCATCAACAAAAATCATGCTATATGATGCCATTTTTCATGATGAAAGCATATGCATTTAGAAGATTCAGCTGTTCTTCCGTGTGATTCTGAATTTCTCATTAATCCTTTCGCATTTTTAGCTCCTCTGAAGCGAACAAGCAGCTGGTCTTTTGACGAAAGACTTTTGATACAGTCCCTGTACAAGGTAACTGATTGTGGTTTTTGGTCCCATATAGTGATGTTTAGCAGTCAACAACGTGCCATATACATGTTCTCTGCAGATTTTCTTCATCACGAAATTGTATGCTAAATGTTGTACTTTCAGGTCTTGGTCTATGTTTCAAAAACCACACCCATTGTGCTGTATCTGAGGGATATTGATCACCTCTTATCTAGATCTCAAAGGATATATAACTTGTTCCAGAAAATGTTGGATAAGTTATCCGGGGCTGTGCTGATCCTTGGTTCCCGAATTGTCGATTTGGATAATGACTACAGAGACGTTGACGAGAGGCTTACTGCACTTTTTCCTTACAACATTGAGATCAGGCCTCCTGAAAATGAGTCGCATCTTGTTAGCTGGAAGACTCAACTAGAGGAAGATATGAAAATGATTCTGATTCAGGATAACAAAAACCACATTATGGAAGTCCTTTCAGCGAATGATCTCGATTGTGATGATCTAGGTTCAATTTGCCTTGCTGACACAATGGATCTCAGTCACTACATAGAAGAGATTGTGGTATCAGCCGTTTCGTATCATTTAATGAATAACAGAGATCCTGAATATAGGAATGGAAAGCTAGTGATCTCTTCCAAAAGGTGAGATTATTTCTTTCCAGTAACAGTATCTCAATATATTTGTGTTGTGTGTTCTTACTAATTTTTCTGTAAAACAGTTTGTCTCATGGATTAAGTATATTCCAAGAGGGAAAGTTTGGTGGCAAAGATACAATTAAGCTTGAAGCACAGGCCGAATTTTCTAAGGTACATTTGTACTTTTGTTTGTATACTTGAGGAAACAGTACTGGTATAATGACTCTTTATTTTTTTTCCGTTAATCATAGGAAGCAGGAAGGGAAGGTGCAACTGGTGTGATTAATGAAACAAAAGCTGCAAGCACTGCACCTGAGAACAAAACTGGAGCAGAGACATTAGCTTCAGTGGTTAAACCAGAACCTATAACAACAAAATCAGAACCTTCTCCACTAAAAACAGATGCTGACAATCCAGTCCCAGCTTTTAAAGCTCCTGTAAGAAACCATTTTTTCCTTATGAGATTTATATTGATGTGCCTGAAAGCTTTTTGATAAACATATCCCTGCTTTCTGACTCAGCATACTGTGAAGGTTTATATGATAACGAATCCTGACCATTGTTCACAGGAAGTTCCCGATAACGAATTTGAGAAGCGAATAAGACCAGAGGTCATACCAGCCAATGAGATTGGTGTAACATTTTCTGATATTGGTGCCATGGAGGAGATCAAAGAATCCCTTCAAGAATTAGTCATGCTCCCACTGCGGAGACCAGATCTTTTCAATGGAGGCCTTTTAAAACCTTGTAGAGGTATATTGCTATTTGGTCCACCTGGTAGCGGGAAGACTATGCTGGCAAAGGCCATTGCTAGGGAGGCTGGAGCTAGCTTTATCAATGTATCCATGTCTACTATTACTTCCAAATGGTTTGGTGAAGATGAGAAAAACGTCCGGGCTTTGTTCACACTAGCATCCAAAGTCTCTCCAACTATCATATTTGTGGATGAAGTTGACAGCATGCTTGGGCAGAGAACACGAGTTGGAGAGCATGAAGCCATGCGAAAGATCAAGAATGAATTTATGACTCATTGGGATGGTCTCATGACTAAACAAGGGGAGCGGATCCTTGTCCTTGCTGCAACCAACAGGCCATTTGACCTTGATGAAGCAATTATCAGGCGTTTTGAAAGGAGGTAACATACCAATCACAATTGTTATTTTTTAATTGATAATATCAGTATAGTAGCAATTCGGTGGTGAATATCGGTGATACTTTTGTTAGTTCTGCATGCTGATAGTCATGTAATAAGTTCTGAAAACTTTCGCTGACAAAAAAATCTGTGTAAAATAGAATTTTGGTTGGGCTACCAACTGCAGAGAATAGAGAAATGATCATGAGGACTCTATTGTCAAAAGAGAAGGTGGATGACCGGCTAGATTTCAAGGAGCTTGCAACTATGACTGAAGGATATAGTGGAAGTGATCTCAAGGTCAGAGCATGTTAGATACGTATTTGGCTATCTGGCTGTCCATTGCATACATTGGTCTGAATTAGAAATGACTGACATATATTTATTATGTACAGAACTTGTGCACAACAGCAGCCTATCGGCCTGTGAGGGAGTTGATACAGGCAGAGAGACAAAAGGATTTGGTAAGATGATCTTTTTTCTAAGAGACTTTGGATCAGCAATAGCAACTTTGATTCAATAATCGATGCATATTATTGATTGTAGGAGAAAAAGAAGAGAGCTGCAGAAAAACAAAATCGACTAGATGCTCCTGAAGATCAAAAGGCAGAAGCCATCTCAGACACCAAGGAAGAACACAGAGAGGGAAGGGTGATCATCCTCAGGCCCCTAAATATGGAAGACTTCCGGCAAGCAAAGAGTCAAGTACGTTTACTCTCTTACTTCTTATGGGCAAGTATCTTGGAGTTTTCTCTTCATTGTCTCCCTCCCTGCCAAAGTTCATGTGTTCTACTACTCTTTCTTGCTCTCTTGGGATTCTTGTATTCCTTTTGTTTGGTAAACTGTATCATCTCTAATTCCTGTTATAATTTGTAACGCAGGTTGCAGCCAGCTTTGCAGCCGAGGGAGCGATGATGAATGAATTGAAGCAGTGGAATGACCTATACGGGGAAGGGGGGTCAAGGAAGAAGGAGCAGTTATCTTATTTCCTATGAGCTGAAGGTAGAACCTATACATTTCCTCTTTGGAATATGCCAAATCTCTCTCCCTCTTGTATGTATTACTTCCTTTTGGGTAAATTTGGTAGATACAACAGTTCCCATCCTGGAAGATATGGATAAACGAGATTGAATTTGAGGCATGAAACTTGTATTATTAAGTAGAATGTAACAATTCTGTATCAACTTGCTTGCTGTATTCTGAGATAACTGTGTGACATTTTTTTTTTCTGTTATTAGTGTTATGTATAGAAAGAAATTGTTCGGAGTTGATGTTATACATTTCGTTATCTGATTGAAGCCTTCTGTGTGGGTACAAACTATGACACAAAATGCTTCATAAAAAATGTTGAACATTTTTATTCTGGAACTCCTTCATCAGTCTTTCCATAGCTAAATTGAGAAGCATATGATATACATGCATTTCTTAGTGTCTTTCACCATTATATTTCATTATTTCTGCTCTCTTATTACATCAGATTCATCTGAAGCAAATTCAAACCATTAGGGGCACACGAGAAACGCATTACAAAACTCTGATATGGTCCTATGGACTATGATTTACCAAAACTCTGATACGAACCATGTAGGGTACGTTTTGATAAATTCCACGCACTTTCCAACGACATTCTCAGCCCAGGAAGACTTGTGCAGAAGACTTCAACAATTTTATTATTTATTTTTTTTCCGATACAAAACAAGTACTTATGCAGCAAGCAAGGGCTATTGAGGAGAACTTGCTTGTGGCGAAACAGACCGCCAAACGACTTGTCGAAATTCAAGAGCTTAATGAAAGGCTGTTAAGAGAACGGACTCTACTAAAAGAAGACCCGAGGGAATCACATGACAAGTTCCTACTGGCACTGGAAAACAACGGGACGAAGCTTGCTGAATTGCAAGAAGTAATAGAAGAAATGATGAAGCAGCAAGAGGCAAGGGATGTTACTAATAATGCAATAGCATCTGCAGAAGGTGAAATCTTATTCTTATACAACCAACGTACATTACTTATAATGATCTCTGATAGCCTACTATTACTCTAGCTAGTTTCTCAACAGATTAAGGAACCCTCTGATCAGATAAAAGCTCATACTAATAATTAACATATACACTAACTAGTTATTGTGTTTTACATAGAAAATAATAGAAAGTATATAACAAGAGTAGCTAGAACATGTTCCACGTTAATTATCTCGCCTCAAAACAGTTTAACCTCTAACAACACAATTATCTCGTTTCATTTCAGCCGTTAATTATCCGCAATGCAAAGGTACTTGAGACTATATTGTCTCTATATAACTTCCTCATTGAGCTCTATACTGTATACGTGTTCTAGAGCTGTACTTAAGACTAAAGTGAACAAAATACAATATTTCTGTATATTTCAAGGCTTATCCAACTCTTGTTGAAGAGAATTCTATTTTTGCATGATACCCCATCACACAAGGTAACTGAGTTTTTTAGGACCTGCTTGATTACTGTTTGAGGCCTCTATTATTTACTAAGCAGTAATCTTTTTGCTTAACAGATCTGAATATAACTTATATTGTGGAGCAGGGAATCATCTTGAGCAGCCTAATCTGAAGCCAATATTCCAGGACCTGTGTGAACCAGGAAAGATGATCCATCTTCGAGAGCTGAGGGGATACACATTGGAGCAGGAATGTGAGCTGGAGAAGTTGAAAATTGCTAGAATGAAAAATGCTAGAGGGCATAGAACTCTTCCGCAACATGTCCAAGCTTCATGCACGGAATCACTTCGGCAAAAAGTACGATGAAATGTACAAACTAATTCAGTGGGATGATTCTCTTCACAGACGTGTGAAGAATATAATGGAGAGGAGACGCCGTAGCATCAAAAGCAGTCGGCTTTGATGAGGGAGGAGACGAGATGAATATACAAGGGAAGGCAGCGATGAGCAATTGAAATATTGAATTGTGAAAAGCCTCCGGCATCCAAAGAATTCTTTTACTTGGTACTACCCATTTAGGGATCGATGCATGAACACACTAAGAGCAAAAGACTTGTACTGGACACAACATCACCATACATTTGAGAAGCTTAACCCAATATACAGGATACTCATTAATAGGAAATGTACTAACATGAATACCACAAATACGATTACCGGGTCTCTAATAGAAGAACATCCATGAACATGGTACCCAAATATCGTGTATAAAACAAGTAGGGAAAAATCGACAAATTCTAACACGACTGAAGGAGGATATAAGGAGCAAAGATCCTAGCCGATCATGGATGAACTTTCACAAACCCCAGCAAAACACATCTACCAAAGTCCAAATATATATCAGCAAGTAGAACCAGCTGCACCGAACCAGCCTAAATCATCTTCTTGCCCTTCAATGCCCCTCTTGGAATCTTACTTAACACCTTTGCATCAAATACAGCGTACTGCTTCTTGATTTCAAACATGGCCTTCTCCGCCAGTGGGTCAATCTTGTGATCATATTTCTCATAGAACACGGGCACTGAGAACAGCAATACGATTGCTGCAGGTAAAAGATGGTTCAACAATAAGGTAAGTCAGAACATGAGACTGAGTATTGGCCATAATTACTACACAAATTTGTAACATCCTTACCTATGTAAGCCAGGGTCAAGAAGTTAAAAGATTTTCCCAAAATAGACACAACCCATAGACCAGCAATCACCTAAATGACCACAAGTGTACCAAAAGAAAAACACTCAAGTCAGCGTCCAATTATGTAGTGCTTCTGAATATAATATAAACAATAACATAATTTATCTAACCGACACCATCAATTGAAAATGAAAAGCAAAAGCACAAGAGAGTAGCAAAACATACAGATAGGAACTGCTTCAAATCCTTCCCTGAAGCTATATCCCTGATGACAACAAGACCCCGGTTGACCTCAAATGTAAGTGCCGATACAATCTGAAGAAACGGCTTCTCAGGAATTTGAATCTCAGGAATCTTGGGGGGAGACCTGCAAGTAGTCAAATGGTACTAAGTAAATCATTTCTAACAGATACAACTCAAAAATAACCAACGACACGTACTTTTTAATGATGGTTAAAGCATTGGACCACAAGAAGAATGCTGCTATCGCAACAATCAGGACGTGGGCGACCAAAGTGAGCAGGTGGTACTCGAGCAGCTCAAACAGAAACCACATCACCGTCGCTCCACCGAGAATACCTCCCGACAGCTTCTTATCCCTCCACAAGAAAATATCAGCCACTGCGCCATTCGATTCATATCATTAGACAGCATAAATCAAATGCTTCGCAACACCACACAACACTTGATGAAAATTAACCAAAGTAATCAAATATGCTCATCAACTTCAAATAATCAGAGAAGAATCAAATCCATATCATGCTCAAAACTGTTCACAAATATTAGCTACAGAACTGGAAAAGCTAAACGAGCGAAGCTTTTTCCAGTACCAAATCAAGTTTTAGCTGAAGAAATTATAAACGATTACCAATCAAAGCTACTGAGCTTCATTAACCAGATCTAGATCCACTGGAAAATTAAGCTAATCTAAACCGAAACCATTTCAGCTACTAAACTCCAAACTACGATCCACACTCCACATATAAGACCTTCAGCAAATCCTAACCATCTAAAACAGTCACGCTACAGCCAAACAAGCCCTAACTACTCCAAACAAATCGGAAATCGGAAATCGGAAAATACAGTACACACTACACAGTAAAGCTTAAGAGAAGTACAAAGGAATCACGAAGCTTACACTTTCCGCCACCAAAGACATGATGCACGGACCTCTCCCTGCCGAAGAGCCTGAAGACCTTGTCCTTCAACGACCTCGGAGAACCGCCGCCGCCGCTCTTCTCGTGGTGCACGGCTTCCGGCGCCGGCGGCGAGTCGTGTTGGCCGTGGATCTTCTCCTCGATCTTATCCATAAAGGACTCCGCCTTCACTTCCTCCGCCATCGCTTCGCTAAATCCAACCATTCACTCACTGATGAAATCAAACCCCTAAATCCTCCGCCTCCCTCTTTTTTCGTTTCTTTTATGAAACCAAAGCGCTCTCTCTCTCTCTCTCTCTCTCTCTCTCAGTCGCACTCTTTCGTTTTCTCTCTTCTTCCTGAACCCGTGGCGCTTAAATAGTAGATTAAAACCCCACACACTAAGCCACAGCCTTTGTTTCTTGAATTATTAAAATAATTAAAAACTATGCAAGGCGTCGCCGTCGGATTGAGCTACGCATTGGGATTGACTCGTTTGATCTTAGCACGTGGCGGGGTGTAGCACAGTGTGTTGTACCGGGTCTGTGGGCTGACGTACAGTAGGCCAATAGTGTGCCGACATGTAAGGGTGGAGACCTAATTTGGACTTTGAAAATGGCTTAGCTGCTAAGTTAATTAGTTGATAATTAACCCGAAGTGACGTGCAGGTAATGACACGTGTCGTTTTCAGTGTTTTTAATATAGAGGGGATATTAAATTGGAAATATATTGGGTGAATGAATTTATAGGATTTGCAACGTATGGCTGAATCTTATTGAATATTCATGGTCCGAGCTGGTGGAATCTAGACCATTCATTAGCGGACCACCAAAGCATTTTTGTTTGAGGAGACGAAAGAAGCCAGCACGCAGTAGCGGAACTAAAATTTTATGAGTCTAGATTTTCCGAGCAAATCTTATGTAACGCAGTTCGACCTTTTTTAAAAACAAAAAATAAAAATACAAGGAACAATAGAAGAATTAAGGAAAATAGCTAAATTAGCCTGGAAGAGAATATCATTTCATCTAATAAAAAACGACAAAAAGAGCACTAAATTTACAATTGCATCTACAAAGAAGTTTGCTTCTCTGTGAATATGAGAGATCTTGATTTCCATGATGCTTCCAATGAGAGTTTTAGTATTTCTAATGCTTGACTTGATCAACCAAGGAGGAGAGGTATCACCACAAGAACAATTGATGATAAAGGCGGATCCCTTCAATTTTAAGGACTTGAATGTTGAGCTCAATTGTAGCCCGGACAATTTAGCTTGTATTATAAATTATGTAATTTTTCGAGTATAAAAAGTGTTTTTATTACCTCATGTGCGGAATGTAAGTATTTAGTTTCGAAAAAAAGTCGATGTGGTCGGGTACTTCCATAAATCTCCATGTATAGTTTTATCAATTGTATGTGCCTTTGTGAATTGTGACATTAGGTTTTTGCATGTTGTGCTCCCGAATGGTCACGAGGTTGACTGCTTGTCAAGTTGTCGGCGTCCATGACAAACCGGTTACCAATAAAAGATTAGCATCGATAATTCCACTAGCATTGATAATAAAACAAATTGCTGCTCAATTAGAACAGTAGATAGATAATTGTTCTTTTGTGAGTGAGCAAGGGCACAAAAGAAACTTATCGATAAATATTGTAGCTAGGGGCCGGGGATATGTTAGGGGTGAGCAGTGAAGTATTATTGTAAAAGAAAATATTTTAACGCCACAATTAAATTTGGAAGAAATTTTTCAATCATTTAAGAGAATTACATGATAATGTCCGGTGATATTTAATTTGAATCACAATTTAACACTTATGATTTAATTAAAGAAATTATATTTAAATTATTTTATCAAAGACTATTTTGGATAACTTTCTAAAACCCTAAACACCCTACACTCTAATACCTAAATTCTAAAACCATATACCCTAAACTCTAAACTATAAACCCAAAATTCTAGTTCAAAATTATCAATATCCATAAAGGTCATTTCACAAATAATAAAAATATATAAAATTATAATTTTAGTGAAATAAACTCATGTGTCAAAATATAACAAGTGAGGAGGACCATTGGACATTGTCACGTGGAACCACGTGGCGTTCCACGTGGCAATGTCTAGTGGTCCTCAATTCTAACTACAATTTGACACTTGAATTTATTACACCAAAATTATAATTTTACATATTTTATTATTTGTGAAATGACCATTATGGGTATTGATGATTTTGAATTAAGATTTCAGATTTAGAGTTTATGGTTTAGGGTATTAGATGGTAAGGTGTAGGAATTTAGAAAGAAACTCGAAATAGTCTTTGATAAAATAGCTTAAATATGATTCTTCTTTTTAAGTCTCGCGTGTCAAATGATTTAGGATACACACATCTATATTTTAATCAGATGAATTTAATGTTGAAAATATGTTTTTACACACACGCATATATATTTCAAGCATACTTTCGTAAATATTAAATTTTTTATTATATTTTATAAGTATTAAATTTCGGAGCAATGTAGAACACTTGATTCTATCATATTTACTTCTCATATCATGCAGAGTAGTTAGCAACTAAGTATCGTCATATATGCTTAGAAATGTGAATCACAAAAAGAACCTGATCCGAAAATGGGTTATTCCATCAGATGGGTCCAATAGCTCGAGTTGCACATATGCCTTGGGTCCAATAGCTCGAGTTGCTCAGCAAGGACCTGAATAAAGCAGAAGCTAAGAGCAACAAGTAAAGAACAATTAACAGGAAGACACTGAACTGTAAAGAAGAGAAAAGAGAAAGCAAACTATATATCAAGCAGTAGGATCCTCCCCCCCCACAGTCTTTGCTGTTTGAACCAAAAGGGTGGCCTTTTCAACAACGCATGTGTGGTTGTGAAGGAGGTCATATGTTGATATCAGAGAAAAGCACATAGAGTTCTGTAAAAGCAAAAACACAACATGAGATCAATCGAGGAATAAGCAAATGATCGATTAGACCAAAACTTAACAACCATATAAGGGTGTTTAGGTCCTTTCTTATTAAATCTCTACCCTTTAAATAACATTGCTATGTACTGTAACGATTAACCAAGAATTCACAATGTAGTCATTCAGCATTTCAACGTTTTCTTTACTGCTTTCTTCACTTTCCGCATTTACCTACAATAAACCATCAATGTTATCATGGTATCAGAGCTTCGGCTCTTGGTCCTGTGGACCTCTTCATGTTGTAGATGTTTTGTTTGTTTTCTAGCTTCCGCTGTTATTCGATAGCCATTGATTTCATTTTCCCCAATTTCAAACCCTAACCCCCAAATTCAGTATCATATGGATCCTTAAGCCTCTGCCATGGCTTCCGTGCTCAATCGCTCGGCCGGTTTGACCCATTGTTCTTTGATTCATCGTATGTGGTTTCGTTCTATTTGTATGTCCATGCGCAACCTCTTTGAGTTATCAATAGCGGTGGTCTTGTTTGGTTTAGCTCGAGTCGCTTTGCCGTTATTGTTGATTATGTTGCCGTCACATGGGCGCACGAGAGTGTGTTGTCATCGCCTGACTCCTGTTTTCATTCTCCGATCTAGATTCCTGCAACAACCTTGTGATAGCTCTGTTCGACGCCGCTCAGCTCAGATTCTCTGATCGGACTCACATGGCTTCATTGTTTCCACCAGCGTGCTAGGTGCGTGATGTCATGGGGGGATGGAGTGGTGTGCTTCTTCTCTAATTTGGTATTCTCTTCTCCTGTGATTTCCTTTGCTAGTTGCGTATCCATATTTGGGAGATATTTCCAATCTCATCTCTCTATATTCTCGCCACATTACTTGTTAAGTGACGAATTTTTGGGTGATGGCATAAGGTTGTTTGTTGTTGATTAGTGTATTCCTACTGCTACATTGTTGTTTACTGGCTTCTGTATGGCAAAAATATATGTGGATTGAGGGAGTATTGCCTCTGTGTAGATGTGGATAGAGGTAGTAACCTCTTTATAAAAAAAATCACAGCAAGTCAAAATCAAAATGAGATGTAGATAGAGACATTAACTGCAGCAGCTATGTTGTTTATGTAATGTGGTGATATACAAGGGTTGAATACTAGTTGTTGGTAATCTGGGTTATGGAATAATGCTTTCTTAATTGGTTGTGTTGGTACGCATGGTGAATGAGGGATTGAATGAAAGATTGGTAGTCCGGTGCTTATTGGAAACAATATATATGGCGTATTTCTCAATGTTGTGCAGCTGGGTTAGGATTCATGGGTATGTGCTAGTTCTTGCTGTTTGGGAGATGGTATCAAATTTAGTTTTTCTGTTGGTCGAGCAATGAAGGATTTGGCAAGTTGCAGACTGATTTCTTATCCAAGTATTCTCAATAAAGCGATGGTGTTGTTGTTGTGTGTTATCAGTTAATTTTCATTCTTGCCTGAAGAATTAGTGCTTGAAATTTGGGGTAAAACGATATGGTTGCAGCAATACGTATGCAGTTGGCTTCAGCAGTGTGCAGTCAAATTGAGAAATATCAGTTTCTAGCAAATATACACAGAGATTATCTGAATTCCCAGTATTTTAGTTGATTTCTATGCTGCTCTTATGCCATGGATTCTCTCATCTCTGTTGTGCGTTCTGCTGCTTTGCCACAAGTCCCACAACCAACATATTTATGTTATCTTGCTCTACGGATTCACTCCTATTGATATCATTGTTATGTACTGTAACGATTAACCAAGAATTCACAATATAGTCATTCAGCTTTTCAACGTTTTCTTCACTTTCTTTATTTAGCTACAATAAACCATGAATGTTCTCAACTTAAACACGGCATGAGGCCAGGTCCCTAATTCATTTATATTCTTCTATGAAGACTATGATCATGAACCTTCAGCAGTGGTATTAGTCTGCTTCATTCCATTAGCATATACATGGGGAGTATGGATCGAGTTGGAGCTGGAGAATGATTGAGCGAGGGTTGAGGCTAAATGGAAACTAATTAATGAGTTGGACTTCAACTTCATTTGGAGTTATATGGGGACGATTTAGATCAAAGAGTTTTATCGAATAAGAACTCGATCATCGATCAAGTTGGAACCTTCAACTTAAAGTCTTAAGCCAAATGAATGTGCTAGCTAGCTTAGACATAAGGGAAGTCATGATCATGCCCATGCATGGTTGCTTGAAATTGAAGTTTAAGAGAAGCAAAACTTCAGTGATTCTTGTTCTAGAATGACTAATATACAAATGGTGTAAAAGCCCCTTGCGTTCAAAAAACAGTCTTCTTAATTGGCTCACAGCAACACCCTCAAATTCCACATGATCACTTCATATAGCATTATATTATTTCCAAAAACAAGGGGAACAATTGTGCAGTATGTAGATTCCTGCTCATCGAATAGCTGAAAGAATTATCTGAAACTTAATTTTACTATCAATATATCACGAGTTCATGACAGAGTTCAGAGAAATTAAACATGCATTCATAGAGGTCATAAGCAAGCCAGCGGAATGACACAGAGGCATAAGAAACCAAATCTTATGCAACAAAGACTCTTGATTACATCATGCTTGACGATCCCCTTGAACATGCAAATTGAAAGCAAAGTTAATGAACAACATTGTACCAAGACACAAACATCAAAGTTTCGATACAAAAGCAGATCCTCACGTATCATCGATCTGTTGCAAACACAACAATCAGAAGTCTTATGACTCTAGAACAGATCGTTTGCAAGGCCTTGCAGCTGATATATACTCCCCGTATTCCCCCCACCCCCCATTGTTGCATACTTACATGTGATAATGAACAACCAAAACCATCGTTCCTCTGCAATATTCGATTTGGGTTGGGACTCCATAGGCCTCGGGTGTTTTTGCCCCAATAGGGCCAATAAACCAATTGGTAGCTTTGTACGTACGTATATAAGACGATTTAGTACAAGGGGCTTCACGAGACCCCATGAGATGGTATTCACTACAACAATCTGACACAGCTATACATATATTTTTATCACCCAATTTATGGCACCAGTTTGTGGCAATCGATCAGTCGAAATCAGACGTGGGAAGTTGCAAAAAGCTTCAACATAATTCAGTGATCCATTTAGATTGAAATGGTAGGTCCTCCGCAACTTTCACTTCATTTGTGTTCAGGCACCTGATAGAGTTTCAAGCAACCAAAATGGCCGAGACAAATCTTCATCAATCTGAAGAGCGAGGATCGTCACAAACTTGTAGAGTTGTAATTCATATGCATCAGTACAAGACTCGATGATTGTTTCTACGACTGATAATTCATCATGTAGAATTCTAACATAGCACAAATTCAATTCCCTAACTTGAATCATATATGGAGTGTCATTTTCTCAACAAACATAAAAGCAGATGGGAGAGATCGACAAAGGAAAAGAATGAATGGTGGTGGGACTCTTTTCATCTTCAAAGAAAGGGGCGCAAAAGAATGCCAAAGTTGTGATTACCATCATGATTTTCTTGGTAGTTCCACATAAATCAAATCCATGAATTGTTGCGGCAACACTTTATGTAGGAATTGTGATTGTATCAACCAAAACACAAGCTAATAATGTCGCAAGTATGCACGCTAGGCTCTGAAACAAGACAAAAATCTTTACTAAATCACAAGATTTTCAAATCGATCAATTAGGTTGAAATGGACGCATATTCTGTCATCAACATACCAGATTTCAGACAAAAGAAAGGTACTCAACATACAGCATACTCTTTAATTGTTTGTTTTGTGGATCTCTAAGAACGGTTTTATGTTCGATAACTTGGTCTCGAATAAGATTTCACGGTAGTATGGCTCTAAAGATTAGGGTAACGTATATATGTTACAACATGGAGAGCCCTAGCATGGCCTTGGTTGCGGATACACGAGAAAAATGTATTCACCGACCAAAGAAGTAAATGAAGAAGGAGAAGATGATCGAGAAATGAGAACTGATGATCGAGAATACGTTATATACATTAAATCAACAGTTATTAGATGCTAGATGATGATCGAGTACTCCAGTATCTTTTATAATCAATATAATGTACTCCGAAATCCCAAGTGGAATTGGACGTAATGCTTGATTAACGAATTAGGGCATAGAATTATTAATTGGCTTTGCTCTAATTTGCAGGTTAATTTCTTTTCTCTTTATCCTTTGTTGCTGTGCTAATGTCCCTTTCTTCCTTTCACATGAGAATAGACAAAGGATGCACACATACACATACGCAGGCATAGACAGAAACAAAATCAAAAGAGAATTAAAAGGCCTAGCAGCCTGAAACACAAACAAGAACACCTTTAAGTAGGAACAAAAAATATATGAAGGAATGGTTAATCGAAAGGGATATATGAACTATTTAAAACCATGCGAAGTTGATTGCTTTGTTGGTTAAAACTTCAAAGCCAAAATTTGAGTGTTAATATTTCACTAACTAATGAAGTTGTATCCTTCTACAAAAGTTGATGGAGACCTCCGGACTCTGTAATTGTCTCAATGATGTTGTTAAATGTACCCCTAGCAAATTTATAAGTATACCCGGCATAAATTTTTGTACCCATAATTTCTTGTTTTACCCCTATTTCTATTATCCAAACACTACAAAAAAATGTGGATAAATGGCACAAAACAAAATGTGAGTGTTTTTTGAATGGTTACATCATAAATGACATATTTATGCCATATTTATTTTGTGTCATTTGTCCACATTTTTTATAGTGAAAAGCTGCCAAACTCCTAATACCTACCTCATCTCCAATTCTCCCGTTTTCAACACTACATCAAACCTATGCATTATCAGTAGTCCGCCAAACTCTGTTTGACGTAATCCTCAGTTGCGGTTTTCTTTGCCTTCCGTTTAAAAACACCCATGTCATGTCATGTCATGTTAATTGATATAAAGTAAGAGCCCAGTAGCAAGGTGATTGAAGTTATTAAAGAAGGAATCCAAAAAGAAAGATCCTGATGCAATGGAAAGAAGAAAATTTTATGAATAACCAAATGGGCATATCACATTATCACACATTCACACACTGATCAATTATTAATCTATATGTATATTAGGCTAATGATCAGCAAAGGGATGTGAATTGATTAAGTACTGTTATTGCGGAAAAATTGTGAGTCGAAGCAAGATCATTCATCATTGTAGGATTTGGTGCTGGGTATAAAAGGGGCATAGTTGGATATACCTAAGTATATGATAATTTTTAATGTAATTGATACACTTAGATATATATTTATTGGGTACATTTAACACACCATTCTCTCAAAGGGAAATGCAATGAAAGATATGGATTAAGGTTATCCATTGGCTTAACTATAATCATCTCTATTAATCAGGTAGACCCCAGCTATCATCTTACGACTAATTTGGGACCCTGATTTAGTTATACTTTCATGTAGGCACAAATCAATCTATAAGGTTATTGAAACCTGATATTTGAATTTTCAAATTTATTTTTGGCAATTCGAATAGACAATGAAGTTTAATCAATGCTCATCCATTTGAAAAATGCATGTTGGGGTCCTTTGATTTGAACCGTGGAAGACCACATAACATGGATTTATAGACTTGTTCAAATCCTACATTCAAGTCCGAAATTGCTCGATTTTAGATTTTACTCGAACATTTATTTTCCATGGACACACTTTGAGCGACTCTGCTCGTCAATCACTTATCAATAACTACTTAGTTACAATATTCCTACCGTAGAAACACTTTTAACCTAAAAATCTTTCATGGAGTAAACTCCATAGATATAAGAGTAACGTGCCTATCTACAAATTAAGTAATGTGCCCCGTCAATTATGCACGTAGATAGTTTTAAAGCTAGAACAGTGCTGTGCTTCATTTATCTCCTGCATTATGATTTGTGTGCGAGTGTGATGAAACATTGACTTCAAAACGGGTACTTGGAGAAGGTCCACCGGGTAGCTAGGCCCATTTAAGATCTGGGGGTTGTTTGGTCACTTTCTGGGACCATGTACCAGTTTGATTAATAGACGGATCGTTAATGGTTGGAAAAAAAAAATTGATATCAGAATCAGATGGTTTACATATACCACCTTGTAGCTATCGAATAATTTTTTTTTTTAAAGGAGGGTTGGTGTTGCTACCCTCAAGCTTTCATTAATGAAATTGTTGAATATAAAGGTGGACGTGAAGCCTAAACCCATGATTACAAAAACCTGACATAATATCAAAGATCCAAACAAATAAATACTCAACAAAGCACAAACTAGCAAAGAGTACTACACTCAAGGCTTTTAAACAGGGGTGACATACAGAAGGAGAGAACAATAGATATAAGGTCCTAACAACAATGAAGTAGCAGTTACATATCCTACTTTCCAATATAGCAGCTCTCCAACTATGTTGCCGCCAGACGATCAATCCAACGACACTTAGTCTCACCCTGCCACTAGACGGTAACAACCCTTTGACGAAGCAAGGAACTCGCTGCCTACCTAGAGCAGACAAGGCACACACGGACACGAAGCCCAACTCTCCCTATAAAACTAATGTAGGGAATTATTAAACAAAATAAATAATTAAAAACACTAACTAAACCAACAAACTGGTTAGGACTCATAACGGGAGCCCAACCTTTTTTTCAAGCCAATCAAGGCCCAACAACAGTCTCTAGGCCCACAACCAAAAGGGAGCAGAGAAGGCCCAAAGACTGGCCCTATTGTTGCACCGTCGTTGCACATAAGCCACCACCACTCTATCACCATGGCCCTTACGCCGCCACCGCACTTGGTCCCTGCTTGCCATCAGAAAAAGGTCGCCAACGAAGAATTGGCAGCGAGCATCCTCTACTACTGAGCCCTGAGAAACCGTGCGTAGGCCCTAGAGAAACAGATCCTCCATCGAGCATACACACACAGTCCCGTCCCCCAAATCCATCGCCAATCTCCTTTGCCGCTACTATAGGGACAAGACATGCCTTCGTTGTCGTCATCGCAAGATCGAAACACCTTTGTCACCACACTCCCGCAATCTGTGCAATCACCGCTGCAACGTTTGGTCGATCCTCAAACCCACTCCACCCAGATATCTGATCACCAGGTCGGAGGACAAAACCCACATTCCATCCGATCGCACAGAGCGCACGCTAGAGGCCGGCGTCGACGCCGCCGCACGGCCGAACGAGAGACAACGACTGGGAGGAACTTTTCTCCAAAACCGAGCGCGTAGAGTGTGTTCCCCTTAACTAGTTAATTTTTCTTACTTCGTGATTCAAGTTCTTGCTATCGAATCATTTTATGAGAAAGGAAATTATCTTTTGGCATCATTTGTCTCGTCGTTTTACTTCTTCATAATTACATTGTAACTTTGGGTGTGTGGGATTTCTACTTTCTGAAGTGTTATATTCAATGTTGTAGCGAAATTTTAGTGTTTTATGGAGCATTGTAATGTCCTAATTTTGGAATTCAAAGTCGTGTGATTAAGTTGGTTAGGGTAAATATTCTGGTTTTTTAATTTCAGAATTTCAATATTCCAAAAAATATCATATAAGTTTTAGAGTTTTCATCCTCGATTGTTTGAGTAGGTTCAAAAATTTTTAATTACGTGATGTTACTTTCTACGAACCAAATGATCCGGGAGAGCAAGATTGCAATCCTCTTTGCCACCCCACCTTACCATTTGTCAAGGCCAAAACCAAAGCCTTTACCCACAAGTGGGGAAACTACGAACATCTTCATCTTTTTACAAGAGTTTTTTTTTTAAATGTATTGTCTCTCTTGTTAAGTTGCGCATGTATCGACTGTATAAGTTTTTTTTTCACAACAAAAGGATTCATAATGTAAACTTCATGAAAAATTACGCATTTTTACATTATGTTCGAATAATATGAAAGTGTGTCATCAACTGAAAAAAATCAACTTAACAGTTATGCTACCAAAGTTTTATTCTCTTATAGTATCTTCAGTTGTGAATGATGCATGATGCATCCGCGTAGGAACTTATCCCAACTAACGGAATGGGTTTGGTGAAGGCCGGAGAATTGGAAAATAGAGGTCAAATTGGCTCAAAGCTTTCCAATGATCTCGTTCAATTCCCATTCCCATTCCCATTTCCAGGTCCCCGCACTGTTTGCATGCATGTCTGCCACGTGACTTTAAATTTAGCCGGCTGAATACTGCCACCCTGTCCCTCTTTTTACCCTTAACCCCTCTCAATAATTATTTAGTAACGGTTAGGTAAACCCCCCAAGCTCCAGCTAAAAGTCTTTGCTTTAATATTATCCAAAGTTTCAAACCCTCTCCTGCCCTCCTAGCCAGGGCCGGCCGGAGGACAGACTGTGCACATGCATTGGGCCCATGAAAATTAATTAAAATATTTTGTGTAAAAAGACCCATTTTTTATAAGAATATAGTGTAAAATGACCTATTTTTTTCAGAATTTGGACAACTTGCATGTCCTTTTTTTTTTCGCACTGGGCCTTGAATCTCTCAGGCCGGCCCTGCTCCTAGCCAAGGCCATTCTTTGTTTTCATTGACCAACTGTTTTCATTGACCAACTGCCTCGACTCTGGTTTGCTTGAGTGTTCTATAATGTCCTGGTGTTATAAGTTCGATAATCACTGCGTTAAACACTCGGTAAATCAGTTTATGACCGATAGCGCAAACAAGTTTTAATCTAATGTACTATCAACATGTGTTAGTTGGGGTTTTTTGCGACCCTAATAGTAATAGTGTCAAAATAGACTTGAATTTGAAGTTCAGTGAGCAACTCCATGTCTCCAAAAACCGTTGTAACAGTTTCATTATTATTATTAGTGAAGTTATTTTTCTGATTAAAAAACGTTTATACTCTAATGTGTAAAGCTAATATGAAGTTTAGAAACATCACCATCACACATTCTTGTTCTTCCTAAATAGGATGTTTCATACGTACACATTAAAATTAAGATGTTTTAATGTGATCCATCTGTAAATAGAAGAAACAATGAAACAATGAATTCATGAAAGTTGAGTTTGATAGATGTAAGTTGTAACATCAGACATTATGGCTCAGAACTAACACTCAGATTTGAAGAAGATCCAGGTAAAATCCTTCATTCAATCAATTGGTTTAATTTCTATCCAACTGATCTATGGGATCAACTCATCAAAGACATGAAATTCACCTTCATATCTAGCAACTACAACAGTACAACTATTTAAAATAAAGCAAATATTCAAGAAACGATAATGGAAAACTAAATAAAATCTCATCTACAATTTATGAATTTATCTCATAAATTACATGTACCGTAGAAACATACACGTACAGATCGTACATGTAGTCGTATACATCCACAATGTTTTGTCCACTCGCCATTAATCCGTCTCCATCTGTTGTCTCTGTTCAGACTTCAGAGACGTGTCTGCTCTCCCTCACATGTCTTCCCAGCAACCCCCACGCATTCGCTACAGACAATTTAAAAGCTCCACGCTTTTTTACCCTAAACCCACTCTCACTTTTCTTTTACCATTTCTTACCCCCCCCCCCCCTTCTACTTACCCCTGTCACCTCCATTTTCAGTACTGAACCACCCTCTGCAAACCCACTCCCTCACTCAAACCCACACCTCTTTCTCTCTCTTTTTTAGCCACCACCCACTTTCTCTCTTTACCCACTTCGCCTCTGTATACTGGCTCTCCCAACCATGGAAGCTTTCAGCCTTCTCAAGTACTGGCGAGGTGGCGGCCTGGTTGCTTCTTCTACTACTCCTCTTAACGCCCCCAATGTCACCTCCGCCGCGGCCACCATCCTGACCGCCGTGGCCGAGAACTGCGACGACAGCCACGATACGGACGACGACGGACCCTTCTTCGACTTGGAATTCTCCGTCCCTGATGAGGAAGATGAAGCCGCCCACGAAGCCTCCGACAGCACCACCAGCGGCGACGACGACAGTGATGACGTGGAAGTGCAGCAACACGGGGAAGACGACGAGTCTGATGATGATGATGACGTGGACGGCGAGGAGGAAGGGGAGTTTAACTTCACCGTGTCTTCCGGGTCGAGCAATGACCGCACCGATCCGAATCTCTCCATGTCTCCATCTGATGACTTGTTCTTCAAAGGCAAGCTGGTGCCGATTGAGCCTTCTTCCTTCGTGTTCAACTCGGCCGAGCCCAACTCCAAGGCTCAGTTCCCCGGGTCGCTGCTCAAGTCCGCCACCAAGCTCCGTGTCTTCATGTCGGGTCTCAAGAAGTCCAAGTCCAACCTCAGCAACCCGGAAAGCAAAACGGAGCCGACAAACGGATCTCAACAAGAACAGAATGACAAAGTACTAGAGGACAATAAGCAACAGAAGCAGGGGAAGCTTTTCACGGTGAAGTTGAAGGTGGAGGAAGTTCCCATTGTGTCCTTGTTCACAAGAGACAACAGCTCCAGAATCTCCACCAAGACCCAGAGCCAGAAAGCTCAGATTTCCGAAGAAGCTGCTTCTGAGGAGAAGCGCTTTTCCAAGGAGGTAGTGCAGAAGTACTTGAAAATGGTGAAGCCTCTCGTGGTCCGCGTTTCGAAACGCTACGGCGAGAAGACCAGGTTCTCCGGCCAGCTCACTAGCGCGACGCCGGAGGAGAAGAGTGGGGCGGAGGCGGAGGTTTCGGAAGCTGCGGCGGCGGCGAGCAATGTGAGGAGTTTGAAGCAGGGGAATATTCCGGCGGGCCTTAGAGTGGTGTGCAAGCACTTGGGGAAAAGCCGCTCGGCTTCTTCGGCTGTAGCAGCGGCTCCTCCGGGAACTGTGCCGTCGCAAAGGAGAGATGATTCGCTGCTGCAGCAGCAGGATGGGATCCAGAGCGCCATTCTGCATTGCAAGCGCTCATTCAATGCTTCCAGAGGTGACATTATCATTTCCCATACTCTAAAACTTTTATTCAAATTTCGAACCAATTTTTTGTGGAAATTAGAGGTCTTGCGTTCCACTCACAAATGTGTGGCTAAAATTAATGGTTGGTGGAATTTACAGATTCCGATTGCACTCCGCTGCCCCGGTCAGTAAGCGATTCCTGCAAGGAGAAGGCCTCAGGACAACCGTCGGATCAAAACCGAGAGGTTTGATCGAGCGGCAGTCATAGCTGGCATAAAGGCGGGAAGATTGGCTCAGAAAGAGGGAAAAAAGAATCACCGGTCAACAGTCCAAGTCAACATTGTTCTCGATTGCATTGTAATCATGCTGAAATGAGAGGTAGCAAAAAGAGGGTCCGTTTTCTTGTGGGTTGTAAATGTTTTAAGAAACCCCAGGAAAAAAATTAGGAGTAGGATGAATCAGTCCTAGTTAGTAGTAGTAGCGGAACTTAGTGACTGCACTAGGGTTTATATTATTTGTAATGTCTTATGTAGCCAGTGACTTGCTGTGGTTGTTATATATGTAGCTTCTACTGGGTTTGCGCTACTCACAAGTCACAAAGCCCTAGTCATTCTGTGAAAATCTTGACCAATTATGATTGGTTCTGGGTTTGTATTTTAGAGATGCTGGGAACGTTGGGAACTAAACAGTAGAAAAGTGATTTTTATTAAAGGGAGAGAGCAGAAAAGGGAGTAAAGAGAGGTCGGGCTCTTTCTAGGGCATTTTCAATAACACGTAAGAAATGAGAATGAAACAAGTTGTTGTTTATTTACAATAAGGAGTTGAAATTAAATTTAACTTGTTAAATAAATTATTTTTAAAATTAGTAATTTAGAATTGGGTATGTTTGTAATTTATTAAAAATATGAGGATTTTTTTGGGTTTAAAAGATTGCCCCCTACACAAATTCATTTCCCCTCCATTTCGACTGGAATACAAATCTAGGTTTATCCGGGATTTTATTCCAAGTTTAGAAGGTGGCCCCACCATAAAATTATTCTCTTACCCAAGTAAACACTGGAATATAATCGATTACGGGGAATACAATTCCATTCATGTGAATTAAACATGCCTAGAGTGCATTAGTTAACTCTATTCGGACTCGCCATGAAACTTGATTAAGCACTTTCTCTCTCTAATTAAGGACTTAATCAAAGTCTAATCGCACTTTAGCTTTCATGGATTTTGGGTTTGCTTTTTGGTCTAAAGGGCGTATGGGAATTCGGGTTAGTGTTAGTGATGTTGATTGTTTGCCCAGTTAATCCGGGTTTTGAAAATGGCTTAAGAGAATCAACTGTCTCCTTTGGGCAGTGCTTGGCCTAAGAAAGAGCTGCTGTCATTGTTTAATCTGCTTCTGCCTAATGACTTGGGGCAAAGCATTATCATCGTCTTTCTGAATTTCAGAGGATAATGTTTCTTAATGAATAGACTAAACAATGTCTTCTTCTGTAAAAACCTAAAGAGCATCTCCGTAACTAGTTTCAAGATCACAAATGAATGTGGGTTGCTTCGACTAGCAGCCTCTGAGAATTGAATTTTGCTTCCAAGACCAGATCTGAGTATTTTTACCCAGCCCAGCCCAAGGTTACATAGAGCCGTGGACAAAACATGGAGCCGTGGACTCTTTGATGTGATAAATGTAAGGGTCGGCAATAGGCCGAGCCTGGCACACTACCACCGGCTTAGGCCGGCTCGGGCCGGATTTTTGAACATACCGGGCATATTATATTTATATGTAATATATATTTTTATAAATAAAATTAAAGAAATAATATGATATGATAATTATTTAATTAAATATAGTACAAAAAATAATAAATATAACAAAATAATTTAACTAATTAACATATACACAAATAAATAAATATACAATTATTAATTTTTAAAATGAATGAAATTTGGGCGAACTTTTGATCGAGCTTTTTATGTCGGACAGAGCTTTAGCCTTACGGAGTCCAACGGGCCGGGTCGAGGCTTTAAACTCTCAGCCTCTATCTAGCCTTATACCCATAAGGTAGGACTTTGACTGGGCATTGACCGGACCGGGCCGGGCTACCCACGGGCCGAATGATGACCCTCATAAAATGTACGGTTTGATGTTAATGAAAGTACACATTGACACTCTGAATCTAATTAATGAGGGTAATTTATACTTGGCCCCGATCTAACTTAAGTTCGTTTCCTAATACTTTTCTAATTAGATGAAACCGTAAATCGAGTCTTTGACTCAAAGATTATGGTTTTGTTGACTGACCTATGATTCAACACACTTCAACTCATTTATCATAGCAGTGCCTTGGCTCTTATGCCGCTACCAAAGTTTCTTTACCGATGGAGTAATTTCCATAATTATTTACACCATGTTTTGAGGAAGATTGTTTGTAACTGATGGAAGCCACCGAGGTTCATGTGTGACTAGCCTGGTGTCTCTGAAGCGTTTTGTTCTTTTTCCATTTCTGTTGTGAGCATGTGAATCAGTGTACAAATTTCGTACATCTGGTTTTGGTCTCATCCCATTATTGTATTCTCTGAGTTTGCACATGTGAAGTCACTGCTTGTCACTTTGTCACGACTATTTGACAAGTAATTTACTCCATGTAATAATGACCAAAGTTAGTAATCAGGATGTATCATATCATACATGATAAACCAACACAAATGGAGTTTCAATAGTCTATAAAACGTAAAAACGGTTCATATACAGTAGAAAATGAGTAATATAGCTAATCTGTAATCATCCGGACAAAGTAAAGAAACTCTTATCTTTTGGCAGGTGGATTATAGTTTGAAGAAATAATTTTTCCTTTAATTGAGTCAATGAAAATATAAAGCAAAAGACAAATTGTATGATTGCCCATAGTGACAGACCTAAGATTGGAACTTAAGATGGACTTGAGTTTGCCAATAGGCAAAAAAACTTGGGAAGAAAATTCATTAACGGGAAAAGAAGATATAGAGCTTTACCCCTCAAATGCAATGAAATATAATAAATTAGCGAAATTTAACTCTACAGTTCGATAAACATTAAACTTATGTATAACCTCCTCATTGTCAATAGATACAGCTTTCTCAATGTGAAGTAACAAACAATATGTCATCAAGATACTCGTCTTCAATCTTGATTTTAAGTCTATTCTTAACAATATTTATAGCTGAGAATGTCATTTCAACCAAAGAGCACCGCAGAGGCGCCAAAGGAAATGACGTCATGAAACCTCTTCATGTCTGTGACTTCCTTGTTGTGTTGTTTTTGAAGGTCATGTGTGACTAAGCGGCTGACTGAAGTTAATGCTAGAGAAGAAAGAGTGCTTAAGATTGAGGTCTTTATGATTGGCCAATTGGGCTTCTAAAACTTTTATTAGGCTAAGTTTAATAGTTTATAGTATTTTTTATGTGTACATATATATACATATAGTATTAGGAAATAAAATTTGGCCGTAAGAACTCGGTGGACTTGAGTCCACTCACCAATGCACTTGGTCCGTCCTTGATTGCCCGGCACTATTTGTTTTAATGATCGATATAGTCTTACATTGTTAACTATGAGTTTATGTGTTTGACTCAAGATAAACTTGTTGTAACAATTTTTATTATCTACCTGATTCGACGAAACTGATGTGAAACAATCATTCAACTGATACAAGGTCTGAGTTGCTGAAGTTTTCCATGCCAGATCGATGCCTTTTTAGTCATACAACTAACCAAAATTCACGAAAAAAAAAAACTAGTTGCCGTTCACCTTTTGAAGGTATGAGAACTCTAGCTTTAGATTGGATCCATATTTCCCGCTATAATGAACTGCGACAACTGTGCTTGAATGATTACAGACAGATAGCACTCATTTCATGCCTTAGGATATGTAGATTGGCTCTAGCATGCATAAGTTTCGGCATTCATGTACCAAAATAATGGACACGTGCTAACTTAACTTGTGGCACCAAATCGGAAATGGGGTAAGTTCTGCTAAAGGCTTACTCTCCGAGGGCCCAAACTAAAATTGATTACGTGTCGTTAAATGATTGGTTGATTTTGAAAAGGATGGAGACGGAGATACTGCTTCGACGTTAGGGGTGAAAAAATGGTTTTCGGTAATTCTCGGTCTGACTTTCTCGTTGACCACCCACACGTGAGGATTCATCCAACTGCGGAAGAGATCTGTAAATTTCCCCAAATTCAAATATGAGGCCTGTAGGATGAGACAAGTCAGTAATTGTTTCTTTTCTTTTTCTTTTTTGCGATTTTGCTCTCAATAGAATGTTGATGTGAAAAGAGAACACCCATATTATTTATGTTGTTAGATTGGGTACGTTTTACAAAAACTGAGGCCATATATTTGATTTTCATTGAGTGAATGATAATATTTTTGCGATTTTGCTCTCTGGGTTAACATAATACATAGCTCCTCTTGTTGGATCAAGAAGCAATGATTAGGAAGAAACGTGAGTTCTGCATTGGTTTTGAGAAACAGTATTTCTAAAGGCCATAACACACCTTAAAACGGAGAAAATCAACTTAGATGCAAAAAAAATAAAGTTTACTGGGGGTAGTAAAAATTTACTAAAGTGTGCTAGAGGTAGTAAACTTCTACTGGGGTATTAAACTTGAAAAACAGTATTTCTAAAGGCCATAACACACCTTAAAACGGAGAAAAATCAACTTAGATGCAAAAAAAATAAAGTTTACTGGGGGTAGTAACAATTTACTAAAGTTTACTAGAGGTAGTAAACTTCTACTAGGGGTATTAAACTTGAAAAACAGTATTTCTAAATGCCATAACACACCTTAAAACGGAGAAAAATCAACTTAGATGCAAAAAAATAAAATTTACTAGAGGTAGTAAAAATTTACTAAAATTTACTAGAGATAGTAAACTTCTACTGGGGGTATTAAACTTGAATAATCCAGACTGTTGTTTGGTTGTGCTTCCTGATTTATTAGATTTGGACTAGCCGAGCCCAGGACGGAGATCATCTGTCTTTGGCTTCTCGAGTCTCGACATCCGGCCACCCGACCTCAACGGAAGGGTCTCTTTCTCATCCACTCTACCTCGTCGATCACAGGCAACTTCCTTAAAATCGATAGTTTCTTTGGGCTATGGCTTTTGTGATTTGAATACGAAGTATAAAATACGTTTGATTGGTTTGAATGTTTGACCAAAAAAAAAACCCACGTGACCAACAGTAAAACAATCAATGCATTTTGCTAAAAACAAATCAGACGCCGTTTGCAAAAGTTTGGTTTGGCTCTAAGAGATTGGGTGCATAACAGAATGTTCCCGGAAATGGTTACAGAAAGTGAGAAAACTATAACGTCAAAGTGTGATCAGTTGCGTCAACTGGATAAGATTTTTGTTACATACCCCCATATGGGCCTTATGCACCGACTCCAGTTCGATTTCCAGGTTCATATTACTCCACGGTTTGTAGCCACCAATATTCTCCACGATTTATTTGTAGGAAACTTGCAATCACTAATTCTTGTTCAGCCCTTGGAATTGCTTAAAGTTTTGCTGATGTGTGATGTATTGAATATATTAAGGTGATGTGCGGAGAAGTATTACAATTATGAGCAAGGCATATCAATAAACCTAGTGATTAGCCAATGTATCTCATCCTCAACCGTAACTAATAGAGATTTATTTGGGTAATAGGTGCGTTCCCTCTTCGATTTTGTTCTTTTTCTTGTTCAGCGAGCGCGTAAGCTAGACTTCATCACTCATGAGTGATGACTCATGTACCTTGTATAGACAGTAACTACGTACAACCTAGGCCCATAAACTCTTTACGTACCCAACAAACTTAGCTACCCGATCAATTGCTGGTATTAAGATGACATGTAGAGAGCCAGCCAGCTTATAATAATAGATAGCACAGGTTCCAAGGATATTGTGAAACTAATCGGGAATTGATGATAACACATAGAATATCTAGTACGATGATCCATGAGATAATTTAGAGCGCTGCTACTGTTACATTTGAGAAAAGATTTCTGTCCGAACAAAATCGTCACAAAGACGCCTTCTGAAATATAAGCGGTTTACTTGGATCCATGAAGTCTGGCTAAAATTTTAGCTAGGTACGGTGATTCTTTGTTGGAAAAACCATCGTGTATTCATCATTTTCGTATACACAGTTACACACACAAATATTAAATAGCTAGACACTCGATAGTCACCTTTAATTTGGTAGATTTTGGAACCCTCAGATTGACAATAGCCCTCAAGTGCAACAATTACTTGGATCAGCTTTATGGATTAGGTCTTGTAAAGAAGAAAAAAAGCATTGTGGATTGGTAAGTTGTTAATTAAATGATCACAAATATACTACAAAGTATTTGATTACATGAGAAATATAGCTCTGTAATCCATATATAATTCCATACACACACAGAAATTTATACAATTTTTTAAACGTAGCACGTGAAAGGATCTCACACATGTGAAGCGAATTTCTACAATTCTATGTTTCTAGTTATCTTTAGCTCATATGTAAACCATGTACATACTGAGAAACAAAGAAACAGAGAATTGCTATTATCAAAACCAGAGCATCTCTGCTGCTCTGCATTTGAAAAATGAGTTCAGCATAAACATAGATGTACCATGACATTATTTTAGAATCCCTTGGCTCCCAAAAGATAGCATTCTTTTATTCGAAAAAATTCTTGTGCCAAAGTTAGTTTGTATCAGGCATCTTCTTCTTTAAGATACAAAATATATATTTGAACTCATGCCCTTATAAAACAATGCAGCAACTTATAATAATATTAGCTAATTAAAGCGTTTGCATACAACGACTGCTGTTATAAACTTGCATGTCTCTAGTTTTATATTGCTATGAAGCACAATAGAGAAATATATACACTGTTCTGTGCAACCTGAATTATCAATCGCCAGATATTTTTCAACCCACAAAAAAAAGAAAAAAGAAAAATCAAACTCAAACTCAACAATTAACAGTTCCTATAGTATAACTCGCCGTTTGCATTTATCTCCCTGAGTATCTCCGCTTGTAATATTGTATGTCATGGTACAATTCAGCTCAACCACAATATTCCTCTTCACCATAACAACTTTCACCTTGCCGTGAACCCTCGTGAAGCTAGTCATAGTCAACGCCCCCGCCGCAGACTCTTTGGCAAACTCCGGCTGGGCCAGGATCTTCGCCGGGAAAATATCCACCGTCACGTTCATACTCATCGTCCTCCTTGCCTTGGCCACCCCCGCCGGGCTCCTCCCCTCGCCGACCTCAGTCCCGTGGAAGTAAACCAAAGTGGTCGTGTTTTCATACTTGAACGATGCCACGTTAGGGTTCTTGATCGAGACATCCGCCATAAGAGTGATGTTACCTGTCTGTAAACTTCCGTTAGCATTCGTCAGCTGTCCGATCTTAACGCCGTTCATCGTGATCTTAGGGCCTCTCACGTGGAAGACAGTGAAGCCGAGGACGATGGCGATTACGGCGAGAATCAAGAACATGGCGGCGGCGAGGCCGCAGCACTGGACATATTTTCTTTGGCTGACCTTTATGTGGAGGGAACTGACGTCGTCTTCCAAATCATGGCTGCGAACGTTATATCTCGATGTTGGGGCTAAGGGCTTTACTTGCTCCGACGGGCTGAAGGGACTAGCCATGGTACAGTAATGGGAGCTCTGAGTTGCCGTTTGAGATATATAATTGGATCCCAAATCCTTCAAAGTGTTTTTTTCTGGTCGTTGAAAGTGAAATGATGAAGAAATTTTGGAGTCAGATTGGTGTGTCTAAGTTTCTTCTCGAACGCGTTGGCATTAGTTGCACGGCTTGACTTTTGACTTTTCTGTTCGTTTTTATATGAAGTGATCATACCCCTAAGTCTGGAAAATGATACAAACTCATTGTAAGATAGTTTAATATATTGTATCAGAAGCTTCTGATTATGAGTTTGTGGAATACGTTATGCATTGTTGAATTCTATTAGAGGGTATCAAGGGAAACTGCCAAGCTGAAAGAATGATGGACCTAGAGCAAAAATAGAAAATTGTATGAATGGGGCGGCATGCATTTTTAAACCTAATAGGCAGAAGAATGATGATGATGATCAAAATACATTTGTACTCAATATAAAAATACAAGAACAAGATCGTCTCTAAAAATAAGCATAGCCGACAGTGAAGTTTAGAAAGAGATGCAAGAGCAAGAATAAGGATTCTAAAAATTACATATATAGAGATTTTACATAAACCAACGATTACATCGAGATTAAGAGAATTACGCTCACAAACTAATTATATGGCGAAGAACCCTTATATAATGCAATGAAACAACAAAGGATGCCACGGGTTTCTCGTATCACAGGGTTCCTTAATCGTGTTTTGCACATGTTTGAAGTCACACTTGGGCTACCTATGGCTTGGATCTCTACTCTCAACAGTAGAGTTTGCTTCTTCTTTTTTCCTTTTGCTTTTGGTTTTGTACATTCATTTATCGGTTCTTATTCTCTTTTTATTTATTTTTTTTTTGTCTTTTCTTGTAAGACTTTGTTTTGTTTATTTTTTAATAATATTTAGAACCTGAGGTTAAACCTCCCACCTCCCAATTAGGCTGGGTTCTAAACCCTTAAAAAAAAAGTGAGCCAAAAGTGAAATGGTTACGCGTGCTTTATTCGAACGTACTTGTGATCTACATAGCACGGAAATTTGGTTGGACGACCGATTCCCGCTTCGGAAGCGGAAGCGAGAGCGGGAGCGGGAGCGGAAGCGCGATTCCGGAAAATGTGGGTTTGGGAGCGCAGAGGAAGCGTTGGCTTCCAAAATGGAAGCGCGGCGGAAGCGTTGACTTCCGAATTGGAAGCGCGATGGAAGCGTTGACTTACAAATTGGAAGCGCGATTCCTACCCTACTTCTATTTCATCAATCAATGTTTTGAGTATCTTCTTATCGTCTCATCTTCTTTCAGTTTCGTTAAGCGGTTAAAGATGAATAACATCAATCGATCTAATATGTGTCAGAAAGAAGGGGGAGAGATATCAAGAAAATCTAGATGAGAGAGACTTAGAGAGAAGAGGGAGAGTTAGGGAGAGATATGAAGAAAAATCCAGATGAGAGAGAGAGACAGAGAGAAGACGAACCCTTTTTTTATCAATTTCAACTAGTGATGTCTCTTTGACTTGCACGTGCCCAACACCTTCACACTATGCTGAACATTATTTTGTTTGAATTTTAAAATGAAGCTTTAATATTGCTATAATCAAAGATAATCATGGTTTAGAAAAAAAATATTAATAGTTATCCAGTTATTTTAAATAATTAAAAAATTAAATATAAAAATAGTATAATATATATATTATTCCGACGCTTCCAAAACCCATCCGCTTTCTTAATTTAAAAAAAAAAACGCTTCGCTTCCACGTACTCGCACCCGATTCCATGCAGCATAGCTTGTGATGCTAATGATATTGAACTATTGAAGAGAGTGATGTAACAGCATCTCGTATCTCATTAGGGTTTACTATCTCATGTGTACTACCTCTAACATGAGTTCTTTTTATCTATCATTGTTGGGAGGAAAACAAAATTGGTCCCCCACTCATCCAATTGGACCTTAATTTTATCATTTAGATTTCAGCTGGATAATACTTCCTAGCTATCTTTGTTTCACATAATTGAAAGAAATAGTGATCGATGCATGGAGAAACAATAAAGTTACTCAAAATTTACACAAATAAGTTTTGATACGCGGATGAAGATTGACACAGTTTGTGTCAAATTGCTTTGATTAAACCCAATTGAATATATAAGCGATGATTACATGTAGTTATAAATTTTAGGTGGAGATGAGAGAGTGAAAGACATCTTTGTCCCATTGAAACCGATCATATGATTTCTTATCATTCCTACTCTTTCCTACACATGATTGATCCAACTACCATTTGCGCAAACATACTTTCTAAGTTTCTGATGCCAATGTTATTCATGCAGTAAGTTTTTCCCAATGCCTATATCAAGGATTTTTAGATAATTTTTTTTCGTGCCAGATCTTGAAATGTGAACTGAATTTTATCAAAACCGGTCTGATTTGATTCCAAATCGAACGAAGAACAAAATTAGGCACGAGACATTAGGAGGCCCAAACAGATTTGGCCCAGTTAGTAAGGCTTTCTTTCCTAAAATGATTAATAATCACAGGCTGGATCAGCACGTGGACACTAGTACATTTTGACAACCCAAAACCGACCAAGAAAAGCGATATCCTCCCGACCTGGAAACCAATCATGTAGCAACAACGTTAAATTAGGGAGAAAGCAAATATAGAAATAAGCAACGTACAGCCAGCAACACAGTTCATGAATCATTATATCACCTCACATTACAAATTTTTAACTGTCAAAGAAACCTATGATTATCATTCATCAATGTCCAGGCATAAATGTTAATATTCTTGTTGATTCGATAGGTAACCCTTCTATTAAATTGTGACATGGGGTTGTGGACTTTTGGGTATCCTAGATTGAATTGTTTTTTTTTTTTTTCAATTCGGTGATGCCACTGGTCTCATTCCGAAGCAATAGACAAACTATATGAACACAGATTACATACGTAGAACCAGCTCATTGGTGTGAGGAATGGCACCTTTCTTAAGCAAAAAGACATACATTTTAATCTGGACAGATGAAAGGGACAATATAGTTCGTTTCAGTTTTATTTGTTTGGAACTTTGGCAAATGGTCACCGAAATTTTGGCACTTAATTGTTTATCGGTAGCGCATTATAGTGGAGCGAAAAGCTTGCAAACGGAAAGCTTGCGAATGGCAACATATTTGTGCAATCATCTCCGCCTCGACACTATTAATTGTTTCTGCATCGAATTTGTTCCTTTGATTGGCCGGCCTCTTCTTCTTGTCTAACGTGAGATATCAGCTTCAGGAGTTCAGGTTATGGTTTAGATCGATGTGAGATAGAACTGAGGGAAACGGTGGAAGAGATATAATTTAGGATAGAATTGTAGAGACAGTTAAAAGAGCCAAAGAGGTAGTAAAGATAGAGATGATTTCTTTGCGCTCAGCGGTGGAAGAGGTTAGAGGTGGCAAGGATAGAGATGAAACTATTTTATTTTGTCCAATTTTATGGAGGGAAATATGAACTAACTTCAGACTATATCAAGTCTCATTTTGTGTAATTGAGACCTCGTACGTACATGCATATTCGTATATTCAAAAACTGAAACAATTTAAGTGAAAGTGTAAAACATAACTATAACCAAAGTTTTCTAGCTAGCTAGGTACTACTAAGATTTTACAAACAAATCAATGATTGAAAGAATAGCTAGAAACTAGATCTCACATTATACAGAACCAAATATCCAGCATCATGTTACACAATAATCAAATAAAAACACTCTAGCCAGCTATTATCTGCACCTCAAATCCTTGATCGTCTTACTCTTCAAAACAAGCGTCATGGTGCAATCCATCTTGCCCGTCTTCCTCCTGTTTATAATTTTCCACAAAGTCACTTTACCACTCACTTTGCCGGCGACGGCCAGCTTCAACATCCCGGAATTTATATCACCAGCCAAAGTATTAGCCCCCTCCGGCAGCCTGTTGGACCTTAAATCAACCGGCCCAAAACTCAGGCTCTCCGTCTTCTTCAGTTTGGCTTGCCCCTTCGCTACTTTCGTGCTCCCAACTTTGCTTCCTCCGTACAAGAAACTCACCGTGGTCGGCACAAACTCATAGTCGCCGAAGTTCGGGTTCTTCACAGACATATGCGCAGACAAAGATGTGTTAAACGTAGGCGGCGAAGACGTGTACTTGAGACTCTTCACGACGACGGATCTCAACCTGATCTCCGGCGACTTGACTCGGAGAACGAGCAGCGCGAAAACCAAGATGGCGATGCTGAAGAGGACGATCCCGGTGAATACATAGACAAAGCACTTATTGGTTCTCTCTCGGCGTATGGCTTTGAAGGTGGGATCGTCGTCGCTTCTGCGGTGTAGCTTCCCGGGCGCTATGGGCCAGACCTGGCTCTCTTGATCTGCCATTGTTGGAGAGATATTGCTGCGCTAGAAAACTTGAAAATAGAATTTGCTTTGGTTAAAAGATGTTTGAGGGAAGTTGGGAGTGAAAGGGGTTTAAATATATTGAGTGTAGGGATTAGTGGCCGGGTCAGATTTTTGAAAGCTTTGGCGATAAGTATGGGTCAGTTGCGGGCAACGTCCCTGTCGGCTCTTTACTGGGGATTAAATACTAAACAGACGTACACCATGGATGGCCGTTGGCAACTGTAACTTTTAGGTTTTAAACGCGCAGGTTTATATTGAGCTGGTCAATAATGGTCAAACATTCTGTAGAAAAAGTGGGGCGCCACAGGTCCCTATAAGCAACAACCGTAGGCAAAATTCTCAGCCCTCCTTGAGAGAGGCCCTCATCAGGTGGAAATCACCTAACTCTAGTAAACTTCGATGGTTCTGTCAAAAATGGACTTGCTGCAGGTGGCTTCATTATTCGAGACTACCTTGGAAGACCCCTTGCAGCTAGATCAAAAAATCTTCTGGAAACACAACTGTTCCAATTGCAGAAGCAATGGCGTTGAGGGACAGCTTGTTATGCGCAAAGGAGAAAGGATTTGAAAATGTGGAGGTGGAGGGTGATTCTAGACTATCATTGAGGCTGTGAGTGGTAGAATCAAACCTCCATGGAGGCTAGAAAAGATCATAATAGACATTAAGGAGATTGCTACCCACTTTTCTTATATCAGTTTCAAACATGTATCTAGGGAAGCTAAATGTTGCGGACGCTTTAGCTAACTTAGGGCATAGAGTAGGAAATACTCAATGGAATGATGGAGTTCCGAATGCTGCGGTCAGTGCCGTTGTATTTGATGTTGTAACCATTGGATGCCCTCGGGGCATGTCTATTTAAGTACTCTTTTTTTGATAAAAAAACAGTCGGGTAATATTTTCAACAGAGAACCCCAATACAATAATTTATTACTAGTAACTAAATCAAAAGGTTAACTAGACAATTGATCATTGTAGTACCGGCTTTCCTCTAGAGGCAACGCATTTCGAGCTAATTGATAAGTAATGACATTATAGTGTTTTTAACATGCTTCTAAGAAATAAGCTCAAAAATTAACAAAGTCTCATGAAATGCATTCAGAACACCACCAATGTCGTTGAAGTCTCAATCATTACAATTCAACTCATCCAAAACATATAAAGCATCACTCCTAATAGCAATTCTCCTCAATCCCAAGGTTTACAAAACTCCACACCATGCCATAAAGCCAAAGCCTCATAAGCTTTTAGGAGAAGGAGATATGGAAGAGGAATTGAAAATTTAAAAAACACCCAACAAATTAAATTATGAGCTTAAAACTATAGTTTTAACTCTCACTCTACCATTTTGTTTATCGACAACCCCATTAAAGAACAAAAGGGGACTTGAAACATTACTAACCCGTAGTAAAACATCATGCCTTCCATCAAAAGTTGCAGTCATGATGGAGGGTTGAATATGAGTTTAGACCCGATACAACTCTTCATGCCAATCAATACAGTGTTGAACGAGCACATGGGGCTCCAACTGATGCTTCCTATGAACCATATCATTCATGTGTTTGTGGATTTGGAAATATGTCATTCTACTTAACATTCTAATCATGGTTAAAATATAAATCCATTATAATTGATTATCTTAATTTCTAGTTATAAGCTTGAATCAATATTTTCCTTTTTTTATAAATAAAATATTAACACTAACAAGTAACAACTTTGATGGGATCAAACCTTCAATTTTTTTTTTCAGGTGATAGTTCTAAGACTTGATTTCATGGCCTCCTGATGTTTTTTTTTTTTGGATCGAACCTTCACTCTTATTTGAGGTCAAAGTGCTTATTATTTACCTATAAAACGAGAAACCATTAGTATCATATATTCACACACACCCAACAATCAAATATATATACACGGATCAGAATATGGTTAGAGTACTGGGGATCATGGTTAGAGTGGTTAATGTGTAATCAATTAATTATGATAGATTTATGTTCTAATTTTTTGATTTAATTCTTAATCATGGTTAGAGTGATTAAAGAAAAAAGACATGTGTCAAGATAATTAGATATATGTGGATAAAAGTGGGAAATTAAAGGTGGGGAGCAAATTTAGGAACAAGTAAGAGTGTGGTATATGAGTTGAAATCTTTGACGAGGAATATTTTTTACTAATTTCCTTACTCATTGGGGTCTTTTATTTATACTAGCCGAAGACAAATTAACTACCGAGTTGTTACCAATTGGTCGGTACGTAGTAGCAACGTACAAAAATGGTACTAAATTTATGAATTTGATTGTCATATTCGATATCTCCCCATCAATAATAATTATTTAAAACACCCTCGGACTCTTAAAAATAAAAAATAAAAATCTTTAATTTCATGACTCATATTTTTAAATAAGAACATCCAAACATTCTTTCCCACATAAGGTCATTTTCTAATAAAAATGTTTTCATCTTCAACATTAAAGTTGAATGAAATTACATACTAATACTAAAGTTCTAAAAACACCCAAATATTATCTCCTCCCTATTTAGGTCTCTGGTAAGGTCTCCAACAATTTCTGCCGGCTCCGATGTGGTTCTGGCAGACTCTGACGAGGTACCAGCAACTTCCTACCGGCTCCGACGAGGCATTTGGTGACTTCGGTAAACTTTTTGGTGATGTCAGAAAAGATATTGTCACAAGCACAAAAAAGTACTACATTCAACATTAAAAACTAATACGATGAGATTTTCGGCAACCTCCGACGAGGTCTCGAAAGCTACTACTGAGCCGCATATAAGCTATTACCGAGCCAAACAAAAACTACTATGAACATCTACCAAAGCTACTATTAATGAGAAAAACTACTATCAATGAGAAACAAAGCTACAACCGTGCAAAGGAAAAGATACTACCATTGCCATCTAAAACTACTAGCATACAAAGTTATAGCTACTATCACCATCATCACTATTGTTGTCAAACAAAGTTACTACCAATCACAAAAAAAATGTACTACCAACAACAACAAAAGATTTGTCACAAGCAAAAAAAGATACTTAAGTGACATTCTCAAGGATAGGTTGAAATTGTACTATCTCAATGTTAAAAAAAAATCTGTCAATGAATTAGAAAGATACTACTAGAGACTAAATAGATATCCCAGTTTGAAAAACATACTAACATAACCATGGAAAAATATTATCCGTGTGTCAAAAAAAATCTACTAACCTACATAAAAATAAATACTATCATTGTATCACATGCCTCTAGATTAAAAACCAGAGGTAGTAGAGCAGCTTCGTGCTTGAAAAAGAAAAAAGAAAAGAGTGAGGCATCGGCGATCCTGGGCTTTGACATCGACACCATACTAGGCGACTTCGCAACTTTGATCCAGCCTTGGAGGGTGCCAACGTGGAGAGGAGTGCAGTTATCGTAGTCTCTAGCCTGAACAAGGTTGCCATCCTCTTGTAGAAACTACCGATGGCGGTGGCGTCGTTATGGTGAGACTGTTCCCC
Organism: Argentina anserina; assembly: GCF_933775445.1. Classification (NCBI taxonomy): domain Eukaryota; kingdom Viridiplantae; phylum Streptophyta; class Magnoliopsida; order Rosales; family Rosaceae; genus Argentina; species Argentina anserina. Next base: position 7,142,313 of record NC_065876.1, read on the forward strand.
TCCGATCCATCCTTCGTTCAACACGACTAGCACTCCAACACGGCGAAGGAGATATGTTGAGGCGTGGCGGAGGCGAGTCTCAACAAAATTTTAAGCAGAAGCCCGACGGCGTTGCATGCAAAGGCTTGGTCAAGAGGAAGGAATCGACGACATTGAAGCGGAGGAGATTTGGTGAGGCGCGGCGGAGACAAGGTCTTGAGATTTAGAGAAAATGATTTGATATCAATGGTGTAGGAGATAGAGAAGAGAAGGAGTAAGTTTATTTCTTTGTTGCCAAGGGTAATATGGGCACACTAGATAATTATTCTGATGAAATATGGGTCTTATTTGAGTAAATAAATCAGAGTGTCTTTATATGAGAGAGAGTGGTGGAAAATGTATTCTAATGGTATTTTTTTTATTATTTAAAGCCTTGGAGGATTATGGAAACCCTATAATGACTATTGCAAACTTCTCCATCAAGTAATTGTTGATATTTACACTGGCGTAACTATGGTTTAAAATATTTCCGATATTTTTGATATCTCTTTTGAAATCTCATTTTTTTTCTTTAAATTACTGATATATCTTTCGGCGATATATCTTTTATTTTTTAAGAATTAAAATAATTTTTTTATTATGAAGTACATACCATATATTATAGTTGCCCCAATGGAGCTATTAAAAAAATTTATAACAAAAGTTAAAACTTCTTTTAAACTATTAAGAACATACATTGTTGTTTAATACTCATATGTGAAGATCAATACTCATCCCTGATCGTGTGTGAGGTTACATAGCATATGAGATGGAGTTGACATCTATTTATCAGTTTATTTGAAAAATAAATAAATCATTTTATGAAGAAAGTTCTTCGGAAATTATTTTGTGAGGCACAACGAACTTTATTTAGAAAACCATTTGTGAATAAAGTTCATGGCGAACTTTCTTCAGAAAATATTTTTTGAGGAATGTACGATGTGAACTTTTTTTCAGAAAACAATACTTGAAGAAAGTTCGATGTGAACTTTCTTTAGAGTCCAGACTTTAATACTCATATGTGAAGATTAATATTCATCCGTGATGGTGTGTAGGGTGACATAACATATGAAATTAACATTGTTATGAGTTTATTTGTAAATTCAACAAATATTTTTTTTTAAGTTGAATTTTTTTTTCTTTAATATCCTCAATATATCTAATAAACTTTTTTTTTAAGTCTGATATATATGTCGATACCGATATTTTAAACCTTAAGCGTAACATTTTATATGAAACAATTCTTTCGGTATTTCCTATGTAGTAAATAGTTGAGTTACTAATAATTAATGAAACGTAAGTATGCAAACCCGAATATTAGTTGGCAAATTAAAGTGCTTACGCACACTTAGTTTGAGGCCTTGGGCCAACTAAATTCTTGGGTACTTGTAGTCTGGGCCAACTACAAGCCCAAAGTTTGACTGTTTGAATTGTTTATTGTTTTATTTTTATTTTTCTGTGAAGTTTAAAGTTTAAACCTGTTTAGTCCTTGATGCATGTGAGGCGCAGTAGCTGAAATAAAAATACTGGACGTTACATAGAACTGTGTTCAATTTAAGAACCAAATTGTTCGTGACGGTGCGCACTGGAAAGTTGTTGTTTTCAAAGAATAATAATAATAAAACATTAACAAACAACCCCTTAAGCCCTTCTGCCGTCGCACTTTCTTATTCAAGCGTTGAGAAAATTTTATGTGTCAAACGCACCACGTGGATGGTACCCCACTAATTAAATTATGCCACGTATCACTTTTTTTTCTTTTTTAGAAAAGAAAAAATTTATTTCATTAAAATAAAATTAAAACAAATGAACACTCGGTGGTGGAATAAAATTTCACACTCCATTCGACTAACACAGCTAGTCACATGGCTATCGTAAAATGTAATAGACATGAGACAAGAATGTCCAATCCAGAATCAATCAAAACTGATTCTAGAAATAGTCAATAACCTACTCGCTGCTAATCTCAAGAAGAAAACCGCTCCAGTAACATCGCATACCAAAATCTCCGACATATTTGCATCACATAGCACTTTTTTTCTACCTCAATATTGCTGAAACCCAAAACAAAAAATTAGAAAGCTCATCTCTTCCTTCTTCACCTCGTTTCAAAGATCTCTAACCTCTTAATTCTCTCTCTGAGTATAGATTTCTCTCTTTTAGCATTGCTAAATTTCAAGAACCCAAAACGTATGGTGTTAAAAAAATTTAATCCATAACAAGAATACAATTAATTTGAATTTTACTTATTTTTCAGAACTTAGAGTTGAGAAGTACACACCAGACCAACAAATTGAACCAATAAAAGGATGTAAATGTCCTCAAACATAACATAGAAAATCCAGAATTGGGATGCAATCTTTTCAATTGAGAATTGAGAAGCCGGAGAAGTACAAACGTACGGGAAGTTGAACCATTTGGGTTTGGTGGAGCTCATGTTGGAAAATTGTTTTAGATAACCATTTTAAAACCAAATTTTAATTGATTAATTAAAATAAGTTAAACTTATAATTAGTCAAATATGAAAATAGATATGAGTTCTCCATAATAAGGGATACAAGATCATATATTTATTTGTATAATTTAGTTAGTGGGTGAATGAGAAATTGTCATCCAAAATGACTACTTGGAATGGGGAAAGTTTGTTTGTCTCACATTAGAAAAGAGAAGTGGTTGAAAGCTTTTATATAGAATCCATTGGTTATAGATTGTAAAATATGTAAGCCCCCTTATACCATCTCGCTCACGCGCAAAGGAGGTGCAAATCTCGTTTCACAAGGAAAACTCGTATATGCCAGTGCGACTTGCAGACACAAATGCAACACCAATTTGGGGGTTGGAATGTAAATTTCTTTTACACTTCTGAAAAACTCTTTTTTTTTTTTTGACGTTTCACCTTATTTGGAAACTGTTCAAATTCTACAGTAATGTTATTGTGTGTTATGAAGAAGATTCTAACAGATTGGATTCATTGCTTTGTAACATATGTAACCTATGTATGTTACATTGCCTTTTGATTTCCAATAAAAACCGTCTTATTCATTCTATAAGTCTGAAAATTATTTAAACACAATAAGCTCTTCTCTTTTTAAAAGCTCTTAGCTTTTTTTTTTTGTGATAGAAAGAGGTATTTTGTGGTTCGTTGAGAGTTCTAACCAGCAGTGTAGCTTCTAAAATTGTTTAGTCGTTTTATCTTAGGGGACAAGTGTGAAGCATCTTTGCATCGGTAAATGAGGTGTAAACGTCTCTAGGACAGTGTGTGATACAGACGTCTCGATTACTTCATTCAATCTGTACTCGTTTGGTATTTGGTTGAGTTTATTATTGATTTTCTATCATGTTCTTCATTTTTTTTATTTCCAGTTTTAAGACATTTTTCCTATGTGGGGCCTGAAGACAAACATAGTAGAAGACAACCCCCAATGCTTCACGGTGGTACACCGTTGCATACCCAAGCGGAAAAGTCAGTCTCGAAACCGGGCATCAGGGTATCCCAACGGCCGAAGGTAATACCTCCGGCGTGAGACTAATCCATAACGGGGCTCATGTGAAATGGTTCCAACCCGGAATTTCACCGGGTGTTATGGCCACAGTAATGTTCTCAATGCCCCAACTCAGACCCACATTGTGGCCCAGTTAGAAACAAAGAGGTGTGTAATGCATTCAACGATCGAACCTCTAACCAATGTCACGTTTAAGCCCTAGTTAAAGAATTGCCGCGGTCAGAAATCATTACACCACACTCCATAGTAATCATGTTCTTCATTATTATAATTTCAGATTTATTTTCGGTTTGATAATTATTTATAATTCATTTTATATTAAATGATATATGCAATATCCCTTATCTTCAACATCTCCAACTCATAGAATCTTTCTACAGTCCTACAAAAATCGACGGGCGGCAGCGAATCTAGATTGAATTAGGAAGAAGATGATCCTGACAACAGAAGTGATGGTGAAGAGTGCGCTTCAGCTCGACGGCGACGGAAGAGGAAGCTCTTACGGATTCTGACTTCATTTTCTCACCGATGATCGACATGAAAGGTTGCTACGTGGCCTACTTTGATTGGTGGAGTACCATCCACGTGTTGTCCTTGACGCACTTAAGAATTACTGTAAAGTGTTATGTTCATCAAGATTCTCTGCACATTTGGAATGCTAATGGTCTGTTTCTTGCTTATGCAATAAACAAAGACGACCAATGCCGTGCTTGTCTTCTTCTCCGGCCAACCCTCGTGGTTAATTTACATAAACCTCCACAGCTCCACTAATTTATTAACATGAGGCTTTATGTATAAAGTTATAAACCTTGCTATCGTGCTACCAGCCAAGCTTAAACTTTACGTCATGACTCATGAAGAAGATATCTAAATTGCAATATATTTATATATTTTTCTAAGACAATACAGATTCTTCGGCTTTTCTACTCTACAAAGCCAACATATACCCAAAAAATGTCCAGCAGCCCATGCCTTTCATAAAATCTTGTACAACGAATAAGATATTATTAGTCCGGCCACTGAAGACAAGGTTTTCAAATAAATGATTGACGGCAATATTAACTTATTTAAGAGCCAGAAAGTTATATATACTAACTGTTATGTTCTCTTTATTCTCTTATTTATATAATCTCACGTCTCAATTTATTATCATTATTTATTTATTTCATTTATATTTATTATAACATCCCTTTTGTTTACCTATCAATATTAACCAACACATAGACAAATTTAACAATTCACATTTTAGTGATTTTTTTTTGGTGTTTGCTTTATAACAGTAAAAAATATTTTATAAATCACTAATTCGCAAAATATGCTCCTAAATTTAAATGGACAATAACTTAGAACAACTTGTATCGGTCTTATTTAAGACAGATGTACCACAAGTTCCTAGTACAGTATTAGGTACTGACCTAAACCAAGTCGACTAAATTTTTTAGCGTTGCATATTTGAATTGGACCTATTGCTTTCAGAGGGCCAACCGGCCAACTATCTCGATCGAATAGAAAACTTTTAAAAGCTTCATTAACTTTTCTGTTAGTTTTCCACTATTGCAAGCTTACGAGTTGAACAATTTGCATTATTAGAGATATTTGGGCTTTGGCAACAGATATTTCCCATGTATATAGAGGTTATCATTATCATTAAGGCAGACTTCACATTCGAAAAGAACAGGAACAAAAAATTCTGAAGAGCAAGAGTAGGTTCATATTTGAAACAATATCACTATCAATCAGTATATTACAAAAGAACACAATTGCAAAAAATTGTGCTTTGGTAAGTATATATACTCACGTCTCACGCAGGTCGATTACATAAACAAAGAACAGCAAAAGAAAAAAAAATCGTATAAGTATAAAACAAGCTAGGGCAGTGATATCAATCTAAGACTGTTTCACTTGCATTGTAAACTCCTGACTGTCTGTTCTGACACATTAATTTGTATGGTGCAGCTCATACTCGCAGACTTCTTCTTCTTCATGATCAGCATCAACTCAACCTTTCCGGTCAATTTGGCCTGGCTGGTCAGTGTCAACACCCCACCGTTCAATTCAGTGCCGAGGGTGGAGCTGGTCGTCAATGCATCGGTGTTCAAGCTCACAACGGCGTTCACCTTCTTTGTTCCTCTCATCCCGGCCTTGCCCTTGGGTACAGTGAATGTCCCGACAGATGTACCTTGGTACATGAATGTCACGACGCCTTCGTCGAACTTGTAGGGACCCCAGTTGGTGTTCTTGACCCTAATTTGGGTGTTGAAGGTTGTGCTGAACGAAGGTGCTGCACTGGATGAGGTGAAGCCCGTGAGGGTGCTTGTGCCGAGTCTAACCTTGGGGGTCTTAACTTTCATCACGGTGAGACCAAACACAGTCATGACTGCGATCTGGAACACAATGAAAATACCAATATAAGCAAAGCACTTGATTCTCTTCTTGCGCTTGAGCTCGTCTTCGGACAAAGACTCTCCATCGCTTCTTCTGTAACCATTTGCCGGAGCCAAAGGATAAACTTGTTGGTTCTTGTCAGCCATCTCTCTCTCTTTTTTTTCTGATATGAAATGAAATATACTCTGTATGGCTCTGCTTTTCTGGATTAATTTGGTTCTCCTTGAAGTGTAGAGGAAGTGGCTTATGGTAATGATGGAATGGATGGGTACTCTAGTGTGGTATATATAGTGTATTTGGGGTTGGAGAGTATGAATAAGTTATGTGGGCGAATGAAGTTCCTGGAAAATGTGGCATTGACATGGTGGTGGGAAGCTATTTTAATTCAGACGCCAATCGCGTCCGAAGGTGAGAATTGTTGACTTCTAGATGATCGAGGACTTTGTTTGAGGACTACTCGTTTGTCCACAAATGTGTTGATTTATTTGAAGATATTAAAATATCAGAAGGTTCGGTTCTATCCGTTTGTATAGACCAAATCTCCCAACCAAATGTTAGAACGTGGTGTTGAATCCCTTCCACATTATAAAGTATGAGCTGTGCGAATATGGCAAAATTCTTCGTTAGTTTAGTTCTGTTGTCCCTGATTAGAAGCAATAAAATGTTACATGAGCAAACTTGAAGGTTTGCTTAGGACTTCATCAATCCAACAACATGTATAACATCTGAGCTTAATTAGTTTAACTATCGAGGATAAAAAGGAAATGAGAGACAAGAAAAAAGAGAAGCCAATGCTTTGCTCAGTGTTATGTGCTCAAACTGAAGATAAGTGAGTTTGGCGCAATTTTGATGTGCTAGCTCAAAGAGAAATAATCCCTGAAACTGTGTAAATTTGGGGATCTATTGGCAATCCGAAGAAGATCAAAATTCCACGACCACTTAAAATCTTTTTTTAATGGATTCATGACCACGGCCATTTAAAAGTTAAGAGAAATTTTAAATATACATCTATACTCAATATATCACATATTTAAATTCTCATTATATTATTTTTACTAAATATACCACATAAAGTACCTAAAATACTTTTAAATAAAAAAATAAAAAAAAAACCTCATAATTTCGCTACAAAGGCTACTTTTAGTATGATTAGTATATTAATATATATATATATATATATTGATATCTTATAAATATTCATGTTGTTTCTTGTTTATTCTTACAAATCATTATAAATCACAATTGTTCTTTTTAAATTCTTTAAACATGAAAATAATAATAAAAAGTGATATATATATACATATAAGAAAACTGAAAAATATGAACATTTATTTTTTAAGAATGTAAGAAGATGAAATTTAATAAAATGAAAATCATAATTTCTTTCATTGATTACCTTGTTTGAGATTCTAAAAATAGAAATGAATTATTTTTTCGGTGAAAATTAAGGAATGAATTTATTGCTTGAATTTCCTGCTAAATTTTTCAACAAAATATATGCTAATTAAATTCTCTGTAAATTTTCTTATTTTAATTATTTTCAAAAATAAAATGATATGTTTTTGATAATTTAATTTGTTTTTTTTTATTTTCTTAATTATTACACTAACTTATTTTGGTCATTTAACATACATGTAAAATCTAATTTGAATGATTGAATAATATGGGTGTGTATTAAGTGTTTTATGAGAGTGTATTTAAAACTTCTCAAAAGTTAATTACACATATCCTTTTACTCTTTGAACTTTTTTTTTTACTTCTTCTAATGAGTACCGACTAATGTCTAATGGTACCCTGAGGGATTTTCTAATAAAGACTCTCTTGTTAAAGATTAGTTGAAGACTTTTTAATTAATTATTAATTAGATTTTTTTATACGATCACATTTTTTCATCTCAACCGTTCAGATATTAGGTACATATGAGTAGATTAGATGTACTAATTTTCAGCTAATTTAGTGATCATTAAGTTATCAAAGTATGTTAAATTAATGAACGAACTAAAACTGTCAAATATAAATAATTCAAGTTCATAATGAGTAAATCACATTTATGAATGTCTTAACGATTGTCAATTTTAATAAAATTTTGCAAGGATGATTTACTCATATATATATCTAACTAAATGGTAGACATCTAAATATAAGATCAAAAATTTAATGAATCAAAGTGGTCCTCAACTAGTCCTTACTCCTTAACAAGATGATCCTCATTGGAAATATCTTAATGATACCCCTATACAAATCAATCAGCATCTGATGGGAAGTGTTTTGGTTTGAAATACAATATTGACGTCTTTTTTTCCAACGAAAATAAGAGAAAAATCAAATTAATCGACTCCTAGATATTTTTCATTTCCTGCTTTGTTTGTCCATAATCCAATGCAGGCAAGAATCCAGGTATGTTGGTGGGGGCTCAAGTCCACCCAAGAATTTGGGAAATAAGTAAACAAGTATATGTGTACATATGTTGTAGTTTTGAAGGTTGGTTTTTGAGTTTTTATATTATCAAGCTTGATTTTCCTAACAAATGCAAATCTTTGAGTCTATTTTCCCATTTACTTGCATCTTTCTTGATTTTTTTTTCAACATGTAATCTATTTTACTTTCATTAGACATTAATTTTAATTAAACACTTTGATAAATTCTAAAATCTTTTCGACAATCGATTAGATTTGTGATAATTTTGAATTGATTGCAATTTTCACATCAGTAAAGTTTACCTCTAATATATTGTAGTTAAATATTTCATGTGCTACAAATTTTAACCACTTCAGTCGTTACGGGAAAAAAATTCAAGTCCCCGAATTATAAATATTGGATCTGCCATTATTCTAATGTAATGATTGTAATCACCAGATGATGTGCATGCTTCTAGAGAAGAAAGGTTTGATCATCCAAAACTGCGCAATCAGAATTCCATTGGTTTTTTTTTTGGTTAAGTTGTAACTTGTAAGTCAAATACACCTTACTGTTCCACTCTTAGCGTCAGGGGAATTCTTCATTTAGCTTGTTCTATATAACAGTGATTAGCTTAGTTAGTTAATAAAGTTTACATAATTAACTTTGCCAATGAACCAATTTCAGTGTTGGAGACTTGGCTTGGCAGACGAAGCTTATGAGTCTTCACAATATGCCCTCTCTGTCCTAAGTGAGACTGTTACTGGGTGGTTGTTGAAGCGTCCTCATCAGTTTCTATAGCCGTTCATATAGTCTGCCCTATCTTCAACATTATTTCATTAAAGATACCATCTCTTCTATTAAACAAAACTACAAGGTTTTAATTCGACTCTTAAATCAAATCATGAGGTCCTCATCGTATAAGAGTCAATATAGACCAGTCATATGATTATAATTATTATTGTCTTTAAAGCCAATACCAAATTATCATCTAGCTATCAGTAAGAAGAGTTCTTACCCCAAAATTTACCCAGTTCAAGCTGACATTTCAGTAGCCATGTTTGAATATCAACATTCAACTGGAAAGAGAGCGAAAGAAGGCAAAAATTGGAGTTTCGAAGTTCAAACTATAATATGTATAAAATATATATATCAGCCGACAGAATTGGTAAATAAGAATTACAAGGCTACAAAAAGATTTAGAAAAATAAAAATAAATTTGCCATCGTAAAAGAGTAACTAAAAATTGGAGGCAGAACAGAGCCGTGCTCTGTTTTTCACTCGCACTCCAAATTCAGGAGTGTGTTTGTGGCCACACTAAACACCATAGAACACTCCATGTCCGCCGCCTTCCTCTTCTTCATGATACCCATCAACTCCACTTTTCCGTTCACCCTGGCCGTGCTGGACAGCATCAACACCCCACTTCCCAGCTCAGTTCCGAGCATTGTGTTCGGCGGCAACGATGCCGAGTTCACTCTCACCATCACATCCATTTTCTTGGTCGACCTGATCCTTGCTTTGCCTTCAGAGATGTAAGCTGTTCCAACGGGAAGACCTGCGTACATGAACGTGATTACGCCGGCCTCGAACTTGTACGGCCCCCAGTTGGTGTTCCTGACCCGGACTTGGGTTGTGAAGCTCACGTCGAATGAGGGGGCTGCGGCATTGGCGGTGAGGGACTGGACGTAGATGTTACCTAGTCGGATTTTGGGGGTCTTGACTTTCATGACGGTGAGTGCGAAAACAGTCATCACTACGATCTGAAACACTATGAAGATTCCGATGTATTTGTACATCTTGATCCTCTTCTGGCGCTTGCGCTCCTCATCGGCGTGGAAGGGGTGTGTCCCTACATCGTGTGCTTTCTCAGACATTTTGGTGAAGAATGAAACTGAAACCCTCTTTCTTTTCTCAGAAAATGAAAACTTTAGACCTGAAAATCTCTCTCTTTTGGATGAAGAAAGCTGTGTTTGTTTTGGTGGTGATGGTAGTGGGAGTGTATGTATCTTTATATATAGTGGGTTTCGGAAGACCGTACAGTTCGTCTACATGGGTCACTAACTTGCTTCCCGGAAAGAAATGATAGAGCTTCTGTTAAACGCGATTGATGTAGTTGGTACTTGGTACATGGTATGGCCTAAATTTCTTGACTTCTAGATGGTGGCACTCTATTAGCTTTGTGTTGTATAATTGTTAACTAGTATGAGTGGTTTACGACTTGACGTCAGAAGATATAGAGAAAGGAAGACTCTGTTCGAGGGCGGCTTAGAGTTTAGTTACGGAAGAACCATGGGTTGAATGTGAAAAACGAGTAGAGTCCAATATGTGATGCCTTTAGTTGGCTTCATGCAGAAGATGCTTACCCAGCAAGTGGCAATTGGTCCTAATAATAAGCATCCTTTCTCGTTTCCTCTTCGTTATTAGGATACTTAACGTGACGCATGTTACTAGAAGAAGTGTATTTTGTTTTCTGGATAAGAGGTATAAGAATATTTTTTTTTAGTGGCAAGTTAGTTTAGGTACTTCATTAATGATACAAATTATCATTTACATGAGCATAATATTGAGGAACTTATACAGGGCACCAAGTGGAAGTGAGCCGGTATTACTGACCAATCAGACTTATTCGTTTAATTGAGCAGTCAAATGGCCCTATCACCGAAGCTAACTCTGTTACAACAAAATTAAACTAATAAAAAAAGGAAAAGAGGCCAAGCAAGACCCGACTTGATGGAGCAAGACTGGTGAGTGGTGAGTGATGGAGAAGAGGCAGCAAATCGACCTGAGTTTTCTAGTAGATCGACGTCGATCAGGGTTTTCCTTTTTTTCAAATAACTTGGAAGCCAGCCAAAACGAAGGTTGGAGTCTCGGACCGGTTTTCTTCCTTTAACGAACTGGGTAATTGGCATGTTGCGTGCAGATTGCCATTGATATAGCTAATCGCCTTGTAGAAGTCCATGATTCCAGTTCCCTTATATATATAAAAAAAAACACAGATTCTAACCAAACAACCGCTCTCCACCGCCGCCCTCATAAGTGAGTCATAACCAAGGCCGGTCCTGAGTTTTCCGGGCTCGAAGCGACGAGAAAAATTGGGGCCCCTTGTTAAAAAAAAATTGAAACAATAATTCTTTTGAAACAACAAAACATAACAATAAAAATTTCAATAATAATAAAATGCTATAATGTTTGAAACAAAAATATAAAAGTTACAAATATCAGTACTTTTTACTCAAAAACACTTATGCTTCAATGTCTTAGTCTAAATACCAAAACACTTATGATGTTGTATATATTAATAAGAAATACCTACAAAAACGCAGAGCATAACCAAAATTCTTTCAACACACAAAAACATCTTTCATAGACGTCATGAGGAACTTCATAGCTGATGACTTTTTGAAAACTTATTTCCATACACAAATCTTAATAGTGAATAAGTTAGTTTCAAAAGCCACATCAAATAACTAAACTACACCTACACGTATCATAACTTAAGATCAATTGTAAAAACAAAAAACAAACCCAAAAGATGGCCATATAATAGATGCACATGATTATGATCCTTTCATATATCTTTATAAACAAAAAGGTTAATCACAGGAACCATCCAAATTGCGAAAGATCGAATTCAAGAATGGCGATGGTAGTAACGACCTTGCTAATTCTGAGCTCCGAGTGAGTATGATATTGCTTGTAAGTTACAAAACTTGAGAATGTAGCAGGCATGTGTATACTACATGCAAATATATAGATACTGTGAATTCCCAAACCCAATAAAACTTCCAATCAAACAGACGGCATTTCACATTAGATCCATCAACATAAAATTGATCAATCTTTGTCCTTCACTCAACCATGTTTAGCAGAAACTTTATAATAACACAGCTCTACCCCAATGTAGAATAAGTTTCACCAACTGCTTGGTTTCAATCAAAGAAATGTCAAAAAACCCAATTTGGGAGATTCATATGACCAATCTTATTCTATAGAAACTAAATTGATTTACTCATCTCCGTTTTAATACTAAAATAACAATAAAAAGGCATCAAATTCATCAAGCAACACACCCAAAGCTACTCAAATTGAAACACTTACACTCAATCAAAATCTAATCGCTTTGTTATCTATTAACCTATACAATTCCTAATTTGAAGTAGATGAAGAATTGAGGTCAAATTTCATCAACAAAAATGAAATCCCAAACTACGCAAAAGCTAATACAACCATAGCAGAAGATGTAGAGGCCTCCATCAATTCATGGCTATGACAACTCACGAAAAACCATTCAAATATACTTAAAGATGACAAAGATTCAAAGAAGAAGGTGACATGTGATAATAAAAGCCGGATGAGAATTGGAGACAGAGAGTTTGGCGGTTACAGCGACAATTTCGGAGGAACAAACATCAGTGCAAAGGAAAACACACCGAGGAAAGAGTCGCGCAAAAGATCGAAAGTTAGCGGGTGAAGAACCCATATTTGTGTCGAAATTTTGGGATGGGGAGCGAAGTAGTGGAGAATTCAGCCGCATGTCTATCACCACCAACTCTTAATCAATGTAAAACTGATATAAGGGCAAAAATGTAATTTTTGGGGGTACAATTAGGCCGATGGTGGTGGTCATGGTGATGACTTATGGGTTATTAGGTCTGAATGGATGAGATTGATTCATGTATAATCACATATCACAGATTTTAAGATCGGGTGATTCGATTAGAATGGATACAGGTATCATACATTCATTTGTCATACCCCTGATAAGATTGAATTTCATTGCTCTTCTGACTTTTGAGTATGAACTAATCACAGACTAACTAACGTTTGACTGCAACCATTAGAACACGTGCCGTGCACATGACTAGTGCACTAGTACCTTGGTGCCTGGAATAAGCTCTCATAATATTGACATGAGCATCATATTAAGGGTATAATAGGTAGAGTAGGTTGTTGTAGTTGGTATAAAAACATTCCACAATGTAAGATGAATTTTCAAGTCAGTAAAAATCACATCCCATTGCTTTCTACGTTTTTCTTTCTATCTCTTTGTCTCCTTCTACATCAATAGCTCAGCTTTCACATCATAGAACTAATACTCGAAATTGTTTACATCATTAGATGTCCAGCTTGAGAAGGTGAATGTATATATATTGGCTTTTATAAAGTTGATGAAGAACCAAATGGAGTGGATGACAAGTTGTTGAAATAAAAGGAAAAATCAAATATCCTAAGATGGAGTTTCCTAGTTGTACTAGGAATTCTTTACAGCATGATCTACTTACCATAGAGAGAGATATATTAGAGAGGTTGTTAAGAGGTATTTATATCCGTATCAAGGAGTTGCTGAAGAGATCACGTCATATATATTCAAGTGAACAACACACGGAAGGGAGCGTACACGGAGAAAAGAAAAAACACAAGAAAGAAAAGCTTAGTGCTAGGAGATCTGAGTAACTCCACTGAAGACCTTAGTGGCACATGAGATCTGAGTGACTCCACTGAAAATCTTTGTGGCATCGACAATCTGAGTGAAGTCGAACGTAGAAGTGATTACAACGATCTGAGTGAGGTTGTACCACAACTTGATTGTGACTATCAAGTGAGAAGTATTTTTTATTTTTGAGAACTATATTATTATAGATTAAGGTGTAATATTTGTAATATGAATTGTTCAATAAAAAAGTAAAATTCTTTTATATTTCCGTTACTATTACTCGTTATTGTTTTATCTTGTATTTTCAAAATGATTAATACTTCAAATGTTGAATAGTTAATACAAGAAGGCCATCTGCTCCCGAAAACACTACCCGCTTTTCCGAGCACTTGTGACTGTAGTTGAATTATTGTCATACTCTGTCAATTAGTCACTTTAGAATTTCAGAAATAATATATAAGAGCATCTCCAAGAATTTTGGCAAAATTTCTCTAAAATGGAAAAACAAATGCCAAAATCTCCAAAAATATTATATTCAAACTTCAACAGTTTATGCATTTTGCATATTTTTGTATTTATTACAAGTGAAAAATATATTATATAATCCTATTTTTATAAACATTAATTATTTTATATATTTAATATGCTAGTTTGAGATTAATGATTTTAAATTTTTATTGTTTTGATTGGTTGTTATAACTCAAGAGTTATTGAATAAAATGTAGAGCATTAAATACTTGTTTCTCTAAAATTTTGCATGTTGCTACAAATTTGAAGGATTTCACATTATCTCTCATCCATTTATCTATTTTAGAGAATGTGATGGAGGAACTGTTACAGTGGAAAAAAGCCAAAAATCTGCAAATTTCCTTTTTTTTTCCAAATTATATAACTGTTGGAGATGCTCTAAGTCAGATCATTTTTGAAACTCATGACTTTGCTTACCCTTAATGATACAAGAACTTAAGAACTTAATTGATTTTTAATGTTATATACTCATGAGGAGGAGCATCCAACTCGATCTAGGAATCATCAGTTTATTGATTTAAATCGCATCACCTCACGGGAGATTAACAACTTTTCACAAATTAATCACCATCATCATTGTTCGAAACTATTCAAGATATCCAAGTGAACAAACAAATATTGTGCAATCTGAGCCGACTATGTAATATAATATTTTTAATGGCACTAACACCAATTTTAACGTCGTTAATATAAGAAACAAAAAGGATACGGTCAAGCTCTGTAAAAAAAAACACATCAAGATAATTTTAACTTAATAAATTAACCCGGTCATTCTTCAATTAATTACAGGTTAGAAAAATCGAAAACCGATCAATGGATTTATGAGATAATGCGATCAAGCTAATGTAGTTATTAGTCGCAATGTATTTCACTTTGTTCTAACGTTGTCCTCACCTCTGTCGTCATCGGTGACCCGAGGTGATGAAGACTACGGTCGGGTCGGATTTGGCTGCAAGTACAAAGCATGTGGTGGTTCGGAGAATAGACGGCGTTGAGAGGCGCAGATGAGAAGTTGGTGATTGTAAAGAGAATTGAGCATATGAGAGAATTATTCGAGTCCAGCTAACCCGATCCGATGTTGAGTCGTCGGTGCTCCGCCCAACGAAGCCGATGTATATGAACGTCTTGATTCTCTTCTGGTGTCTGTGTTAAACAGCGACAAGCATGTCCCATGGACCAACTGTACCGATATTGTCTCGACTTAGCCACCTCACATGTGTTGAGTTTTAATCACAAAAGACCTCGGTACAATTGTGTATTATCTACCCACTTATAATCTCTATTTTATTTGTCACTTCTTAGATGTAAGATCTCTCATCTCCAACACGTCTCCTCACGTGCAACTTAATTTTTAGATCCACGTGACAAATTAACATCCCACACATTGGGATGAAATAAACCAAGGTCCAGTAACCAACGACACTTGGTGACCATCTAATCGGAAAACCCTCCGATGACATGATAATGACACCCATCATGAGCCCATGACAAAGTGTCACCCAACTCGAGTCCACGACAGATTGGAGGTGCGACTGGAGAGGGACCCGCTCTGATATCATGTTAAACAACGACAAGCGTGGCCCATGGACCAACTGTACCGATATTTTCTCAACTTAGCTACCTCACAAGTGTTGGGTTTTAATCACAAAAAGCCCCGGTACAATTGGTTATTATGCACCCACTTATAATTTTTATTTTATTTGTCACTTCTTAGATGTATAATATCTCATCTCCAACAGTCTGACCTCGCGTTCGGACCGAAAGTGACGTTTGGGTTGTTGATAGTTTGTTTGATAACCCATTTCTACCTTCTGATCCGCCATTTCTTCTATCTGAATATTGAAGATGGAAATGGAAATGGCTCACTTGTTTGTACACGGCTTTTTGAGTTTTGGTGGCCGGGGGGATGTTCATCTTCATATTTATAGTGCGTTTGGATACATAGTGCCATATATAGGTGGAATGCATGAACATTCTTGGTTATGACAGGTTTGAGAGGATCAGTTAGACAATTATCATTATACATGGGGTAGCTGCAGTGATGAAACAAGATTGATCTTGTTTAAATAATTTCAAAAATCATAATGATCATAAATACATGAAAAGTCTTAAACAGGAGAACTCCTAATTGAAAGTCTTCCCCTAAAACATACGGGAAAATTACAAGTCAATATCGATTTAATTCTAAAGCCTAATAACGTACGTTTGGTGAATCATAATCCACCCAGAAAATAAAATCCACTTGATAATCTATGCACTTTGATAATTTACAAGCCGATCCCCTCACGATCACGACCGGAATTAATCCCGGTGGGATGAAATCTAAAAACGAAAAGCCCGTCCCGATTTCGTAGTACTATACCGTCACATCCCAGTCTCATACCCACCCTTAACTGTGCTGCTATATATGTTCTCACTTGTTGTAGAAAAAGGCTAAAATGTCCTCATCAAAGTCATCGATCATCTATTTTGACCCAAAAAAAAAGAGTCATCGATCATCTAGAAGATAATAGTTTATCAATCCCAGATTTGGACGCGTTTTGTGTCTAAAATGAAATACACCTTCCAGGAAACTCATTCGCCCAATTAACTTATTGAAATTGTCCAAATTTCCAAACACTATAAATATACACACAGACTTGCACTTTTCATCTCATCATCACCACAAACAAGTTCAATAATTTCCTACAGTTTCATCATCAACAGCTAATTCAACACAAAACAAAGCCACAACTACTTCTTAAGATCATTTCCTTTTAGTTTTTCCTTCAGAAAAGAAAAACAAACATGGCTGAGAAGACACACCAGGCTTATCCTTTGGCTCCGGCAAATGGTTACGCAAGAAGCGATGGAGAGTCTTTGTCCGAGGACGAGCTCAAGCGCAAGAAGAGAATCAAGTGCTTTGCTTATATTGGTATTTTCATTGTGTTCCAGATCGCAGTCATGACTGTGTTTGGTCTCACCGTGATGAAAGTTAAGACCCCCAAGGTTAGACTCGGCACAAGCACCCTCACGGGCTTCACCTCATCCAGTGCAGCACCTTCGTTCAGCACAACCTTCAACACCCAAATTAGGGTCAAGAACACCAACTGGGGTCCCTACAAGTTCGACGAAGGCGTCGTGACATTCATGTACCAAGGTACATCTGTCGGGACATTCACTGTACCCAAGGGCAAGGCCGGGATGAGAGGAACAAAGAAGGTGAACGCCGCTGTGATCTTGAACACCGATGCATTGACGACCAGCTCCACCCTCGGCAGTGAATTGAGCGGTGGGGTGTTGACACTGACCAGCCAGGCCAAATTGACCGGAAAGGTTGAGTTGATGCTGATCATGAAGAAGAAGAAGTCAGCGAGTATGAGCTGCACCATACAAATTAATGTGTCAGAACAAACGGTCAAAAGCTTAGAATGCAAGTGATAAACTACAACTAGTTGAGATCAGTTGAGATTTGAGAGTAGCTCTTCAGTTTGCTTTGATTTTTTCATTCTTTTTTTTGTATGACGCCTTTGCATTGTTGTAGAGCTATATATGGATGGTATTTATATATTTTCAGTATTTGGCCAGTTGTTATTTTTCTGTCTTGATTTGTCTTGATCTCTGCTAGTTGATCGACATGATCATTTCATAGCAACCTATCTCCGCTAGCTGCATTAAAGTTAAACACTGAAAGTGTCGTTGTTGACATACCTATATCTACCTAAATATGTGTTCGATCATGAGGACGATGGAACCAATGGCTATCCGGGCTTCAAAAAAAGTCTATTAGATAAAAAAGAATATAGTGTATTTTTGAGTCTATATGGCCTTACGGTATGATTTTTTGAGTTGATGAAATTTTCATTTAGCCAATAAACAATGGAAAAGTGACCGACATTCAAATCTTATTAGCAGGTGACAATGTTTTTTAGTCAAGCGAAACTTCATTTTGTTATCAAAGTACTGCAACACCACAAGAACAATAATGTAATCTAAAACTAAAAACCAAAACCAGATGCAAAACAACAAACAAGATAAACTTCATTACATGCCCAAGTTCTAATCGGTAAGACTAAGAGGGACTGAACAAGAACAAAATAAAATACTTTTAGGGAGAGTTGAATCTAGCACTCCTGAATTAACATAATCAAGTCTAACTAATGAATGCAAGTAGGTATGGTAGGTTAATTATGTTTTACAAATATCCCACCAGGGCTTAAGCCCTTGCAAGACTAGCCTAAATCCGCCAATGGATGGAACCCAATGGCTCCAAATGAAAACACCAATAACGGAAACTTCCCTATTAGTGTTTTGAAAACCTGTATGTACATTTGCTCGATTCTTTCTATAAAAGATCTACAAGGAAAAAAAAGATTGCGTTTATAATTTTATTGGTTAAAGACCCTAAAATGGCAACCTTGTTGAAGCTAATGTTACAAAAACGAGACTTCGCTACTGACTACTAAATACTGTAAGGCTCATGTTGAAAGACGGTGATGATTGAGAGGTGTTTCTTCATCGATGGCCCCTATCCGAGCTTAAGGTTCAGTACTTTCATGATTGTGAGACCTGATATACGGATACGATTGCGACTCCCATTTGCTCCTGGGATTGGAAAACGATCGACACAAGAGGATTGCATGTGGCCATTCGCTGATGCGGAGGTTTGCTAGTCAATTCTTCTCAGCCATGTATTATCAGAAAACATATGAAGATTAGACGCACTGATTGATGAACTATGGGAAATTTGGAAGATGAGAAGGGAACCTAATTATAACTTTATGTAGCGAGGATCTAATTATTCGGGTAATATGAAAGGGTGGCAAAAAATTGTGAGCAGATTAAAAAGTGCGTACATATATGTTTCAATGCATTTTGGTTCATATGCGGGTTGAGAGGGTCCTAACCCTAATCGCGTAGAAATCACAAGATTGGAGAATGGTTCTAACTTCTAACCCTAATGCATTTTTGTATCGCAATTGAAGCTTCACGAGAGAAGCAGCTCGATATAGCTTGGTCGTCAACATGTGAGGCACGTGTCAAAACGACACTGGAGACTAACGTACAGCTCATAGCTACCTCGACAACTTGAGAGTAAAGTTAACTACAACGGTGCGAAATCAAATATCACTACTCATCACCTTGCTCAAAGTCAATTCCTGTGATATTCTTTTTGATCTTCTGATCATCCTGGTCGATCATTGGATAATTTTGAAAAAGCGGTTGGGGAACAAATTGACAAGTAGAGTATATTGATCGAGAATCACTCAACCAGCGTTAACTTAACAGCATAGTTACGTTTATCCACTCGATTTCTAGCTGTAGAGTCTCAAACCAAGCTCATTGCCATGATTAAAGGACGCAGTCAATTACTACAAATCTATTAAAAAATTCATCGATCATAACTAATTACAAAAGTTTTAAGGGGAACCCTCCAAGAATATTTTCCCCCTTTTGTTGGCTAATGAAAGAAGACGGAGACTGGTGTAATACCTAAAAAATTCATATCTAATTTCTAATGAGTTTTCGGATATTATTAAGTTAGTCATTGTCCAAATTTTTTTCACGAGGATGAAAACGAAAGTGTTCGAAAGTTGGTCACTGTTTATGGGTACTGTTCACACATGAAATCCCAGATTTTCTCTCCCCGAGCGGCTGACTTTGAGCCGCTGGATCTCCACCGTCCGGCGACCATAGAGCGGTGCACCGGTCATGTTTGAAAGGTTGTTGCGTCCCCTGTCGATTGGTGGCAGCGCCACCCGCCATCTCGCCTCCGTTTGAGAGCAGTGAAGCCCAGAAGTTTCTCCGAAAATGCATATTTCGCGAAACTTTAACTTGTCAAATCTCCCTCCTCCGGCAACCAATCGGTGAGATTCTTTTCCCATTTTGAAGGTCTCATTCCATACTACAAACCCTCCAAAATATTTAACCCAAATCGTTGTGTGCTAGGAGAATCGAAGAAAAGAAATTCTAGGTTTTATATTGGAGCTTTTCAGTTTTTGTTAAATTAAAGTGTTTAGGCTCAGAATTAAACTTTGTTGTGAACTAGCAAGTTGTTAGGAATGTCATTTAGATTGTGGTGGTGATCGGGAAACAGTAGCGCCGCATGAACATGGTTCATGAACATTAATTGTGAACATTGCCAGTAAAATTGTAAATTCGAACAGTTTTTAGTAAACAGTAAACATGAACAATGTTATGTGAACAATGTTTTATGAACAACATTTAGTTGTACTGAAATCGTCACCTGATATTTTACGTATCGTTTTCTAAGCATTTTAGCATACTATTAGGTGACCGACGAAATGAGTGAGAAAATCGCTTTCAGTGTCGTGGAACTTGCACTCAGGAAATAAGGTGAGTAAACCTCACAATGATCTTCATGATCGAAGTAGTATTATAATTATTGAATTTAGTTTGAGTTGTCACCATAGTCGTTGCATCACTAGTTTATAAAAATTATTAAAAAAATATATTTTGGTTTAAATTACGTGAACTTGATCGTCTACGGTTCATGGGTAAGTGAAACACTATTTGAATAAATGATTTCCAAATGAATGTGAATGTGAGTAAATCTCACTATGGTGAATGTGAGTAAATCTCACTATGACGAGTCTACCATTGGCGGTGACTCATATTTACGTTTTCTTAAAAAGATCGAACTATGACATGTATATAATATAGTGGGTTATGTATGTGTATAAAATGGTAAATACGATACATATATATGCGTTGCGATATTATATACTGTTACGTTCTTATTTCCAAATGAATTATACTGTGACAATTATATTTATTTTATTTGAGCAAGAGTCGCTTTGTTGTAGTACGATAACATGGGTGGACTGTTATTGTACGTGGTTTTAACATTGAATCTTGTTAAAACGTTTTCTGTCTTCAGACGTGTTTTTTTTTGTCTTCGGACGTGTTTTTCTGTCTTCAGACGTGTTGGCAGTAACCGGAACCGAGCCTTGACCGGCTGTCGTTTACGATTCAGTTAGATCAACAGTCACTGATACTCTGCTAACTGTATCCTGAAATTCTTGAAATGGTTTCTTATAAAAAGTTAAAAACTAAGCATCTGTTCAAATATTCAATCATCGAAAATCAAGAAATTAAAGAATTCAATAATGGATTATGTGGTGTAAAAAAATTGAAGCATATATCATTTGCAGCTAGCCATACAACAAATCCAAGGCATCAAACAAACAAAATGGAATGTGACAATGAACAAGGAATACAAAAAGTGACAAGTAGTCTGATCACTTGCATTGTAATACCCCGAATTTTCGAGTTTAAATTCGTATAATTCTTGTAAATAATTAAATTTAGAATTTGAATAAAAATCGCATTTTTCGTTTTCTCGTCGAAACGACACTGACTTCGGAAATTTAAGATGGAAAACGTTACGTTTTCAGTGGCTTGAGAGTCGATTTTTATTCCGTCGCTCGACTCTGAAAACTTTCTTCATAGAAATTGTAGAGCTCGTCAATACGAATTTGTGGACACACGGCACACCTTAATCAAATGTTGTATGTGAAAGTTATTATCGACAGAAGTTGATTTCCGATTTTAGAAGGCTATAAAAGGAAATTTTGGGGAAAATCTAATTTCCCAAAAATGGACCCCCCCCGCAGCTCTCTCTCCCTTCGCTTGACCCCGACCCTCCCTCATAAATTCACCTCCGCCGATCTCTCATCTCCGGTCACTGTGGCCTTCACCGCCGGTCCCAAGACAACCGCACGTTCGACTGCTCCAACCCTTGGACAAGACGCACCCTCCATCGCCGCCGTGAAATCACGCCGACGATTGACAATTTCAACAAATTCCATCGCCGATTCAAGCTTCGTCGCCAGTGAGTTTCGAGCCATAGGTTCTTGATTTCGATCTCTTAGCTGGGTTTAGCACGAATTTGGAGCTCAAAATAGAAGGTTTTAACGACGGAGACAAGCTTGGAGTTGCCGAAGCTTTTCGGCAATTTTCTAGCGATCTGGGTTGCAACACATGTACGGTTGTAATCTCTTCCTCATGCTATTCATCTTTGATGTTGGATGTTTGTTGTTTTGGTGAATTTTGGGCGGAGGTGGTGGTGATGCGCGTGCCGCAATCTGTGGCGGCGCATGGGAGGAGGTGAGGGCGGTAGGAGCTAGGTTATCGATCTAGGACGGCGTAGGAAGAGAAATGGTGGAGTTTTGGGGGCTGCGTGAGAGGTCATGTGCGCCTGTTTAGGCGGCGCGTGAGCCCCATGTGCGGTTATTGTGGGGGTGCGTGAGCGCCATGCCTGGTTGCCGGAGGGTGGCACGTGAGGCTCACGCGCTGCCATCTATGGCGGCGCGTGAACATTAAGTTCGTGAACAGTAATTTACTGAACAGTAAATCATGAATAATGATCAGTTGTATAGAATCATCAACTTAGATTTTACGTATCGTTTTCTAGCACTTTATCATGTTATTAGGTGACTGACGAAACGAGTGAGGGAATCGCTCTCGGTGTTGTGAAAATTGCACATAGGAAATAAAGTGAGCAAATCTCATTATGACGAGTCTATCCTTGGCAGTGACTCATATTTACGAGATCTTAAATAGATTGAACTATGACATGTATATAATATAGTGAGTTGTGTATGTGTACAAAAATAGTAAATACAATACATATATATGAGTTGTTATATTATATAATGCTACGGTTTTTATTTCAAAATGAGATTATATTGTGGTAACTATATTATATTGTTGTGCAAGAGTTGTTTGGTTGTAGTACAATAAACATGTGTTGATTATTATATTGTACATGGTTTTAACACTGAGTCTTATTAAAACGTTTTCTGGTATTCGGATGTTGTTGGCAGTAATTGAAACCAAGCCTTGGCTCGGTGTCAATTACGATCAGTTAGAGTTCTAGTATGTCTGCCGGTGTACTGCATGAGGGGTAACAGATGGGTTGCATGGGTCTCATAAGTACCCATGTTTTTAGCGACATTGGGTAACATATGGGTTGCCTAGTGTCTGTCGGCGTACTGCATGAGGGGTAACAGATGAGTACCTGGGTCTCATGAGTACCGTGTTTTCATACGATATTGAGTAAACATATGGGTTGCCAAATGTCTCATGAGTACACATATTGTGGCAGACTTCTTCTTCTTCCTTATAAGCATCAATTCAACCTTTCCAGTCAGTTTGGCTTGGCTGGTGAGCGTCAAGATCCCGGTGTTTAATTCACTGACAAGAGTAGAACTGCTTGGAAGTCCATCGGTATTCAAGCTCACTGAAACACTGATCTTCTTTGTGGAACGCATTCCAGCCTTGCTCTTAGGAATTGATACCTGCCCCACTGCCACACCTTGGTACAGAAATGTTGCACTGCTTGCATCAAACTTATAAGGACCCCAGTTTGTGTTCTTCACCCTAATCTGGGTGGTAAAGTTTGTGTCAAATGAAGGTGTGGCAGGGACAGAGTTGAGGCTCTGGACATTGATTCCACCCAATCTGACCTTAGGGGTCTTCACTTTCATCACAGTGAGACCAAATACTGCCATCACTATGATTTGTAAAACAATGAAGATACCTATGTACATAAACAATTTCATCCTCTTTTGGCGTTTAAGCTCGTCTTCGGATATCAATGATTCGCCATCACTTCTTGTGTAACCATTTGCAGGGGCCAAAGGATAAGCCTGGTTGGTCTTCTCAGCCATCTCTTAACACAATCAGATAGAAAAATATCTCAGCTTTTGTGGATTTGTTTTGCTAGGAAGTATGAACTATGAAACAAAGAACTTGAGTAGAGCTGTGTTTGTGGAAGAGTAGAAGGATGTGTATATATAGGTGTTTGGAGTTTGGATAACTTTCACCAAGTTTTTTTTGGAATGAGCTTCCTAGAACATGTGGGTTTGGCTAAAGTATTTTATTGCAGACAACAAACGCGTCCAAAGCTGGGAAATATGGACCTCTAGATGATCAATGACTTTGGTTAGGCTGTTGCTATCAGATGGACCTCTAGACCAAAATTATATAATGAGTTGTGAGAACGTGTGGGGATATATGATGATGTATACGCAGTTTACTCTATAGACATATTGGAGGCTGAGGAGTACTATATGATCAATATTTACTGACAAAGTCAAAATACTCGAGTATTGGATATTCTATTCAACCATGCATTGACGAAATCCTAGAATAATAAATGTCTACAGCATGGGACTTTTCCTAAACACATACAAAAGGATCTATTCAGGTCCCCTAGACTCTAGAGAAGCCATACTCTATATCACCTGCCACTTCTTGAATCTGAAGAGATCAGAGATTGAGCTAAAGAGTAGCATTTTCTTTTAAGAAATCTAGCATTCAGTCTGCATCAAATCAAGCATCAAGCATTCAGGGTAGCAGTTAAACATTTGTTACTCATTCGACGGTTTTATATCATTGATATAGACTCATCAGTGAAAAAATTAAAATAAATTTCATTTACAGCTAGATAACAAATCAACGCGCGATACACAGATGGAGAATTAATGAAGAACTTGTATGATGACTCTGATCAGTTGCATTGTGTACTTTTGACAGTCTTTGTGGACAAATCGAAAGCTGTTATACAGTCCATTGTGGCAGACTTCTTCATCTTCATTATGAGCATCAATTCAACCTTTCCAGTCAGCTTGGCTTGGCTGCTCAGCGTCATGATCCCGCTGTTTAATTCACTGCAAAGAGTCGAATTGCTTGGCAGTTCATCGGTATTCAAGCTCACTGAAACACTGATCTTCTTTGTGGAATGCAAGGCAGCCTTGCTTTTGGGAATTAAAACCTGCCCCACTGCTACACCTTGGTACAAAAATGTTGCAATGCTTCCATCAAACATATAAGGACCCCAATTTGTGTTCTTCACCCAAATCTGCGTGGTGAAGCTTGTGATAAATGAAGGTGTTGCAGCTACGGAGTTGAAGCTTTGGACATTGGTTTCGCCCAATCTGATGCTAGGGGTCTTGACTTTCATCACAGTAAGACCAAAAGCAGTCATGACTATGATCTGAAAGACAATGAAAATACAAATGTATGTGAACAATCTGATTCTCTTCCTGCGTTTGAGCTCATCTTCGGAAATCAAAGATTCTGCTTCACTCCTAATGTAACTATTTTCCGGTGCCAAAGGATAATCCTGGAGGATATTCTTAGACATCTCTTGATATAATTACAAGAAAATCTATCTGCGCTTTTCCTCTGCTTTTTAAGCTACTTCTATAAGATGTATGATAGCATGAAGCTAGGAAGTGAAGGAAGTTGTTGTGGTGATGATGATGGAAGAATGCATGTAGTTTATGGATATATAGTGTTTCAAGCTTGGACAGCTTCAATAAGTCACCTGAGGGAATGAGCTTCCTAGAACATGTGAGTTTTTTTTTTTTTGATAGAAACTAGAACATGTGAGTTTGGGTGAAATAGTTTATTGCAGACACCAAACGCATCCACAGTTGGGAATTATGTGAGTTTGGTTAGGCTCACACCACAACTAAGCTAATAGAATGGTATTATACCACAACTGTTTGCTTACACCTTGATGCTATCTGTACTTTGATTCTGGCCTGCCTCAACATTATATAGCGTGGCAGTAACCTACAAGGGAATACTTTGGATTTGACACAATCTCACGAAAAGGGACATATTCACAAGTGGTCCGAGCTAAATGTCCAATATCTTTTATTGCACTGTAAGCCATGTTGCAAACGAATAATGAGCTCAAACGCCAGAAGATAATCAAGTAGGCAATGTATTCTGGTAATTTCATTGTGTTTCAAGTCATTAACATGACTGTTCTGATCCCACCTTGATGAAACTGAAACTCAAGGTCTGGTTGGGCGATTCAATGTCCAAAGCATCAATTCTATTCTTCCAATCTTGTAATGTTACACCATCTCCAAAAGCCAAATCAGGGTCAAGCAGAACACAGATTGGGGTTTGATGCAAGCACCGCGACTTTATGTACCAAGGCATGACCTTGGGGCAAGTTATTATTCTAAAGAACAAGGGTGGATTGCGATCCACTAAGAAGATCAATTTTGAGGCAAGTAGCCAAGGTAAATTGATCGAAAAGTGGAATTGATGCCTAAACTAACAATGATAATGTCATCCACAATAGACTGCGCACACAATAACATTTGATCTGTCCAAAAAGACAGCCAAACTTTGCAGTGCAAGCAATAGATCAGACAACCTTACTCAGTGCATGCTTGAGGGTGGAATTCGATTGGTACCCTATGTGAAGCCTTAATTTGGAGATCCAATTAAAGGATGGAGATTAGCGGTGATCCAAACTAGTTCTTCATTTGTTAATCTGTTTTATTCATTCTTCTTTTATGAGAAACTTGTACTTATTTCAGGCTACATATCTTTTTTGCTACTTTGATTCTCTAGCTTCGTGGGAGGTTCTAAGGGAGAGACTAATTTGTCAGTAGATAATGAACTTAGAAAATAGAGACAGGGAGTTCCAGAAAAGAAAAAAAGTCACTGAAAAAAAAACTGAGATGGAAGGACAAAGATTGATGAATTAAGTTTTGATTGGCCAAAAGAACTTGAGATGAAAGGACAAAGATTGATGGAATTTATAATAATTATAGTACCTGAACATAAATCAAGCGGAAGCTAAGAAACTGCAGTTGAGGTTGCACCACATAATTGAATGACATGAGGAAGCTGCAAATGCAGACTCATGCATTGACCTACTTGCATATGCACACAGCACACAGCACACAGCACACAGCACACTTAACTACTTATGCATTGAACTATCAGTATCAGCTGCCGTATTATTAACCATACGAAGGGACATGAGCATCACCACCTAGAATAGTATTTTGTAGCTGAAAATCTAGATCACTGATTTGCTTTGGAATATAAATCAGCATACTTTAAGCAGTAGGGCAGTTAATTTATAGTCAGATTTTATAATTTAACAACTAGATCATTGATACTCAAATGAGTTCTGTTTATCCAAGACACATTAACCATTATATAATAGCTCTAATTTGGTAGATGACATCAAAAAAAGAAAATTGTGACATACTAAAGTTATATTAAAATAAGAGAATTCTCATTCCTGGTGGCTACAGAATGGCCGTATTGCAGTATATATTGTTTTAATAGATGCATCACTACTTTGTTGCACAGGTACCCCATAAGGTAATGTATAACTACAGAAACTTAGCATCTGATGCAAGTCAGGAGTCTGATGCAAACACAGACTCCTTATTTCAGAGCTATATATGTTTTCGTTTAGTTCTTTCTTTTGTTTTAATTTGTTCATTCTCCTTTTGCATTCGAGCTACTCAGTATCTGACATGTTAGTAGCTTATGACTAAAGTTTTGTTTCTATAATCAAATGTGCGTATATTATATATATAAAAAGGATCAATTCATATTTGTACAACAAATCCAAGAGAGGGAAAGAAAGTATAAAGAATGAGAATTTAGTAATTTACAGTGTCAAGAACAAGTCCGGTCACTTGCACCGTAAACTTTTGACAGTCTTTGTGGACAGATCAATAGTTATGGTGCAATCCATATCGGCAGACTTCTTCTTTTTCATTATGAGCATCAACTCCAGCTTTCCGGTCAATTTGGCTTGGCTAGTCAGCGTCAATACCCCACTGTTCAATTCACTGCTAAGAGTTGAACTGCTTGGTAACGCATTGCTGTTCAAACTCACCACAACATTGATCTTCTTGGTGGAACGCATTCCAGCTTTGCTCTTAGGTACTGCTACGGTCCCCACAGCTGCGCCTTGGTACATGAATGTCACCATGCCTGCATCGAATTTGTAAGGACCCCAGTTGGTGTTCTTGACCCTAATTTGGGTGTTGAAGGCTGTGTCAAATGAAGGAGTTGCAGCTACTGAATAAAAGTTTGTGATGCTGATATCGCCCAATCTCACCTTCGGTGTCTTGACTTTCATCACAGTGAGACCAAACACAGTCATCACTATGATTTGGAAAACAATGAAGATACCAATATAGGTAAACAACTTGATTCTCTTCTGGCGTTTGAGTTCATCATCAGAGACCAAAGATTTGTTGGAAAATGGTTGGAAAAACCATTTAAAACCAAATTTTAATTGATTAATTAAATTAAGTTAAACTTATAATTAATCAAAGATGAACATAGATTTGAGTTCTCCATAATGAGGGCTACAAGATCATATGTTTGTTTGTGTAATTTGGTTTGTGGGTGAATAAGAAATTGTCACTCAAAGATGGCTACTTAGAATGAGGGAAATGTAATTGTCCCACATTGAAAAGAGAAGTGTTGAAAAACCTTTATATAGAATCCATTGTGTACGGATTGTAAAGTGTGTAAGCCCCTTTATACCCTATCGCGCACGCGCAAGGGGGGGGGGGTGCAAATCCTAGGTCGCAAGGGAAACTCGTGTATGCCCGTGCGACCTGCGGACACGAATGCAACACCGAATTGAGGGTCGGAACGCAGATTCTTTTTGCATTTCCAAAAATTCGGTTTTGACTTTTCAAATTTTCTTGACTGTTCAAATTCTTCTTTTGTAACAACTGAGTTATTGTGTGTTATGGAGAATTATAACAGAATTGAAATCAATGTTTGTAACATATGTAACTCATATATGTTATGATCTTTTGATTTCTATAACCGCCATCTTATTTATTGCTGATTGCAAATCCTCACAGTATAAATAGCCACCATCCTTTCATTGTAAAATCATCCCATTCGAAACACATTTCTCTCCCACTCTCAAAGTTCTTAGTTCTTCTCTGATGATAGATAGAGGTACCTTTCGAGTTCGTTGAGGGTTCTTGTTAGTAGTGCAACTTTCTAGAATTGTTTAGTCGTTATATCCTGGGAGACAAGCGCCAAGCATCCTTGCACCGGTAGAGGAGGCGTAAACGTCTTAAGGACAGTGTGGTATCACACACGTCTCGACTAGTTCTTCCATCACAAATCGTTCGGTATTTTGGTTGAATTTCTTTTCGTGTTCTTCATTTCTGATTTATAATTATTGATAATTCAGCTTATTAAATTATATATGCAATATATCACTGTTTTTTACAACAGTCTTAAGACGTTTAGTTTGATATTGCTTATATAATTTGTATTCGATATTTATCTGAATTTTTTCAAGTAAACTTACACCTTGTGTGTGTGTTTCATTTCTAAAAATGACTAACGGAGAAAATTCTGGAAATGGCAAGGGACCTTTGGTGCCAACTGTGCCTACTGCTCCCGTTGTACTTATCTCAGTATCCCATGGGGAAAAACCTGAGAAGTTCAACGGTTTGCATTTCAAGAGGTGGCAACAAAAGATGATGTTTTATCTGACCACTCTGAATCTTGCAAGATTTTTGACGGAGAATGCTCCTGAGTTAAAGGAAGATGACCATGGCGATCAAGCAAAGATTGCTGTTGTGAATGCATGGAATAATTATGACTACTTATGTAGGAATTATATCATGAATGGTCTAGCCGACTCATTGTACAATGTGTACATTAGCATGGGAACGGCAAAGGAGCTATGAGAATCCTTGGAGAAAAAAAAAAAACCGAGGATGTCGGCGCCAAGAAGTTTATCGTGGGCCGTTTCCTTGATTATAAAATGGTGGATTCCAAAACTGTGATGAGTCAATTCTCTGAGATTCAGCTAATCCTGCATGAGATTCACGCTGAAGGAATGCAACTAGGTGAAAGTTTTCAAGTGGCATGTGCTATTGAAAAGTTACCACCTGCTTGGAAGGACTTCAAGAATTATTTGAAGCACAAGCGAAAGGAAATGACCATGGAGGATCTAGAGGTTAGACTTCGCATTGAGGAAGACAACCGAGGATCCGAAAAGAAAGCATGGATCAATGATGTCTCTGCCAAGGCAAACATGATGGAACATGGTCAAGGTTCCAAAAACAAGAAAGGCAAGTATCATGGGTCTAAACTGGGGCCAAAAGGAGGCATCTCCAAGAAGCCAAGGTTTGAAGGCAAGTGCTACAACTGTGACAAGACTGGTCACAAGTCTGTGGACTGCAACAAACCAAAGAGGAACAAAAAGAGAGAGGCAAACCTGATTGAAGCCGTCACTCAGGAGATTGCAGACATGAACCTCTGTTGTATGATATCAGATGATAGCATGGAAAAAGTCAGTGATTATGACTGGGGACTAAATGACTTAGAGCTATGGTATGAGCAAGCCAAGTTTTTGGATTGATCTGTAGAACATAACTGAAATTATCGAATAAATTGATGTATGTTCTTAAGGGTTTTATGAGTATAAAACTCCGTGTTGACAAATGTGTTTTGTCTGAAATTGACATAGAGCCATAGGTGGTGGATTGTTTATTGTCAAAAACTAGTTATTACATCTATATGAGTCTTCCTAATTTATGGTAGTGAAGAATATAATATATGTCAATTAACATGCACAAGTGTGAACTTGTGTAGAGACAAAACTGATTAGATCATTTTCCAAAGTGTTGAAAGAAACAATGAACCCCTTGATCTGATTCATACAGATGTGTGTGATTTAAAATCAACGGTATCTAGAGGGAATAATAAATACTTTATTACCTTCATAGATAATAGCACGAAATATTGCTATGTGTATTTGCTAAAATGCAAAAGTGAGGCCATAGAGAAGTTCATTCTCTATAAAAATAAGGTTAAGAACCAACTCAACAAGAAAATTAAGGCACTAAGAAGTGACCGAGGGGGTGAGTATAAATCGCCATTTGCTGAGACTTGTGCTCAGAATGAGATTATACATCAAAGGACTGCTCCATACTCACCACAATCAAATGGTGTAGCAAAACACAAAAATCATACTCTAAAGGATATGATGAATGTTATGCTACTCAGTTTTGGGATGCCACCCAACATGTGGGGAGACGCGATTCTCACGGCAAATTACCTTTTAAATAAGGTGCCCAAAAGGAAAGAAGAGAAAACTCCATATGAGTTATGGAAATGGAGAAAACCATCCTACAAATACTTAAAAGTATGGGGATGTTTGGCAAAAGTGAAAATTCCTAAACCTAAAAAGGTGAAGATTTTGCCTAAAACAGTGATTGCATCTTTATTGGATATGCACATAACAGTTCGGCTTATCGATTCCTAGCCCACGATTCGAATGGAATCGAGAAATGCATCTTTCTTTGAAAGTTTATTTCCACGGAAGTCTAGAGAGGAATTTAATTCTTCTAAACGGGCACGTGAAGACAACCGAGCCGAAACTGATGATGCTTAGGATCAAGAATCTGAGTCGAAGTCCGAATCTGAGTCTGAGGTTGAACCTAGACGAAGTAAAAGGGCAAGGACCGCAAAGTCCTATGGACCTGACTTCTTGCCATATATGGTTGAAGGTGATCCCCGTACCTTCAAAGAGACAGTTAGCTTTATTGATGGTCCTCTATGGAAAGAAGCAATCAAAAGTGAGGTTGACTCCATCATGCAAAATCACACTTGGGAATTAGTGGATTTGCCACCTGGATGTAAGCCTTTGACTTCCAAATGGATTTTCAAAACGAAATTAAAAGTTGATGGGTCAATAGACAAGTACAATGCTAGACTTGTTATTAAAGGCTATAGGCAAAATGAGGGTTTGGTTTATTTTGACACTTATTCTCCTGTGACGAGAATAACATCCATACGGATGGTACTTGCAAGTGTAGCGTTGCACAAACTTGAAGTACACCAAATGGATGTAAAGACTGCTTTCCTAAATGGAGATGTAGAAGAAGAAATCTACATGGAACAGCCATAAGGTTTTTCTACTCCTTCTCAGAGTAAGAAGGTGTGCAGATTGGTTAAGTCATTATATGGCTTAAAACAAGCACCAAAACAATGGCATGAGAAATTTGATAATGCCATGATCACCAGTGGATTTAGAATAAATGAAGGTGATAAGTGTGTATATATCAAAGACACTGAAAATGGATATATCATTTTATGTCTGTATGTGGATGATATGCTTATCGTTGGGAGCAACGATAAGATGATCAAGTCTACTAAAGACATATTGAATTCTAAGTTTGACATGAAAGACTTGGGACTTGCTGATGTCGTTTTAGGAATTAAAATTACGAGAACATCAGAAGGGCTAGTGTTGAGTCAAACACACTATGTGGACAATATTCTTGGGAAATTTGACAAGGAAGGTTCTGGAATTGTCAGAACTCCTGTAGATTTGAATCTACATTTGTCCAAGAATAAAGGTGAAAGTGTTTCGCAATTAGAGTATTCAAGAATAATTGGGAGTCTAATGTACTTAACAAGTTGTACAAGACCAGATCTAGCTTATGCGGTTCATAAGCTAAGTAGGTACACGAGTAATCCTGGAGCTATGCATTGGCAAGCGATTGGAAGAGTACTCAAATACCTAAGGTATACTCGTACCTACGGGTTGCACTACACATCGTACCCAGCTGTTATAGAAGGGTTCACTGATGCGAACTGGATATCTGACATGAAAGACTCAAAGTCTACTAGCGGATATGTATTTACGCTAGGGGGTGCAGCCGTGTCCTGGAAGTCCTCAAAACAAACAGTTATAACTAGATCCACAATGGAGTCTGAGTTTGTAGCACTAGACAAATGTGGGGAGGAAGCAGAATGGCTACGCTAGTTCATAGAGGACATTCCTAGATGGACAAAACTTGTGCCTGCGATTGGTATACATTGTGATAGTCAATCTGCAATTAGCAGGGCACAGAGTAAGATGTATAATGATAAGTCTAGACACATTCGTCGAAGACATAATACCATTAGACAACTACTCTCAACTGGAGTTATCTCTATAGACTATGTAAAGCCTAAGGATAATATTGCTGATCCTTTAACTAAAGGGTTAAACAGAGAGTTAGTTGAAAAATCATCGAAGGGAATGGGACTAAAGCCCATTGGAAATTAAAAATCACTACAGTGGATACCCAACCTAGTTGACTGGAGATCCCAAGATCTAGGTTCAAAAGGGAAAACCAAACTATAGAGATTAGTTCAGATCACTGTGGGGAGTTCCCCAAGTCCATTCTTATGATAAAAACCAGTGATATCCGTAAAGGATGAGGTTAAGTTAAAACTTTTAATGATTCTTATGCGTCGAGAAATCGAGCAGAGTAATGTGTGTTACTCTTAATTAAGAGATCACCTATGCAAGAGAGAAGTGGGGGCCGCTTCTAGGGGAGTTAATGAGGGCATAACTCTTATCAAACTACTTGCAGAACCAGGCGTGTGTTCCATGGCCAAAATGGGCACAAAAATGAGAACCGAAGTGTACCAGGGAGACTCCTGTGTAAAGTATGTTATCATTTACACAAATGACGAATAGTTCAAAGACATCGCGTCTACTATTTAGTTAGTAAAGTAAGCATACTTTTATAAGGGAAGGTTCAAATGGTCAAACCTACCTATCCTATGCAGGTTTCAACCGTAGAAATCTATCATCAAATTCTATCGAGTCTTTGGTGGCCAATTTCATTCATGTGGGGAATTGTTGGAAAATGGTTGGAAAAACCATTTAAAACCAAATTTTAATTGATTAATTAAATTAAGTTAAACTTATAATTAATCAAAGATGAACATAGATTTGAGTTCTCCATAATGAGGGCTACAAGATCATATGTTTGTTTGTGTAATTTGGTTTGTGGGTGAATAAGAAATTGTCACTCAAAGATGGCTACTTAGAATGAGGGAAATGTAATTGTCCCACATTGGAAAAGAGAAGTGTTGAAAAGCCTTTATATAGAATCCATTGTGTATGGATTGTAAAGTGTGTAAGCCCCCTTATACCCTATCGCGCACGCGCAAGGGGGGGGGGTGCAAATCCTAGGTCGCAAGGGAAACTCGTGTATGCCCGTGCGACCTGCGGACACGAATGCAACACCGAATTGAGGGTCGGAACGCAGATTCTTTTTGCATTTCCAAAAATTCGGTTTTGACTTTTCAAATTCTCTTGACTGTTCAAATTCTTCTTTTGTAACAACTGAGTTATTGTGTGTTATGGAGAATTATAACAGAATTGAAATCAATGTTTGTAACATATGTAACTCATATATGTTATGATCTTTTGATTTCTATAACCGCCATCTTATTTATTGCTGATTGCAAATCCTCACAGTATAAATAACCACCATCCTTTCATTGTAAAATCATCCCATTCGAAACACATTTCTCTCCCACTCTCAAAGTTCTTAGTTCTTCTCTGGTGATAGATAGAGGTACCTTTCGAGTTCGTTGAGGGTTCTAGTTAGTAGTGCAACTTTCTAGAATTGTTTAGTCGTTATATCCTGGGAGACAAGCGCCAAGCATCCTTGCACCGGTAGAGGAGGCGTAAACGTCTTAAGGACAGTGTGGTATCACACACGTCTCGACTAGTTCTTCCATCACAAATCGTTCGGTATTTTGGTTGAATTTCTTTTCGTGTTCTTCATTTCTGATTTATAATTATTGATAATTCAGCTTATTAAATTATATATGCAATATATCACTGTTTTTTACAACAAGATTCTCCATCACTTCTTGTGTAACCATTTGCTGGTGCCAAAGGATAAGCCTGGTTGGTCTTTTCAGCCATCTCTTAATGTAATTGTAAGGAAAAATCTCTGCCTTTCTCTGCTTTTGTGGATTTGTTTTTCTAGGATGTTGGAAAATACAAAACTAGGAAGGAAGGAAGTTGTTTATGGTGATGATGATATGAAAGGGCACTAGTTTGAGTATATATAGTGTTTGGGGGTATGGACAAGTTCAATACTAGGGGCAATGAACTTCCTGGAAAATGGGATGTTCTGGGGCTAATTTATTTTATTACAGACACCAAACGCGTCCAGATGTGGGAAACATCAACTTCTAGATGAAAGATGACTTCTAAATGAGAAATGGAGTGGTGGGGGAATTATAATAATGGAGTCTACTGATCCTTGAATATATTGGCATGATGCCAATAAGAAGTATAGAATAACAGAAACATATCTTGTGCTCATCGCAATATGAAAGTATACAACATTGCTTATATTCTATTAGATGATCAAACATGCATTGACCATTCCCAGATACTAAACCCGGGTGAGAAAACAACATTGTATATAATTAGTAGAAAGTTTATACCACTATTAACTGTTAATCGGTTCCGGTTCATGAAGGAACCGTTTAACATTAGTTTAGTTCGGTTCCTAGAAAAAAAATGAAGTGATACAGTAGAACCGAACCGTTTTTAAAACAGTTCGATTCGGTTCGGTTCTAAAATCTAAAATGTATAGGAACCGTTTGGAACCGTTTTGGGATCGGAACCGTTTGCAAACGGGAGAAATTTCTTTAAACTAAAGTACTAGTTATACTCCATTTGGTGGAGGACAGAGACTATGCCCTGGTTTGGAATTATCTTGTCTCGAATTATCAATATTCCCTCATTTTTTATCACCAGATATAAGTATGATATGTCAAATTAACATCAGTCTTGAATTTAAGACAATTTTTTTTGGAACCGTTTGGAACCGTTTTGGAACCGGAACCGTCATGGAACCGTTAGGAACCGAACCAAACGGTTCCTATTCTGAAAAATACAAGAACCGAACCATTTAAATAATACGGTTCGGTTTACGGTTCCACCTATTTTTAGCTGTTTTGGAACCGTTTACAACCCTACTATTAACACATTTTGCCTTAGAACAAAAGCAATAGATACATGTAAGTTTTGGAAAGTCCTACCCTTATCCGTTTTCATTTGGCAAAATTGTCAAAATACACTCCAAATTTGGCTGAAATTGTCAATTTATACCTCAAACTTGCATTTGAGTCAAGTTACCTCCTAAATTTGGTAAAAATTGTTGAATTGCACCTCATCCGTTAAATTGAACTGTTTCTATTTAATTTTGCGTTACATGTCATGCACATGAGGGACAATATTGTCATTTTTTATTTATTTTTCTTAAAAATAAATAAAAATATTCTTTAAAATGAGGATTATTTTTTTTAATCAAATTATTTATTTACATTTTTTTTCTACATACTTAACCCTTCGAATAATATATTCAACATACCCATCCATTTGTGTACATATATTTTTTATATGTACACATTTATTTTTAAATTTTCTATGTATTTATTTATATTTTTATAATATCTTTTAACATACTATATCATGTAAAATAATAAATATATAAATCAATAACATGTTTCGAAAAAAATAAAAAAATACAGTAGCAAGTGTTCCTTTTAAGTAATTTTATTATTAAATATGAAAAAATATATAATGACAATAATGTCTTTCAAATGCATGACATATGACTTAAAATTAGATATAAAACATTAAATTGAATGGATGTGATGCAAATTGTCAACTTTTACAAAATTTAAGAGGTAAATTAACTCAAAATGGAAGTTTGAGATATAAAATGACAATTATGACCAAATTTATGGTGCAAATTGTCATTTTTTCCTTTTCATTTTCTAAAGTCTGGGGGCATAAATTAAGACTTGATCTTACAGCAAAAGAGTCTAAACTTAAGGTCATCAAGTATCAACTCAAAAACTCTAATTGTGCGCGTAGGCTACATATAAGCATTTCCTGGAAGCTTACATGTACGCATTATCTAGATCGAATTGTCCAGAACACGAACACTATATATACCAGAAGCTGAAACCAATATTTCCACAAACCAGTAAATATCAACAATTCAGTAAACTTGCTCAAATCCTTCAAAGTTCAGAAAGCCACACAAAAAAAGCTTACACATCCTCTATCCTAATCAAAAACTTTCCAGGTAATTGAGAAAAATGGCTGAGAAGATCAAACAGGCTTTGGTATCAGTCAAAGGTTACACTACAAGAAAAGATGAGCAACTGCCTACCTTCCGATCCGAGGAAGAGCTCAAGCGCCAGAAGAGGATCAAGTTGTTTACATACATTGGTATTTTCATTGTGTTTCAAATCATAGTTATGACCGTATTTGGTCTCACCGTGATGAAAGTGAAGACACCTAAGGTAAGATTTGGAGCCATTAATGTCCAAGAGCTTACCTCCGCCCCTGCAACACCTTCCTTCAATACAAGATTCACAACCCAAATCAGGGTCAAGAACAAAAATTGGGGTCCCTATAAATTTGATGCAGGCACTGCAACATTCATGTACCAAGGGGTGTCTGTGGGGCAAGTTACTATTCCAAAGAGCAAGGTTGGGATGCGTTCTACCAAGAAGATTGATGTCACCATGAGTTTGAGTACCGATGGATTACCAAGCAGTTCAACTCTCAGCAATGAATTGAACAGCGGGGTGTTGACGCTGACCAGCCAAGCCAAATTGACCGGAAAGGTTGAATTGATGCTCATAATGAAGAAGAAGAAGTCTGCCAGTATGGACTGCACCATAGCTTTTGATTTGTCCACAAAGACTGTCAAAAGTTTACAGTGCAAATGAGAGATGAGCTACTACTACTTCCAGCTACTGGATTGAAATTGATCAAGACTAGTTCTTGATATGTTGATTTATTTCATTCTATTTGTTTCTTTGATGCTTGGCTTTGTTATATGATTTCATTTATTCATTGATTTTTTTTTCCCAGAGGCCACTGGTTTTCTTAGTTACCTGCTGTTAGCATTATTGAATATACAATTTTTTACAGAACCTTGCTTTCTATTAACTTTATAACTAGCTCCTATGGAGCATTATAAAATTTTGCTCGACACGAACTGAATATAACGTTGAGTAAAGGTTTATACTTAAAAAGGAAAATTAGGGAAGCAAAACATGTGTATGAAATAAGAAACAGCTGAGAGCGCAGACAGAGAGTGAGGGTACCTAGAGGACTCTGTTCAGGCTAGAGAAAACGACATTGGAGGAAACCGGAAGTTCTGGGAGTCCCTATCGAGATCACAGTGTTCTCTCTAATACTTCCTAGGCGCGGAGACTAATCCGCGTCGGTTAATAATGACAGAACGCTTCCTCCCTGGCCATCAAAGATAAATTGGGATTCAATAGCTTAAGAATCTAATTTGGTATGAGGAACCACGCCTAAACTCTTAGGCAAAGCCCTAATCACCTCCTCACCTAGAGCACTCAACTGTTAGTTTCAGATTTTTCACTAGGAGGAGAAGTCGGAGGCTCCGTTTTGGTTTGTCCATTTAGCAACAATGTATTACCCATATAGACGGGTCAATTTGGCTTCGGCCCATTTTGGCGCACTACAGTTTCAACTTTCAATGTATAATTTTTTGTTCTTCACTGGGGCTATAACTGTCTTTTGAGCAACGACACCGAACGAATTCGAACGTACTTAACACGAAGTCAGTAATTTTTAACTCGAATCCTACATTTCTACTCGCACAGCCATTTTACACGGTTGAAGACACGTCGGATAAGTGCCGGATATGCCCGGAAAATCGCCGGAGAAGATTGAAGAGGTTTAGGAAATGACAATTTTACCCCTGCGTGTTTTCTCTTTCGCTACTTTCAAATCATCGTCGTGCACAGCTATACATACACGGCCATGTTAGCAATTGTTGATTGCCTAATTGGTATAGTGCTTCTTCTTCTTTTTGGTTACAATTAGAAGATATAGTGCTCTTATTTTGGTTGTTTTACCAATTGTTGGATCTTGTTCAACTTAAGATATATGTCAACAGACACTTTCAGTTTCTAACTATAATGCAACTAGCGGAGATAGGTTGCTATGAAATGATCATGTCAATCGGCAAAGTTGTCAATGCCGGATGACCGAGAGGTTTCCATTTAAGCTAATGTAATTTATTTTTGTATAAAAAAAAAGCAGAGATCAAGTCAAATCAAGAAAGAAAGAAAAAACAACTGGCTAAATACTGAAAATATATAAATACTATTCATATGCTCTACAACAAAGCAAAGGCGTCATACATAAAAAAAGAATGAAAAAATCAAAGCAAACTGAAGAGCTAGTCTCAACTCTCAACTGATTGTAGTTTATCGATCACTTGCATTCTAAGTTTTTAATCGTCTGTTCTGACACATTAATTTGTATGGTGCAGCTCATACTCGCAGACTTCTTCTTTTTCATGATCAGCATCAACTCAACCTTTCCGGTCAATTTGGCCTGGCTGGTCAGTGTCAACACCCCACCGCTCAATTCATTGCCGAGGGTGGAGCTAGTCGTCAATGCATCGGTGTTCAAGCTCACAACGGCGTTCACCTTCTTTGTTCCTCTCATCCCGGCCTTGCCCTTGGGTACAGTGAATGTCCCGACAGATGTACCTTGGTACATGAATGTCACGACGCCTTCGTCGAACTTGTAGGGACCCCAGTTGGTGTTCTTGACCCTAATTTGGGTGTTGAAGGTTGTGCTGAACGAAGGTGTTGCACTGGATGAGGTGAATCCCGTGAGGGTGCTTGTGCCGAGTCTAACCTTGGGGGTCTTAACTTTCATCACGGTGAGACCAAACACAGTCATGACTGCGATCTGGAACACAATAAAAATACCAATATAAGCAAAGCACTTGATTCTCTTCTTGCGCTTGAGCTCGTCCTCTGACAAAGACTCTCCATCGCTTCTTGTGTAACCATTTGCCGGAGCCAAAGGATAAGCCTGATGTGTCTTCTCAGCCATGTTTGTTTTTCTTTTCTGATGGAAAAACTAAAAGGAAATGATCTTAAGAAGTAGTTGTGGCTTTGTTTTGTGTTGAACTAGCTGTTGATGATGAAACTGTATAATGATTGAACTTGTTAGTGGTGATGATGAGATGAAAAGTGCAAGTCTGTGTGTGTATATATAGTGTTTGGAAATTTGGACAATTTCAATAAGTTAATTGGGCGAATGAGTTTCCTGGAAGGTGCATTTTATTTTAGACACAAAACGCGTCCAAATTTGGGATTAATTATCAATTATCTTCTAGATGATCGATGACTTTGATGAGGACATTTTAGCCTTTTTCTACAACAAGTGAGAACATATATGGCAGAAGCCGCAGCTCATCTGGATATTAACCATTCCCACGTTTTATACTCATGCCAGAAATAATATAGAAACCAAGTAAAGAAAAGAATAAAAGAAATCTATAGCACTTTGCCTAGAACAGAGCGTACCAATTGCAAAGGATCATCTCCTAGCTGTCTGATATCTACATATTTAAATTTCGTCAAATTTTTTTTTTGTAAGCTAATAGAGACTTTGTCTTGCAGCAAAAATATACCATTAATTAATGTCCTCATGGAGGTCGTTCTAGAAGAGTTGGAAACGAGTAGTCGACTCTATCATGCGCGTACACTTCAGCATTTCCTGGAAGCGTATTTGAACTCGGAAGCGGCCTACTCTATATATGTAACGCAACGGCAGAAAACAATCACCATATTCCTACAAGCAACTTGCTAAAAGAAAACCGATCAGAAGAGCACATTTTAAGCTTTCCAAGTCGCTTAAGAAAATGTCTGCTAGGAAAGATGAAGAGGAGTGATTTGTGGTTAGCGTAAATGACGGAGGGAATCACGGGCATGATTCAAGGAGGGAATCAAGGAGTGATTTGTGGTTAATTGTACTCTTGTTAGATTATATATAGGACAATTATGTGTATAGAGTGATCAAGCAATATACATTTCTACTTGGTATCAGAGCCGATTTTTCTTGCTCTGTTTTTTTTTCTGGGTTTCTATTTTTTCTTCACAGCCACAGTCAAAGAGGACAAAGGCTCTGTTTTGGTCAAGAAAGAAACCATGGTGGAAGAGGAGAAGGAAAATCCGAGAAGAACGAACTTGACCCGGAGACCACCAGTGAACTCAGTCTTCCAAATCGTCTGACGGGCTTTTCGTGGAGGATTCCTTTGCGGGCTTCACCAAAAAGACCTGAACCATAGACCGGAGGCCCTCAAGCAGCAATGCCCTCAATCTCTGTTTCAAGTGACCGGTTCCAGCCAAGGCCAGAAGCAAGAGAACCCTGACCGACGGCCCTCTGCCTTCTCCCGTCCAGCGGCCCTCTGCGCGTCGACATCCCACCTCCGACGTCGTCGTCATCTCGCTCAAGCTCAGGCGTTACTGCTTTCCTCCGACGTCGTCGCTCCTCTGACATCGCCATCCCTCATCCGACGTTGCCGTCATCTACTGGAAATGGCGCTGAGAGATCTTCTGGTACTCTCCCGATCCGTTTTTCCGTTCTTTCGGGTACTCTCCCGACCCGACCCGCCCGACCCAAATTTGACACGGATCCGATTCGACCCGCCCGGCCCGGACTAAATTCGACCCGACCCAACCCGGACCAGCTTCAACCTGACCCACCCCGGCCCAGATTTAATAGTCTTGGTTGTCAATGCAGGTTCACCGACAATGCACGTGCACCTAAGACAGGTTCATATCCGTTTTTTAGTGATTTTGCTGTATAATTTCTGATTTTTAATTTTTTTCAATGGGTTCTGAAGACGGCACTGAGAGTTCTCAGATCAATGATGTTCCAAAATTTGAAGTATCTGTCAAGAATTCTGACAGTGATTCCTTTGGAGAACCAAACTCAATGGAACCAATTTATGTAAATGGAAGAGAATTATGGTAGCTCATCTCGCAGAATGCACAAAATAGGGCATGTAACCGGAGTAACTAAGGCTCCTAGTGCAAATGATATTGTTGCCTACACTAAGTGGGACAACGATGATGGTTCTGTAATGTCAGTCTTGTGGAAAGCTATGAATGAAAAGATAGTTAATCTGGTGGAGGCATGTGACACTGCGCAGGCAATATGGAAGACACTTGAAGGCTTATATACTAATGACTCTGATTTCATACAGGTTTATGAGTTAATGTGCACAGCTTTGACGATGCAACAGGATGGGCAACCGGTGGCGCAATATTTCACCAAACTAAAAAATATTTGGGCTGAGATTGATGTG
Source organism: Argentina anserina (assembly GCF_933775445.1). Classification (NCBI taxonomy): domain Eukaryota; kingdom Viridiplantae; phylum Streptophyta; class Magnoliopsida; order Rosales; family Rosaceae; genus Argentina; species Argentina anserina. The sequence continues at coordinate 7,184,384 of NC_065876.1, forward strand.
AAACGTCCTCATATGATCAAGAATCAGGAGGATATTATTTGGTACCAACAAGAGAAAAGGAGTTTGAGCGAGTTCACCATTTCCTGAAAGGTCTTGATGCAAAGCATAACAGTGCAAAAATAGAATTGCTTAGAAAGACCGAACCCCCTAGCCTAATTATAGCTCTCACATATATCTGTAAGGATGAATCTCAACATGAGAGTCTTCATCAAACACAAGTTGAAGTTTCCAGCCTTACTGTTCGTGCTAGCTCTCCAGCACCACTCCTTTAGCAGGCAACTTCAGGTCAACTTCATCAGCTAGGACCACCACCAGGCTTCGGGAATTAGCCCCGCCCTCCTTGCTCTTATTGTCATGATACTAACCATGCTCGTGCGACCTGTTGGAAGCTGTATCCACACTTTAGGCCTAAGAGACCTAATTATCGTCCCAAGGCGAAAGCAGCTATTCAATTCGTCCAAGAACCAGATATCTATGGTGTGGTTGGACATGATCATCATATAGTAGGAGGAGAAATACCTACCGCATCCATAGTTGGTCGTGGTAAAATTGGTATGGCTTTAAATATTTCTAACTTTGATGGTATTGATACATGGATTATTGATTCTGGTTCGTCTGATCATATGACTTATGACAAATCTTATTTTACCGTATTGTCTCCTCCACCAGTACACTTTGTTACTAATACTAATGGTGAGGTCTTTCCCATATTAGGGAAATGGCTAGTTCGTATTACTCCCACAATAGAGTTTCATAATGTGCTATATGTCCATGCTTTATCTCATCATTTGATATATGTTTCCCAATTGAACACTGACGCTAAGTGTTCTATGATATTTTTTCCTATGTATGTGATATTTCAGGATCTTCTCACGGGAGAGTTAATTGGTCGAGGGTATCTGAGGGGCCGGTTGTTTCATCAGGATCAAACATATGCGGGGGAGAAACCAGTGGCACAGTCTCGGACCGCTTTAATCTCCACTTCTGACAAACTAAGTGAAGTTTTGTTATGGCATCGTCGCTTAGGGCATCCATCTTTTAGTGTTATGAAAAAATCCTACTTTGTTTATTAGTGTGGATGAGTCAATTTTACGTTATGAGACATGTGTTTTGGGCAAGAGTCATCGATCTACTAATTCCCTAGTACTTTTAATAAACGTATTCTTCCTTTTGAATTAATTAATTCTGATGTTTGGGAACCCTCCAAAGAGTCTACTGTGTCAGGAATGTGGTATTATGTGTCATTTATTGATGATTGTACCCGTCTTTCCTGAATTTTTCTCCTCAAAACTAAATATGAGGTTTTTTTCGACTTTTCAAGCCTTCTATACCACTGTCCAAACACAATATAATGTCACAATTAGAGTTTTTCATTTTGATAATGGGGGGGGGAATATGTTAATCGTGCCTTTCAAGAGTTCTTTACCACACACAGAATTATTCATCAAACAACGTGTCCTTACACACCTGAGAAAAATGGAGTTTCTGAAAGGAAAAATTGTCATTTACTTGATATGGCTTGGTGTATTCTTTTTAGTGCCCATATGCCTAAGTACATTTGGGGTGATGCTGTCATAACTTCGGCCCACCTCATTAATCGTCTTCCCTCTCGTGTCGTTCAGGGAAAAGTTTCATATGAGGTGCTTGCATCTCATGTCTCATTACCCTCTTTTCATAATCTTTATGCCCGTGTTTTCGGTTGTGTTGCTTTTGTCTATCTTCCAAAACATCAGAGGTCTAAGTTTGATGTCCGGGCAGTTAAATGTGTGTTTGATGGGTATGGAGGACATCATAAAGGGTACCGGTGCTATCATCCACCTACCATGAAGTACTATGTCATTATGGATGTTACTTTCTTTGATGACATAAGCTATTTTCCCTCTTTTGATACTGCTCTTCAGGGGGAGAATTCATATTTTGAAGAGTTGTATCATGGAGTGGGGGAGACGAGTAAGCCAATATATATGGTGACAAGTTCAATGGAGATTACCAATGTGTCAGCTACACAGGCACCACCGGATGATTTCGGTGTAGTCACTCCAGAGATTCATGTACCAGAAGATGACAACACAACTGCCCCTCATGTCTCCCGTACTAGTGTTTATACACCTGACCAATGCTCTCCTGGTACAGAAGATCACTCATCTGAGGTTAGTCATTCTACTGGGGCTAATACTAGTGAGGCTAATAGTATACCATATGTCTTGCCAAATAGATCTACTCGGGGTCAGCCAATAAAAAAATATGAACATACCCTTCAGGCTAAAGCTAAGTATCTTGTGGCAAATGTTATGTCTACCAAAAGATTGTCTAAGTCATATGAATCATTTGTGAATCAAATATCTACTGTATCAGTACCTAACAAAGTGCAGGATGCATTGGGAGATCCAAAATGGAGGAAAGCAATGGAGGAAGAGATTGAAGCATTACAAAAGAACAATACTTGGGAGCTTGTATATCCACCACATGGCAAGAAGACTGTGGGATGTCGTTGGGTGTTTAAGTGAAGCATAATCCAGATGGGTCAGTGAGCCGATACAAAGCACGCCTAATAGCAAAGGGGTTCACCCAAACATATGGTATAGACTATGATAAGACATTTGCATCTGTTGCAAAGATAAACACTATTCGGGTATTGTTATCTTTTGTTGCTAGCTTAAACTGGTCACTTAGATAATTTGATGTTAATAATGCATTCCTTCATGGAGAACTTACAGAGGAAGTGTACATGAATCTTCCGCCTGGATATGTGGCCGCTTCTCCAAGTAACTTTGTATGCAGATTGAGAAAGTCTTTGTATGGTCTTAAACAGTCACCTCGTGCTTGGTTTGGAAGATTCTCACAATTCATGAGGAATATTGGCTACAGAAAAAGTACTTCATACCACACATTATTTCTCAGACATCAACAAGGGAATGTAACAACCCTAATTATATATGTTGATGATATGGTAGTTACTGGGAATGATACTATTGAGGTGGATAGATTACAGAAACAGCTAGTCACATAGTTTGAGATGAAGGACCTAAGTACACTCAAGTACTTCTTGGGCATTGAGGTAGCCCGGAGAAGTGACGGTGTCTATCTGTGTCAGAAGAAGCACATCCTTGATCTACTAACAGAGACATGTATGTTGGATTGCACTCCCATTGATACTCCTATTGAGCAGAACCATCGGTTAGCAGAGTATCCAGGTCAAGTGCCTACTTAAAAACCTCGTTATCATAGGCTAGTTGAACGCCTGATTTATTTATCACATACCAGATCAGATGTTGCATATGTAGTAAGTGTAGTGAGTCAGTTCATGCATAATCCCAATGTGGACCACATGGATGCTGTTAAGGATTTTGAGGTACTTGAAGTCAGCTCCAGGGAGAGGAATAATGTTCTCTAATCACAATAATATCCTTGAGGTTTGTGGTTTCAAAAATGCAGACTGGGTTGGAAATATTACAGATCGGAGATCCACATCAGGGTACTTTACCTTTGTTAGGGGTAATCTTGTTACGTGTAAGAGTAAGAAATAAAAAGTGGTCTAGTGCTGAAGCAGAATACATATGTATGGTTCAGGGAGTGTGCAAATTGTTATGGCTTAGAAATTTGCTACAAGATTTGGGTATTAAGCCTAAGTGTGCTATGCAGCTGTACTGTGACAACAAAACAGCTATTGATATTTCACATAATCTTGTGCAACATGATCGTACAAAACATGTGGAGGTTGATCGTCACTTTATAAAGGAGAAGCTAAACACGAAGATCATTAGTTTTCTTTTTGTTCCTACAGAAGAACAATTTGTCGATATGCTCATAAAACGAGTGTCTATGAAGGCCTTTTATGACTCACTTAGCAAATCGGACATGGTTGATGTGTATGCGCCAACTTGAGGAAGAGTGTTAGCGTGATGACGGAGGGAATCAATGAGTGATTTGTGGTTAATTGTACTCTTGATAGATTATATTGTCCTGATTATATATAGGACAATTTTGTATATAGAGTTATCAAGCAATATAACAGGCCCTCAGTTAAATTTTGATACAGAATGCAACTTATATAACAGGCCCTCAGTTCTACACTATCGCAAGAAAAAAGCAAGAGCTAGCAATAAGCATGCATGATCATCATGACTGTATTGAGACCCTGTAATGTGCTCATAAAAAAAAGTTCTAATTCAGCTCAGAGAGAAGTGCACGCAAAAGATAAGCTTCACTAATGGTAAGTTGGATGACCAAGTTGTGGTTCCTTGTCTTGCCCATTTCTTATTGCTATATGTGATGCTTTCCAACAGGGCATTATACAGGAGTTGATATCGTCAATTATATGACTAGCTATTCCTACATACCTAATTTCTCCACAAGTTCTAAGTTAAATTTATGCAAGGCAGCTATTCTTTCTGTCACAGAAATTAAGCATCTGTTTCTATATCAATCAAACAAACGAATAACAAAAAAAAAAGCTGCTTAAAAAATACAGTGCTTAAAAAATAAAAGAACCAGTATATATATACATGGGATACAGAATAAATCCAAGAGGTCATACACATAAAGAGAAAAAAGAACAAATCAAATGACAATGACGAACTGATATATCACTTGCATTGCAAGCTTTTAACCGTCTTTGTGGAAAGATCGAATGCTATGCTGCAGTCCATATTGGCTGACTTGTTCTTCTTCATTATGAGCATCAATTCAACCTTTTCCGGTCAATTTGGCTTGGCTAGTCAGCGTAAGGATCCCGCTGTTCATTTCACTGCCAAGAGTAGAACTACTTGGCAGTGCATTGGTATTCAAGCTCACTGAAACACTGATCTTCTTTGTGGAACGCATACCTGCCCCACTGTCACACCTTGGTACATAAATGTTGCAGTGCTTGCATCAGACTTATAAGGACCCCAGTTTGTGTTCTTCACCCTAATCTGGGTGGTAAGCTTGTGTCAAACGAAGGTGTTGCAGGTACAGAGTTGAGGCTTTGGACATTGATTTCCCCCAATCTGACCTTAGGGGTCTTCACTTTCATCACAGTGAAACCAAATACAGTCATCACTATGATTTGAAAGACAATGAAGATACCAATGTACATAAACAACTTCATCCTCTTTTGGCGTTTAAGATCATCTTCGGATACCAAAGATTCTCGCTCACTTCTTGCGTAACCATTTGCAGGGGCCAGAGGATAGGCCTGGTTGGTCTTCTCAGACGTCATTCTCTAGTTTTGTGGAAAGATTTGAAAGAAACAATAGAAAAATATCTCTTTTCGGTTTTGCTCTCTAAATATGAATTGAGCAATGTACTGGTTGTTAAAAAAGATATCAGTACTGCTTCATATATTGCTTCTTAGGAAAATTGATGAATGATTCTGAGTAAATGGCTGGTCTAAGCTTCTTTAAAATGGAACCTGATATACGTTCCAACTTTTGACTTCTAGTCTTCTAGATATTGGTCGCATAAGTAAGCTCCTCAAGGAATTTAATATAACCAATTAGAGATAATTAATTATCTCTAATTTGACATGAGGTGATCATGTCATACTACTATATTAATTTAGCTTAGAAAGTTTTTGGAAAGGCAAACCTATTAGACAAACTGCTAAACTACTCAAAACCAGAATCTGCATTCTTACGATTCTAAAGTACTGATGAGGCATGGTTCATTCCTGAATAGAAAATTAGAATAAAATAAAGACTTAGTCTGGAAACAAAAGGATGCTTAACAAGTCACATTAAGTCTTGAAGACTTCGTCTTGCAGCAATCACGCACCTAAAATAGGACCAAAAGTCTAGAAGACTATCTCTAGTCAAAACTTCTACACTATGCAAGTTTGACTACTGTTTCCTGGAAGCTAAACTAGCCCCTTCATCTTCTCTGAAGTCATCTATGAAACACTATATATACCACATAGCAGTACCAACATTGTCACAGACAACCTCACAAATACATCTTATATACTATCTAAATTATCTTTTGAAACAGTATAAACACAAGAATTTGTTTGAATACTTTCGAAGTAAAGAAATATGGCCGAGAAGAATCAGCAGAGCTTTGCATCAGCAAATGGCTACTCCAGAAAGGATGAAGAATCAGTCACCTTGCAATCTGAAAATGAGCTCAAACGCCAAAAGAGAATCAAACTGGCTATGTATATTGGTGGTTTCATTGTCTTCCAGATCATAGTGATGACCGTATTTGGTCTCACTGTAATGAAAGTTAAGACCCCGAAGGTCAGGTTAGGCGCCATCGACATCCAAAGCCTCAACTCCGTCTCCGCCACACCTTCATTTGACACAACGTTCACTACCGAAATCAGGGTCAAGAACACAAACTGGGGACCATATAAGTTCGATGCAAGCACTGCAACGTTCATGTATCAAGGCGTGGCTGTGGGACAAGTTAGTATTCCTAAGACCAAGGCTGGCATGCGTTCCACCAAAACGATCGATGTCACAGTGAGTCTAAATTCCAATGGATTGCCAAGCTCAAATCTTGGAAGTGATTTGAATGCTGGGATCTTGACCCTCAGCAGCCAAGCTAAATTGACAGGAAAGGTTGAACTCATGTTCATCATGAAGAAAAAGAAATCAGCTAATATGGACTGTACCATAGCGTTTGATCTGTCCTCCAAGACAGTCCAAGCTTTACAATGCAAGTGAGCTAAAGGCTGCATCTCCAGCATTGATCAAGACTAGTTCTTGATTTGTATTCTTTTATTCATTCTTTATATTTTCTGTATAAGGTTGCTTAATTTGTTTCACTTACATATTGTATAGAAAAAAATATATGCTTTTACTGTTTTACATGTAGTTCCAGAAATGTAAGCTTTAACTTTTTATGGAGAATGGTAGTTTTTCAATGTCTATTGAAACGTGACCCTGACTTGGTCTGAGAGTTTTAGAATCTGGATACAGAATTTTGACCTCAAAACTACGGAAGTTTGCTACTTTCTCGTCATATAACAACTAGGTCTAACAGTTAATCCAGAACAAGAAATCAAGTGAAATTAAATGATTGATATTGATAAGTGATCAAGCATAGAAATGCCTTAAGTCCGAGTCCCTTCGCCATTGCGATTTTACTGTAAGCTGGATGTGATACCTATTGATGATTCTCCTCTTCTCTAATTATAAGCCCTAATAAAGGACTCATCATTTAGCCCGCGGATCCGAAAATCTCGCGGAGATCCGCAAGTCCGATGGACTTTTACTCGGCCGGGCCCGCGAGAAAACCCGCCAAAGCCCACTTTCGTGGGTATAGGACCGGGCTTAGTTTAGAGGTGTGAACCCGTGGTCCCGGCCCGTAAAAGCCCGCCAATAAATAAAATATTATACATGTATATAATATATTATACATATATCAATAAAATAAAATTGTAGCATTATGAAACAACTATATGAAGTAAACTTTTCGGGATTAATCGACACCAGCTGATGTTATCGATACTAATATTTAGGGACCCAGTTAAAACTTCATCTAATTCACCTCATTTTTGTTACCTATCGTGTGCGGTCGCACTGAGAAAACTCATTTGGCAAAACCTCGATCAATGGGGGTTTTAATATGTCAAAATACCTCTTTTTTTTGTTGACCGTAGCTACAGACGGTCAAACCATGTCTAAAACAGATGAAATTTTTACGGAGTCTCTAAATATATATACGGATCACATCTGGTGGTGTCGATCGACCATATTTCGAACTAGAGTTGTTGATCGCCTAAGTGTCCACTAATGTATCATAACCTTTATATTAGGTTTATAATAAAACTATCGCATTATGAAGGGACTACTTGAAAGAAACTTCTTGGGATCAATCGACACCATCCAATATGATTGGTATACAAATTTAGTGACACTGTAAAAATTTCATCTAATTCGGACCTCGTTTGACCGTCGGAATTTCCGGTAAACCGAAAACACCACTAATATGTCCTAAGAGATGACACATTACAAAGATGTGAACGCCGAAAGCCGTTTGCATATCTGAAATCACCTAATTTTTGTTACCTATCGTGCGCGGTGGCACTGAGGAAACTCATTTGGCAAAACCCTAGTCAATGGGGGTTTTAATATGTCAAAACGTCTATTTTTTTGTTAGTCGTAGCTACGGACGGTGAAACCATGTCCAAAATGGGCGAAATTCTGACGTGTCCCTAAAGATATATACCGATCACATCTGTTGGTGTCGATCGACCATATTTCGAACTAGAGTTGTCGATCGCCTAATTGTCCACTAATATATCATAACTTTTTATATTGGATTTAGAATAAAACTATCGCATTATGAATAGACTATATGAAGGAAACTTCTTGGGATCAATCTACACTAGCCGATGTGATAGGTATACATATTAAGTGACCCTGTAAAAATTTCATCCAATTCGGACCTCGTTTGACTGTCGAAATTTATGGTAAACCGAAAACACCACTAATATGCCCTAAGAGAGGAATAATTACAAATATGCGAACGCCTAAAGCCGTTTGCATATCTGAAATCACCTAAATTTTGTTACCTATCGTGCGTGGTCGCACTGAAGAAACTCATTTGGTAAAGCTCCAGTCAATGGGGTTTTAATATGTCAAAATACCTCTTTTTTTGTTGACCCTAGCTACAGACGGTCAAACCATGTCCAAAACGGACGAAATTTTTACGGGTTCCCTAAATATATATACCGATTACATATGTTGGTGTTGATCGACCATTCAAACTGGAGTTTTTGGTCGCCGAAGTGTCCACTAAAGTATCATAATTTTTATATTAGGTTTATAATAAAACTATCGCATTATGAAGCGACTATATGAAGGAAACTTCTCGGAATTGATTGACACCATCCGTTGTGATCAATATGTATATTTAGTGATCATTTTTTATTACATCTAATTTGGACCTCGTTTGACCGTCGGAATTTCCTTTAAACCAAAAACACCACTAATACACCCTAAGAGATGACCCATTACCAAGATGCGAAAGCGGAAAGTTGTTTACATATTTGAAATCACCTAAGTTTTGACATTGATCGTGCATGATCGCAACAATGAAACTAATTTGGCAAAACCCCGGTCAATGTGGTTTTATTATGTCAAAACGCCTCTTTTTGGGTTGACCGTGTGTATCAACGGTCAAACCATGTTCAAAACAGACGAAAATTTTATGGGGTCTCTAAATATATATATCGATCACATCTACTGGTGTCGATCGACAATATTTCGAAGCTAGAATTTATTTGTAACTTTTTTTTTAGAATATTTTCTAATAATTCTTTTATTGTTCTAAACTCTTAAATAAGAGTATCATGTTTTTTTCTAATACTAACCCGCAATGTCCGATTTAGGTGGGCGGACTTAGATCTTCATATTTATAAAAATACCCGGTCCGGCCGGCCCGTCATTTATTTAAATGTGCTAAGGCCCGGTCCGGCCCGGCCCGTTGACGAGCCATACGGCCTAATTAGTTCAATCATTGTTGCCATGAGAGGAAATATGTAACCTACCTCTCTATTTTAAACCCTTACAAATTGGCGAACATCCACATAATTACTAAATACAGCAATCAGTTTTTCGATAATTAAAACGTCTATAATAAACCCTGTAAAACATCATCGTTAGTATAGAATAAGCAGGGATCGTTCTTTCCGGAGAATTGAAGGGAACTCTAAACTTTTAGTGTTAACAAATAATTGGGAGTTTGAGATTGATTATTAACTACTAAAATAAAACATAAATTACTATTTACATGATTGACTTATCTTTAACAAACTTAAACCAAATTTACCATTACACCACATAATTACAAGTTCGAACCTATCATGCATTCTAATTCGACCAATTATATATTTTTTAGACACCAATACAATTAGAGCCTTAGGGGATCATCTAATCATGCAAGATTTCAATTAACCTTTAGATTGACTTAGGGCCTAATCTAAATTTGCATGCAATCGAATTCAATAACACTTAGAGTAGAAATCAAACAAGATTACATTTAAGCACCAAATCTTTGTTGGAGACATGTTTCATGTGTGGCGTCACCCACCATGGTTTCACATGCAAATTTCCAGAATTTTTTACCACTTTTAATCAACACAAACCGAACCTACTTAGGGCATGATTCGATATGTGTCAATATGGTTGATGAATCTAGCACTCAAACACAATCTTAGGGACTGCATCCAAGCACTAAATTCATATGCACATATCTGAAAATTATCTAAAAGTATGAGAAAGATGATTATAACACAACAATAGAAATACAAACTCATTAATTATAAGAACATAGATTCGGCATAGTCTCAAAAAAATATCAAATACAATCTGAAAATTTTAAAACAAATACAAAACCAATATTTCCACATAAATAACAACTTACAATCTTCATAAACAAAGAATTGTAGATTAACACAAATAGACGAAGCCATATAGATGAGTTGCGAGAATCACACGTTGTAGGAACCTTAGAGGTGTGTCTTCATTGGTGAAACTCGGTGGAGATGATGATGGTTTTGGGGTGGACGGCTTGGCTAATTTGTGAAGGAAGTTTATGGTGGTGTTTTGGTAGAGTTTTGGCTCTTGAATGCTAATGAGAAGTGTTTTTATTTGAGAGATGAAGCCATGTATATATAGAGGAAAGAATGAGGGTAGTTGCATCTTTCCTCATAATATAATGCAATGCTTTAATCCCTTAAATCATGCCATGTTTTGTTCCTTAAAACATGTCATACTTTAATCCCTAAAACATGTCATGTTTTATTCCCTAAAACATGCCATGTTTTATACCTTTAATGATCATCTTCTATTTAATTGTTGCATAACTTGACTCCATCTCTTTTTCTTTAATTATCTCTTCAATCAAATATGAAAATAAGAAAATAAAATCATAAGTAAGAGATAATAAGTTTCAAAACCTAACAAGGATTTCTAGTCAAACTAGGACTCTAGACCAATTATGCGTTTTTAACTCATGTAAGCACAAAAATGCATCCAATACCACCCAAGACTCTTACTACGACTCAATGACTCAATAGTACAACAATAAGGGCTAAACAAAGTACAAATTGAGGTAAAAACATGTTAAGAACGTCGCACGAAGTGCTCCTATCAACTACCCCACACTTGGCTTTTGCTAGTCCCTTAGCAAAATAAAACTAAATAAGACACTATTGCCCCTAAATGATTGCCTCAGAATCTCAAAACACATAGGTTTCAAGTTTAAGCATTTGAATGTAATCACATAAATTCTAAGTTTCATAAACATGCTTCATAGTATGAATAAGTCAGGTACGAGACAATAAGCATTTAACATGTTTAGTCAATCCAACTTTAACGACCCCAAAATTTTGAGCTTAAAAACTCAAAATTTCAAAGTCGTGAAACAACAAAACAATCTCAATGGATCGAAATCATTTTAAATGCCACAGCGGATAATTACTGAGTTCTCAATACAACTCAGATGAACCAATTATTACAAACCAAATTTATAATATAATATTACATAAAAATGGAAATGTAATAATCCTCACAATCTCTTACAAAACCCACAAATAAATCCTCACAAGTTCTCACACAAATCCACAATAGAAACCTCACCACAAGCAGAATAATGAACAACTTCGAGTCTTCATAGTCGTTCCACAATTTCCACTAATCAACACCTGCGGAATTATCCCCTACACCATCGAATTGGTGCACCGGGATTGTAAACACAAACCCGGTAAGCTTTACAGCTCGTATGAGTAAAATGAAAATATAACTCGCATATCAATATATACGAAAATCCACAAATCAACAAATATAAATGCACTCATGAGTCAATGGACGGCCCATCTTGTTGTCCCAAAAATATAAAAATGAAAGTACTCATGAGAAATTGGGCAACCCCTTTGTTTACCCAAATGCATTTATAATACGGGTACTAATGAGCGCTGGTACACCTCTGTTACCCCTCACGTAGTACACCGCCGACATTGGGCAACCTCATCGCTACCCAACGCCCAACATCGGGCAACCTCCTCGCTACCCAACGTCCGACATCGGGCAACCTCATCGCTACCCGACGTCTAAAAATATGAGTACTCATGAGCCGATAACCCATCTGTTACCTCACATGCAGTACTCCGGCAGACAGACTAGAGCTCTGACGGTATCGAAACTTTCGTCCGGCCAAAGGCTAGGTTCCGACATGCCAAACACATCCGAAGACTGGTCCGAAGACATAAACACGTACAATAATCTACTCATTATTTGTACAAATCGCATCACATGCTCAATATATAATTCTCATCACCACTGTGATCATATTCACAATGAATTCATAACAGTATATAATATAGCAAACTATATATATATGTACTTATTTACCATTTATACAAATATATATATATATATATTCCACTATATCATATACATGTCGTATTTCAATATTTAAAACTCTTGCAAAATCTTGAATCTCCGCAATGGTAGATTCGTAAATATGTGAGATTTTACTCACCTTCTTTCCTGCGTGCAACTTTCAAGACACTGAAAGTAATTTCCTCACTCGTTTCGTCAGTCACCTAATAGCATGATAAATGCTTAGAAAATGATACTTAAAATATCAGGTGACGATTTTCAGTACAACTAAATGTTGTTCATAAAACATTGTTCACAGAACACTGTTCATGGTTTACTAATCACTGTTTTACTAAACCACTGTTCACAGTTACCGTTTACCAAAACACTGTTCACATTTACTGCTTGTCATGCCACTGGCCACAGTTATTATTTTACCGAAACACTGTTTACTAGAACATTGTTCACATTTACTGTTACAGAACACTATTCACATTATTATTCATGCAGCGTCACTGTTCACCAACCGCCACCAATGATCACCAAATTTCACCACCACAATCTAAATGACATTCCTAACAACTTCCTAGTTCAACACAAAGTCTAATTATGAGCCTAAACACTTCAATTTAACAAAAACCGAAAAGCCTCAATTTAAAAACCTAGAATTTCTTTTCTTCGATTCTCTTAGCACACAACGATTGGGGTTAAATCTTTTGGTGGGTTTGTAGTATGGAAGGAGACCTTCAAAATGAAACAAGAATCATACCGATTGGTTGCCGGAGGAGGGAGATCCGACGAGTTGAAATTCGGCGAAATATGCTTTTTCGGGAGAACTTCCGGGCTTCACCGCTTCTAAACGGCGGCGAGATGGCGGGTGATGCTACCACCAATCAACAGGGGATGCAGCAACCTTTCAAACGTGACTGGTGCGCCGCTCTATGGTGGCCGAACGGCGGAGATCCGGCGGCCCAAAGTCGGCTGCTCGGAGAGAATTTTCTGGATTTTTTCGTAACTTCTTCATACGAACTCCGATTCAGGCGTGCCACATGTCCACTAATTCGTATCAACGAGCTCTACGACTTTCATGTAAGAAGTTTCCTAAGAATCCAAATGAGTCAAAAGTCAACTCTTAGACTCGTCAAATTGAACGTTTCTGAAGAATTAATATTTCGAACCCTTTCGTTTTCATTCTCGGCTAATAAAATTGGACAATGACCAACTTAATAATATCCGCGAACTCATTGGAAATTAGATATGAATTTTTCGGGTTATTACACCAATCCTACTCACAAGGCATACTCTCTTCTTTTCACTCAGATTCATGGTTGTCATTCAAACACAAGTATATACAAGAGAAAGGATATTAAGACATCAAATGACTTGCATATTTCAACAAATGAAAGCACTTTGTGAATAACATAGGAAAACCTCATTTAAAAATTAAGTGCACAAATGGACCAAAACCATATGCTCAACTCTTGTGATCATCTCCATAAACCAAGATTTCCTCATTTTAATAATCATTAGGATCATTAAATAAGGTAAATATTTAGGTGTAGCTAAAGACATGGAATATCAAGGAATTACAAAGGTAATCATATAGACTTAGCATAGTAAACATCATCCTTATGACACCACACACCATCAGGGGCCGAATATAACAAGTTGGGCAGAATCATCATTCTAACCACAAAGTGAACATGGACAAAGGTCAAGTAAAAATTTTTAGACCTTCAATTACAACTCAACTCCAAATCACAAATGGAAGACAACATAACTTTTTTTCTTTTCTTGACGAGTTCATCATTCATTTTTTTTCTTGTTTTTTTTCGACAATGCTTGCTTAAAAGCTTGTTGATTTTTTTTTTCAAATGTCTTCCACCCCACACTTATTTCATGTCATCACAACATCATCTCAATAAGAATTCTGCCCACTCTATAGGACAATGTAGAGGTAACTATACTAACCATGGAGATAACATAGGTGATGAAGAAAAGACTCAATTTAGGCTCAAATGTGGTTCAACTAAGGGGTCCCAAACATGGCACATATATGGATACATGATTGTTTGGCTAAAGTGGTGGTATTCCTAGAAATGATCCATAAATTATTTTTAAATCAGAGCATTTTATGACTTAAAAGTTTCAACAATCATAAAAGTGAGTTCTAGTAAATTCTAGAGTCCATTAAAAAGTATGACACATAGTTATTGAATATGCAAAGAATAGTGAGGTTCATGAATAACCACAAAATTTCAAATTACATCTCATGAAAAAAAATACATATAGGCTCAAAAACTCACAGGTTGTTATGGACTTTAAACTGACCAAAACATGTATGTCATAATCAATCAATCCAAATCTCACATGTTCATACCAAATCCACATCATCAATGAAACTTATAATTCAATTCGTATGAAATGCAAAACCATCATCTATGTACTTTAGAGACATAATCATCATAGACTTTAGGGGCATCCTAAGACTCAATAAAGCAATAATTTTTTTTTGATTCAATTTTTTTTGGATTTTTTTTATATCATGACACAAACAATCAATGAACTTGCAACCCTACCCCACACATAGAAAATTACATTGTCCTCAATGTAAGCTCAATAGTAAGAATGTAATTCACAAGCATAGAAAAAGATCATATATCAACACATATACAATTCAACCATAAAAGTGAAGGGATTAGAAAATTCAAACTCCCGTAGACGACTCCTCCACAGATACGGTTGAAATAGGTTGCCTCCCAGGCTCCCATGCAGCGCTTGAGTTTTATAGTCTCTCAGCCTAGACTCTCTCATGTTCATGGACCGAGCCTAAGGCCGGCGCGTAGCACGCCACCGCTGCCCCATTTCTCCTCCTCTCCTTCTTCTCTACCCCTGCACGGCCCAAGGCTGCCTCTAGGCCACCTCACGCACTCACACGCGCCGCCTAAGGCGGCGGTGTTCAACACTTCCACTCCCTCCTCCGATCTCCACAATTTCAACCAAAAATCAACATCAATCAATCTATGCTAACCCTCACCTCAATCGGACCCTTGGACCGTCGGATTGTCGTCGGAGAGCTCGAGATGCCGACGGCTTTGCAGTTGAGCAGCGGCGGTGCATATCGCGATTTCGATCGCCAATCTTGTCACATGAGGCACCAGGGGCGAGGAGAGGTGGTGGTGGTTTGGTCTCTATGCCTTGGTCTCGCCGGAGATGTGCTAGGATGGCGGAAGAAATCGCGGGGCTTCGGGATATCGCGTGGGAGCTCACGGCGGCGAGGCGAGGAGCGTCGTGCACGAGGGTCGCTGCGGTGAGGCTTGCGAGGGTCGAGGAAGTGGCGGTGCGAGCCATAGAGGGCTGGACGGCGAGATCGCCGGTGGAGGGTTTCTCAGAGGGAGGGAGACTCGGGGAGGGTGAGAGAGAAGGAGGGAGGCGCGGGGGTGAGTGAAGAAGTGGATTTCCGAAAATGGAAACCCTACTTCAAAAAAGTTTCCTTTTATACTCACCTCCAAAATCAGAAACTAACTTCCGTCATTAATAATTTTCACGTACGACTTCCGATTAGAACGCGTGACGTGTCCACAAACTCGTATCGACGAGCTCTACAACTTTCGTGAGTGAAGTTTTTGCAAACGAGCGATGGAATAAAAGTTGATACTCACGTCGCGGAAACGTAACGTTTTTCTAAATAAACGTTCCGATAACGTTTCCATTTTCGATTTCCGTCGTCACAAAGCGGAACAAACACGATTTATAATTTTCACAGACTTATAACTTTAGAAATAATCTAATAAATAGTCTCCAAAAATCGGGTTATTACAGGGATAACTTTTATATCAATAAATTTTTGAGTTTTCTCAATTATCCTGGCGGATTCTTGAACTTCTCGTAGATTCGAGAAACCCTAGTCTTGTGAATTCAAGACTGCCGTTGGTGGATTCCAACGGGTTAGTCCGCTGCATCACCTGACATCTTGGCTTCTCTATGATCGATGATCACTTGCATGTTAAGCTTTTGACAGTCTTTGTTGACAAATCAAATACTATAGTGCAGTCCATGGAGGCGTTCTTATTCTTCTTCATTATAAGCATCAACTCCACTTTTGCTTTCAACTGAACTTGGCTTGTGAGCATCATCACTCCGCTGCTCAATTCAGTTCCAGGAGTGGAACTACTAGGCAAGGTATTCGTATTCAAACTCACCTCAACATCTATCTTCTTGGTGGAACGCATTCCGGCCTTGCTCTTAGGGATATCAACTTTCCCAATAGTCACACCTTGGTACAAAAATGTGGCAGTGCCTGTATCAAACTTGTAAGGACCCCAGTTTGTGTTCTTAATCCTTAGATGGGTTGTGAATTTTGTGTCGAACAAAGGTGTTGCAGGGACATAGGTGAGGGTTTCAACATTGATTTTGCCCCATCCGGCCTTCGGGGGGTCTTAACATTCATCACAGTTGGACCAAATACGGTCATCACTGCGATCTGAAACACAATGAAAAATACCAATATAGGTAAACAACGTGATCCTCTTTTGGTGTTTGAGCTCCTCATCAGTTTGGAAGGGGTCGATCCATGGTCAGTAGTTCTGGAGTAGCCAGTTGCTGATGCATAGGTCTGCTGGCTCTTCTCTGCCATCACTCTAATCTTCTTGAGAGGTTTAAAAGAAGAAATTTTTGTTTTTTATGGTACTACCCTTTCTACTTACACCTACGCATGTTGAAAAATTCTTAATTTCTTCTCTACTCTTCCATAATCTTTTGAGTGGTTTTGCTTTCAGTTTTGTGTATAAATTACGATGATATTATTTATATATTAAGTTTAATTTTATGAAAGTTAATAAATTATGAGTTTTTTGTTGTAGTTCAAAAATTTAACCATTAGAATCTTCTTCTTGTTTTATTAATAGAAGATAAATGTGATGAACTAAGAAGAAATCTATGTGTAATATTGCTTGTGGATATGTTAGCCTCTGCTGCTTGTATATATACTAGTGAGGAACTGTTCTGGCATTCCTGGAAACTAAACCAAACTTCCATAGGTTATATAAAGTGATTGACTTGCCTAGTCTTCTAGATATGGTCATTATTTCCACGCTTATGGAACCTTCATCTCTACACGTTTACTAAGTCTTTTTCAAGTAAATATGACAGAAAATGAAGTTTGGTATATATGTATGTATTATACAACGCGTGATGTAATTCTCACTCTTGTATTATTATTGAGTTTACTAATACTCTGTCACATCAGATTTATTTGCAACCTTTAGATTGTAGTAATTAAATTATATGGCTGTGATATGATACTTGACCACCGATATGACCCTTCGGTTGCACATGAAATGACGTGAGGACCACAATGTGTTGTAACCTTGTGGACCAATGACCACATTCTCCTTGGTAGTCATACTACAATTGTCGAAGGTTAATCCCTCAGGGTTATACACTTAAACATTAAAATTTAGTTTTTATATTCTTTAAATAATTGTGAATAAATTTATGAAAATTTCATATTGTGCCACGTATTTAAAATGTAGACAAATGTTATAGCCTCTATGCACCATGTGTTCGATTTGAAAAAAACATATTCTTAATATTGAGAATCTTTTGAGAATCTTAATAAATAAATAGGGTGTTCAAGATATAAAAAAATTAAAATTAGTTCGTCTCACAATGATATGCTCTACTTACTTAAATAACCAATTTTTAATATATAACATCACGTGACAAAACTATTCTTAAAGAAGAAGAATGATACATGAGATTAAATGAGTGGACTCCAACTCTAATGTAACCTAAAATAAGCAAATAATCTATTGTACATTTATTTTACTTATATGACATCATATGGTTGATATTTTTATATTTCTTTTTTCAAGTATAGTGGTTTGGAAAAAGAAACGCTTACATATAATATAATAGATCTATAAACAAATTATACCACTTTAGTGGGCATAATATGACATGTTGTGATTTGTATGACTAAATTTGACAAAATAGAAATTCAATCGTGATGTGATCAACACAATAAAATGTGTTTATAATTCATAAGTTACCTTTTTTTGTCAATGTTTAGGTTTCAATCAAGATGTATAACTTATGTGTCCTCTAATCTCCTAAATGGCGTTCTTAATTTTTTTGTTAAACATACAACATATTTGTATAAGAATTTTGTCAAGCACAGTATATTTTGGGAATGTTAGTTATTCAAATCACATGCACTACGTCTACTGATGTGGTATGACTTATTATTAGGATATATGTAAATGTATATCTATGTAAAACAACTACAGTGAGGACATAAATTTTAGAAAATTCGAATGTAGGATATGATCATTATACTAGTGAACTATGACTATGGTAGAATTCACATATTAATTATGAGTACTTTTTGGGTCACGACAAATGCGGTTATCCTTATGTATGTATTTATCTCCCTATGGGCAATCGTATGATGCAATATATCAAATTTTTTACACGAATGGATAAAGCGCATGAGCATGAGAGAATTTAAAAAAAATGAGGATTTTTTTGAGCGCTAGAACTATTTATTAAGATTTTCAGAACACTTATAATTCGTGTCATATTCATACCCTAGCCTTGCACACATTTAATTCCTATTTTTAGTTGAGTTGTCAATGGATTATTGGTGCACACACAAAAAGGCCATGTTCTTTTCATTTTACCTTCCCCGCTCTCTGAAAAGTGAAAACCCAGTTGAAATTCGATGGAGAAAGGTGGGTTGGACTCCTATGGCTGGAGATTCAAGACGGCGGAGGAGATCTAGAATGAGGCAGTGGCCTTACACAGACTCGACGGCTGACACCCTACTCTCCCATTTCGATGCCAACACCACAACTATGACTAGCTTTGTCTCCACCTCCCCTGAGGCCCTGAATTCCAGATGAAGTCTTCAATCAAGAAGGAAGAACCTTATTTTTTCTCCTATTACCATCTCCCACCACCAACTCTATTCTCTTCTCTAATAATCATTTTTCCCTTCTCCCACTAATTGCATCTCACCAACTTCACCAACCTCTTCTATCACACTGGAGAGAAAGCCCCAAACCCCAACCTGGGTTTATGTTCTTAACCATTTACAGAAAATAAACTATTACTTAAAGGGTGAATTTAGTTGAACTGCAATTGGGGTAAATTTTGAACTATCCAAATTGGGTGAATTTTATTTTCAATGGCCACCGACAATAGGTCAAGTCATTTTCCATGTGAATTTTTCTTAAAGAAAAGAGATAAAATTGAACTACTTCAAAAACCGATAGATGCATCCAGCGGTCGATAATTATTGCTGACATGGCAGAGCAGCGGTAACCAGAGCTTGGAAGAATTTTTGAAGAAAAGAGGGCTTGAAATGTTATGAGAATTCTTGAATGGGATTGGTGACCACGGCATTTTATTTTTGGCAATTTTCTCTTTTGTTTGCGGGCTAAACTTCTAAAGCATCTTGATGAAGCATCTTGTGCTATTTGTCAGTTGCTACTCCTTTATATGATGACAGTTAGAGTCATGGATAAAAGCATATATAAGATGTGCTCTGGGATTAAACACTGAGGATTGAGAGTAATTATATATGTGTCGGGTATATATAATAATTTATTTAAGAATTAAATAGAGCTATTTGAAGAAGCTATTCGCTGATTTCATTAGGTTTGTTGATGGGGGTTATGACGAGTAGTTTTGGAAAGTAGGCCCCGGAAATCAAAAACAATGTCCCAATATCGATTACGACAACCCAAAAACCGATCACATCGATATACAATTTTAATTTTCTATATTAGCGGACCGACCTAAATTCTGAAAATATGTTAACAAGTTCGGACCTATATGGGCAGAGGCGGATTCACTCAGTAGGCTCTATGGGCTTGAGCCTAGATGAAAATTGTCAGCATAATTTACTTACTATATGTGCTTCCTTGTATTGTATGTGTCAGTCAGTTGGTTAAGTTTCCCAACATAGAACATGAATGCCCCAAGTACCTTAGTTTCTTCTTTTTATGCCATTATATTTCTATTTTCGTTTCTCCTCTCTACTTTTTAATCTTTCTCTTGTTTTATTTCCTCTCTTTTTCATTTCTTACATTTTTGTCCCCTATTTTGTTAGTATTTCTAACGTTTCTTCCATATTTTCTTTCTCTTTTTCTCCATCTTAAGGAAATTGGGTTTAGTGATGACTACGGTTTATATTTATATTCCTGGATTTTAGATTTATTATTTTGAATGATTTATGATTTTGATAAATAAAAAATTTCTACAAATAATATTATTGAAAAAAAAACTCTCAATTAACCTAGACAAGATTCATATCCTGGATCCGTCTTGTATGAGTCTAATCCATACTAAACTTATACCGGGATTATGCCCTTTTAATCTTTTATTGTTGCTTTAGCACTTTATGTCTTTATTTGCACTTTGTAAGTTTGCAATGTTAATTTACCTTAATTAATAGTTATCAATTCATGGAAATCCATATAAAGGTGCACATTATACATGTCCCAAAGAACCAATTTTGATTGGGACGTGTTGGTACTAATGTAACGACCCCAAAATTTCAAGCTTAAAAACTCAAAATTTCAAAGTCGTTAAACACCAAACAATCTCGATGAAATCGAAATCATTTAAAATGCCACAGCGGATCATCTCTGAGTTCAAAATACAACTCAGTCAAACCGATTATTACAAACCAAATTATAATTCAACATTATAACAAATGAAAATGTATAACCCTCACAACAACCTCACAAGATAGTCAGACAAAATCCTCACACAAGCTGGAGATAAATAACTTCAAGTCCTCTGAGCGGTCCGTCAATTCCCGCTAATCCACACCTGCGGAGTTATCCACTACACCATCGAATTGGTGCATCGGGATTGTAAACACAAACCCGGTAAGCTTTACAACTCGTATGAGTAAAATGAAAATATAACTCGCATATTAATATATATACGAAAATCCACAAATCAAACAAATAAAAATGCACTCATGAGTCAATGGACGGCTCATCTGGTTGTCCCAAAGAAATATGAAAAGAAGCGCTCATGAGAAATTAAGTAACCCTTCTGGTTACCCAAATGCATTTATAATACGGGTACCAAGAACGCTGGTACACATCTGTTACCCCTCTCGTAATACACTGCCGATATTGGGTAACTACCCGCTACCCAATATCCAAAAATATGAGTACTCATGAGCAGATAACCACCCGTTACCTCACATGCAGGACTCTGGCAGACAGACTAGAGCTCTAACTGTATCGTAACTTTCGCCCGGCCAAAGGCTAGGTTCCGACTTGCCAAACACGTACAATAATCTCACATCATATTGTACCAAATCAAGTCCGAAGACAAATCAACATTTTAACAATCTCAATGTTAAAATCACGTACAATAATCTCACATCATATTGTACCAAAAATCAAGTCCGAAGACAAATCAACATTTTAACAATCTCCATGTTAAAATCACGTACAATAATCTCACATCATATTGTACAAATCAAAATCACATGCACGATATATAAATCTCGTCATCAAAATGACATAAATCACGATAAAATCATAACAGTATATTATATAGCAAACTATATATATATATGTACATATTTACCATTTATACAATTTATATATATAATCCATTATATCATATACATGTCACATTTCATAAAACACGTCCGAAGACAAAAACTCGTCCGAAGACAAACATTTTAACAAATTCATGTTAAAACCACGTACGATAATCACACATCTTATTGTACAAAAATCAAATCACATGCTCAATATTTAATTCTCGTCATCGAAATGACCAATTCCAGTGAATTCATAACAGTATATAATATAGCAAACTATATATATATGTACTTATTACCATTTATACAATATATATGTAATCCACTATATCGTATACATGTCGTAATTCAATATTAAAAACTCTTGTAAAATCTTGAATCTCCGCAAGGGTAGATTCGTAAATATGTGAGATTTTACTCACCTTCTTTCCTGCGTGCAACTTCCACGACCCTGAAAGTAATTTCCTCACTCGTTTCGTCAGTCACCTAATAGCACGATAAATGCTTAGAAAATGATACTTAAAATATCAGGTGACGAGTTCAGCACAGCTAAATGTTGTTCATAAAACATTGTTCACAGAACACTGTTCATGTTTACTAATCAATGTTTTTACTAAACCAGTGTTCACAGTTACTGTTTTTATCAAAACACTGTTCACAGTTACTGTTTTACCATGCACTGTTCACATTTACTGTTACAGAGCACTATTAACCTGCACTATTCATACGGCGTTACTATTCACAGTTACTGTTACAGATCACTATTCATGCGGCGGTACTATTCACAGTTACTATTTATGCGGCGTTACTGTTCACCGACCGCCACCAATCATCACCACAACCTAAACTACATTTCCAACAACTTCCTAGTTGACACCAAGGTCTAAATCCGAGCCTAAACAGTGCAAACAACGAATAACATAAATTCAGCACTATTCACAAATCCTAGAAATTGAAATTTTGATTCGGGTACTTACACTTCGATTTGGCTCGATTCCTTTTGTGGGAATGTTGCTGGGACTGAGACAAGCAAAACCCCCCAAGAATCTCGAGCTATGGTGGCCGGAGGAGGCGGCGCCGACACAGTAGTAACTTCCGGCGGTTACAACACCGTGTGTGGTTGTCGCCGGAGTGCAAGACGTAGCCCAAAAGATGGAGATCGTCGAACCCGTCAGTTTGATAGGTGGCACGACACGAGGCGACGTCGGATGGTGGAGAAATCGGCCGGAGAAGGTTTTTGGGTCGGGTGAACATTACCCGAGCTCGGGTGAACAGTACCCGAGCTGATTTTTAGAAAAAATCTGATTTTCTGATTTTTAATCTCTTCTCTTTCCTTTTATACTATTTCCAAAATCGGAAACGAACTTCCGACGTTAATAACTTTTGCGTCCGACGTCCGATTCGAACGCATGACATGTCCACGAATTCGTATCGATGAGCTCTACGACTTTCGTGAATGAAGTTTTTGCAACCGAGCGACGGAATAAAAGTCGATTTATACGATGCGGTAATGTTACGTTTTCTAATTAAACGATCCGAGAACGTTTCCGTTTTCGTTTCGAAATGTCGCAAACCTCCAATTGTCGTCTTGAATTAATTTCACAAGTTTAATACTTTAAAAATACTCGACATTTAGTTTCTAAAAATTCGGGTTATTACAACTAAGGATAGAAATTTTCCGCAAAACCGACCTAAAACCAACTGAAACATCAATATATATCAGTATTTGTAAAAGCTGAGTCTCGAGCTGTCCCGAACCGATCCCAAGCCTTGTGCATGTTGTTTCGGGATTGAGATCATCCTTATAATTTCAATTTTCATTTCTATTTAATATGTTTCGAGCTACATTTTTTTACTTCCCACAAACGGTTCGATTGATTGATTTTATCATTTATAATTAGTTTCAAATTGAAGTTTGTGTACATGATTTACCGTTATTTTATATTGACATGGCTGGATTTGTTCTTGCAAGTACTGAAACACTGGAGAAATGAGTCGGTATGAAGATAGGTCACGTTAAACCTAAGTAGTATCTATTCAATCTTTAAGAGAATGAAAAACAGAATAATGCTCAGAAACTCAGAAAAAGTATCATTATATATATATAATCAAAATCCAGCAACAACTTAATTGATCCAAGCATCACACAAACTACGAATAAAAGAATACAAAAGAACTAGTCGTCGAGTCTTCATCTTTTCACGATCCAATTATAATTAATTTATATCTGAAGACACAGCGTAAAATCCTGTATATACTTGTCTAATGGATGACGATCACTTGCATTGTAGGGTTTTGACAGTCTTCGTAGACAAATCAAATACTACTGTGCAATCCATAGAGGCATTCTTGTTTTTCTTCATGATCATCATCAACTCAACTTTGCCTTTCAGTTGAACTTGGCTGGTTAGCGTCAACACCCCGCTGCTCAATTCACTTCCAAGGGTGGAACTGCTTGGCAAGGCATTAGTATTCAAACTCACCTCAACATCGATTTTCTTAGTGGAACGCATTCCGGCCTTGCTCTTAGGAATATCAATTTTCCCAATAGTCACGCCATGGTACAAAAATGTGGCAGTGCCTGCTTCAAACTTGTAAGGACCCCAGTTTGTGTTCTTGATCCTTAGCTGCGTTTCAAAGGTCGTATCGAACGACGGTGTTGCAGGGACAGAGTTGAGGGTTTCAACACTGATTTCACCCCATCTGGCTTTCGGAGTCTTAACTTTCATCACAGTGAGACCAAATGCGGTCATCACTATGATTTGAAAGATAATGAAAATACCAATGTAGGTGAACAATTTGATTCTTTTCTGGCGCTTGAGCTCCTCGTCGGATTGGATGGGGGATGATTCTTGGTCTGTACTTCTGGAGTAGCCATTTGCTGATGCATACGCCTGCTGGTTCTTCTCGGCCATTGTTATAATCTGTTTTGAAAGTTTTTGAAATGAATATGAATGTGAAATGAGCAAGTAAATATTGTTTGTGGAAAATGAACTCAGCAGGGTGGTATATATAGTGTTTGGATATTTTGATCAATGTGTTTGAGGAAATGGTGGTGCAAGGTGCCTGGAAGTTGCTTTCAAAAACGCGCATAGAATAGGTTTAACGTTTAGGTAATCGACTTGTTCTAGATGGCTATATTTTCCACTTAAAAATATAAAAAAAAGGGAGTCTAACATGTAAAGCATGTGTCAATTTTTCTTTCTTTAACTGACTTGAGAGTTGAGTGTACTGGTCTCATCTCGTTGAAAATATCAATCTAGAAGCAGAGTGCTATACAATCTGCTTAATTATACGACAATAATCATCCAAATGGCTCTACTAGTCAAGAAAAGGATGCTGAAAAAAATATATCATTTTCTATGGTTTGGGTGGCCTGACTTTACAGTTGTTCAATTTGTCAATTGGTTGGCTCATTTAATTGTTTTTTGGTAATATACTCATTGAGTTTTGTTGGATGTTGGCAATGTTATACCCGCGCATGTGATGTGATATTTTGAAAGAAATATCTAGATAAACATTTACATGACACAAACATGCAATTAAATGTGTACAATCTAAGGGCTTGTACCAAATCTCTAAAGAATACTATTGAGCGACAGTAAATACACTACAATTATCCGTCTTAAACTTAATTTTGGTTTAACTTCCAACAGTTATGCTACAAATGATGAAGGCATTAGACAAATTAGGATTCATATTCAATCACACTTTATGTGACATGCAACCAACTCTGTGACTTCAATTATTTGCAGGTGGACATTAATATGATAGCAAGTACCATGTGTGCTTCTACAGTTTACCATTAGAACAGTTCGATTGTTTCACTGATAAGAAAGTAACAGAAAAGTGTTTGTCTATGTGATCCATGATTTAGTGATTTACGTACTACTCCAGTGGTTCACTATTTATGTCCTCATATTTACATGTTCTTTGGTATATGATAGGAACAGTCTCGTTCACCTACATGTTCTTTGGTATATGATAGGAACAGTCTCGTTCACCTAGTCAGCAGTAGGGAACAGTCTCGTTCACCTAGTCAGCAGTAGGGAACATTTGCTCAACAAACCTTTAGATCTAACAAATTTAAATTAAACGGTTAGATTTTAACAATGTTAACTATCTCTCAACCCTTAGATTAAGATTAGAATGATCCAATGGTTTGTTGAGTAAATTTTCCTACTGACCAGATGAATGAGACTCATGATTGTTTTAACGTAAGAAAGAATGAAAGTTATATGTTTTTTTAGTGTATGGTGTTGTGGTAGTAATGGAAATCCGAAAAAGAAGAATCAAATCCATGAAATTTTTATCCCCAATTATTCGTTCTGTTTTTTTCTCTGCATATATTCTCTCTCCCCATATTCCATTCATCTGCATGTTTCTGTATTCTTTATATCTTTATTTACTATTTTATTTCCTATATTCGAGCATATAATAAGGAAGGAACAAAAAGCTGCCTCACTACCTCAGTGGTGAAGAAATCAAATAAAAAACACCATGATAGATTCTATAACTCCACAACAAATACATATGCTTCAATTCACAAAACGAATAAAAGAATAAAATAGTAACAATACGATAGGAAATTAAGAACTAGCAATTTGATCCTCCAGCAATCCATGTAATAGATGCAGCCTAGCTACATCCCCCATCACTCAGTGTTTAGCTGATCCGATCATTTGCATTGTAAGCTCTTGACTGTCTTTGTTGACAAGTCGAATGCTATAGTGCAGTCCATTGAAGCATTCCTGTTTTTCTTCATTATGAGCATCAATTCGACTTTGCCTTTCAGCTGAACTTGGCTGGTCAGTGTCAACACCCCGCTGCTTAATTCACTTCCTAGCTTGGAACTGCTTGGCAATGCATCGGCATTCAAACTCACCTCGACATTGATCTTCTTGGTAGAACGCATACCGGCCTTGCTCTTGGGAATATCAACCTTCCCAATAGTGGCACCTTGGTACAGGAACGTGGCAGTTCCTGCATCAAATTTGTAAGGACCCCAGTTTGAGTTCTTGATTCTTATCTGGGTTGTGAACTTTGTGTCGAATGAAGGTGTTGCAGGAACGGATGTGAGGCTTTGAACACTGATTTCCCCCAACCTGGCCTTGGGGGTCTTGACTTTCATCACTGTGAGACCAAATACGGTCATCACTATGATCTGAAACACAATGAAGATACCAATGTAGGCAAACAATTTGATTCTCTTCTTGCGCTTGAGCTCATCTTCGGATACCAACGATTCTCCATCGCTTCTTGTGTAACCGTTTGCTTGAGCTGGAGGATAAGCTTGGTGTGTCTTCTCAGCCATCTCAATCTCTTTTGTTTCTGATATCGAATGAAAGGATATCTCCTCTGTTTTTCCTCTGCTTCTGTGGGTGATTTGTGTTTATAGGATGAAACTAGGAATTGAGGGTAGTTGTTTGTGGAAATGATAGACGAGTAGTGTATGTATATATAGATTTATAGACTATAGTGGTTGGAGTGTGCAACTGTAAACTTGAATTATTAGGGGAATAAACTCGCTGGAAGAATATAATTTCTTGTCCAACCTAAGAATAATAGAAGAGGCACCATGACCATCTACGCCATAAACAAGCATCGGGCCCCAAGTCTCTTAAGACTTCTATATTCAATCTTTTACGTATCATTTTCTTTGTTAACTACGTAAAGCCTATAGACTTTGTCATAACGGTACCATCCTCATCTAGAAGACTCGTATTAATAAGTTACAGATTCCAGATTACGCGTGATTGGTAACATTTCAGTATTTCCTGGAAGGCATATTTAGGAAGTTCACACTAAACTCATTACTCAATGGGAAACTCTAAATACCTCGCCTAGCTGTGGAAAGCCATACATAAACTCTTCGTACTTTTGAGAGCTAAACAGAACAAAAACAAAACATTTTCTTTCAAGTTTTTTTCTAAGGAAAACACAATGATCCTGAAAATATCAAACACGCCTTGGCATCAGTCAAGGGCTACACTACCCGAAAAGATGATTGCCAACCTTCCAATCAAAGGAGGAGCTCAAACGCCAGAAGAGGATTTAGTTGTTTACGTATACTGGCATTGTCATTGTGTTTCAAATCATAGGCATACTGTATTTGGTCTCACTATCATGAGCGTGAAGACCCCCAAGGTGAGATCGGGCGCCACCAATGTCCGAAACCTCAACAACTTTGTCCCTACCACTCCTTCATTTGACATACCCTTTGCAACCCAAATTAGGGTCAAGAACAAAAATTGGGGTCCCTATGAGTTTGATGCAGGCACTGCAACGTTCATGTATCAAGGTGTAGCAGTGGGGCAAGTTTTTATACCAAAGAGCAAGGCTGGCATGCGTTCCTTAAATAAAATCAATGTTGAGGTGAGTTTGCATTCCAATGGAATTCCAATCACATCTGATCTTGGAAGTGAATTGAGCTGTGGAGTGTTTACGTTGACTACCAAATCTAATTGACTGGAAAAGTTGAATTAATGCTTATAATGAAAAGGAAAAAATTTGCCACAACGAGCTGCACCATGAAACTTGATCTGTCCAGAAAGATAGTTCAAGCTTTGGAATACAAATGATTAGCAGATAGCGGAATTATGGCACTTTGTAGATAGAGCCTGTAAATATGAAGATGAAGATTTAGATGCACCGATCTTTAAATTGGTTGTATCATTTTTCATTTCGTTGTTTTTGAGCAACATTTGTATATGTCGTTGTACTTCATATCCAATCGACCACTGCTTCCTCAAGTATTGATGGATGATCTAAATGTTAGGCCACTTTTGTTATCTTAGTATGAAGTCTGTGATGATAATTGATATGCTAATGTTACCTGAAACTTTTCTTCTGCTGAGCTTAGAAAATACATGGCAAAACGAGCACTTCTGCAGTCATTTCTTCTTTTCATCCAACAGTTCAAATATTCAAATAATTCAATAGCTCTCATCTACCTTCAATAATGTGGACAGTACTAGCTTAAAACATACATGTCTTGATAAACAGTTTTACCTACCTTCCATAAATCCACAGACCACAGAGATCTACATGTACATTCAAGTGATTCAACATTCAACTATCCAAGTCATCTACTACAAACCCTCAAATTCAGACAGAATTGGCAAATACGCCTTAATTATGCCTCTTTCCATTCTTTTTAGTGTACAGAAATGAGAAACTTCAGTTGAGATGTTCTGCTTCAAACTCGCTGATCCTCAATCTCCATAGACTTGAACACCTGCGAATGGTGGAAGTAATTATCATCTCTACATGTTCTCACCTGCGATTAAAATTTGATACCTGATTTATCGTTTGGCTTAGAGTTATCCAGATTGTTCATGCTACATGTTAAGGTGTGTTTAAGTAAACTAGGTTCAATTTAATCACATTAGAGGAGTTTAAGAACATTATTCTAATATAATTAAAAAATTATACATATACACCATGTCCCAGCCTCAAGGCGTCTGACAACTTACAAAGAATAAAAATATTCAATTCACAGAGCAACATAAAGGGGAAAAATGAAAGAATTAGTCTTCATCTGGCAATCCATATACTAGTTCACATTGCTGATCACTTGCACTGCAGGGTTTTGAGTGTCTTCGATGACAAATCAAATGCTATTGTGCAGTCCATAGAGGCATTCTTATTTTTCTTCATTACAAGCATCAACTCAACTTTTCCTTTCAGTTCAACTTGGCTGGTAAGCGTCAATACCCCGGTGTTCAATTCGGTTCCAAGAGAGGAACTGTTTGGCAATGTATTAGTATTCAAACTCACCTCAACATCGATTTTCTTGGTGGAACGCATGCCAGCCTTGCCTTTAGGAATAACAACTTGCCCAATTGTCACGCCTTGGTACAAAAATGTGGCAGTACCTTCATTGAATTTGTAAGGACCCCAGTTTGTGTTCTTGATCCTCAACTCAGCCTCGAAGGTTGTATCGAATGAAGGTGTTGCAGGAACAGAGTTGAGGGTTTCAACTTCAATGTCTCCCCATCTGGCCTTTGGTGTTTTAACCTTCATCACAGTAAGACCAAACACAGTCATCACTATGATCTGAAACACAATGAAGATACCAATGTAGGTAAACAATTTGATTCTCTTCTTGCGCTTGAGCTCATCTTCGGATACCAAAGACTCTCCATCGCTTCTTGCGTAACCGTTTGCTGGGGCTACAGGGTACGCTTGGTTATTCTTCTCAGCCATCTCTCTTTATCCCTCGGATATGAATGAAAAGAAAATTGCTCTGGCTTCGCTCTGTTTCAATGAGTTTGTTTTCTCAGGATGAAACTTGGAAGTGAAGGTAGAGTTGTTTGTGGAAATGATGAAATGGAAGAGTTGTGGTGGTGTCATATATATAGTGTTTGCATAATCGCTGTAAAAGACGGCTGAATTGGACTTGCTGAGTATAATCTATTCTGATACACCAAACGCGTCCAAAACTATAGGTGATAATTGTTGACTTCTAGATGGTTGATGCCTTGATGGCTTTGTTGAGGACCTTTTTAGGCTTCTGCTATGAGAATTCAGAATTTGAAATGGACGTTTTTGGACCTTCGATTATATACATTTTCGCATAGAACAAAACTGAACAGGTCAGAATGTGTTGCTGAGAACCTACTCATCTTGCAAGGTACGGATTTGTTAGTTGTGACCAAGTATTATGGAATACATGAATTTAAAGACGCATTTCAAGAAGGAACCAAACATTTTTAGGTCGATTCCCACTTTTGATATGTTTAATACTGGTCCAGGCAATCTTGCTGATCTCTCCACTAAACTTTCAGAATACTAGTCCAGTCAACTAGCTCATATTCTTAAACTCCAAAACTTCAACCTCCCCTGGTACTCGGTAGTAAAGAAAATGAGCTTCCATAACACCAATGTTGTAATTTTATATAACAATCCAAACTTTGCATAATGAATAAAAGAATAAATGACTAAAACCAAAATAAAATATCAAGAACTAGCTTCTGATCATCTCTCTATACAAACGATTGTGTTATGTGATTCGTGATCACTTTCATTTCAAAGTTCCGACTGTCTTCGATAACAACATACTTGTTTTTCTTCATTATGAGCATCAGTTCGACTTTTCCTTTCAATTGAACCTTGCTGGTAAAGGGTCAACACCCCACTGTTCAATTCAGTGCTAATAATTGAACTGATTGACAATATATAATTAATATTCACACCCACCTCGACGCTGATCTTCTTGGTTGAACGCATTACAGCATTCTCTTAGGAATAACAACTTGGCCAATAGCCACACCTTGGTACAAGAATGTGGCGTTACCAGCATTGAACTTATAGGGACCCCAATTTGTGTTTTTGATCCTGATTTGTGTAATGACAGCTGCACCGAACGAAGATGTTGCAGGGACAATGTTGAGACTTTGCATGTTGATTTTACCCAACCTGGCCTTAGGGGTCTTAATTTTCATCTGTGACACCAAATACAGTCATCACTATGGTCTGAAACACAATGAAGATACCGGTATGAGTACTTAATTCTCTTCCTGCGTTTGAGCTCATCTTGGATGCCAAGAACTATCCGGCCATCACTTATTGTCCAACCATTTGCTTGATTTACATTGTAATCCATTTCTATTCATTGGTTTACATTGTAATTTATTTCTACTCATTGGTTTACATTGTTATGTTGTAAGTGTTTCAGGATGAAATAATTGTGTATTATTGAATGATATGGGGGCCTATATATAGGCATTACAAAACCACAATCCCGTAGGATTCGGAATCCTAATCTATTACGGAGATGCTAATCTATCTCCTAATAGGAAACTTATTAGGCTAAGACACACACAACGGTAGAATAGTAATTCTTCCGGAACACTCTCCCTTGTGTCGCATGCCTAGGTTGCATGGTGCACACATCGTTGCCTCGGTAAAAACCTTGTCAAGCAAAATAAAAACCTCTTGGGTAAAAATAAAAGCTTGATCGAAGGGAAAAAGAGCACAACGCACCGTCTACATTTGATAGCATCTTGTGTGGTAGACTCCCCCTGAAGTCTACGATACAACTTCCCCTGATTAGTGCCATAATCATGGAGTACAAAGAACAACGTATACAACGTTCATTACATGTTTCTCAAACGTAGTCTTGGGCTAATGATTAATCATTAATCTAGCCTCACATCCTTAGATCATTCATGCTATACTTAGTTAAACTTAGATCCTAGGAAACATGATTGCATAACAACTCAAAACAAGAGTTTGCAATGAAAATCAGATTCTCGGGTAGAATGATCTTCACTCACTTAAACGGCCATAACTTCTTCGTCAAAATAGGTATCAGCGAACCGTAAAATGTTCTGGAAAGTAGATACCCGTGGCTTTCCAGTGACATAAGGCTCACAACCTAACCCGATCGGAGCAGTTCACAATGCTCTGTCGAAGTTGACTGACTTGTGAATTTTCGGACAGAACTATCATACTTTGCTAAAATGGCCATAACTCACTCAATATGATAGCTATGAACAAATGGTTGGTGTCTCTGGAAAGTAGACACATAGGCCTTTCCAACAGTACCAATTTCACCATATTTCATTGAGCGAGCTGTTTTTTAGATCTCATTGAAGTTGACCTATGAAACTGGACAGATTCTGATTTGTCACATTCAATGTGTCTTTGACAAACGAATGGGGGAATGGACCAATGAATGACTGATTTTGGTCCGAGATGGAACCGTATGCATCTTCTACGCTACCAGTGTCGACTACTACACCAAGGCGTACGTTGATGTTGCTGGAGCTGCTGGCGGCGTTGGTGTGGATAGGATTTGTGTTGGTTCACTAAGTGTAGAACTAAACTCATGTCAAAGAAGCAATGCAAGTCCAATGAAGATGCATAGGCGCATAGTTAATCACGTCATAATGAAAGCAATAGTGTCCCAACAACACTTACATATATGAATCTATTGCTCATTGAATCTCTTCATTATCTATACTTAGACAGAATAGAGAATCGAGAATTAGCTTTCATATGAACACATATGGGTATGAGTTCTTGCAACTGATTGTACTACGTTCTCTCGAACGTCGCAATCTGATTACATAAGCTCTCCGTGGTCTGGAGGCATTTAAAGTCCCTCGGGCACTCTCATATCTGCGTCAAGATCCCTTTACAGATATTCTATGACCACTATCATATGCTGCAAATCAGTTTTCATGGACACTACTACTGATCAAGTAGCGGAAAGCAATTATGTCCATAACGAGAGAATATAACTCATCGTAGTCAATACTAGGATAATAAGACAATGTTTGCGCCATAAGTCCTGCATATATCACATGACTTCATCTTCCTCATTACACTTACGAACAACGATCAACATAACAAGTCTAGTTCAGCCTGTATTGATTCTTTCTACTTCGGTCAAGTTGCTCATCGTTGATACTTTACAACAGAATAAGAGCATAAGCGAATACATCATCAATCATGGGAGATCAATCCATTAAACACATGCGCGCACTTTATACGATCAATTTGTGAGAATTCTATTCTTTTCTAACATCAACAAAAAGAGTTTGTAGCGTCCCACAGAAACTTAGTTGATACACATGTTTAGAGAATATCTCTTGATGATGGGCGAAATACTTGTGCCTACGCACTTCGCTTCTTTCTGGTTTTGATTCCAGAGAATAATGGTCTCCCCCTCGTCTAGGCAGGAGCCAAGACCGAAGCTATGACCCTTACTAGTCCATCTTTGCGTTGGCCACCCTTGTTTTGTGGTGCAATACCACGGGCGCCGATAACACCACAGCCTACGATGGTGCCATCGCCGGCTTCCTTCCCACTGTTAGGGATGGTGTCAACGGTGCTAGAACTAGGTCATATGAAATTCTCTCATATTCTGAGAGTTCCAACCTTACCAGCACATCACAGCATTTATGTGCGATCTCGTCACTTTTGTAATATCAGTAAAGTCATTGAGCATCGAATCTTTGACTTTCTGGAGGTAGATAATGCGTTGCACATTTACTCACTTTGAGTAGTGCAGGATCTTAATGAGACATAGTGCCACACCACGTCAATTCCTGGCGTTAAAACCGGAATGGGAGCATTCCATATCTCCCCCTAACGACGGGAAGTATGTCTCATCAAAGTGACCGTCTGCTAATATGGCAGGATAGAGATCAACGGTTGTAGATTAGAAATAGCGGACAAGTGTTGGTGATTCATAAATCATAACCGACCAGAATACTTAATCGTTTCAAGTAGACCTATTGAGATAACTACAATAGAGGCACATAAACAACTTTAACCAAATAGGCGTTTAATGAAAAGAACGTTGGGATCGTATCCAGTAACCATCTGGTACGCACTAAAAGCTTGGTAAGTTGTGGGTCTGAAACGAATAAGTGTCGCTGCATGCAACATCATTACATATCCCCATGCAAAAATCGGCAGGTTAGTACCCATAACCAAGTCC
This sequence comes from Argentina anserina, assembly GCF_933775445.1. Taxonomy (NCBI): domain Eukaryota; kingdom Viridiplantae; phylum Streptophyta; class Magnoliopsida; order Rosales; family Rosaceae; genus Argentina; species Argentina anserina. The sequence goes on from NC_065876.1 coordinate 7,218,723, forward strand.
GAGCTCTGCTAGATCGTACAATGAATGAACATGAGGAATAATATGTTCAACGACGATCCCAGAAGATATGCAAAACGAAATCATCAAAGTCGTAGAGGTGAACTCTCTAACGGTATCCAATCAAATAGTTTTGAGAGGATAGGAAAGGTGGTGAGCCCTTAGGATGATGATTATAGCTAAAAACTTTAGCAAATGCATCGTTTCTTATGGATAGCAAAGCGACGTGTGACCAACGCGTCGATACTCTTAACCTATACCATAAAAATACCGAAAAATTCCCGCATTCGGTTGGATAGGGTCCACTAATGTCACCTTAAATACTTCGTAAGAATGGAATGTTCTCGGTTGGAACCTTAGCAAATAAGGATTTCCTCGAAATCTAGCAAAAGAACAAGCTTTGCAAAATGAGCGATGGGCATCAGAGATTGTCATGGAGGCATTAGAAAATACGGGAGGCATCACAAGCTCTTGTGAAGGATGGGATGCCGCCACTGACGACCTAAATGCCATGGAGCTACTGAGAGGGGTAGGCTCGGCCTCATCGTGCATAGCACGGATAGGCATGGCCTCACCGTGTGGAGCACGGGTGAGGTGATCCTCTAATCGCTTCGTGAACATAAAAAATAGATGATCTTGTGAGTTGCAAAGAACTCGAATCATCATATCTTGTTCAAAATGACCAAAAACTGATCATGTCAAAATCGAGGAGACAGCAAAACTGAACCCATGATTCAAAAAATCATGAGTTACATAAAACTACTGCTGCAGGCAAGCAAGGTTATGTCTGTAGGCTAACAAAGCTATTGTCTAAGATTGAAAAAGGTACTGTCAATAAAATCTGACAATTTATTCCTCTCCATTCTTAACACAATTATCAAGATGAAAATCCATCATTGGCATGTATGACATTTAAAACTTAGCAAGGCACGAGAACACAATCTCCGCACGAGATCCGTAAAATAACTACTTGCGCCGTAGAACAGTGTGGGTGGTTACGCAATTAGCAAGACACTCGATTTCACGGCGGGACATTCTTAAAATGAAGATTAAGAGAGTCAACAACGCGGTGAACTTCTCTAGACAATACGCCGTATGATATTGTAAGAGGGGGGGATTGAAACAAATGTGCAATCCCATCGAGTGTATCACATGGCAATAGAACTATATTCTTCAACTTAAGAGTTGGAAAAACATGGTATTGGAGTAGTTGAATACTAAAACATTTGGGTGATAAAGACCATCCAATTGGTGCGGGTGGTCACTAATAATAATAAAATCGTTTGAGCTATGAAACGACTTGAAGAAAACTGGAAAATTAACCGGAAAACCATGTCAAAATAACTCAAAACCGGGTGAAATTTGGACTGGGAAAACGTGACAGTAAAAACTGCTGGAAATAGGCCGGAAAAATGACGAGAAACGACGAAAAAATCGTCAGAAAAACTCGCCGGAAACCGACGGCACCGATTGCCGAAAAACCGGCCGGCGGCGGCAGAAAACTGATCGGTATGGAGGCCGGAACTTCAGATCCGACAGGGGACGCCGGTAGGAACCGGGTGGTGGTACCGGAAATGCCGGAATATGGCCGTAAGGCGGCGAATACGCCGGTAAAACGCCGGAAAACGTTCCGGAAACGCTGGAACAGTAACCGGAAAAACGACGTCAATTTTGACGTTCCGAGATCCGTTTTCCAAATTTTAAGGTCCAAAATCACAATGTAGTGCTATTGGGGTCCCATGTAACCCAAACGTGACCAATTTAAAAACCACGTGAGTTGCAAACGTTGACCATGCATGCTAAGCCAAGGCAAATAAAATTCTCACGAGTCCATCTTGTAAACAAGAAATACGAGAAATTTTATAGAATATGTCAATATTTAATACAACACAACCAAACTTCCAATTCCAATAGACGACTTAAGCTAAAGTCGAGCAAGAAACATGGCAATGCCAACGTCATACTTGAAAAATAGTAAGCAGAAAACATAGTCAAAATAGATTGACTAATCAAAAATTCGTAGCAACAAAATCTTGCATATCAGATCGGGCGAAGCCTTAGCCTGAGGCTCAAAATGTTTGCTTACTTGAGAATGGAAGAATGTTACTTTTCTATCTCCAAAATTCCCTCAAGAAATAGATACAGGTGCCAAAAATGGCATGCGTTTCTTGGATGTGGAGTATGCATCAAGGTCAACTTTGATAATACAACGTCATAGACGTTCATTAAATCACTTGAAGTGTGTCAAATATAATTCGTTATTTTTGGGATCTTTTGTCAGCAAATAGTGATGCTTCAGAGTAATGAATTTCAACTCAAATAAATGAGTACGTAGACCTTGCGATTATCGTTTATAGGCATGAGTTTAAGAAAACTCAAATATTCAAATAACAGTCGCGATGGCGACGCATCCATAAAAAACGAGGGTTGTATAGGTTTTGAATAATCGAAATATTCAAGTATGTAACCGGAATTAGAAGGGTTGTGATGTATATGGTCACAAAATAATCAATGCATATCGGCGATTCTCATGATCGCACCCAAAACAGCAGTGTACTCAGACAACCACACGAAATCGATTTCTTCCCTTTAAATAATAACGTGACTCCCACAGGACCGTCACACGAAAAACGTCGACCAAGAGGGGAATCATATCCCTCTTTGGTCTCATTGGCGTAATAAGAAGGCCGGAAAAGAAGACATGAAAAAGGCTAATAGCGCCCGATAATTTATATATATATGTTCAAAAGCAGTAACTTTAAGAAAAACATACTTGTTGGTCTGCCAAATAGACCGCATATAATTAAATTGCTCTGCAAATCGATCGTCATGCATGAAGTTGCTTGATGAATTCATTTTCGATCTTCATCCGATGACATAAAAATCTTGGGAATATACGATCGAAATCGTATGTAGATGACAAAAGTATCGTCCATCTCGGCATGAATGTCATTATCATAGTACGACGAGCAATGATTTTACCTATACGAGCACGTGAAATATTGTTAGAAATAAAAACGTGCCAATGAACATTTAAATAATGAAATAGGAAAAAGGAAAAGAAAATATAGTATGAAGCTCAAAGGGCTATTGTGCTCGGCAGGCCATAGGCCCAAAAGGGTAGAGAAGACGGGAGTAGCTTCTCTTGAGCGAAGAGTTTGCTTGTGCAGTTCACGTTTCTTGCGTAGATATGCAGGATGAGCAATTTTGAATGATTTAATGCAGGGTATTGCGGGGCAAAAAGATGTTTTTGCGGAGTGAATGCGGAAGGGACTCTGCGGGGCTGCGTGCAGGGGCAGCAGGGGGGTCGCAGGGGCTGCAGGGCTGCGTGCGGGGATGCGGGGGTAGCAGCGGGAGGGCTGCAGTGACGGCGAGCAGGGGCTGCGCCGACGGGAAGATGCCGGAGGCCGGAGACGACGGCGGCCGGCGGTGGAGAAGAGAAAAAAAATCTAGGGCTCTAAAAGTTCAGGGTTTTAGGACAAAGTGCGTGATAACGTGTTTCAGGATGAAATAATTGTGTATTATTGAATGATATAGGGGCCTATATATAGACATTACAAAACCACAATCCCGTAGGATTCGGAGTCCTAATCTATTACGGAGATGCTAATTTATCTCCTAATAGGAAACTTATTAGGCTAAGACACACAGAAGAGTAGAATAGTAATTCTCCCGGAACAGTAAGTTATTTCTATTCATTGGTTTACTTGTACTGGTTTCTGGCGAATTTCCTAACTTTCTGTTATGAATCTAGCTTTTACATGCAAACGTGGTTTACCAGCATTATCATTGTTCTAATTCTAGCAATGGAGAAATAGAAGTATGCCTACATTGAACATTGACTGCACCATGAAATCTTGGTCGTGAAGTACTGCTAACTACTCTCTTATTTTTATTTTTTCCTTACGAGGTTTTTGCCGACGACCTACCTCAAGAGGTTTGCCAATTTTCATCAAGTCATCAACATGAGGATTTTGATAATCACAGATTCACAGAGCACTATCCATGTAGTGAAACTCAGCCTTTCCAACCATAATTATGTGACTACCAAATTGCATGCTCCCAATTAGTATACAAAAATATCTTTATTATTACTATCACGAAATAAAAATAAATAATAAATGAGCTGCATATATACTAGCTCTCTGTAAACAAATCCAACACCCAGAAGACAAAGAACAAGGTAACAAACTAAGAACAAGAACAGAGAAAAAAAACAAGGCAAAATCATTTACAAGTCCAATCGTAAACAACCTTGTTTGGAACATTAACGATCATCGAGCAGTTCATGTTTGCTGTCTTCCTCTTCTTCATCAACCCCATCAATGAGACCTTACCGGTGACTCTCGAAAGAGCCCACAGTGTTACATTCCCTGCAGTCAGGTCAGTGGCAAGAGTTGATGAATCCGACACCCCGCTCGAGCTTACATCAATGGTGACATTGAACCTCTTCGTCTTCTTCAAACCGGCGCGGGCCTTGGCAATGTCACCTCTTCCCAGCGTGACAGCCCCGTATGTCACATTAGCCGTGGTGGCATCGAACCTGTAGCTGCCGAAGTTCTTGTTCTTCACGGCAACTTCAGCAATGAGAGTTGCGGTGAAGGAAGAGGAGCTGCTCGAGAGGTCACTGACCGTCACGGACCTCAGCCTCACGCTCGGGGTTTTGATCTTCATCACGGTCAATCCAAAAACAGTCATGACTATGATTTGGAACACAATGAAGATTCCGATGTATGCAAAGCATTTCCTGTTCTTCTGCATTTTCTTAAACCTCTCTGATTCCAACATGGCTGGTTCTCAAGTTATGTGAGGGGTCCTAAACTCAGAAGGGTAGGAAATCAAATTTGGATGTTTCTGTGTTTTTGGAGATGGAGTACGTTCGTTTGTGAAGACGGTTGATTGGTATAGCAATATATACAGGGATGCAGGTCAACTAGGCCGGGAGCTTAGTTTCGTTGAAAACTACAGAGAAATTCTAAGGCGGTTTCTTCTAGTGTAGCGTGTTGAGGGAAAATACTTGTGTCCATTTTGTTATGGACACGTTATACTTTTTTATATATATTTTTAGTGTTATTTCATAATATTAACTGTTTAAAAGTTTAATGGATTAATAAATATTATCTTTATAAAATATGAATTGAAATAAAAATTATTTGTAAGTTGATTACATCAAATAAATAAGCTGTAATTGTGAAAATTAGTAATTTCATAATCAGTCATCTGTTTGTTTAATAAAATCGGGTAAGCAAACGATATTTGTTTACATTGATTTTTTGTAAAAGTGATTTTTATTAATTAATAAAAAATTTAAATTGTTAAAATTTGATATTCACACTAACAAATGTGTAGAAATAAGAAAAATTCCATACTAGTATGGATACAAATATTTTCAGAAAATAAAATGAGGTTCAAGTCTTCAGAAATTGTCAATAGAGGCGATTGGACGAAGTTGATCGAGTGTTGAACCAAATAAAAAAGTGGACTTACTTTATTATATTAATAGAAGCTTCCCACAGAGCTTGACCCAGAATGTTTAGGGTTTATGCTTTAATAACAAACAAAAAAACATACCCATTCTCAACCAAAAAAAAAAGCAATCATTTTGTTGAGATGTCACACACCCAAGCGTTTGATTTCGCCGGTAGACTAATTTATACGTCTGTTCTCACTATTTTTTAATTACAGAATTCAAATTAGTATTGACCAAGAAAAAAAAAAAGGTTGGGCTCTAAAGTTCAAATGTTAGTCTCATGTCATTATCCATTTAGTTGCGTTTTGGCTTTAAAGCTTATCTCCGTTGTGATTTGTGAGAGAATGTTCTCATACAAACAATTAGTGTTTTTACTAACCCATTATAGAAACTGGAATTGAAAACAAGTAAAGTATCCATGTAATACATGAAAAAAAATCAGAATAGGGATCATCTCATTATGAGAAATGAATTCCTAAATAACCCGTTAACTTGATACCCAAGGGGTACATGGGTTTAGGAATCATTCACACTGCCATCTCCATTAAGTGACATCTTCGATCATGGTTGTCTCTGATTCATGAATGTTTTAATTCCAACTAGACGTATTATTATCAGTTTATCAATTACCTTATGGAAACAAATTGCAGGAGTTCTTTCAGGTCCTTTGTCCAATTTTCAGATGCAACCCCTCTAGCTAGTTGTATGTATGTTTGTTTTATTTTACATTCCTAGTAGATATCCAATAGTTCACTGTTCGCAAGTGAGAAGTGGGTACAGTTGATAGTTGAAACGTGAAAAGATGGGGTGATGCTCTTCTGTAATAATAGAACAACTAATTAAATGATTAAAACAGGCTAGGGAAATACCTAAGATTGTCACATCATGGTTCTCATGAACAATATTATTTACCTTTGATTAAGTTATTATCAGTTCGTTAAATTCCTCCTTAATTAAGAGCAAAGAAAAGGATCACAACCACTTTTGAAAAGTAAAGTAAAAACACTAGCGAACAAACACTAGATAGATAACTCGATTATCACAACCACTTACTTTCGTTTCAAAAGGAGTAGCAGCCAAAAATGCACAACCCTCAACCGTCCAGCCTTTGCAGCTTTGTCTTAGGCAGCCTGCAGTTACATGCATATTCTGAATTTGTGATAGGAGCTTTATGATCACATTAGTTGAACTAAGCTAGCTAGCTTGGATGTCAATTTACAACTAATCATACAATCATAACCGTCCATGGTAGGATGAGTTAGCCGATGAGCTCCTCATGCCATTTATTTATTTCTAATCAAGCTGGTATATTAAGCATTTCAAAGGAGAAAAAATCGATCTCAATTTCACATGAACATGTGTAAAAGAATGTATATATAATCAACTCAATAACCCAAATGCCAACTACAAGGTACATCTCCAATACTCAAAATTAACGGAAAAGATACACAATTAACTAGTACTAGCTAGATCGATCAAACAAATAAATAGTAACAAAGCGTGCACAAGCTCCCCCATTTCTACATCTACGACACATTTGCTCACTTGCATTTCAAGTCATCAACAGCCTTGGAGGCCAAATTGAGCGTCATGGTGCAGCTCATTTTGCCAGACTTGTTCTTCTTGATGATCTTGATCAACTCAACCTTCCCCTTCAAGGTGGACTCACTGGTCAGGGGTATAGCCCCAGCGTTGATGGCGCTTGGGAGGTTCGTGGTTCCGGACAACTTGCTCGAGTCGATGCTAATGGTGATGTCAGTTCTCCTTGTCGATCGAGCTTTGGCTTTCTGGCTGGGGACAACAGCGGACCCGATTACTTGGCCTTCATATAAGATTGAGACAGTGCTGTTGGGGTACTTGAAGTGACCGAAGTTCGTGTTCTTGACAGCAAATTTGGTAACCAAATCAGCGCTGAAAGATGCAGAGGTTGAGCTGCCGGAGTTGATGTTTGAGACGGTAATTGGGGTTTGGAACCTAACTTTGGGACCCTTTACCTTCATCACGGTGAGTGCGAAGATCGTGATCACTATGATTTGAAACACGATGAAAATAGCAACATAGCCTAAACACTTCTTGTTTCCCCCTCCTTTCATTTTTGTATATGTTTTGAGAAGTGTCTGTAAAGAAAAGAACCTCTGTTTATGAAATTAGGTACTCAAAAATGTTGAAAGCTGCAAGGAGATGAATGTGTTTGAAAAGCAGAGTATTGTTGCTGTATTTATTTAGTGTTTGTGGTGTCTGATTCAAGTTGATGGAAATTGGAAAATACAAGTGGATGGTGGAGACATGTGATTTGTTTTCTCTTGGGAAATTAATTAGTTGTTTTTTCCTTCAATCTTTGATTATTTCTTATGTTGATACTTCTAAACGTGTTCGGTATTGAAGAATTTGACCAATAATTAATCATATCTCTACTGCTATATAAAACTAGCACTAAAAAACTTCACCAAATTATGAATTATCAAATCTACCGTTCTATAATTTTATTCCCACACATAAACAGAATAAATTATATAAATTTACAAATATTTCACTAATGTATTCAGTCAAAACTATCATTCAATTGTATGAAACAGAATTACATAAAATAATTGTCTTTCAAAAATACACTTCAAAAACAAAACTCTACAAATCTGTAAGATGAAAACACGTGCATCGCACGAGTACGAGACTAATTGTAATAATGACATAAGCGTATGTAAACTATCTCCACTACATATTTAACCTATCAGGTTTATTTTTCCCATCTAAGTTTTAACAATGACGAATACACGTAATTCACATTCATTCAAGTAAAGAGGGTACGGACGTACGGTAATCTTTCTCAAGAAAAAAAAGAGTAAAGAGGGTGATAATCAAATGCATAACTATTTATAATTTCATATGCATGAAACCTTGCATACCAAGTCACCATCACGAAAACCGTACACAACGTTAGAATGCCAAGAATTAAGAGATGACAAGGAAATCGATTAGAATTGAAGGTTCAAATTCACATTAAATTCACACCAAATTCGTACACACGAAGCTTAATTTATTCTTCATAATTGAGGACTTTGAGTCCTGGACACCTACATTGACCATGTTTATGGCAGAAAACGACACTTGCATTCTCAAGTGGGGGGTTTGTCACGTAAAGATATGCCTCGCTCTTCTTCTTATCTTCTGGAAGAGAAAGACACCTTCGAATTGTACGTATAGCTTAGCATATTAACGTGTAGCGTGCGAAGCTGCCAATATCCGAATATCGCAAGTCTGCCAAGAAAGACTGCATCTATTATCTATTATCTATTACCGTGTAATCAATTGGGTATGATCAGAGTCAAAGACTACGAATCCCGATGACGCTCAACTCAACTGCTGACCAGGGCAACGGGGCTGCAAAGACTACCTCCATCGTTTTGTATGTTTGAAATTAATGACCATGAAAGAGCATAAATCAAATTAGAATTATAGAGAGACATTGGCAAAGGATAAAAACTAAACCAATTGGAGGCTGGTCCGATCCTGGGCATGCTCGATCGATCAAGAGCTGTTCTTCCTCTCCCATAAATTTATATGAAGCAGCAGCCATTATAGACCTTCGTCGACCTCGTCAGAGCTTTGGAGCTAGATTAGTATGGGAGTGGGGTTTGGATACTATTGTATTGCGTGGAGTTGCCCTATTAACAACAAACAGCTACAGCTAAAAGCCTAAAAGATGCCTCCTCTCTAGGCTCTAGTTCCTCCAAAGTCCACTCTACTACGATCATACGGTAATTTTAGGGCAAATTTCAACGTGGAGTATCATTTTCGACGTGGCTTTAGATTGGTGTTAAGATTAGTCATTACTTCAAAGTTCAAACGACCTACTAATACAAATGTGCAAATTATAGGAAAAAATTATGGATACATAAAGCAATAATCATGCATGTAGACATGGACGCCCATGCTTGGACATTTTCTCGATCTCTTGGATAATAATTTGGATCTAACCGGATGTTGAAAATAATAGAATTCTAGTATCATGTTGTGGCCGGCCGGTTCTATATATGATTCAACTAGAATATATTCAATATTATCAATTATACGATATATCTTGCACAATCATTCAAGTGAATTAACTAATTACTCATGATATAAAGTGGGAAATCAAATGCTAAATTGCTAAATATACCATGCCATTGGCCATAGCACGGATAGCAGAACATAATCCTTTGAAGTATAACATCATGAACATAACAAATAACTATATCACTACGCCAGCCAAACACTCAGGCAACGGAAGCAAATGGTCGCCTGCAGCACCAAATGGTCGCTTCAAGTCTCAGGCGACAAGAATGTCGTCGCTTGAAAGTGGTCGCGTCGTTACCGTCCCCTCAGTCATGAGGCGACCAATAGTTCAAAAGTCGTCGCTTCAATTTACATTCAACCGACGGCTTTGGTTTCGTCCCCTGAGGGTTGAAGCGACTGGCCAGTGTGCTCAAGTGACAACTTTTGTTCCGTCTCCTATATTGAAGCGACGAAATATATATTGAAGCGACGGGCCAGTGTGCTCAAGTGACGACTTTTGTTCTGTCTCCTATATTGAACCGACGAAATATATATTGAAGCGACGCCTTAATTTAATTTTGGGTTGTTCCTTGTTACTATTGAAGCGACGAGATTCTATGTTTCTGTCACTTCATTTGGTTTAACTGAGAAAAAATGGGTACAGAACCCCTATCACTTGCTACACCTGCATAACACAATTGAATTCAATCAATTCCACAAAAGCACAAGACAAATCAACTCAAGCAACATTTAAATCACAAGCTACCAATTGTACAAAATACACAAGTCGCATTCTACAAAAAATTGTTGTTTGAAGCACAAAACGACAAAGTTCAAAAGAGTGTCGTACCTCACTTTCATTCAAAGCAGCATCATCATCATCATTACCATACTACTAGTGCTAGTGTGCTACCTCAAGTACTACATGCTTGTGCAGCTAGCACACTTTGTAGCATTACCTCCATCGCTTTAAGACGCTCCTTGATGGCTTGATTTTCATCTTTCATGGCCTGATTTTCCTCCATTGACTTTCGAACTTGCTCTTCAGCTTGGGCAGTTGCCTCCTTAGCCCTCTGCGCGCTCTCCTCGGCTTGCCGGGCTCTCTCCTCTAACTGCTGATTTCTCTCCTCAACTTCTTAAGCGTTAAAGACAGTTTGTGGTCCTCCTCGTGTCTTTGTAGCCCGTTTAACAGCTCCTCCCACGCCTGCATTATAACAATACTATAAGTAAATGAGGGTTGCATTAACATGATCAAAGACACAATCTCTACTCTATAAAAAAACATTTACCTCTAATTTATGTGCCTTTTCGCTCTCCTAAGCACTCTTTGAGTAGATCAAATTAATCATCATCCGGGATTGGCTCTACATTCCCCAAGTCTGCCTCACCTCGTGCTTGTATCATCTCATCAAGCTTCCTCTTCAATTTTCCCTGCTAACATAAATGGCAACACAACACTGCTAAGCATATGGTGATGGTCCCTAAACATCAATGTGGACAAGTTCAAAAGGAATTAAACTTCTAGTTTATAAATTAGGAAAAGGTTGTTTGTGAAATTTTCCCAATATGCAAGCTTCACAAATTGATGTAGAATCGGAACCATCTGTAACAATCTTGTTTTTCTTCAACATATAGGAAACAATATCATTGGATGGATGTCCAAATCTTTTATGCCATAGAGAGTGCTGCATAGTTTTTCCAACAAAAGCTGAAACTGTAGGATTACCAATAAGAGACGATGATGAGTTAACTGATTCTGATGTAGGAGTAGTTGTAGTGAAATTATTCGGGGAACATGGCAGGCTGAATTGAATTGGATAGAGGCCATTTTTACTCAGTCCTCTGTCAGCAAGTTAAAGTGCTCAGGGCAACTATCGTTTTGGTATCATGCATATGCTTAACAAAAGCATAGATACTATTTTGGTACGTGTGTCATGTTCTTTTGCAGAAATTATATGCTCTTGTTCATACTTATTGATCTATGGTTATAAGTATATGTCTTTGAGCATAATATACTCATTCACTATTATGTATAGAGGGTGTGGTTCCAAAACGTAGGGTTGTGATAAGCAACAAGACGTCAAAGATAGTGAAAGCCATTGGAGGAAAGATCAAGCTTGTGTGGTCGGATTTCCACAGTGGACCTCACTCAAATGATAACCGGAGCATCCTGACCTGTGACATTAGCGCAGCTGTTACGGCGCACGTGCCAATACTTGCATCCACCTTTTATGAGCTTGAAGATTATAAAAAGAAGGCTGCTAAGAAATACTTGTAAATGTGCTTGATTTTTTTATTTTACAAATTTCTCCTTGTCTCTTGTTAATTATATTGAAGGTTGTAATGTGTATTTATTTTTTTGTGTTTGACAGAACTACTATGACGTACCAAAAACCAATATCAAAATGTGGGACTTCATTGACAAAAAATCTTATGAGAGGTACAGAGATTGGAAATATAAGTGCCACCGACATTTTGATCTTCACGGGGCTCATGTTCCCTTGAATTCCTAAACCGTCCGGATCAGTGGGACTACTTGGTCAACATGGAATTCCGGAACGAAAACAAAAGGTAAGTTATCTCTTAGTACATGCCTGTATATAATTTTGATATTTATTTTATAATTAGAGTTTTTCTAACTCATACTTATATATATATATATATATATTTTTTTTTTTTTTGAGGTCGTAAGCGTGCGCAACAAGGAAAATCAAAATAAAAACCCAGAGCCGATGAACCACCACTCTGGGTCAAAACCACTTAGTCACAGGGCAGAGGAGTACTTAAAGCAAGGACATCTGGCCCCGTATTGTGTTGTTGCAGTGGATGCTTACCTTCCGAGCAAGCACGGGAAGGAAAAAGCGGTGAGTGTTTTGATCTTGGTTTCTTTATTTCTTTCCTGTGGTTGCATATGGTGGTTGGTTTAATTGTTTTTGATGAATATTTGGTTGGTTGAATTTGTGTTCATGGGAAACCTTGTGTTATTATTTTGGTGTTTTGTTTAGTCGGTTGGGTTGCTGATGTATACATGTATGAAACTATTTTTGATCAAGTTAAAATTAGTTGTGACTCACAACACTGACATAACCACATTCACTCTATTTAAAGTAAAAGTAAGAGACTTATAACATAAAACAAACACACAATTTCGAAAGCAACTAATCACATACGTTTAATGATTCCATGTCAAACTGAGCTGCAAGAGATGAATTAGAGACTACAAAAGTAAACCAGATCAAGTATATTTAGTATTTAGTACACCATTGGTCCATAATAGGAAGTTCCCTTATGGTGGACATCTCAATTTAGACAAGTACTACATTGAAGCTGTTAAATCAGTAATGCATTCATTTCAAATACTAGGGAAGAATCCATGTTTGAATCTTAAAACCTTCTTCTTCATATGAAATTATCACAGTTAAATGCAAGCATCAATACAAACACTGGGTTTTCACTAGCATCAATAACTATCCAAAAGAGCATGTTAGAAGTAAGCACCTTATGAAAGAATCATCAAGGAATAACATTATTAAGCCTTAATATACCAAAGGAATATGTTTGGGAAAATAAATAGAATTATCAAAGCAAGTCAGAGATCAGATGGACGAAATCAAATGAGTTTAGAATAACACTTAGCACCATGTCTTCATTGAGACTCTCGAATTAGTAGTATATTAGCAAGTCCAAAAATGATAAATAAGAAGAAAACAAAAGAGATAACAGACAACTGAAGTAGGAAGTTCAATATTAAAAGAACATACAAATCAAGTAGAAGAGAAACATCACCTTGACCACTTCGGTTCTTGCACCGAATGCTCAGTTGGGCTGCAGCGGGGGCGTCGCCGCCGGCCGTGGCAGAGCTGGCCGGCGGCGGAGGAGAGAGATATTGAGCGGTGGTGGTGTTACAAAGCGAGGGAAGCGGCAGAGGAGAGGGCGAGCCTGCGTTGGAGGGCGGAGGAGACGACGCTTCTAAGGCGGCTGCTTCTCGCCGAGCTTGTTGTTGGCAAAGGCGGGCTAACTTCGGAGGCATTGGAGCGGTGAGAGAGATTGGAGCGAGTTGGGTGGTGTCGGCGTCGGGGTGTTTAGGGAGAGAGATTGGACAGAGAGTTCGAATTGGGAGAGACACGGGTTTACAGAGAGAACGAGTGACAATATGAATTGGTTGGTTTAATTAGGGATTTGGGTGTTTACTCAGCCTTTTATATATGCTTATTAAGGCTACGGATTATAAGAAACGTCGTCGCTTCAATTTGTTTCCAAATCAATTTAAAATTTAGCAAAAATTTCAACACAAAAAAGATGACACCTTTAACCTCCTTCTCTAGCGACGACATTTTCAACTAGGGGTGTTAATTGAAAACCGAAAACCGAAAAAAAACCGAACTATAACCGAACCATAACCGAAAAAAACCGAAGAAAAAAAAACCGCACCAAACCGCAAAAAAACCGTACCAAACCGAAAGATTTGGTGTGGTTTTGGTTTGGGACGTTTGGAAACTGAAACCGAACCGAAAAACCGAATATATATATATTATAAAGAAATTATATTATTTATAGATATTTTTAATATACATAATTAAATGTGTTATCGATCAAGACCCAAACTTTATCAAAATTCGATGAATTTTTTACCATATCTGTATTTATATATGCTGATCACATCCGACGGTCGAAATTTCATAATTTGAATTTTAGATATTGGAACCACAACATGTCTACTAATGTGGTATAACTTGTTTAGTGGTCTTTTTGCAAATGTATGCAGTTGTGAAGCAACTATATCTTATAAATAGAATTTTGCAAATTTGTCCGCATGATGCGTTACGTATAGTGAAATATGGTTATAGTAAAAAAATCACATATTTTCGATAACGTTTGTGTCCCGATCGAGGCGGTCAACCCTTTTTACGCTTATTATCCCCTATAGGTAGCCTTATCCCTGGAACGTAAAATTTTTGAAAATTTTACACGAGCTGCTACATCACATATATGTGAGAGTGTGTGCATGAAAAAATCCACCAAAACTAGTCAAGAAGGAGGGGGTAAGAACAAATTCACTTAATTAGATGAAATTAAGTTAATGTTGACCACATCGATCGAGACCCAAACTTTATCAAAATTCGGGGAATTTTTTACCATATCTGTATTTATATATGCTGATCACATCCGACGGTCGAAATTTCATAATTTGAATTTTAGATATTGGAACCACAACATGTCTACTAATGTGGTATAACTTGTTTATTGGTCTTATTGCAAATGTATGCAGTTGTGAAGCAACTATATCTTATAAATAGAATTTTGCAAATTTGTCCGCATGATGCGTTACGTATAGTGAAATATGGTTATGGTAAAAAAATCACATATTTTCGATAACGTTTGTGTCCCGATCGAGGCGGTCAACCCTTTTTACGCTTATTATCACCTATGGGTGGCCTTATCCATGGAACGTAAAATTTTCGAAAATTTTACACTAGCTGCTACATCACATATATGTGAGAGTGTGTGCATGAAAAAATCCACCAAAACTAGTCAAGAAGGAGGGGGTAAGAACAAATTCACTTAATTAGATGAAATTAAGTTAATGTTGACCACATCGATCGAGACCCAAATATTATTAACATTAGATGAATTTTTTACCATATCCTTATTTAAATATGCTGATCACATCTGACGGTCAAAATTTAATATTTTGAATTTTAGACATTGGAACCACAACATGCCTACTAATGTGGTATAACTTGTTTAGTGGCTTTTTGCAAATGTATGTATTTGTGAAGCAACTATATATTATAAATAGAATTTTGCAAATATGTCCGCATGATGCGTTACGTATTGTGAAATATGGTTATGGTAAAAAAATCACATATTTTCGATAACGTTTGTGTCCCGATCGAGGCGGTCAACCCTTTATACGCTTATTATCCCCTATGGGTAGCCTTATCCCTGGAACGTAAAATTTTTGAAAATTTTACACGAGCTGCTACATCACATATATGTGAGAGTGTGTGCATGAAAAAATCCACCAAAACTAGTCAAGAAGGAGGGGGTAAGAACAAATTCACTTAATTAGATGAAATTAAGTTAATGTTGACCACATCGATCGAGACCCAAATATTATCAACATTAGATGAATTTTTTACCATATCCTTATTTAAATATGCTGATCACATCTGACGGTCAAAATTTAATATTTTGAATTTTAGATATTGGAACGACAACATGCCTACTAATGTGGTATAACTTGTTTAGTGACTTTTTGCAATTGTATGCATTTGTGAAGCAACTATATCTTGTAAATAGAATTTTGCAAATCTGTCCGCATGTTCTTTTTATTTCGTTAAGAATCAAGTAGGTAGACAAGGAAAGAAACTCCGATTTTCTTTACAAAATAACCGAAAGAAAAACCGATATAAACCAGAGAAAAACCAAACCGAACCAAACCGAACACAATTGGTTTTTTTTTAAAAAAGTGAAAAACCAAACCGAATTAAACCGAATAAATAGAACGGTTTGGTGTTCGGTATCACCTATAAACCGAACCATTCAAACCGATTAACACCCCTATTTTCAACCCTCATCGCGCTAATTATGTTTTAGGGACAAATTTTCCCTTAATTCGTCGCATAAGTTTAATTAATCAAAAATTTGGTAAAAATTTTGGCGCAAACATTCAGGCGATAAAAATTGAAGAAATGTCGTGGCCTCAATATTTAAAGTATTATATGCTCTTTCCGTGCCAATTTTTAGACAAATTGATTCATTCAAATTAAACATAATTTCATTCAAACTAAGAATTCGATACATTCATCATGTTCTAATATCATTACTAGTGAGGGTAAGATACTTTATAAAGCACAATATAAAAAAACTTATGTTAGGCATGATCAATAATAATCATCATCATCTTCATCCTCATCCTCATCTTCTTCTTGTCCTTCTTCTTCTTATTCTAGTTCTTCATTTACCGACCACGGCATAATAGCATCAGGTGATTGAAAATGGCCCATATCAATGGTAAGATCGAAAACTCCACTATATACCAGGGCATGCTCTTGATAGGGTTCTTGAACTTGATTCCTGATAGGAGGCCTCTCATCGTCATGTGTTTCCAGTGTTCTAGCATCGTACACATTCCTATGTGACATCACATTAACTACCTTCCAAGTCTCACCCGCCTTCGGATCATCTACATAGAACACTTGTCTTGCCATGGTCGCAAGACAAAAAGGAGCATCCTCATATCAACTATTGTTTGTATCCACTGATAGCAAGTCGTGATCTACCTTAGTCCTCTCACTCTTATTAGGGTCAGTGTTGTACCACTTACACTTGACCAACACAACCGGCATCATGTCTGTGTACAGTAGTAGTTCAACAACATATTGAAGAATCCCGTAGTACTTGATAGTTTTTGTCTCTACCATGACTCCACAATTTTGGGTCTGCAAGTATCGATCTTTATTCCATGATATAAACATGACCTCGTTCACATAACATGCTGAATAAATATTGTGTCCTTGCAGTCTTCTAGCCAAATTGAGTACCTCTGAATTTAAGTAATGATGTCCAACTCTTTTAAGTCTCGCAACTTGTAAGATTCACAATATTAGTGTAAGGTATATTGTACAATTTTGAGAAAACAAAGAGAAAACCTCTTATGCATACCCAATCAAGGAAATAAGGATGAAAATTAATCCTACGTGACTTCTCATCACAGTTTGGATACTCTTGCTTTTAGATCTTTTCATGTTCAACCATGTAGTATCTCACTTCTTTACATTTGAGCAAAACTTGCCAGTTAGCCTCTAAAATCTCTTGTTCAGTTAACCTACCACGAGTGATCCACTGATCTGGACGCACAAGTTCAGAAACAACAAAAATGTCATATTGGGATTCATTAGTGTTAATAGTTTCGTCACAACGTTCGACAACCTCCTTGTATAAATTGCAGTACGTCACTGACTTCTGAGTTATATATCACTAAAAAATACAACCATCTGAGTAACGTCTAGTGTTAACCGATTTTTTATAAGTCACAACTTTCCTACAAAAGAAAATATTTAGTACATTGCATGAGATATTTAGTATATTACATGAAACTCTTAAAAATTAGCACCATACCGTTCCATGGGAAACATCCAGGTAAAATACACAGGACCGGTTAACAACACTTGTTCCAGAAGGTGAACCAGAAGGTGAACCAGGAGGTGAACCATGATTTTAAAGAACTGTGGAGGAAAAATCATCTCTAGATTACATAGAATCATGACTATCTCATCTTCCATTACCGGACGTTCTCCTTTTTCAACTCTCTAACACATAATTTCTGAAACCATCTAGATAGTGTTACTAAAGGCTTGACGACGTTCAATAGTAAGTACTCACGGATAACTATTGGATGAAGACGTTAAAGCATTACATGGAAGTCATGCGTCTTTAATCCGTGAAACGTTTTCTCACATACGTTAACCTTACTCCTCAAACTCCCAACATAATCATGAGGGTACTTCACACTACGAAAAACCATTCAAATATCTCTGTTTTAAATTTCGGCTTCACCAAGAATGGCGCATGAGGAAGTTGTCCATTGCTCTTTTCCCACTGATTTTGCCGCACCATCCTTTTTTTTTTAAGTTGCACGAGCTGTTAGATCGTCTTTGGACTTTCCTTCAATACTAAGAGTGGTTCCAATGATATTGTCAAATATGTTCTTTTCAATGTGCATGACATCAAAATAATATATCACTCTAATAAACTTCCAATAAGGCAATCTCCAAAACATGCACTTGTTAGTCCAACATACTCTGTTGTTCGGATTATATGGAACCTTGAACATTTCGTGCAAGCTAAGCGTAGGATACTTGTGACTGTTGATTTTTGAAAAAAATTCCTCCCCGAACAAAGAAGGGGGTCTTGGCCTAAACTCACATTCCCCATTAAATTCCTGACCAGCGGACCGCTAATGGTAGTCTCGTAGTAGTCATATGCGGTGACACTCATATACTATCCTCCCAAATTCGTGTTTAGCAGAAACATCATCCAAACAAACAGGACACGCCTTATACCCACTAGTAGATGAGCCTACCAACATCCCTAAACCTGGAAAGTCACTGATGGTCCACAACACTCATCATGAAAGTAGATTCGTCATGCCGGTCAACAGTACAAACTCCAGTTTCCCATAATGTTAGAAGCTCGTCGATCAATGGCTCCATGAACACGCTAAGACACTTTTCCAGGTGACTTCAGACCTAGGATCAACAGAGTAAGCATATTAAATTCCTTCTTCATACACATTGACAGAGGTAAATTATACGGTATTAAAACAACGGGCCAAGTGCTATGTAGAGTTCACATTGTTCTAAAAGGAATGAAACCGTCGGTTGCTAGTCCAAGCTGCACATTTCTCACGTCATTGGCAAAATCAGGAAAATTTCTGTCGAAATCTTGTCATGCCTCCCCATCTACGAGGTGTTTCAACCAATCATCATTTACCCTTCTCTCGCCATGCCACCACATTTTCTTTGCAGTATATGACGATATGTACAGGCGTTTCAACCTAGGAGTCAAAAGGAAGTAACGGAAGACTTTCATGGCAATCTTGTTGTTATTCCTACCTTCACGTGGCATCCATCTTGAAGTGTGGCATATGGGACACTCAATATCATTTGCATACTTTTTTATAAAACAACAAACAATTATACTCACAAGCATCAATAGTCTCATAACCCAAACCGATGTCCCTACAAATATTTTTTATCCTTCCAAAATCAAGATGATAGTTGTGTTCAGGAGGAAGCAAGCCTCTAATGTAATTACAAATGTCGTGAACACTTTTATCCAACCACCCATTTTCTACTTTCATTTTCATTGCATCTAAGACACCACCCAAAACAGTCTTTGTACTCCCAGGATACAATGGGGTATGAGCTTCAACTAAAAGCCTATCATACTTCTGGTAATCATCATCTACGACATCATCAAAAGTAGGGCCATGATTATCACTATGACAAACCTTGCACGAACAATAGTGATAGGTCTTCCCATTCGCCTATCTCTGACCCAGTTCACGAAATGATAAATCTCATTATGGTATATTGGATCGCTATGATTGTACTTCATCCAACTCTTATCCATTTTTCTTGCCAACGTAAATAGTAAATATGCACATGATTAGCAAACAATACAATACAAAAAATAATTCTCCATGTTCATCTTCACCTTATGCCTCCGGTTAGGGTCATATCTCATTTAGGAGAACACTTCATTTGTAAGTCTCTTGCCTTCATGTGTTCGCTTTCGGTTTTGGGTAAATTTCAGCAACATCTCCCTATAATTCCCCAAGTGCACAAATATCTAAACCTAGTTTGCACTCGAGGAATAGTATAGGGAGATCCTGTCGAAATCAATACCCAAAACTAAAAACGAAATTACACGAAGTGCAAGGTCGCTCAACAAAGTCATGTTCTCCCAAGCTGTCCAAAAATGGGACAATTCAAGAATCAAATGCCATACAATTGATTCTCGAACGGGAATTCTAAGCTAAATGTAAACCGATGCATTATTGTGAGAGTTGATTCACTCTCACACATGTTTATCCGGATAATAAACACGTACAAAATAAACAAACTGAAAAACAAGCACACAAGAGCACATTAACACACAAATCAACACTAATTAAATCGTTTTTCAAATTAACAAACTCTGAATTACGAGTTTAAGAAACTAAATAAGCCAAATTAATCTATCACCAATTTCATGAGCACATTAGCTTACTTTAATTTAATCTACTTTTAAATCAAACATAAATCGATCACATTACCACATTAAGGCCTCTTAATTTATTCAAACACCAAATTTGGAGTTTACAAATTATTTTAGCCAAATTTGAGAAGATTTTGAACTAAATCCTTTAAATCCAATACATATTGAGCAACAAAACACTAATTATAAATCAAACCAAGTGATTTAACAGTAAAACTAACACAAAATCACCAATATCCTATAATTTCTAATTTAATACAAAATTAATTCAACCTTAATCTAGCATTATATAGCACAACAAGGATGAATGAAGAGGTGGAGTTTATACTAACCTCCTTATAAATTATTGACAAACGAGAATAACAAGTTTCCAATCCCAAAAATTGAAATTTTAACTCCATGAATAGTATACCTCGCAGCTGCAGCAAAAACCAAATCCAAAAATGTTTTGTCTTCAATAGCTACTGCTTTGCTATATATATTTAAAAACTGAGGCAACGGAAATTGGGTAAGCTCATCGCCTCATAAAAACTGGAGCGACGGGAACTAGGGTCGTCGCCTTAACTTGAAATTGAAGCGACGAACCATTGTTTTCGTCGCCTTAAAGTGCTGAAGCGACGATATTGTTATTTAACACGATGAGATCTAATTCCATCACTTCAATATCGCTGAGGGGACGAAAAAAACGAGTTCTCGTCGCCCGAGTGTTTGGCTGACGTAGTGTATATATACCGGCCTGTACGTACAAAATATAGTCTCAACATAATCAGGAGGAAATAACAGTAAACACAACCACAGGCCCCACCAATGCACTGGGGTGATGCTCTTACGTACCCTTTTACGTAATATTGTTAATTACTCTTCTAATTAACTAGATTAAATTTGGACGAATCGGGTAGTTGTTTTTGCATGCTTAAATTAGATTGTGACTTACAATTGATGTACACAAGTCGGTCACTCGTGTAATCTAGGCTTTTCATCCCTGATGTAGTAGTACGGTGATGTGTATTAATTGCTCCCGAGTAGTGCTAATGTTACATATTTTTCTGAGCTTTCTCTCTTTTTTCTCTCTTTCATAATCATGGATTCAAGCTTACATGCATATCACATGCATCTTTTTTTTTCTTTTCTTGATAAGAAAGAGATAGGCATCTTTCCATTTTCAGTTAGCTTAATTAAGTTACTTACCAATGAAGTCACTTGACCACGTACGCTAGCCCAATTCTGGTATACCCATTTGATTTTATCAAAGGCTCATAGGGCAATGTCACTTCATAGGCCCATAACTTAGTAATGAGGAAGCTATATAGAAAACAGAAATTGGGCCAAAAATTGTGATCTTAATTTAAAGCCACGCTAAGCTTAACTGAGGAATGACAATAGCTTGGTGGCGTATCAAGCTAAAGATTTTTTTTTTCTTTAGGTCTTTGAGTTGGTGTGAATTTCCACATAGATTTATGCTCTTGGTTATTGCCTTGGTGTTTCTCATTATTTCAGGATGAGCTGGTGATTGATGAACTTAGGTAAATTGATACTGGTTTTGTATATAATGGAACTGTGCTCCATGTTGTATACTTATCATTTTGAACTTTTGATTCTTGTGAATTCTTTTGAGTTTAGACTTTCTCTGAACGTTTGATTCTTCTTTAATCAAATTCCCTGTACTTGGGTAGGCTCCTCAGCCAAGAAAAGAAAATCGTAGTCATCTAAGATGTGTGCAGTAGCCAAAAATGTGGGATTCAAGTTCTGAGTTTAGAGTAAAATGAACTAATTTCTTTGCTGTACAATTGATACCAAAATCTTCCAATATACTGCAATAATTTGCTGCATTTCATATGGATCTGACCCCCCAATGAGAAAATAATAAAATAGAAGTATGATCCTCATTTACAGCCAAAACTCTATTATTGTAAAGTAGCCTATTAAAATAGTTGCATTCCATGTGGTCATCTGCAATTCTGCATCACCAGACTCAACATTCTAGAAGGATTCTCTGATCCCACTTCAGAAAGATAAAGAGAAAGAGTTTCCTCAAACAGACAGAGCCATCTCACTCCCACCTCACCTCATTTCATGAGTCCACAGAACCTTCCTCAGTTTATCTCCTTTTCCAAACTGTTTTCTTCTACCCACCTATGGGTGTCTACCACTCACCCCATTCAAAACCCTTTACCAATTTAGGGTCAACTTCTCCATTCTAGCTGTACCACACTCTAAGCTGGTACCTTCTTCAACAATGACAGTTTAGGTCACTTGCTACACCTCACCTATGATCCAATCTTAGGCCACCAGCACAGTATTGCATCATTGAGACTCCTAATTAATCATGAATCTCACTAACCAGAACATTTCTTCTGGTTGTGCTTGCTTGCTATGATTTACATATATATGACTAAATACTAATATCTCTGTGTACATCATTTTCTTTTGTTCTCTTTTTCTACCCAAGACTGTACAGAATTCCTCTTCATTTTATTGACCTATGATAATTGCAACAAAAAAAAATTACTCTGCAAGTAATGGAGTTGAATCGAGAGGCTTGAGGCATACTGTACTTGTATATGCATTCCAAGAATCTTTCAAAAGTGCTCCTTGTGAAATTCAAATTTGGTTGGACCTTTCTGATTGAACTCATAGCAAAGCTTGCTGAGTTCTTTGGCCAAAACTGGTGCTCCACAATAAAAGACCCCTGAACGTTTCAACATTACAGAATTAATAAAGTTGGAGAAATCAACTCTGTAAATGTTTTATGTGTTTGAGGAGATGGACTAACCTATCCTTGCACCATAATGCTTGGACAAAAACTTTGAGAAAACTTTCTTCCAGTTAGGCCTTGCAAAATGAGTACGAACCTGATTGAAAGAGTCTCATATCAGAACTTTCTGCAATGCAATTAGCATTGTTGGATTTAAAGGAATGACAGAGATCAAATATCTCACCCTAGTGCCCGACACAATGTCAACCCCATTCTTAGCATGGTTGAGAGCTTGTACCATGGTGATCAGAGTTGATCGCGCATCGCCTTCTTCATACACACTAGTCAAGTAGTTGTGCATCTCAATGACACCCTAAATCAAATCAAAAGGCATCAAGTTAACAACAAACACATGGTCAGCAACAGTCAATTTAATGGCGTGGAACGTTTGTGAATACCCTATGATCAAGATCCGCAACTTCATTCATCACGCCTTTGAACCAATCAAATGAGCCTTGTTCCCTAGTTACCCAATAGAAGTAAGCATTGGTGGTCTTTAGAGTCTTTTTTCGTTTTGGATTAAGTTTGTTGGGAGAATCTGTACTTCCTGAACTTATGTCTGAATTTCTACTGTAATCTGAGGCAGAATCCTGAACAGAAGAAAGCAGAATAATGGGTTGGCAAATGCAAGACTGCTCATTAAAGTAAATGGACACTTAATTGGTGACTAATCAACGTAGAATCAAAGCATAACGTTTTAGTTGCATAACATTTTAATTGTATAAAAATGCTACTTACTGCCTGTTCCTCCATTTTGACAATATTGTTGAGCAAATCTTTCAAAATACTAATGAAAGGTGTTGCCCCTATCCCCAGTCCAACAAGCAGCAGGACATCATATTTCTTGTAGTCTTGTGCCGGGGCACCATATGGTCCATCTATCAAAAGCTTGGGCAAACTGTTGTTCAAAGAACTTATATTTAGACGTCACACAAAACATTTGACCAAAAACAGGGAAGATACATCTATGACAATGGTAGAAGTGTAGAACATATATGATGTAGTTAACTGGTATGCACCTTTTCTTGGTGGTTTCATCAGCCCTTAATAGACCACTCTTCCCAGCTAATGGAGGCTCACAGGCTTCAGAGAAAACCCTCTTAAGCTCTTGTGTCCAGTCACCAAGCTGACGGATGTGCACGCTAAGGTAATCATCACCGGGAGCAGATGTTATTGAAAACGGATGCCTGACATACATATAAATACCATCTTAACATTCACATAATAATAATATCAGGCAGCACTGATATACAGGACGTGGAAACATAATTTTTAGTGACTAACCACTCAAAAGGTGAAACAGCTGGGCATTGGACAAACATGTACTGTCCACTTTTGTATTTAAACTGGGGTGGCTTAGACATTTGCAATGTGAGAACATTTCCCGGATAAATGGCAACCTATTAAGAATTATACAGAGAACAGGTTAAAAATGAAAGAAAATTCCGTTAAGAGAAAGGACCTAAATTTTTAGCACAATGTTTGCTCACCTTCAGAAGACGGACAGTAGAAAAGCCAGACCGGAAGACTCTCAGGATTCTTTCACCAGCATATACTAAAACTGGAACAGAAAGATACATCCAAGTCTGAAATCATGAAGATGGAACCATTAAGCAAGTTATACCTAAATTAAGACCATGTTATGTTCGCACTTAATGCAAAGAGATTTTGAAGTATACCGTCTTAAGGTACCATTTGTGCACAAGATAGAGGAAGATTCCATGGATTATGAGCAAGGCATAGACAATGACAAATAAGTGATGTGAATACCAGAAGGCATTGTAACCAGTGAGCCTACTGAAGGGCTTTGGAAGCTTAATGAGGCTCCGCCTGAACCATTTCGTAGCGAGTGTGAAGGCAATTGCCATGCATACCAGCATTAAAATTCCAGTCACTCCCTCAGCCCCTTTAACCAAATCCATATATGTTGGTTTATGCTTTCCAAAGTCCTCATGAAAATACTCCTCATAGACTGATTCAGACACCCTTATAAGCCTCGGAAAATCACAAGCAAGATGGTTCCCAGCATGGAGAATGATACCAATTACAATGGCTGCAGCAATGCTCTGTAGAAGTTATGAAATGAAAATCATCAGTAGGATTTACCTATATATAGGCTTTGTCTTTGTAAAAATCAAACTCAGGACCCTCTACATATCAAATTAGCAACTCTGTCATTCGTGCAGTTAAACCGTCTGCATGGTATTTGGAGATCCTAAGGTAAACCTTGATACACAAAGAGATATAACTATGTCACTGTGTGTCACTATGCACCATCAAAAACCAGTACAGGCTTGCCAGTAAAGCAGAATGCACTGAGCCACTGATGATCATAATCTTAAGTACTTCAGAGCAGAGACAAAGTTATCCAAAATTACATTGTCCGAACTCAGAACTTCTGGAAAATGTTGAAATTGCTGCAGTGCCAGCCATCGTTCTGGGACAAAATTTACCAAAGTTATCAAATAATTACGGGGACTGCTCATCGATTTTTTCGACTCATTATTCTGATTTGAATCATTTGATAGATATAGTTGATAACTGACCCTCTTATTATT
Source organism: Argentina anserina (assembly GCF_933775445.1). Classification (NCBI taxonomy): domain Eukaryota; kingdom Viridiplantae; phylum Streptophyta; class Magnoliopsida; order Rosales; family Rosaceae; genus Argentina; species Argentina anserina. The sequence continues at coordinate 7,244,302 of NC_065876.1, forward strand.
TTCTTTTCTGGTCAATGAAGTATATAACAAATAAAACACATGTTCCACTCAATCTGGTGTGGTCTCATCACCCTCAATAATACAGGGTATACATAGATCACCGGTGCTTTCCATAGAAGCTGGCGTTTCATCATTGTGGCGTTTCATCATTTCAGCCTCTCGATCGAATAGACCATAATCAACTATAAAGTCACCCCCAAAATAGTTGGGTCCCAAGACAAATCTTTAGTTATGACGTATAAACCAAGCAAAGAATAAGGGTTGGTGAGAGTGTTACCTTGTGGAAGTTGATATTGTCATCGAAGGGCACAACGAAACCGAGCCTGGTGTTCCTAAGCCAAGTGATGGTGTTTCTACACACCGGAAACAGCACCAGAGCCATGTTGAACTTCAACGTCTCCGCCGCGCCCTTGGCCGTGAGAAGACAGTACCCCATTATATGAAACGACTTTCTCTGCCTGTACTGAAAGAACTTCCACGTAAAGAGTCCGATCATTATGCAAAACCAGAGTGTCAAAACCCAGATTCTCTTCCAGTTTTCTTGCAAGAAGTAGAGGAATGTGCTGCTGATTTTGTGAATTGGACTTCGCCTTCGGAGGCCTTGGAGGTTCTGGCTAAGAGCTTGGCTCGTGTAGCTCAGTGCTTGACTGTAGTTTAGGTACGTGTCCTTTTGGAGCAAAAGGGTTTCCAGTTGCCATAGCTGCATCATCATCACAATACAGTGAATAAACATATCATATCGAGATCAAAGAGAAATCAATGGAGCCATGCAGATCAAAGATATTAAGAGATCTGTGTGATGTCAAATCATAATCATGGCAAATGTCACATGCGTGGTTACGTGTTTGAGTGAAAATTAAGCATAAAGAAATTAGCGCAAGTCCACTTGGGAAGAGAGCAAGATGTGGTTATCAACAAAACCCGGTTGAAAATTAAAAACAAAACTTCGGAAACAGAGTAATTATTCTGTGTACCGGCACACTACGTAACACTGATAGTATGCACAACTTATTATATAATATAATTAATATGCACGCAGTAAAAATATTAAAAATTTATTTACATATGAACAATCAAAAATAATCACAATAAAAAAATAAATTATTAACATTAAAATAATACATCGCATAAAATATGTGACGGATATATATAATAATTTTTATCACAAAGAAATGTTGCAATTAGTGGATGCATGGTTTAATTGATGTTATTCTAATAATAATCTCTCTAGTCTTATAGACTCGCAATTTTTTAAGATGAATTTAAACATGAAAATTTGACGTCAAGTGATGCTTGCTATTTGCTAATGCGATGTATCAGAATAATTGAGATACCTAAAATAAAATTTCTTGAAAATAGTACGGGGGAAAAAATGTAGTGCCCGTTGTGTAGTAGGTAAGAATGACTATCAATCTTGTGATGGATTGACGATAGTATCTTTACCAATTTATAATGCAAGTACGATCACAACAGCTTAGATCATAAAGATTGAACATATCCATTAAACTTATCTTCAATGTGAACAACTTTCATAGAAAAGGAAGGGATATAAGTGATTGAAACAGTCGTAAACAATCTGGATCGGAAGTGATGATTGGTAAGAAGGACATAGAAAGCTTATAAAAATGTTTCACAAGCTTTGCCTTTAGAATTGGACCACCATGAAAATAATGTAATTCCGCATAGCAATTTATACTAGCTAGCTAGGAAAAAGTCCAACTGGTCAAGGGCCTCATTTGAACTTAGAAAATACAATTATCAATACATAAGATATAATAATTTGCCAAATACATATACAGTATTACAGTTCGAATTAGTTAATGATTTTAATGAATTTACATGAGATTGAATCTAGCGACCATGTTTCTAGTATCAACATGCATGTAACAAGAACGGATATACATGGGCAAAATAAACATGTAAAAAGAAAAAGAAACTGATCGAGAGACAACCAAAACTTAAAACAAAACAAAAAGTGAATAAGAACAGTTGACCAACCTCAATGTAGCCAAGTCTTTCAGGATCCAACTCTTCCATAATCAAAGCTGCATATTCCTCTGCCTGTTCCTTTAATCTTGATAACTTGTTGGCAGAAGCACTCAGCATGATGATCTACTTAGCCATTCAAAACAATACACAAAATTAAAAATCGCATCTGGTAAAATCAAAATTCACTCTAAAATAAATCAAGAAATTCATATTAGGTGAAATGACAAAATTTTCCAACGAACACCGACTTGGTATCATTATTTTTCAAACAAAGACCCGAATTATAATCTTTAGTTTTTGCCAAACAGACGGAGACCAGAATTTCAGGCTTGCATCATTGGATAACCGATTTGACCAAAAAGCCCTCACCTACCCCACTGAAAGCGATAATTCATTCCGCCAATAAAATTAAGAAAACTAGAACTGACATCTGTTTTAGTTTGCACAAGAAAGACACCGGCCTGGTGCACTTAACCAACTAATTATAGAAATTAAAGATGCTTAAGAACATGGAAAACCTCTTATGCCAAGAAAACTCAAATTCTATCCATCCAGAAAAAGATTACTAAAACTCAAGTTATAATTTGTTTATTGCAATTTTGCAGTGTGGCAGCTAGTTTTGGAATTTCATGTATATAAGGTCACCCAATCCCGCCTACCGTTAATATTTTATGCGTGACACCCTGTAGACCATGAACCAAATTAGCTAGCTGATGCTAAAGACTAATATTAGGGGTGCTTATTTAGTCATGAGCTCGGTCGGCGCTAGCCTTCTTTTATTTTTTCTTTAATCATTCAAATCTTCACGTAGAGGTTGACTTTAGGCTGCTAATCCATGAAAGCGCCAACTATATTATAGACTAATGCAACTGATTATGCAAGTTTAACATCATTGGAAAACGAGCATTTTTTATCGTACTAGCACACATATCAAACTTATTGTCAAACGAATATAAACAATATGAAGAATTTGTTTCCGGAAGTTGATTGCTGAATGGTATGCGGTATGGTTGAGTAAAAATGTAAGATATTGGGACCAAAACTAAAATGAAAAATTACCTCTTTCACTTCTTCTTCGGTAATTCTTCCATCTTCATTTTTGTCCACCCTGTGGTATAAAACAGGAATATATAGAATTAAATGGGAAAAGACAGCTTCGGCACCTGTTTGTCCAAGAGTGTTGCTTTAGGTAAATTGATTGCGGAATTAAAAAGGGAGGGTTGATTAATATAAAACTTTGGTTGAATTGATTAGTGAGTAAGTAATTAATGCGTACATGTCGAAGAAGATCTGAAGCCTTGAATCGAAACTCTGATCGGAAATTTGCGACCAAAACTCGTAAAGCTCGTCCTTGCTGATTTTCTCCACCTTCAGTCTTCGTCTCCGGCCGAGAGCATCGAACAGTTCCAGCGCAAACTCCTTCGAATCTCTCATACCTTCACGACAATTAATCAAACATAACAAATTAATCACTGTAGTAAATTGATCAAAGGTCAAAGTAGGGGAAGCTGATCATGGAAAACATGCACAACCAAAGACACATTCTGATCACAAAGAATGCATGATACTGATCATGAAATGAATGAACCAAACCTATGCATTGGGCGAAGTCGGCACGGTAGAGGTTGCCGTCTTTAGCGAGCTTGTGGAAGTTGCTCTCCACCTCGTTCCATGCATCCAAGCCTTTGCTCTTGCTTTTACAGTTACTAATAAACCTCAGTCCCCGGAGCGCTTTCTGCGCTCCGGAGCGAGTCCGGTCGAGCTGAGCCCGCTGCCTTCTCAGAGCTCTCGCCGCCAAAGCCGAGTCATAATAACTGCTTCCGGCGCCTCCCCCGCCATTCTGAGAAGCAATCGCCGAAGAAGCCGCGAGCACCCGCGACCCATTCCCGTGACTCCACGAGAACCTTCTCAACTCAGCTTTCAACTCCTGCGAAAACTGCTTCGCCTTGGCCACCGCCTCCGCCTTCAACTCCTGAGAAAACTGCCGAATTCTACTGTTGGACGTGCTCCTCCTTATCGACGACGACCTCGAGGAAGACGCGGGAGTGGCTTCGGCTCCTCCGTCTTCGGGGATATTTATCACCGTCGCCGGCTCGACGCTGCGGAGAACAATGGTGTTGTCGTCCTGCAAATCTAGGGTAACCTCGACGAACTCCTCCGCGGAGGTGGACTCGGTCCCGGGCGACGTGCCACCGCTGGCTATCGTCTTGTCCGGGACAGAGTCCGAGGCCCATCGGCGTTCATGCCTGGGATGACCCCTCATTTGATGATCAATAAACTAAACCAAGCTAAGATCCCAGCAGCACGGAGAGGAGAGAGGGATAGAGACGTAGTATACAATATAACGAAGACGATAATATAAAGAATATGGAGGAGGGTGGTTGTGATTGGTTATTTGGGAAAATGCAGAGGGAAGGAGAAGGAGAGTGATTTTTTTTAAAGGGAGAGTGAAGTGGTCGCAGAACGCGGTGTTCGGAATCTATGGGAAAAGAATGTAACGCGGAGCGCAGCAATGTTGACAAGGTGGCTTTGTTGCAGAGAGAGAGAGAGAGAGAGAGAGAGAGATCATATGAGAGCAATGGGATTGATCATCGGGGACCCAATTTTTCAGATGGACCATACACAAAACAATAACACCACCGAATATATATACCATCCACGTATGTATATAAAGTTTGAATATATAATTTCGAATTTTGTTGTTGTTGTCTGTTTATTATGGTTGATCTAATATATATGTAATACATTGTTGTTGTCTGTTGTTATTATGTTGATTCTTGGGGCTATTCATCATTTCAGGACAAGGAAGAGAGTGTGTGGGATTCGGAGAAGATAGAGAATTCGAAAGGGAGATGAACTTAAGGACAGACTCGTTTTAATCTTATCATAATGTGTTAATTACGTACTTTGTAGCACAATGTATTACACTACAGTACCTGACCATTTTGACAGATTCGAGACGAGATTTGAATTAGCTAGTACGAGGAGCACTTTTAACTAAATAAGAACTATATATAAGATTACTTGTAATGGTTGTGATTTTTACAAACTAAACACAAGCGCTCCTAATTTTATCGTTTAAAATTACTTAAATTATATATTTTTGTATTTTCCCACATGATAAATGGACACACCACTACAACATGTTACATATATCAAGATAGACAAATAAAATTTGTATTTCTTTTCTTATTTGTCAAAGTAGGGTAGGTATTGGAGTGCCCATGGCATTGTTGATCTTAAGTTCTGATCAGATGCTCAAGTCAAACCCTAAACGGTATTTTCCTAAAGGAATTAAAACTGTTTCACCTATTTTCGTGTTTTTGTTAATTTGTAGAGTTGAGGAAGTTTTACAACATGTTTAAAAATCTTTAAAAAAAAAGTTTTACAAGAAATATACTCCTAGCAAGGTTCGAGATAGAATGTAGCTTCCAAAGAAATACAAGCTTTGAAGTACACGAATTAGTGTACAGAGCACTGCAGATAGGTAGATAGTGGCTTTCATCAGTCTTCCGTTGAATCCGATCTTCTAGAGAATGCGTTCAGCACAATTGCAACTATCAGTACAACATATTCAATAATCAACGTACATTTTGCTAGTGTTGTACACAGCAAGTAACAAATGGTACTTCGATCTCACACTAATAACCGAAGGAGTACTACTCGATCAACTACTTTGCCGAAGTAACTTACCGCACATACGTTTGTATTCACGGTAAAAATAGTCGATCAAACATCTAATTATCAATTATTAAATTTATACACGTACAATGTACATGTTATTTGTAAATCATGCATCACACCGGTTATTTGTTAATAAAACAACTAAAGTATGAACATTTCCTTTCGGCTTCGCCGTATGTACGTAATGACGGAGGAGTTAGCTACATTCTACATATATAGCTAATATAGAATTTATTAAGCCAGGCTCTTTTTAGTACTTCGCCAGCCAACTTTTGGAACTTCACATTGATAATTATTGTAATTAAGGCGTCCTAGTCTCTTATATACGGGAAGACATCAGTATTCCATTGATGACGTCATCAATGTTAAATACCAAAAATTAAAATAATCACTAGGGCATGAACATACGTACGTAGTGACTATAACAGTATAACACGACCCGGCATACTTTCATATCTTACATCACGTATAGGTTATCATGATTCACAAGCGATATTAGCTGCATATATAAGTCAGAACATAGGATTACAAAAATCGATGTATGTTTGTTTTTCATTTGAACCCATATGAACATGTGCAATTTTATGAAATTAATGATACAAGAGAGGATTGGAACACTTGCTGAAAGTGATATGTCATTAGAACTACATACGTAGCAACTAGCAGCTCAATTTCTTGCTAGCTCGTAATCTCTTACGTACTCTCTGTAAGTGTATACAAATACAAATACATGCCTGTAAATTAAAATCTCATTAGAGCCGAATCGAGGGTTTCTATAGAGCAACTGAGCAACTTTTCATCGCATTCTGAAATTAGAAGAGTGTCATTATCTTCATCGAATTGAATACATTGTCCTCGACAGATCGACTTCTTGTTTATCATGTCTAGTCATTTCAAGCTAGTACGTACTTAATATATGTCCAAAGCATCCGTACGTTGTACAAGTAAAATTAGAGTACATAGCTGTAATCGCCTACTAATATTGGTCACAACTGGAGGAGTACGTACTCTTGAGTTTTGACTAGTCAAGTGACTCAAGTCCAACAAGGCAACAAATAAACAAGGATCTAGAATAAACCAAACTAATTCGATCGGGTCAGATCCTAAGAAATCTGTAGGAAGAACCGAAAGTACAAACAAAAATAGCAGTATCCATCATGAGTTCATGACGACTCCAGATTAATACAAACTTCTTCGTCTTCTTACAAGACCTGCCACACAGTAATACTGAACTAATTAATTTATACTGGAAGTCGACTTTACAGCAAAGCCTATGTTTCGACTAATTTTAATTTGTGGAGGAAATTAGTGGGTTTTCATTACATTCATAAAGACATTTCCACGATTGAAGCCAGGTAGTAATTAAGATATAAGAATTTAGATGATTGTTCCTGTTAAATATAAACAGAGGGACTAAGTTTTCTACGAGTGGTCTATAATGATCGATTTCGGGGCTAACTAATTTTTCAAAGTCATCGTGAAGGTTTCAGACCTCTTTCAGTGCTTCAGGTTTCAACAAGTGTGTGTGTCAAACTTTGAGTCTTTGGCATCAAAATTATGAAAAGACATAGAAAAAGAAGTTGATACTTGATACACTCATTTAAGAACAAAAAAGGTTAAATGATGCATGAGTGATACACAGAAAAACAAACATACTGAACTAAAACGTACTTAATTATCCGCAACTTTTTTTCTTTTTGGTGAAAATTGGCAAAGATTGATCAAGTGGTTTCGTGAGTAGGTGGGCTTCCAGAACATGTTTTACGTATAAAGGCCGCTGACGCCTAAACCAGAAGTAAGCAAAAGTCAATTACTCACCAACCCAACTCATGATATATCGATCAGATTCTTTTATTAAGTGGACTTCATAATTTGTTAACGAGGTCGAGCTTGATTGCTGTGTGCATTACAGTCTCTTCTTGTCTCGTCCTGCAGTTTAATTAGTTTAGAAAATTACTCTTAATATTATGCCTCATAGTCAGATATGGTTACTATGGTTTTGAAGAAGTCGGATCATGAGCATAGGTATGTCTCTGCTGTCATAAGTCAATTATTAGATTGACAATCTAGAAAATGATCTCAACCTTGTGCAAACAAATGTAATTAGCTAGCTACCGATTTCTTTGCCGATAAAGGATGTAATTCGCCGTTTGTTTTGCTTGGAGAGGTATATTATTTTCAAGGTTCAACTCTAGCATGAAAGTATACTATTTCAACTTTAACTTCTTCTTAATATACATACAGCTTCGAACAAGGAAATTTACAAGTGCCTTCGATCGCTCTCTGCCAACCATTGTCATGTTTAATTCCTAACCATTAAGCTAGGACAATGATTATTGCATAGTTCGGTACGTACAATGAGGAATGAACTGAAGAGTGCTTTCTTGCCCGTCTCTTATACGAAGAGTCTTCTTCCACCCTTGAAAATAATCTTATATACGACTATTTACTCGAGTCAAAATATGATTGTGATTTTAAGTCTTCTTGCGCGATAGTTTGTCAGTGTGAATCCACCCTAGCTAATTACTTACCCACTTGCTAATATGAAATATCCGAACTACTGAGCTAGTATTTCTAGATTACCAATATATGAAACATTTAGGACGGAAAATTCTGTCATCGATCTGTTTCTTAGAAAAATGGCCAAGATTTTGGATTCATGTCAACCAACTGAACCGAGGCAGTCCTTGTCTTACCAGTTCCAGTGTATCGTACCTTTTTTTTTCTCCGTCAGGATATTGGTAACTAGAGCTAGCTCAGTACGTACGTCAGTACGTGAATATTTAAACGATACTAATCATACTATAAGCTGCCGATCATCTTGACCACGTACGTTTAACAAGTCACTTAAACTTGTAGATGTTGGAGGTTAATAAAGAGGGACCAGAATCGATTACCTCATCCAAAACTGATCGAAAGCCTTCGTTTTTGGTTTCTAATCAGTAGTAGGTATATGTGGACTTTGCGTATTAAGAGTCTCAATTAGCCAAGTCCATCAGTATCGATCTTAGCTTATTTCGTACGTTTCTCTATATAAATATTCTTCCAAGCACTATCAAGGATCAACAACCACAAAAAACAAGAAAGCAAGACAAGAAGCAAGAAGTACGAGCCAGGACCCTTGAAGATCAGACACAGGCTAGGAAAGAAAGGAAAACTGAAGTAATGAATCAGTATCTTCGATTTTTGCTTTTCATGCTACATTTGCTTACAACTTTTTTTTTTTGCTTGCTTTGGTTATGCATTTGCTTACAACTTAGACGTTATCTATTAGTCATATATATATAGAAAAAATTTATATTTGCCAAATGTTGAGGTCTATATGGCGTGTTGGAGGAGTCAAGGATTCAAAGATCGACCTCAAATTTCAGGACGTACTGGATTTGGAGTGGGAACTGTGGTAGGGGTACGGTGATTGAAAGAGTGTAACTCTGCCTCTTGACTCTTGCAGCTAGATAACCTAGATTATCCTCGCCTATTGCCTTTTCGGTAGACAGTGTCATGTTATCTCCCATGAATCCTCACTTTTCTCATATAATTTTTCGTGAATGTAAAATTTCTACTATATACAGTATGCAGCACATGCACCCCAGGCCAATTTCTTCCCCAAAAAAAAAAAACGCACCCACACCATGTGCTATGATCGAACATGCCATCACTCCTTTTAGTGTATGTATGGATTGTATGCCATGCGCGCATCACTGCACTAGTATAGCCTAGCTAGTAGCAATGTAGGACGGTGAGATCGATTCTCAATAGTGCATGCAAGGATGCCAATCATTCCAAAGGTTTGTTCGGTCGAAATATTATTACATTTGGCACCTGATGACTTGATCTGGTGCGTCCACGGCTCCAGGCAACAGTTATGGTATAATATCATGAAGCTTACAATACAATTTCTCACACAATATATGAAAGAGAATGGAAATAATAAATTATAATTACTTCGTAAAATATACAATTTTTATCGTATATTCATTTACATTTAGGTCGTGTCGTTTTCAAGTCATGTCGATATCAGTCCCTATCCAGAGTGAAGGTTCACTCTGAAGTTTCAGAGTGAAGTTCCAATTTTGGCACACTTTTCGGTCAAATTTTTTCACCATAAGTGATTAAATATTTAGATATGCTATTCAAGATCATCTCTATAAAGTTTCATCCAATTTGACAATGATTTGAGCTTTCAAAATTGAGATTTACACGAACGGTTCACGTTGATCAGTTTTAATTCATTCATTGATTTAATTTAATTTCAATACCTTAATGATGTCCGAATTAGATGAAATTTTGTAGAGATGATCTTGAATAGCATACCTAAATATTGAATCGCTTATACTGAAAAAATTTGACCGAAAAGTGTGCCAAAATTGGAACTTCACTTCACTCTGAAATTAATAAAAAATGGAAATCCGTACCTTAGCTTAAAGTACGGATCTCCTTACCTGAAAACCCTTGTATATATATAAGGAGGTCCTTATCTTAGCTTAAGGTACGGATTTTCACTTTTGACCAACGTTTCGATCTATTTTTCACATCTCTATCGTCAAATATCTAGGCTATAACGTATAGATCATCTCCACCAAATTTCAGCCGATTTCATGATCGCTAAGGTATCGAACTAATCAAAACCAATGGACGTATTGAATTTGCCAAACTTGAACCGTTCATATTTGGAGTAGAAAATCGAAGTTATGAGTACCTTAACGGTTATGGAATCGGCTGAAATTTTGTGGAGATGATCTATATGTTATTACCTAGATATTTGACGGTGGAGATATGAAAAATAGATCGAAACGTTGATCAAAAATGAAAATCCGTACCTTAAGCTAAAATAAGAACCTCTTTATGTGAAAAGCCTTATATATATATATATATATATATATATATATATATATATATATGAGTTTTTCAGGTACAAGGTCCATAGCTCACCACCCTTGTCTGATTGACCCTCTGATCAGTCTGATGACATTAGGCATGGGCCTGTTTTTTTTTTTTTCTGGAAATTAAGTGCGACCTCTAAGAGATCTAAAAGCTTCATAGAAAGCCCAAAAGGCCACCCAGAGGAGATTAGATCCCCAAGTTTAATTTTTGGAATCAGGATTCCTATTCAAATTGGGTATCAACTCCATGCTTCAAGATTTGGCACAATGGCAGGTCACGTTCCTTTTTTTCTTTTTTCAAATTCATTTTACCTAGCTGTCAAAGTGATCATTTTCCGTAGATAGCTCTCTTTCTCATCCCGATCTCGAGTAGTCTTTTAGAAAAATTTAGCCATGCAGTTGACGCTAACATGCATGTCAATAATTAAGTTGCATGCTCATAAGCCTATGAGTGGAATGACTTTTACCCCGGAATGTATGAATTGAATTCTTGAAGTCAAATGAAAACCAGTCTTTTATTAATAAAAAAGTTTAGAAATAATTACGTACAGAGATATATTCAAAATGAAAATGCATCTCAATTTCAATATAGCCATGCCATTTGGTGTACGTCGTGACTATAAATTTCCCTCAATGTCATTCGATCATGACCTGAGTTTTCTTTCATACTAAAACATTGGCAGACATTTTTGACAGAAACCATATGAGATGTATCAACTGTTGTGGATTGTGATGATGTGCACGTACATATGGATTAGTGGATCACTTTCCCTCAGTCGAATACTATCTATCTTTAGAAAGCTGATGCATTACTACAAGAATCACATTTCTTGACTCTTACTATAAAGTTTGGGATATCTATCGTATTCCGTGCATGAAAGATGAAACAGCAATATCCTAATCGATCTACTCCTACTAGAAAGTTCAGGCGACGTGGATCGGTGGATGAGAAACGTGGTTTATATGAACACAAAGTGCTAATTCCATAGTTTATTAGCATGGAGATTTGCTTAGTTGACTAGTTTAGATTCGGTCCAACATCATTAGGCAACCCTAGTCGCCCAGTTTTCAACCAGCTTATGCACTAAGCAACACATGTTACACTCCTAGAATCCTAGATGTGAGCTTTTTCCCTTTCTTTCTGCAGTGGTCATTATAAGATTGAGGGGAGGTGATGACCCTCATCATCCTGATCATTTAGTCGATCTGATCCCAGAATCTGTTTACTTCTGGGGTGATACAATATATATATATATATATATATATATATATATATATATATATATATATATATATATATATATATCTGGATTATCCAAATCTGTACCAGTCAAGCATCTCAATTATATGACACTGTCTCATTCACAATTCGATATCTGATACCTGTTCGACAATTTAAGTATTAATGTTTCTCTACTATATTTATTTACTTGAGAAATTAAGACACACAATAATCTTTCTGGACTTCTTGATTTATAAACCTCGCTTCTTAATAAAGATCGATTAAATTGTACATCACTAGCTAGATGATTACGTAAGTTAGTTCTTGTGATAACTAATTGGGTTAAATACTTATGACACCTTATACTTTAGGTGTAAAAACAGTTTTATCATTCTACTTTCAAATTTAATCTGTATACCCTTTAACTTTTATTTTTAACAGTTTTGTCCATTCCGTTAGTTAACCGTTAAAAAATTCCGTTAAACCGTTAAAATGTTTAGAATACCCCAAATTCAAATCATATTTTTTTCTTTTTTTCTTATGCCTTTTTTATTTTCTCTTTTGGTCTTTCTTTTTGTTTTTCTTGTTTTTAAATTTCATTCATCATATGTGCTATCAAATATATATAATTGTAATCAACACAAATTATCAAATTAATTGTAAACATCTTATAATCAATTGGATAATGCCTAAAATGACATGTGAGTACCAGTACTCAAATCCACTTATAAACTTCTTTTATATTATGATGCTCTACAAACATATTTTGATTAATTTCTATAATGCTAAGACAAAAAAGACTTCTACTATCATATCCATACTTTGATGCAAAAATAGTTTCAAATTATTTATTTCCAACTTGATGTTAAGCAATTGTCATTAATTCTCTTCTTGTTTACAATTAATTTGATAATTTGTGTTGATTAAAATTATATATATTGGATAACACATATGATGAATTAAATTTAAAACCAAGAAAAACCAAAAGAGAAATAAAAAAAGGCATGAGAAAAGAAAGAAAAAAAATCTTATTTGAATTGGGGGTATTCTCGGCATTTTAACGGCTTAACAGAATTTTTTTACGATCAACTAATGGAATTGACTAAACTGTTAAAAAAAGGACAAAACTGTTAAAAAATAAGAGTTAAAGGATATACAAGTTTAATTTGAAAGTAAAAGGACAAAACTGTTAAAAAATAAGAGTTAAAGGATATACAGATTAAATTTGAAAGTAGAAGGACAAAACTGTTAAAAAATAAGAGTTAAAGGATATACAGATTAAATTTGAAAGTAGAAGGACAAAACTGTTTTTACACCTAAAATATAGGGTGTCACAAGTATTTAATCCTAACTAATTTAAGGGCATGCGATCCTAGAATAGTCGTTCATTAAGGGAATCTTCTTGGCTTCGGAAAGATTAGCTCTAAACTAGTCAAAAAATGTAGGGGTAGCCATGACCCCAGAGAGAAGAGGCCTATGCTAGTTCGATCTGGGCGTGTAAACATTTTGTAAGTTTTTTTTTTCTATGAAGAGGAAAGTCAAAAACGAGCAAAAATTTAGAAGCGCACCATTTCAAAAACAGAAAAATCTTTTCCTCTCTTCCTCTCGTCCGGCTACATGGCGGCTCCGGTTATGGCCAATGGCCGAGCTGGTGCTCGTGGTGTGGCCGGACGGGACCTTGTCACTATAACTCGATGGATGGATTTGCATATCTCTAATGACAGTCATTTGTTTCTTTCTTGTTTGGTTGTGTTGGTGGTTGAACTCTGATCTGGTGGTGCGGCATCTATGCAATCGGTGAGCTCCAAGGTCAGGTCAGTAGCGGTGGTTGGTGGTGCTGCAAGTAAGAGATCGTCAGGCCGGTGTCGTCGATGGTTCGATGGTGTTGGTGATTGGCAGATCTGATATTCTGGGTTATCTCCAGATCCAAATATGGTTCTTATTTGGGGTTCTGTTGACGATTTCTTGATGCGTGGGTGGTTCTGCGAGCCTAATCTGGTGCATGGTAACCGATCCCGATGGCAATATGAGGATTTCGGTTGTGGTGCGATGATCCCGACGCCGAACTATATACTGGAATTACTTGATAGTTGGTGGGTGTGCTGCTGGTTTGGAGGGATTGCACAAGGTAGGGGTCTCTCATCCCGGTTCTGCGTCGAATATGGCGGCGGCGCGTCATCTGTGGTGCGGCAACCAACAACAAGAACAACGACTATTGTGTGTGCTGCTTAGGTCCTTTGGGCCTGATCTATTCCTCTGAGCATTGGGCTTTCGCCTCATGGGTCTGGAGCTTGGGCCTTGGCCTGGGTTTGGGTTTTTTTACCCATATGAGGTAGCTCTCTTTATTTTTCTGCTTATTACTGTTTTTAATCATATTACCCATTATGTGGTACATTTTTCACCGGTTATGTGGTACCTTATCCCTCTATGGATTATATTACTGGCTTGGTCCAGTTCGAGAGGACTCGGTTCCTCAAATCAGTGCCAATTCATTCCAACTGTTTCCAGATTATTAACTATTCTACAACAGAATAATTCATCATCTACCATTGTTTTCTTCCATGAGTGCTTGTGTGTATACACCCTTGAAGTGCATTTTGGCACTTACCAATTGGATTATGGGTGCATGCTTTTACACTCACGCATGGGTTCATCACCCCCCATTTTCCTCGGTATTGACTCTTTGTTATGGTTACTGTTATTGGTTCCTTTTTATCAGACACATTTCTTTCATGTGTTGAGTTTCGATGGTGGTTTGTATGATATTGTCTTGTTTGTGGTTTCCATATGATTTGTGTTTTGGTTATAGATTGGCGTCGAGTATGCGGACTTCTTTGCTCCGCTTCAGTTCACTCTACTTCCCTATGGCTGCCAATGTTGATGTCGATGTTAATGTTAGCTAGTTTTAGTGGTGGTTGTGGTGAAATTGTTAGCATATGTGCATTTATGCTTTCGGTTGTAGGGTCTTTAACTCATAGTTTAGTGAGTCATCGGTTTTCTTTCACTCATTCTAGATTGATTGAGTTGGCGAGCCGTACTCTTTGTACTACTTCTTTTTTGACCAAGCGTATGTGCATGTCTTGTACGTTGGGCTTAGTCCCTTTTATGAATTACTCATTAACAAAAAAAAAACACACACCCAAATTTTTTTTTGGCATATGCATATATACTTACAGCATCCTAGTATGGATATATAGTCTAAATCATGCCTTTGAACTATCTTTTTATAGAGGCATAATAAGCACTAATCTTGAAACATACATCAAATAGAATATCGGAATTGCTCTCTGTCTTGAATTGTTTACCACTTCATCTGTTAGGAATGTGTATGACAAGTCCAATATATCATATGTCACCCTAATAGTGTAAACCCAATTGAGGACAATAGTCATATATTTGCATACCAAATGAACCAATTCTGAGGTTTCTAACTAGAACTTTCATTGAAATTCAAACAGCAATAATTGCCCAGGGTTGATAGTAGCCTGTTTACCTTTATTCTCTTCAAGTTCTTCGGAACCTATAAGAGAAATGAACCAAATGAAGGCTGAGATGAAGAAATTAAAGATTTGAAATCAAAAACGAAATTGAGAGTTGAGATGAAACATAATTGAGATTTTCAAGCCCTAAAACACTATAATCAGAGAGAGAGAGAGAGAGTGTGTGTGTGTGTGTGCGCGCGTGTGTGTGTCTGTGATATAATTTAACACAGAGTGATGCGAAGAAAATTGAGTACTCATTACCTGAGAGAGATTTAAAAATGTCCAATCTTTTAATTTGAAAGAGTTACAACGGTTTTTCTTCTTCTTATGAAACAGACTTGAGCTTCACATTGTTGTTGCAGCTCAATTTGTTTTAATTATACTACAACGCGCTGCATGTTATTATTTTAACACTATTCAACAATGCTCTTTTCTGCTTGTTGTCGACATATACAATCGACAACTTGAAAATGACAACGCGCATAATACATTGTCAAATAATGATCTAATAACATGCTAATGACACGTGTTGTGCTATAGGCAGTGTTTTAAATATCGAATATATCGGCCAATATATCGGCGATATATTGGTGATATTTAGAAAACGATACGATATCGTCATATCGGTTGAATATATCGGTCAACGGTCAAATATCGGTCAAACTTTGATTTTTTTTTTCAAATTTTGTTTAATTTTTTAATATTTATTTCCTCTTTTAAAAAAAACTTATATATATATTTTTTCATTTTATCATATATATTTTTAATTTATATATATTTTAAATATATATGATGAATTTCAAATCTAAATAATCATTCTTAAATACATATTTTTATTATTATGTGTCGTTCGTGTACTTTAATTGTAACAAAATCAAGTATTTATTTTCTTTAGTTTACTTAGTACCGTTTTTTTAGTTTATTTGGTACATATTGAAGTATAATTTTATAAATTTTATTGAAAATAAGCACGATATATATCGAAATATCCCCGATATATCGGAGATATATCGTTTACCTCTCGACCGATACGATACCGATAAACGATATTTAGACCATTGGCTATAGGTGTTTCAACAACGCACAAATTTTGCATATTTGTAGATTATAGTAATAAACAACGTACATTTGGAGCATGTTATTATTATGATGTTGTTGAATATCATTTTGCTTGTAGTGGTCCTATTGAAAATGAAACCGAAAGCTGGCTGAACAATTTGAAAAGCAGTAAAGTGCGTAAAGATTTTGAATAGGAAAGGCGGAGCAAGGTGATTCAAAGCACAGTCGGAGTTGGCCGTAAAATTTTTACACGTAGCATCAGAACGGCCGGGAGATCTTCTACAAACCATTGGCCAGTGAGTAATTGTAAGTTGAAATTTTCATGTCATTTCACTAGCTGATTTACATTTTGACGGTTAAAGAAAAGCTATGCTGCAAGCAATAGAGCTAAGCTTGGTTTAATAATTTAATTATAGCTGTGGTTGTCTTACCAGACGTCCAAAATGAACTTTTACATGCAGCGTCGGCCTAAGTTTTATGGCCGGCCACGAACAATATATGCCAAACAAAAGGGATCGATATTCAAATTATCATGCTATGTCGTTGTAAAGTGTAAGCATGGAATGCCTATATATAATGTTAACTGCATATCTAAGTTTAAATACTAGCTTCTCAGATCAAACTTGAGCTAGACCAGAGTTTAAAACAAATAAAACGAATGAAATTTTAAATATACATTATAATCTGCACTATAGATAGTGACTACTGACTACACACCATCTCGTATTTTTGTACGAGTTTTAATTATAGAAGAAATTGACACATAGTATATATAGCATTGATATACATTTCATCCTACCCTTTTTGTCAGCAAGCAATGTCTGGAAGGATTAAGTAAGACCAGCCCGCTGCAAGCCCCCAACTCTTTCCAGAATTATCATCCACATATACGAAGCTAGCAATTGAGAGGACGTACGTGTTTAGCTATGACACTAATTGATGATGCAGCTACAGTTTATAACTTTATATATCCAACAATCCAATATTATCACCAGCATGGCAGCATCAGATCCAAGCCTTCAAAATAAGTTTCGATTATGCGCAGTAAACCGGATTTGGAAATTGCATTACAATGCAAAGGCATTAGCACCCATACATAGAACTGGATCAGATCGGTCAGTATAGGCTGTATAGCATTATTAGTTTATTACCCTTTCAGCAGTTATGCATTAGTAATCAAATTACTGTATATCTAAATCAAATGTCTATTCACCAAATGTTGGTAGACATATAGATTCCAAATAATGCAAGAACAGTCACTATATCTAGCTTGTTACTGTCCAAATGACATAATGCCGAAAAGGCGAAAATGGCATAAAAACTTAATCAAAAGTTCAAAACCACTAGCTGTGTGAAAACAATAACCTAGATAAAATAGCTAGGGTTCAATTGTGAATGCTGACGGATTTAACTTGAGCAATTTTCTTGGATTTCACCCTCCCTCCATATTCTCTATGTTCTATGGTTCTCCTTTCTGTCTCGTGCTCAGGAATCTCGATCCCATTAAACAAACACAATTTGACAATACAATAAAAAGGAGTAAAATCGGATGCTCAAAGACCCCATCTATGCAAATAAACACGTGTCCCCTTTTCATCGCTAAATTGCATGTGAATTCTTAATTAATTATACACAAAATAGAAAATAAAGGCCAGCAAGCCCAATAAAAGATTTTGGACCTTCATAAATTACGATCTTACTTGATTTGTACGAATAAAATGAGAATTATAAATGGTATCTTAATTATTGATCATTCTAATTTTTAGTAACTCAAATTTGAAAATTATCGCATCAGTATCTCAAATTTCTATTTCACCATAATTTTAATCAATTATGTAATGACCCGATTTTTCGGAGTCAAATAAATTGAATTCTTAGAAATTAATAGAGTTTGTAAAATTAAAAAACCGCATTTGTTTCGCTTCGCGACGTTGTCAGTCGAAAACGGAACCGTCATCGGAAATCTAAATTGGAAAAATGTTACGTTTCCACGACGCGGGAGTCGACTTTTACTCTGTTACTCGTTTCCGAAAACTCCCTTCACGAAAGTTGTAGAGCTCGTCGATACGATTTCGTGGACATATCACGCATTCTAATCGGACGTCATACGTGAAAGTTATTAATGACGGAAGTCAGTTTCTGATTTTGGAAGAGGGTATAAAAAGGAAATTTTGAGAATTAGGGTTTCCATTTTCGGAAACCCCTTTCTCTCTCTCATCCCTTAGCCTCTCCTCTCTCTCTCTCGCCCGACTCTCTCTTTCTCCCTCAAATCGCCTCCGGCGATCTCACCAGCCAGACTGCCGTGACTCACACCACCCCGCCCAAAAGCTTCGCACGGTCCACCGCATCAAACCTCGAGCACGACGCTTCCTCCCGCGCCGCCGTGAAGCCCGCGCGACGTTCTCAAGCTCATGCACCTTCCTCCACCGTCCAAGCTTAATCACCGGTGAGACCAGGGCACGGAGACCAGCTCACCATCACCTATCCTCGTCGCCGAAGCCACCTGCTAGGAGATTGGAATTCGGAATCGCGCCGCTTCTCATCCTTCGAGCAATCGACCATGATCGGCGATCCAACCCTCTCCGACGATATTCCGGTGGCTCCAACGTGCGATCTAGGTAATATTTGTTGTAATTGATGGTTGAGATTGATTGTTGATGGATTTTGGGGAGGATCAGAGAAGGATCGGAGCAGGAGGAGGTGGAGAGAATACCGCTGCCTTAGGCGGCGCGTGAGGAGGCGTGAAGAGGCAGGGAGGTGGCCTGAGGCCGTAGAGAGGTAGAGGAGGAAGGAAGGCAAGGTTTTGGGTGGCGGTGGGCAAGCCACGCGCCCCGGTTTAAGCGGAGCGTGGGCTCCACGCGCTGTCACTATGGGGAGGCGCGTGAACCCCACGCACCGCCACGTGCGGCGGCGCGTGAACAATGATTTTTCAAAACAGTAAATTTTGTAAAGAGTGATTTCTGTACGGTAAATGTAAAAAGTAAATCACGTGTAGTAAATGTAAAAGAGATTTACGTACAGTAATTGTAAAAGTAAATTCTGAAAGGTAAATCAGTGATTTGTATTTACTGACAGTATTTACTATGATAATACATTGGTGTACACTAATACGTAAATCGTATGCATATGAAAAGTAATACGTAGACAATATGTATTTGAATAGTGATATATCAATAGTAATTAAGTGAACAATAATTTCGTTAAAACCAGAAATTGCTGAACAGTAAAATATTATTATCGTTTCGGCATTTGAGGTTTTACGTAACGCTTCTAAATCACTTCTTATCTATTCTAGGTGATTGACACAATAAGTAAAGGATTCGCTTGCAGAATTGTGGAAATAACGCTCAAGAATTTAAAGTGAGTAAAATCTCACAGTGACGAATTTATCCTTAGCGGAGATTTATAATTACACTTAATTAAAAAGAATGAACTATGATATGTATATGATATAATGGGTTGTGTATGTGTATAATTGGTAAAATCAGTACATATATATGGTTTACTATATTATATACTGTCATAATTCCGTTTGCGAATCAGTTCATTTATATCGTTGATATTTATTTATTTATTTGAGCATGTCACTTTGATTTGTACAATAACATGTGATGATTGTTTTGTATGTGGTTTTAACTTGAGTTATGTTAAAACGTTTTTGTTGTCTTCGGACGTGTTGGCATGTCGGAACCTAGCATTGGCCAGGCGACAGTTACGATACAGTTAGAGATCTAGTCTGTCTACCGGTATACTGGCATAAGAGGTAACAGATGGGTTACCGGCTTATGAGTACCCATATTTTTGGATATTGGGTAGCAAGTGGTTGCCCAATGTTTGGCGGCGTACTAGCATGAGGGGTAACAGATTGAGTACCAGCGCTCATTAGTACCCGTATTATAAATGTATTTGGGTAAACAGATGGGTTGCCCGATTTCTCATGAGCACTTATATTTTCAGATATTATTGGACAACCATATGGGCCGTCCAATGACTCATGAATACATTTTATAATTACATGTTTTCATAATTTTTCTTTTGTATTTATAGACGAGCTATATTGTTGTTTTACTCATACGAGCTGCAAAGCTTACCGGGTTTGTGTTTACAATCCCGGTGCACCTATTCGATGGTGTAAGGGATAGTTCTACATGTGTGGATTAGCAAATTGACGGACCACTCTGAAGACTTCGAAGTTTCTTCATTTATTTTGTGGTGAGGATTGTGAGGATTTTACATTTCCATTTGAAATAATGTTTGAATTTTAAATTGGTTTTGTAATAATCTATTAGACTGAATTGTACTATGAACTCAGTAATGATACGATGTGACGATGAGACGATTTCGATTTATTGAGATTGTTTTTGAGTTTTCATGACTTCGATTTTCGAGTTTCATACTTGAAATTTTTTGGGTCATGACACATTCATTCAATTAACACCGTTTGTTGCTTCATTTCCCACTAATTTTTAAAAGACATTTTCGTGACTTCATTATTTTTCAAATTCATCTTTCATTTTCCTCCAATTTCATTTTTTATAAAACCAAGTTAATTAATTTACATCATTTCATTATAAAATTAATAGACATTCTTCATTTACCACAACTATTACAAATATGCTAAAGTTCGCAATTACAAAATAAACCAGTATATATTTCATATTGTATATGTCTATCAACTAACAACCATATTGTTATAATAATATGCTCAAAAACTCTATCATAGGCAATGTTCTAAATATCGGCGACATATCTCCGATATATCTTTGATTTTAATAAAACGATACGATAAGTCAATTATATTAGTCACTGATAAATCAAGTCAAATGGTGATATATCGGGTCAAACCGAGTTTGATCCGATATATCGGTGCTTTTAAAAAAAATGTCGTTTTGAAAGAAAAAACATTTAAAGAAAATGAAAGAGTCATCGATAGCATTCGATGACGAGAGAGTTTATGATGAATGATTACTTCAATTTATCATTTATGCACCTATTTTTATTAATTAAAATTATTTATGTATTTTAATTGTTAAAACAATCAAATGTTTTTCTTTTATGAAGTTTATTGGGTACATTTTGAACTAAAGTTTTAATTTCTTAAGTTTATTTAGTATATTTTGAAGTATGAGTTAATAAGTATATTAAATTTAATTAAAAAATAGTAAAAATGATAAATCTTATATAATCCAATATATCTCGGTAACCATGTTATATCCTTATTTTACAAAACTGATATGATTCCGATAGACGCTATTTAGACCATTTATCATAGGCATTTAAATGTTTCAAAAGCAAAAGAAAATGCTTATATAATAATTGGTTAATTTGAATAGTATAAAATGTTGGTTATAAACTAAGTAAAATCATTGGAAAATAAAGTGACGAAAATGCCTTTAAAAATTGGTAGGAAATAAAGTTACTGACGGTGTTAATTGACGGAATGAACTAAAATTAACATGAAATAGAAACTTGAAGTAACAATACAATAATTTTCAAATATGAAGTACTTAAAATTAGAATAACCTATACTTAGAGCACTGTTCGTTGAATTTACCCATAAATAAACTCATCAAAGTGTCTCGGAAACCAGCAATGAGTTTTCTGGCAAGGTTGTCGCTCTCATTCAAAATATAAAATGGAAAACCAGTCTCTCACTCATTGAGAGCTACTTGTGTCCTCCATATGACGACCAATTATACAAGACAAAGTTTATAGCTTCATGGAATAATGTAGATGTAAATGTAAATGTAAATATACGATATGCAATCAGATGTATACAATGGAATGTGAACGTACAAATGCCTTTTCCGTTTGGTATCCACACAATCACGTACAGCTACGGGTATATATCATACGTATATAATTACGTGAATCTATACGAGGGATGTGATTAGTTGTGTGTACACATGTATAGCTAGCTGTAAAAATGTGTTGATAACAAAAGAGAGGACTTTTCTAATTGGAAAGACCAACCGCACAGTATACTTGCTTCGCCTATATTTCTGCTCCCCTAACCTGCATATATAACGTTTAACATTTTACAGAGAGAGAGAGAGAGAGAGAGAGAGAGAGAGAGAGAGAGAGAGAGAGAGAGGATGAAGATTGTTCCTTTCTTCAAATCTTTGTCAAGGTCGGTTCATGAAGAACAAAATGATCATGTACACCCGAATCAAAAGACAGGTTAGCAGTGGCCCTAGTGGGGCTTGCACATCGATATCGTTAACAGTGGAGAAAATCTCTTGTAATTAGCTGTAAAGGATTCACAGTGATCGATTCCAATGGAGATCTGGTTTATCGGGTCGACAACTACGTCGGACATCCTGAAGAAGTAATTCTCATGGATGGCTCTGGGAAATCCGTCCTCACTATGCGTCGTAACAAGGTAAACTAACCACCCTAGCTAGTGACAACAAAATTCAACATGTTATGTTATCGATCATGAAAACTATGAATGGACGGTGCCTAACAAGAACTATTTTTTTAAGTTTTACATCTTGAATATAAGCCATAGCCCATATGTATAAAGACCAACTGGGTTCTGATCTTGTTTGATTGGCAGAAGTTTAGCCTGGTACAGAGCTGGTTTTTGTACGAAGGTGAAGTGGGAGATTTATGCACAGCAAGAACAAGTAGATCAGCATCAAAGAGTTGGCCAGTGTTTTGCGTGATAAAGAAAAAAAACATATTGAATGCTAAATATCCCAGTATACTTGCCCATGTATATCGTGAAGTATGCGGTAGTCATAGAAGATACGCCTATGTGATTGAAGGTTCTTACACGCATCGATCATGCAAGGTAGTGGAGGAGTTCTCGAGGAATGTGGTGGCTGAGATCAAGAGGAAAGAAGAAAATGTTGGAGGAGTTTCTTATGGGGTGGAGGTTTTTCATTTGGTTGTGCATCCTGGATTTGATCCGGGATTTGCTATGGCGCTTGTTCTAATATTATAGATCAAATGGTTTAATTTAGCTATTTTATTAGGTTTTTATTTTCCTTGAAGAACATATAGGATAATGTGATTTTTCAGGGAATTGATAGTGGTGAGTATATCTAATTTATGTTGTAAGGACTATTGACATACCGATACGCACACTGTAATAAGACCAAACTATTTAAGTTTTTATGGCATATTATGTTTGAATACACTCTTGTAGTTCAAGTTTTCATGTTTTAGTACGTAACGACCAAAAACTAAAGAGACGATTTCGTTTCAATGGCACCAAAGATATCAAAATTCAGGGCGGAACCAACGGTGGGAGAGAAGCCAAATTCCAAGTTCTAAGCTCACTACAATTATGAAACTGGCTTAGAAAGGAATCTGCAACAAAGCTCGCTTCCGTTCGGACCTGACTGAAGGTCATTAAGCTGAAATTAGCAGTGATGCATGTCCGGACTTGACTAAAGCCAATTAGATATACAACAATTTTAGGCATCAGCATCTTCAGTCACATCATCCGGTCATTTAAGTATGTATTTGCCAAGGGACATATGTGGATATGTTCTTGAGTCTAAATTGGAGTCCTTTGGGATTATCAGCACACACACACACACACTCTCTCTCTCTCTCTCTCTCTCTCTCTCTCTCTCTCTCTCTCTCTCTCTCTCTCTCTCTCTCTCTCGGGATTTTACAGAGGTAAAGAGCCAAATGAAGATCGATAGCATTAGATTAACAAATTTTATATACTAATGCGTCGTCGTTAATTTTCCCTTCTCTCCATGACCAATGGGTGTTTTTTTTAAACCGGCCCCAATTTTCTTAGTAGAATTAGATTAACGACTCATTTTTAGAAAGATATTTTTTTAAAAGCTCGCCCTTGAAATGGAAATGATATAATGCCGGGAAATGTAATCACCGAATAAAAAATTGATCATTCTCATTTCAGTGGTGATCTCATGGTTCTCAACAATATAATCATGAGATCATCTCCAACACAATAGTATTAGGAGTTAAAGTGCTAAATTTTAGTACTTATTATCACAACCCACAATGTTAGGTGCTAAATTTTAACATTGAGATGTTAAAATGCTATGCAAAATTTAGCACCCAATGTTAAGATTAAAATATTACCTTTTGGTCTACCTCTTCAAGCTTTCCAGTTTCCACCCATTTAATTTATGATGAACTTTCTCTAATTTTGTATTTGAAGAAGCAATTGTTAAAGAAAAGTATTTTTTTTTTAGGATGGAAAATTTTCATTCAACAAGAGCCAAGAGACCCAAACTCGGGAACTCTAAACCCTAAACATTGGGTCAAACTTTCAATTCCAACATTTAGTAGTAATTACTCTATAGTGATTCTAATTAAAATTAATAAATAAATATCGGAACAAATTTTTTTATCATAAAAAATATTTAAGTTATTAAAATCAAAAATTTAACACAAAAAATTAATACTTAAATTATATAACATATTCAAAACCTTAAAATATAATAAAGTGTTATGATTTAGCACTCACAAGTTGAAGAAGATTGATAACACATCAATAAATAATGCAGATTTCAGGGTGCTAAAATTTAGCACTTGAAACTATTTTAACACTTTGGATTAGAGATGGCCAGTGGTGAATCTAGAATCGAAATGTCACATGGGCTAATTTTAACATACAAAGACATTTGCTCAAATGTATATTTTTTTTAATTTATTAAAAAAGATGATTCTATTCATATCTCCCAAAATTGCACTTGGACCTATGATTTTTACTAAATTAGTGTTGACTTTGTCAACATATACGAAATTATCAATATAGATAAATTTAAAAATAAATATTAAAACAAAGAATTCAATATAATACATCTGATTTCTCAATTTTTTCTTACAATAACAATTTCAAACGAATAAAGATCTAGTTAAACTATGATATTATCGTTTTCAATAATTCACATAATTTATCTCACTTTGTAGACGTTTATTTCCTAAATGTTTAGTTTTTTAATTTTCCAGTTTATTATGATATGCCCATTTGTTGTTATAAATTGTATAAAATTTATTGTACGGTAATTCTATTTAAGTTTAAGTGACTCGATATAGTTATTATAGGTTTGAATCAATTGAATTATAATAGGTTTGAATGAATTTTTAAAGTAAAAAAATAGAGTTTTATTGATTTTATTGGACTATGAGCATTTTGGGATAATTGTGGAGGTCTAAATAGCATTTTAGTTATTTGTCAAAGTAAATCAGAGGTCTATTTACTAGGGAGGTCTAAATACTAATTTTGGAGATATGAATAGAATCTCCTTTAAAAAAATGACAAACATACATAAATTTTTATTTAAAAAATCAATTTACTCGAATGATGATAATTATACATCCTGAAAAATACATCATAAAATTCATATTCACTGGACAAGTAATCATTACCAAACTAACACAGCAAAACTGAATAAGAAACTAAGATATGGAAAATTTACGCCACAAACCTACTGCTTCATTATTGAATCTTAAACCATTCGATTCGAATTCAACCAAAACTAATTTCAACACAAAACTTTCTACTACACAAATATTCTGAACATTCAAAATTCCAAATTAAAGTCAGTGATTAATTAAAATTTTAAAATAATGTGCATTAGAACATTCAATCAAGTCCCCAACAAGAAAGTGACGATGAGACTTTGAATTGAAAAAGACGAGAAAAATGACAGTGTTATTTCTATGTTTTAATTATTTTTTTATGAAATTAGTTTTCTCTACTGGGCTTCAACTTCACTGGGCTGGATCCGCCCCTTCGCCTAAGATTACTACTGAAATGGGAATGCTATTAAGTTTCGCGGTATCCTCCAACTCCTTCAGTCGGTATTCTCAGAAATGAACATGCCAGTTTTTAACTGCTAATCTTCACAGATTGCCGGAGATTGGAACCTGTTTAAAAACAGAATTTAAATTTGAATGCTCTTCGTGGCAAAGTATTCAACACTATTCCGTTCTATTCTTTCTTACAACACAAGATTTCCTATTCATTCTTTCTTAATAACAATTTCATTCTGCCCAAGTGCCTAACTCGTTGCCACATTCCTTGCCGACGGCAACACATGGTGCTATATACAGATGAGTATTTCCCAATTACCCGACTTTCAGAATCAATGAAACCCCTAGTGGAATGAAATATTCTTCAGTCCGGGCGGTCCCTTCCCCTGTTCCAATCCATCGTCAATAATTTCCTCAACTTCTCTCGCTTATGGGAAGGCTTCTCTGGAACCCTTGAAGGTGGGGGCATCATATATGAATGCTTCACCACATCAGAAGTTGAATGTCTAATACTCCCAATCGACTCTTTACCTGATTTGCTAGGTAATGACCTACTTGATCTTGGTGTAGACCAACTTATTGGTTCTTTCCTAACACTATTGTAGCTATTGTAATCCTTTCTATCGTCACTTGAACAGAGCTTGGGTCTCTTTGGGGGCAGCATCAGCATCCGGTCAATGCTTCTTTTTGTGTGATTATCAGACCCAGATACTGCAATTGATGATCCATATACATCAATGGTCTTTTCAACTGATTTCAACTTGCGAGCTTTCATGGCCTTTGGTGAAGTCTTCTTTGGCCATCGTAGGATTCCATCTGGACTTCGAATGAAGGGATTTGTTGCCATGCCACTCAGTGTTTGAGCAGCAGCTAATATATTTGAACAACACTCATCTGTCACAAGCAAAAACACCTCATTGAGAAAACAGTTGGACAGGCAGAATATCAGGTACATTTATATATATATATATATATATATATATATATACAAGGCTTTTCACATAAGGAGGTCCTTATCTTAGCTTAAGGTACGGATTTTCATTTTTGACCAACTTTTTGATCGAGTTTTCACATCTCCACCGTTTAATATCTAGGTTATAACGTATAGATCATCTCCAAAAAATTTCAGCCGATTTCATGATCTTTAAGGTATCGAACTAATCAAAACCAATGGACGTATTGAATTTGTCGAACCTGAACCGTTCATATTTTGAGTAGAAAATCGAAGTTATGAGTACCTTAACGGTTATGGAATCGGCTGAAATTTTGTGGACATGATCTATATCTGAAATTGCATAAACATGTTCCTACAAGATGTGCAATCATTATGCAAGTGTAAATTGATTCAGCTGCCATTCAGTTCCCATTTAATCATATCCCATCTGATCTTTTACTGTTCCACTTTATCATTAGTCATCTGGCCCAACCTATGATCATATTAGGAATCTACCAATAACGATAACAAAAAAGTGCTGTCCACTCAATCTGTTCCTGAGACTAGGTATAAAGCATAGTAGGCCTACATTGAGTGGTTTGGAATTACAAAGCGCCCCAATACATGTCCACACATACACAAAAAGATAGCATACAGAAATAGCCTACTAAAAGGTTGAAACTTTACCGTTACTATTTCTTGAGTGATTCAAATTACCTTCCAAGCCTGCATTACGAAACAAATTCATTAAAGAAAAGCAATATAATATATAAATAAAAAGCTCACAGCCTAGTACTCCAATCAAAATTGTGAAAGCTTAATAATAATAATAATACCTAAAGCAGCAAATGTTTCTTTCAAACATGTTGCAGGAGCCGACGAATCCAACTCACACTGAGGTAAAACAGATATAGTTGGGGAAATTTTATCACTTGAAGAAGCCACAATCAGTTTTGAGGAAGGAACTAGACTCTGATCATAAGTCATCGACTCCAAGTCTGTAAATTTACTAGCCGCAATTTCCAATGACGTAACAGTATTCCTCTCTATTCTTAGCCATCGACCTTGACATGTGCCCCTGCTTGTAGGCATTTTTCCTGCATCCAAATTGCTTCTACAATGCCAACTAGAAGAATTTGACCAGGGGAAAGGTGGCAAACTTGCTCGCCGAGACATTTGCCTGCCCGAGCATGAGTCAGAAGTACTTTTTGAAACCAAACCAGGCTTTGTGGCATCCAGGAGCAAAGATTCCAAATCCTTGTGAGGAGGAAGCTCCAAGCGTTCCAGAATATAATTAGGTTGACTTAATGGCATATCAAGGGGATTTGCAGGACTATCAGGCCTGCTACAAGAATCATGTACCTATATAAAAGAAAATAGAAAGTACACCATGATGTATTAGTAAACTTGCAGTAGAAGACTAGTATTAGGGTCTAAGATGAAAACTGACTAAAATCCCCGTCACTGAAGCCTGAGAGTCTCAACTACTAGTGCAAGCATTCGCACAGGCGTCCAGACTTCAGTCAGGCCAGCAGACTTATACTAGATGCAGAATATCTATCCCAAAAAGTATTACAAAAATCCCCATGACAAAATAAAATGTTAAATGTTCTATGCAAGCCATTAATGTTCTAATTACCAAATCAGCTTCAGGGGTAACTATTATATCTTTAGATATGTACAGACCACTAACCTTGTTACATGAAGACAGATCTGTTACAGACAACTCTCCTTTATCACCATTAAAACCATTAGCAACAACAGCAGTTGTGCTTAAAGGCAAAGATGACATTTTCATTTCGGAGTGGCTATCTACTTCAGCAGGGACAGACCGCGGAAGCTGAAGGATAGAACAAGCCTTTCTAACCGAATGCAAAAAACTATCGTTAACATTCGCCAGTCTCTTTCCTTTATCCTTACCTAAACTGAGATGTTTGAACGCGCCATCAAGGAGCTCATTCAGCGGCAGATCATCTACATGCTTTGTAACATCATGATTATCCGACTTAAGGCCATGAACTCCTGCCAATCATTTCATTGAGTAATTTTAGAATAATTGATGAGTACACTCCACCCAAAAAAAAAACAAAAAGAAGTCTACACCTAGAAAACAGAATTTATCATTTTGAGAAGTCATACCAAAGAAGTTGTTCCCTCCAGCAGCCGAACTGAAGCTTGCCAGACCTGCCTTCACAGAGAAGGAATCGTTTTTAGTCTTTACAGGAAGTTTCTGATTTCTCTTATCACCTCGCTTGCTTGTAAATTTGGTCTTTTGTTTCGCCAATTGAGTCTTATCTGGAGTAGTGTATGATAGAGAAGTTGAAAAAAGAGGTATCTTAGCAAAAAAAAAAAACATTAAAAGGCCATGCTTTAAAAATCCACGTGCACTGACTTTTAAAAGGGTGTGGTCAAGTATCAAATCATTATCTTCTATTAAAAAAAACAAATCATTATTTTAGCAAATGAGAACATAAAATTCTTGATGGGCACACCTCAAAGTTGGTCTCTCTAATGTCCAACCACCTAACCAGTGAAACTTTACATACTACAGCATAGCATGAAGAGAGATCTCAATGAGAAATGGGCACATAGAGACTAGCACTGAAAAACGTTGAAGAAACTAGGCAGAAGGCCACTTTTTTTCTGTCTTTTTAAGGAATATGTTACTTTAATTCTAGCACAATGAAGCTTAAAGGATAAAATTGAATCAAGAGTCAGGAATAACAATTGCAGCCGAATAATGAGTATGACTAGAAGATTTACTTCTCATCTCCAAATCTGCTTGAGAATGCTAACATAAAAATTTCTGAACCCTAAAAGTTTGTTGATATTTTCTACCAAATTTTCATTGCCCAGGTTCAGTGAACTGAAATGTTACAGGTCAGATCTTAGCAAGTGTTAAGCTAATCCACATATTAGAAAACCAATTTATGTTTACCAATTAGTATCTGTAACATGTATCATAACTACATACACATTATGCGTACCAGTTAAGGCAGGTGTAAATTCTAACCCAGAGACTTTATGGTTATTTCTAACCCAGAGATTAATGGTTCTTAACAAATATATACACCTACACATAAATATACACAGTTGCAGTAAGCCTCCTCTCTAAGTGCTGCTGAGCACAAACATTGTAGGCAGATAGATCAAACAAATCTAAATGTAGATATTGAACTCAATCCTAGTGCTTAAAGTAATTTTTCTTCCAATGAAATCTAAATGCAATTACAAGGGTGAGACAATCGAAGTCACTCAAGCATTTGGGTACCATATGGACTGTGGGGTTTCCTTATTTGGGTTTCTACACATCAGTGTAAGTTAGAATGTCATTCTGTATTACCTTTGAGCATCGGATTGTTACAAGTAATTAGACTTGACGCTTAGCTAAATCCTCCTGGGCCTTTTATTTTCCATTTTTATTTTACCCAATGTTCAATTTAGCATTCTGTGTTTCAAACTTAAAGTGGTTGGCACCAAAACAGTGCAATGAGAACCAGAGCTCAGTGTGATGTTAAAACAGGAGGTATGAGATGTAAAAAAAAAAAAACCTTTATTTTTCCCCATAAGAACTTCAAATATGAAGTTTCCGCTGCTGAAGATGTTATATACACCCGTAAAACAAAGTCACACATAACTTTTAAACATGTTTCCACATTCAGGCGATGGCGCATTGCTTGTTATAACACCAAATGGCTAGTGAATTTGGACCAATTAAATTTTCACTTGTGAAGAGACTGCAGACGGCATCAAGCATCTTAAAAAGACTTTTCAGCACACATAAACTTATTTAGCTTCAATGATGATGAGCAAACATTTACATACATAATAATTCAAATTGACGATTGTAAGCATTTCAGTACCTGCAGAACTGCACTTTGTAAGATACGAGCCGACCTTATCCGGCATGTCCTTTAAACTATCAAGTTCAGCTGGGCTAATTGAATCTTCAAGTTGAGTGATTTGTGGTCTCTTAGAAGGAAAATTTCCTATTTTCAACACCTTAATTGACTTCCGTTGTAATTGTACACTTTCAATGCCATGATTTGACAAAAACCCATTTCTGCCCCTACCAAGAAGGTGCCTGGACAAGTCTTCACCCTGATAGCTGTTGTGGTGCCGACCATCAAGCTTAGATGGTTCAGACTTTGAAGAACCGTTTGTTATATCTGCAAACATAGCTAAACTTCTCAATACACGAAACCAAATTTTTAGTTTCATAATTGAAAAATGAACAATGCACAGACAACTTTAATTAAGCTTTCTTTATCAGTTAAATACCGAAAAAACAAAATTCAGGTTACAATCTGGCAAAAGAAGGTATATATTGATATAAGTAAAGGATATGTTACTTATATCGGAACAATAACAAATATAAGTAGGCAAAAATCGAAAGGAAAAGCTCGAATTGGAAACTTTTCAGTAAGCAATAATTCATTTCCTTTTTCTTTTCTTATTTATCTTGACTGTAAAACTATAGATTTTCTAAGCCAAAAACAACAATATGTTCGGAAGCATCACATACAGATTCAGATATGACCTAATCAAACTTCAATCAATCAAATCAGTGATAAATGGTACTAATTTGATTAATTAAAAATAAATTAATGAAAATAAAATAGAAAAGTTTGGCCGGAGATCGAAATCACCTTTATAACACAGAGATGAGCTGCACAGCTCCGGCGAAGCGGTCACAAGCTCCTTAACCGTAGTAACACCAGCCCGTACAAGTCGTTCCTCCATATGATAACTCAATTCAACCGAATCTATCACCGGAAAACCGATCAGCAGTCAACGCAATCACAAACACAGACGCCGGAATCGCCTGGCAGTCCAAATCATGGCCGGAGCAGTGAAAGAGGAGCTGAAGAGGACCATAAGATGGAGTTTCGGATCGGAAATCAGCTCAGATTGGACGATTTGGTGAGAGGAGGAGTGAGAAGAGCAGAGGGTGGTTTCTCGGGTGAGGAGAATCAAGTTGCGGCGATTAAGGGGTTTACTAGGGCAACGACTGCAAATGGGGAAGAAAGAGAAATATTTATACTTTTCGGGAATGGGTGAGGTGGGTTGGGTGGGATGGGGAATATTCCGGTGCGGGTTAGGCGTCAACGGCTGGGATCCAGAGCTGTTGGCCTGGACGCGCTGTGTGACGTGGCGTTATCTAATTACTGGGTGCATTAGAAACGAAGGAACTATTATCTATGGAGCAGCAATCAGAGCCGAACAGGTGGTGATGTTAGGTGGCGTTACTATTCTTCTGTGAAATGGGTAAACGCGTTGCACAAGTTCAAATAAAGAAAGGTGAAAACCAATGATCTTGGTTTCGAATGGGATGGGCACCGGCCGCTCCATTTGGATATGTCTCTAGAGTCTGTCTCCTCGTATATAGACTCTGCCCGACCCGAGTTCAAATTTGGTTACTAGTAATGGTCGAGCTCAAATTTAGGTCCCTCGTTATTGCATTTTTATGTCATATATAAGCGATCGTGTATTTCACTTGCATCCAATGTCCAGATACCTGCGTCGTTTAGTTTTACGGTCAGCGTAAATTGACTCGAGTTTTTTTTTTAATCTATAACAAAAGCTGTTGGCAAAAGTGCAAAACCACACACGTCGACTATACTCACTATAGCATATGATGAAAATTTAAATATGAATTAATATCACCGATTCACCGAGCTCCCTTATATAGTTAGTGAAGTGTTCTATACACTTTATATTATAGTAAAATATCTATAAATTAATAACTTCGGGATCAGTAACAATTATTAATTTAGTATATTATAAATATATCAATAAATTAATAACTTTTTTGTTTTAATCATAACGTCAACTCATTTATATTTCAGCATGCATAACCAAGATAGCACACCAAAAGGCCGACAAAAAAAGTTACATCTTCTGACTCAAATAAAACTAACTATCTCTAAGAACACTAGCCAACAACTAGTTATCCCTAGATGAAACTAACCAATAAAATCCAAGATTCACCCACATTTTCATGGTCATGAAGCACAAAACTAACATGATACAAATGATGTAGAAGACATGAATAAATTTTAACAACCACACCATTGTACCATTGCGACGCGATTCAAATTATGCATATATGGCAGAGGGAGCTCTCTCTTGCTCTGCCTGGTTTTCATCAGAGGCGACAACCACTGGATCTTTGTCCCCTGCTTCTATCGGACTTTCCACAAGTTCCGCCAATTTAGCCTTCACATAAGCACCAACCATGGTCTTCTTTTTCTTTGCAACCATCTTCCTGCCAGAACCTTTAGAAGTCCCAGTTCCATCCATAACTAGTTCTTTGGCAGCCTTAGGTTTATTAGTACTACCTTTAGGGCAACCAGGTTTATGTTTAGCTTTGGGAGAAACCCAAAGCTTCCCATTTTTATGTTTCACCATCAGAGAAATGTTCTCCTCCATAGAAACAACATTGGATTGTAAATACCTCTTCCAAGGGCGCCATAACTCGGTGGTAGCATGACTCTTGAGTAAATTGATCACAGATGCCACCGACTTGAATATTGTGGGCCTCACAGCCCCTAAAGAGACTTAGGAGTCAACAAATAGCCTTGGATCAGCAACATTCTCCTTCAAAGGAGCTTTGGAGTCAACATGCACCAATGTTAGACCATTTGCAGTGTCCGACACATGCTCACGTTCCACTACAACCCTCTCATCATCATGCATTGAAACCTCCTTAATTTGTTGCACCAGCATATAGTCACTGGTGCAAATGTTGTCATCGGGAACCCAAGAAGAGGTACCAAGCTTAACACCGGTTTTGCCGCAGACACAGTATTCGGCATATGGCTATCAGACTGTAATGAGAGCCCAACAATATTTGGAGGTGGACCCTGCATTAGCTTTGCCCTTTCATGAATCAAAAATTCATCACAACCAAGCTCATCATGTTGAAACAAACCATAATGCCAGCAAAAACCCTTGAACTTTTTGAAGATCAGAGACAACTCAGGTTTGAGAGACTCATATGCCTCAAACAACATCTAAGATCTCACTCGGTCCCTGACATCAAAACGAATCAAAACCCTCTGCCCCTCCTCCCTTTGGAACAAGGCAGAGCGATCCCAAATCTCCACTTGACCTAGAGACTCTCCAGTACACAACATGGCCTCCTTGTACCGAAGGTTTGTTGGCAAACCATGAATTACTACCCACGTAACAAGATCAAATAAGGGAACCTCCTCCATCGGAGAATCACCCCCATAAAAAATTCAAAACTAGCATGATATTATGATAGAACTAAAGACCACCCTTGAATATAATCACACTCGACAACCTTATCAAATTGAAATAAAAACCGATCACTGACATCATGAACACTTACCCCCCCCCCTCGACGGAGACGCTAGATGGAAGAGATCACACCTTTGAATCCCATAAATCGGGACTTGGATTTGGGCAAACGTCCTACGAGATATGAATAATGTGAAGTTGTCGCCGCACCAGCCACCTGACTGAGAACCACAAGCACCGAACCTGAAGCGCGCACCACAAGGGCAACCCCCCTGAGAACCAAAAGCACTAATAGGTGATTGAGATATTTGATCGGCCATGGGACAATAGGAGAATAAGATTTTGTCAAAATCTCTGAAACCCTAGCGGCTAGGGCAGAGAGAACGATTGATAATAGATTTTAGTAACTTATTAATTTATCAAAATATAAACATTTTTTTAGAAAATAAATGTTGTACTTTATTCAATGTATTACATTGATCATTTATTCTGTAAACAGTATTAAAAGTATTAATTTGTTTGACGGATTACATTGTTCATATTATATATGCATTGTCAAATTTACTATTTTGTTTGATGTACTATATAATCTATATTATTCAACAATGTATCATGGTAGTGAGGACCATAGATTTATAATTTCTTGTTGCACTAAGAGAAAAACACATAAGAAGTTCTTATCATGTTAAGAAAATAGCATAATAAGATTCAAAGTAACATCATTTTCAAGAAAAAACAAGTGACAAATGAGTCATACTTTACAAAGTACTCGTAAACGTAAAATTATTTATATGTAATGAGAAATTATTATTTTTTATATTTGATAGGGTTAATGTGAAGTCTCAAATTTCTATTATATTATAAATTTAGTAAAAAATTAATTTAGCATATTAGCCCCAAGTCGGGACCAACAAAAATTATTATTTTAGCGAGATTATTAATTAATCAGGTATTAATTTAACGAGGTTTTACTGTACATGCATTGAACAATATATAATTAGGTGACTTGGTCTTTCTTTCATATGCATTATGACATTATGCCTTCAAATAATTAAGGTAGTTAATACCTTACTGGAGAATATCTCAATCCAGCTTAAGGTTGGTTTAGGGAGGCTCATGTAGTTCAAGTGCTCTTTTATATATTATATATCCAGATATGACTACTTATTAGTTTTTGCGCTTCATTGTAATCTATATGAAGGTTGTATCTCATATTAATTATAGTATAACAAACGTTAAATTGAATCGAAGAGACGCAAAAAGAAGAATGAAAGAGAGAGGCGGCTCTTAGAGACAAATTTAGCGTTTGTCCTTCATCCGGCGGCGACCCCTTTTGCCATCGTCGAATGGGGGTTGTTGTGGTTGTTATGTGGGTCTGGTGTGCGCTAATCAAGATTGGTTCGGGATCATGCGTGGTAGTTGTGAGAGAGAGGAGGACCAAGTCGGTCGGGATCTGGCTCATGGTTCACTAGATATGTCGTTGGGAGATGAGTGAGTGGCTGGTGCGAGAGTGGTACGATGGTGCACTGTTGATCTAATCCGGGTTGTTCTCTCTTGATCAAATATGAGGAGCAGTATGATTGCTTGGGGCGGCACTTGGTGCTGGAGTGGCATTGTTGGCACGGCGTTGCTGGTGGTGATCAGGTGAAGGGAGTGGAGATAGTTTTGGTAGTCTTCTGGTGGTGGTCGACATGATAGTGGATTAGGGGTGGCCGGTGGTTTTCCTTCTCTTTTCGAATATGTTTTGGGCTTGGGTTAGCCTATAAGCCCATCCCTAATTAAGTTTCATTTTCTAGTTTTCTTTATTTTTATTTAATAATTATGTTGCGTGTTTTCGTGTAATAAATCATTTTCAGGGTGTGTTGGGCTACGTGTCCGTGTGTGCACTCATTGTGCTCTGTCTACTTTAGGTAGGCAGCGAGTTCTTTACTTTGTCAAATGGTCGTTGACGCCTAGTAGCAGAGTGAGACTAAGTGTCGTCGGATTAATTTTCTGGCGGCAACGTGGTCTGAGAGCTGCTTTATTGAGTATTAGGATATGCAACTGCTGTTTTATTGTTGTTAGGGTCTCATATCTATCGTTTTCTCCATTATGTCACCAATATTTCAAAGCAAATAGAGTTGCATTTAAAGTAGTACTCTTTATTAATTGGTGCTTTGTTGAGTAATTGTTTGTAGAAATCTTTGATATTATGTCAGGTCTCTGTGACTGCACTAGCCCTCTCATCCAAAACAAAAAAGGGTTTATCTCATATTATAAGACAATAAATGATTAGGAGGTTGGCAAAAACATTCATACCAAAAATCGTTTGAAGTGGAAATGCATTGGTTAGATTATCAACAACTGAACAATAGAAAAAGTGAAAACAATAATAAACTCCCACCGAAAAATAAGCAACGATAAGTAGCGAGTTGATCAAGTCTAGATGTGGAATCCATGTATGTACGTCATACGTACCCATAATGGAATTTATGTGACTCTAATTGGAGTTAATCATGAGGAGGAAACATTTTGACAAGATCATCTGACGCGTATTGATCATTGGGTTTTGAGAATACCATTGTTGTATCAAATAAAAAAAATGTAGACGTACTCCAATATCTAAATTTTTTATCCTCCTTTTTATTTCTCATCAAATCTATACCACTATAACTAAAAGTTTTATCCTATGTTAACAGTTTCACAAAAAAAAAATGGATATGTCATAATTACCCATATCCGAGATAATGATAAATTAAAATAATAATATACGAGTGGGTTAAAAAAATAAAATAATGAAAGAAAATGAGAAAAATAAATTAAAAAATGTAAAAAGAGGAAGTTGAATTCGCGTGGAGATGTAAGAGTAAAAGGTTAGTCTTAATTAATAGCATATGTTACAAGACGAATAATCTCACATCATTCTAATCAGCCAAATCAACAAAACAGGACTCTCCACTAAACAATTTCAAATTCAAACCCTTCTCCTCATGATGAATCCATAATCACCATCATCAAAAGTTCAAAACTCATCATAACCTTCATCAAGTCCATAAACGGATGATCCAAAACCAGCCACGCACGTGCCGCTCGCATGCCCACCAAGTTTCCAGATAGGGTTTGCACGAACCTTTTTTCTATTAATTTAGGGCTCCCCCTCTTGAATCCAAAACGAGGTCCCCCAACCGTTGTTGCACACTCGTTCTTTTCAACTCTGTCCTCCCCCCCCCAGCCGAGAATGGCCGCCACGCACTCCTCCACCACATAAAAAAAAAACAACAATTCCAAACCCTAAACAGATATTTCTCCCTCTTTCCTTTTCCCTTGTTATTCTGATTCGCTTCTTCTCCCCTCCTCGCCCTCATACTCGGATCCTTCTTTTTCCTCTCTTGACTTCTTGACCAGCTGAGATAGAGAGAGAGAGAGAGAGAGAGAGAGCGAGCTAGGGTTTGGGGTGTTTGCGATGGAAGATGCGATTGTGGACGATCTTATACGGAGGCTGGTGTCGGCGAAGAGTGGCCGGACGACGAAGCAGGTGCAGATGACGGAGGCGGAGATACGACACCTCTGCACCACCTCCAAGGAGATCTTTCTCAGTCAGCCCAACCTTCTCGAGCTTGAAGCTCCCATCAAGATTTGCGGTAAAAAAAACCAACTCACTGTTAATCTGCTCTAGCTTCGGTTGAGTTGGAAAAGCTTGTTTCTTTGACTTTGCTTTTTTACATTTCTGTTTGTTTAATTGTGATGAAGTGATTGAAAAAGGCTCTGGTGATTGGAAATGCTTTCTTGTTGTTCTGATATAATTGATTTATGCGATATTTGAGTAGCAGAGAGTAGAAGTTTTAGTGTAGATAGAAGAACAGGCCAACTTGTAAAGCCGAGAACAGAAAGAGCAATTCAAAGCTAGCAAGATTGATTAGTTGGCAAAATTAGTGGAGTACTAAATAGAATCGTAGTGTAAGATAAGGTTTTTAGCACAGAGTGTCTGTTACTTGGTTCGTCCAATCAACCAAATTTCAAACACAACTGGATTTATGTTGTTTTTTCACTTGCGAGGTTCATAACATTGGTGGGATTATGTGCCAGGACTTGATAGCATTATCGGAACTAAACCTGCATTGTGTATTGATAAATCTGCATTGTGTATGTAGATCTTACCAAATGTTAAGGGCTAGTTTCAAGTTGTGTTTGGAATGATTTTGATTGTTATCATTTTTGTTTAATTGATTGAGTTGAATAGCATAAACATGTCTTTAATCAGTACGATGCTGAATTTCAATTTCTGTATCACAGGAGATGTTCATGGTCAGTTTTCTGATCTTTTACGGTTGTTTGAGTATGGTGGGTACCCGCCTGAAGCCAACTATTTATTCCTAGGGGACTATGTTGACCGTGGGAAGCAAAGCATAGAGACAATTTGCCTTCTCCTCGCGTATAAGATCAAATACAAGGAGAACTTCTTCCTGCTCAGAGGCAACCATGAATGTGCTTCCATCAACCGCATATATGGGTTCTATGATGAGTGCAAGAGAAGATTTAATGTTCGTATTTGGAAGGTATTTACTGATTGCTTCAACTGTCTGCCTGTCGCTGCTCTTGTTGATGAGAAGATCCTCTGCATGCACGGTGGTCTATCTCCTGATTTGAAAAACTTAGATCAGATTAGAAATATTGCCCGCCCAGTGGATGTACCAGACCAGGGCCTTCTCTGTGATCTATTATGGGCTGATCCCGATAAAGATGTTGAAGGTTGGGGAGAGAATGATCGTGGTGTGTCGTATACATTTGGGGCTGACAAGGTTGCTGAATTCCTCCAACAACATGACCTTGATCTTGTTTGTCGTGCTCACCAGGTAATTTTCATTCTTTTTCGTTAGTCTTCATTTCGTTTATTATGCACATGTTCTGTATATTTATAGAGAACATATAAGAAGAGTTGTGAAGGATTATAAGGTGATGGGGGTGGTAGACATGTGGGGATGACTAGATGAGTGTGATTCTGCCCTGCTATATGTTTTTTGATTACTGCTGACTTTAGGGGTTACTCACTATCTCCTTTTATGCAAAACTGACTTTCGGGATAATCTAATCAGAAGATTTTTCACTGAAAATTAGTTCTATCATGTATGCCCTTGTATGCACAACAAGGAACTTTATATCAACCTAACCTAAGTTACTTCAGAAAATTATCTCTATGTATGCAGCTGTACTTGTCTCGAGAGTTTTATGGATTTCAAAATTTTATCTTCTAGTTTTGATAAACTTGTAAAATGGATTCTACAGATTTTGTGTGGGACAATATATCTGTGTTCTGCATGGGTTATTCTAATACTTGTGTCCTCCTTTGTGAGTGCTTCTTGCTGGATGGCACTAAATCCACTAATAATAAAGTTTGGATCCCTTAAAACAGAAACTATAAAAGAGCGTGTACCAACTTAGCGTCACCATTAGAGTCTGTTATTGTTTCTGGATTTGACTTCATCAGGTTGTTATCAGGTGGTGGAAGATGGATATGAGTTTTTTGGAAAGAGGAAACTGGTGACTATATTTTCAGCACCAAATTACTGTGGTGAGTTTGATAATGCTGGTGCCATGATGAGTGTGGATGATACATTGACATGTTCCTTCCAGATCCTGAAAGCATCTGAGAAGAAAGGAAAGCTTGGTGTAGGTAGCAACATGTTAAGACCAGGAACTCCACCTCATAAGGTAATTAAGATTTAGATGCACGAATTACTTACAAAGGAGCACCATAGATGAAGATAATACTGAAGGCTTGTTAAAGTTTAAATTTGTCGTTAGTAATAGTTTAAAGGCTTTGGGAATGAAACTTTAATGAGTTACTTATCCATTTTGACCTGCCTTTCTTTTGTGCAGGGTAAGGGCTGATTGATTGAGGAAGCAGTAACTGTAATTCTAGGAAGAATATCTCCTGCATCACCCGTGCTGCATGGCATGATATCAGTTGCAAGGTTGGTAATTCAACAATGTCTCGTTTAGTTAGAGTATCAAGATGCAAGCTACATCTACAGTGTGTCAAAAGAGCCTTTGGTGTCCGAGATTGATGCACCTTTCTTCGGCAAAGAAATTGAAAAATCAAATTGAACTGTATAATTGAGATTCTTACTTTGTTCTTTTGAATTTAGAAGTTTTTATTCGAGGGAAAAACCTGATTTTATGTTGCTTAAACTTTGAGTCAATTCATGTTGTAGTGATAACGCACTACTCATACTACTAATATGGTATTGGATGGTAGGTTAAGGCATATTGAGATTTGACAGTTGATTTTAGAACTCTAGTCATGGCAACTTGCACGAAAGTTTTTATCCAAAGGAATCCTTCCTATACTTTCTATTAATAGAATAACAGTAAGAGCTTCTGTGTAGTTGTTTTGTTTGGGTTTTAGAAGTTTTTAGTGGTTGATTTTAGGAGTACTTGCAAATGTTTTCTTATGAAAGCGTTTATGTCAAATTTAAAGACCACCTAGCCACCTACTATCCACCCTAAGAGGAGTTTGGAAACTGGCAAGGTCCTCTGGGTCCTCAAATTCAGTTCAGGAGTGGGTACTAAAAAATGGCAACGATTGCTTGTAACTCGACTGTGTTCAATGGAGTAGAGGCTAGTATTCTTTTCCCAATGAAGACACCTACTATTGTTGTTATTCATAGTTCTTTACCAAGTTTGGGGCCCCTTTGGAAATGCAACATGAGGATGAGCTTTAGAAGGGTGAACTGACTCTCAGAGAATAACCATCTTCAAGAGTTGAGATGGATTCAGCCTCACCAAACGTTGATCATGTAAGCCATTATGTTTATATAGAGATGCAGGAAACATGGAGGTACTTGAGCCCATGTCGAGGGTATACGTACTTGGACCCTGATCACTGTTTAAGAGCTTTCGCGATTATAATTCAATGGGGAGCACACCCATTCAAATTCGGTTAGGACCATTGTGCCATTTGTAGTGGTTAATTTACTCGAAAGAAGCATAAACATAAGAAAGAGTTTTAATCATCTTTCTATCCATGTTCATTCAAATGTATATCACATTTCAAGCCACATACTAAAAAAGCCTGTAAATACTTTTAGCTCCGATGCTTGTAGTCTGAATCGTATATTTAAGATGTTTAGCTTTTTTGTCTATCCTCAACTATGAAGTCTGTACGTTATTGTACCATCCACATAAGCTATGAGTTTTTAATTCGAGGGATGCCGATAACTTATTTGGTCTTTTCAAGGAACTTTTTCAATTTTCTATACTTCGCGAGGTGCTTTCAACTAGAGGGATGTCAAATAACTTTTCAAATTTTTGGTATTTCAAGAAAATTTTCAAAGTATTCATCTAATTTTCGAACTTTAAATCATCCCACCGACCATTTCAATTTTGAGTCCCCATTCATTTAAAAGGATGATTATTATATTCTATACGCCCATATTCTCTTCGGTATAACATGTGAACTCCATAAACTTTTTAAGTTGTACATGTGCTAGGGTATTGTTTTTGTCATATTATAAAAGATTTTAATCCATAATATCTGCCCTCACAAAAGTT
This sequence comes from Argentina anserina, assembly GCF_933775445.1. NCBI lineage: Eukaryota > Viridiplantae > Streptophyta > Magnoliopsida > Rosales > Rosaceae > Argentina > Argentina anserina. Next base: position 7,286,098 of record NC_065876.1, read on the forward strand.
CTAAACTCCACACTCCATATGATTAAGACTAAAAACTCTAAACCCTAAAACTCTCTCTAAACCATAAACACTAAATTCTAAACTTGAAAAATAGTAAGAATAAATAAACTCTAAAATGTTGTTAAATGTATGAGAAAAATAATAATTTATTATTATTAATTTATATAGATAACTATGGTTATATCATAGTTAATTGAAGACATGTGTTATTAATTTAGGTGGGCAGGCATGAGGCTAGTTAAATAAAGGTGATCGACAAATTTGTTTCTAATGAGTGTGAGTTGAGCACCATTGTGCATGTCATGTGCATTGCGCTTCATTAACTCTTTCGAATACTCCATTATTGAGGTATTTTCACTTTTTGATAAGTATAAGTATTGTTTAAATTTACTATAGTGAATGCTAGTTGTATATTTTTGTAATTTACATTAAACAACCTCAATAGATCTTGAAAATATACATTTATCGATGCACCTTAACATAATAGACTCTCAAATCTCAACTCATTATATTTCAAACTTATCCTTACAAATAAAAAATAAAATGTACCAATTGGGACGTAACAAATCCAATATTGTATATTTACTATCTCAAAACGTCGGATTGAGATTTCAACTTCCAAGCCCAACTAACTCTTAAGGCAATTAGGCCTCCTTACGCCCAACTCTTGGAGCATGAGATGGCGGTGGACCGGTTGTGTTGGGCTGAGGGCGGTAGAATGGGTGCTGGAGCCAGGAGGCGGGTGGAGTAATGATTTTGAATTTTGATTTTTGATTTTTCAAGCTACACCTAAACAGGAGGATAGTAATGTCATTTCATAATGAGTTCCCATTTCGGGTAAAAGAAAAGTCCCCACAAAAAAGTGTACAAAGGAATCACGGTAGGGGTGGCATTCGGTTTAAACGGTTCGGTTTTGGGGTCAAACCGTAAACCAAACTGAAATTTAACTTCGGTTCGGTTCGGTTCGGTTTACTATTCGGTTTTTCAATATTTCAAACTGAAAACCGAACCGAACGGTTCGGTTCGGTTCGGTTTTTTTCGGTTTTTTTTTTGAAAAAAAAATTTATTTTTTTATTTTTAAAAAATTCTAGTTTCAAAATATTGTCGATCGACACCAATAGATGTGATCAACATATATATTTAGGGACCATGTAAAAATTTCATCCATTTTGAACATAGTTTGATCGTCCATACTAACGATTAACCAAAAAAGAGGCGTTTTCACATAATAAAACCCCATTGACCGGGGCTTTCCCAAATGAGTTTCCTTATTTCGACCACGCACGATCGATGACAAAAATTATGTGACTTCAAATATGTAAACAACTTTTCTCATTTGCATATTGGTAATGGGTCCTCCCTTAGGGTATATTAGTGTTGTTTTTGGTTTACCGGAAAATCCGACGGTCAAACGAGGTCCGAATTGGATGAAATTTTAAAATGGTCACTAAATATATATACTGATCACATCGGATGGTGTCGATCAATTCCGATAAGTTTCCTTCATATAGTCGCTTCATAATGTGATCGTTTTATTATAACCCTAATATAAAAGGTTATGGTACATTAGTGGACACTTCGGCGATCGACAACTCCAGTTTGAAATATGGTCGATCGACACCAGTAGATGTGATCGGTATATATATTTAGGGAACCCGTAAAAATTTCATCCGTTTTGAACATGGTTTGACCGTCCGTACCAACGGTCAACCAAAAAAACATGCGTTTTCACATAATAAAACCCTCATTGACCGGGACTTTGCCAAATGAGTTTCCTTGTTTCGACCACGCACGATCGATGACAAAAATTATGTGACTTCAAATATGTAAACAAATTTTCTCATTCACATCTTGGTAATGGGTCCTCTCTTAGGGTATATTAGTGTTGTTTTCGGTTTACCGAAAATTCCGACGGTTAAACGAGGTCCGAATTGGATGAAATTTTGACAAGGTGACTATATATACATATCAATCATATCGACTGGTGTCGATCGATCTTGAGAAGTTTCCTTCATATAGTCGCTTCATAATGTGATAGTTTTATTATAACCCTACTATAAAGGTTATGGTACATTAATGAACACTTCAGCGATCAACAACTCCAGTTTGAAATATGGTCGATCGACACCAGTAGATGTGATCGGTATATATATTTAGGGAACCCGTAAAAATTTCATCCGTTTTGAACATGGTTTGACCGTCCGTACCAACGGTCAATCAAAAAAACATGCGTTTTCACATAATAAAACCCCCATTGACCGGGACTTTGTCAAATGAGTTTCCTTGTTTCGACCACGCACGATCGATGACAAAAATTATGTGACTTCAAATATGTAAACAACTTTTCTCATTCGCATCTTGGTAATGGGTCCTCTCTTAGGGTATATTAGTGTTGTTTTCGGTTTACCGAAAATTCCGACGGTTAAACGAGGTCCGAATTGGATGAAATTTTGACAAGGTGACTATATATACATATCAATCATATCGACTGGTGTCGATCGATCTTGAGAAGTTTCTTTCATATAGTTGTTTCATATTGAGGCGGATTTAGTAATTACACATCCGCTTGTATATATATGTGTGTGTTTGTTTTAGCAAACTTATTTGAAACATACATATATGAGCATACATATAAACATAGATGATTATATATACATATATAACACTACAAAAGAGAAACATATAATATAAACATAAAATCACATTAATCAAAACAAAAATTCGGTAAGATAAACGTAAAACGACATTATTTTATAAATAATTCGGTTTTTCGGTTCGGTTCGGTTTCTTATGTGCCCAAACTGAAACCAAACCGATTAACTCGGTTCGGTTCGGTTTTTCGTGTGTTCGGTTCGGTTTGTGTTCGATTCGGTTTTTTTCAGTTTCGGTCCGGTTTTTTCGATTCGGTTTTCGGTTTTTCGGTCTTAAGTGCCACCCCTAAATCACGGCAAGAGGGTAGAAAATTCCAAGAGATTTCCTGCCGTGGTGGGTCCCACGAAACTCAAGTCAATAGAGAGAAATAGCCCACAGTTCACACACAAAGAGAGCCCAATTGAAATTTTTAAGCGGTGATAAAAAGTGAATAAAGAGAGGCGGATGACCGGAACGACGCTCACACCGCAGGCGGCGAGTAACTTACTCACTCTCAACATCAACGGAGGCGCCACCCCCTCCTCCCCGCTCTCGGCTTCGTTCGTCAACTCCTTCCGCGTCGCCGCCGTCTACGAGAAGCTTTCGCACTTCGTCCGCAACGGTTTTCAAGGCGATGTCATGGATTTCTTCAACCTCTGCCTCTCTCTTTCCAGGTAAAAACATTTTCGAGGCTCTCAGCTTCTGAATTTCCCGGCCGGTTTTTTGGTTGATTTTGTTGAATGTGTGGTGTGGAATTGCAGAGGGATTGATTATGCTGTTGCCAACAATGAGGTTCCGGCTAAGGCCAGCGATTTGCCTGGTCTGTTGAAACATGTAGGTTTTGCTTCTTGTGGAGTTTTTTTTTATTTTTGTGTTAGTGGATTAGAATGGATTTGGATTTTTAAGCAGATATGCCAACGGAAAAACAACGATGTTATGCTAGCTGCTGTCATGGTGCTGATGATATCTGTGAAGGTATTTTTTCTCTTATGGAGTTGGTTTTGTCGAAAAATTTGCGAAAATGTGTGGAGGTTTGGTTTTGTTTTCGGATTGAATGTGTGTGTGTTTCTTTTTTGTGTTGGTAGAATGCTTGTAGGGCTGGATGGTTTTCGGAGAAGGAGAGTGAAGAGCTGTTTTCTCTGGCTAATGAGGTTTGTTTTTTGAACTTGTTTCTACTTTTGAAGTTGTATATTTTTTGGTTTATGTAAATGTTGCTGCTGTTTGTCTCTTTGTGATTGTAGATTGGCAGTAGGTTCTGTGGCTCGGGCGACATCAAAACTGGACCTAACTGTTCTCTATCTGTTGTTGACAAAGTTATAGAAAGGTGGGTAACTCTTATCAAATTTGTGCAATTACGAATTGAGTGTTTGATTACAAATTGGTAGTAACTTTGCATGACAATAGCTTAACTGTATGTCGGCAAGTAAGCAATTTAAATGTAATCCTCTCTACACAGTAGCTTAACTGTGTTCTTAGTTCCTGGTAATAGTTATAAATCACTCTTCAATTTTCATGTCTGTAGGGTTTTATGATAATCCTGTGTTTTATGAGAGAAACAATAGCTGCTGTTATCTTTCTTTAATTTCCATGCCGGTCGTCCTTTATTAATTATAAAAACTATATATTTTTTTAAAAGTGAATTGTGGGTGTGGGTGTCTTTAATGCAGATATTATCCAACGTTGAAGATGGGCCTGACCCTTGCCTCTCTGGAGGTTAAGGTAGCCCTTTATTCCTCTTCTGATTTTGAATTTGCTTTCTTCTTTTTACTTTGATCTGAATTGTGTCATTGTATATGCTTGAGTGAATTGTAGCCTGGATATGGAACATATGTGCTTGATTTCCATATTTCAAAGGGTACAGCCTATTCTCCTCATGAAAAAATTGTAAGTTTCTTCTCGACTTGGTTGCAATGTTAGTAGTAGTGTTTATAACTGCTTGTAAGTTGATCACATATTCTTCATTATTCAATGTTCAACACACTGACATGAAAGAACATATTATCTATATTACTCTAAACAGGTAGACATGATGTTGGTCTAATTAGAATGCAAGGTTTCGGATCCGTTGCTCAGGTATTAGATTAGATATGGATGTTTCAATGGTGAGACTTGTAAGATGATAACTTCGGTGTCTACATACACACAAGTGTATGATATGGATGACTGACATCCCAATATCCTGATGTAGCCGCCAAGGAACCCATCCTTACTGAAGGATGTTATGAAAGAATAACAGTACGAGGGGTCATGCGGTTGATTACAGAAATTTAGTAATTTTAATAGTAACTTGGATCTGTGAGGAAACAAATTTTAATCAGACATAAGATCCTATGCTGTGTACTTTACGTCGAAACATAATTTTATTCTATAAAGTGGTCAGTAATATGTATATGTCCCCTTCATTCTCGTAGGAGGTTTTCTATCTCGAATAGATGATTACCATTATATCCCATTTGTCCTTTTAAACTTGCACCTTAAACTGCTATGATTTTTATACCTAGAACTTGAACTATTATTTGTGGAAGCCGCCATTGATCTTAACCTCTGTATTTTGCTGCAGCGGTTATTTGTCACACAAACAGATAATATTGAGACATCTTCTTGTATTATAAGTCCCCAGCAAGTGAAGTATGGCTCCTTTTCCTTACCTTTTACTTTAGCTGGAGCTGCCTGTCCTTTATTCTGATGAACCGTATTTTTCTATATTTTATCTTCTTTTTGTTTTTCTTTGCAGCTTTCTTCTCAATGGAAAAGGCGTAGACAAAAGGATCACTTCTACAATGGTATCTGGGATTCTTCCTCCAGACTTGATATATATGACAGCGTTTGGATTGCGGCGTTGCATTTATCACCATCCTTTCTCTATTTTGTTCTTTGTCAGGATACTGGATCTCAATTGCCTTCAAATGTGACCGGAATGCTCAAATATGGAACAAATCTTCTTCAAGCTGTGGGCCAGTTCAATGGTAAGCTCCTGCCTAATTTTAATACTGTAAAAAAAATTATAGTTTGGTTTACTATATTCATTCTGTTCTGACAGTGCTATAAGCATTTTTAGGACACTATATCATAGTGGTCGCCTTTATGAGCATCGCATCATCAGTTGACTCCCCAGTGCTGAAAGATTATGTTCAGCCCATTGTACCTTCCCCAAATTCAGGTTTTATAAATAGGACCAAGTAACCACTACATTGATATACATGTTAATACCTGATGTTATGCTTTATGCTAGACTATTTAATTAATGTAACGATCTTTTCATGATTATTAGATACTGATATAGTTGAGGGGCCATCAAGAATATCCCTTAATTGTCCCATAAGGTATGTCTTGATATTGGTCATTTGTAGTGTTAATGATAGATACTTTTCACATCTTATTTCAGTTGCCATATTTTTACTTTTCTTGTTACTCTTTAGTTTGGAGGCACATTTCTTGTCCATTTTGATATCATTTTTAGTTTTCTTTATAAATTTATGTTGACTGTTTTATTTTTCTTTCATCTGCAAAACAGCTTTACGCGAATCGAAACTCCTGTTAAAGGACATTTGTGCAAACATCTTCAGGTTGGTGCTCTGTTTTGAGTAAAAATTTATAATAAATATTTATTTTCTCTTGTATATGTAATATGCCTTTGCTTCCAAATCTGTGTTTATCTACAACAAGCTTGTAGCCAGGTTAAAAATTTTCTTGAGCTCTATGATCTTGCTTGCACGGTCAATTTTAGATGACCTCAGCTTTTTTGGTCTTCTGAAAGTAGAGGAATGCTGGATTCTTTTTAAATGGTGATTGCCACTTGCAAATGCTTTAGATAAATTTAGATGAATCAGTACCATGGTGTTTGAATTTTGTTCAGATAAATATTACGAGACTAGAGTCACACTTTGATGTTCTGAAGTCTCTGTTTAATTTTTTTTCTTGTGCATTTAGCCTTGAGGAAAACAATGAGTAAAATTCACTCGGTATTTCTGTCATTCTGGTTTTTAAAAGAACAGGAAATGATAGTTATATTGAGAGAGTTATGGACAAAGACTCTCATGCTCTATGACTTCTCTTCTAATGTTATCACTCTTGTTCAATTATACCAAATAACCTAGCTTTGGTTATTGTCACACATAGAGCCTAAAGAAAAAGTTATAATTTCCTTGTATTACATTGCAGAGGTTTTTTTTTTCTTTATTGTAGCTGGAACTTGGAACCTAATTCTGTTCACAAATTTGACATTTGATGGAAGTTATCACGTTTTCTATCCTGTTGATTACATTTTCTTCTAATTCCATTTTGATTGTTCAATATTTCTTTCTAATTCCATTTTTTTGTTACTACAGTGCTTCGACTTCAGGAACTTCATCACTATGAATATAAGACGACCAAGGTGGCGCTGCCCCCATTGTGATCAGTCTGTCTGCTATTTGGACATTCGTGTCGATCAAAATATGGTCAAGGTATGTAGCTATTTGTTTGGTTTCCATTTTCTTGTCCTTGTCCCCACGCACCCCACCCACCCCCAAAAACAAAACAAAAAAAACCTGAAAAATGTTTGTCCATTTTCTTTCCCAGGTCCTGACAGAGGTTGGAGAAAATGTTTCGAAAATAAATATATCTGTGGATGGATCATGGAAAGTGTCGGAAAATGATGAAGATGATCTTGATCTGGCAGAAAAAATGAAAGAAACATTTGAGGAGGAAGCTACTCCAGGTCCTACTGTTATGGATCTTACCAATGATGATAATACTGAGATGGAAACGGCTCCTTCTGGACTTGAAGATGTGAAACCTTTGAGCAATACAAACACTGCTCAAATAGATCATGACTTTTGGGCCGGGGTTTTCTTGGCTAATAGCATGCCCACTTCCGCTGCACAATTGGCTAATTGCATGCCTCACTCCAGTCCCAGCTCTTTACAACCTTCTTTGTTGTCTGATGCTGTTAATCTAGCACTTAATCAAGAAGTGGGGAGTCATGGGAACACTGATCTTTTGGTGCCAGCAATGCATAATCATATTCCTAGTCCTAACAATCTAAACTCATCACAGACATTACCCAGAGATCTGGGCTCCGGGCTGCCAATAGTCAGGAATCCAATAGCAGTTCAGGCCCTTCCGGCTCTGTCGCAGACACTAGGCGTGCAACAAAGATCCAGAACTACTTTTAACAACCCAGCTCCAAATAGTGCGTCCCTCACTCCTCAGGCTGACCCCATTTCCCCAGCAAATGTTCTCAATGCAGTATGTAGCGACTTGGAAAGGCAACAACACTTCTCTAGGCCCCGATTGAATCCAGTTCCAGTGTCAGATGTTGTTTCATCTTCATTGCATTATGGCTCAAGAACAACTCAGGTTGGTGCCTTTTTTTCTCGATGCCAATATCGTTAAGCACTGATGCACTTGGCCACTCACATATTTGTGAGCGTAAAACCTCTGACCTCAAAATTGTCTCAGAGTAGTTTTGTGAAGTTTGTTGGTCAAAACTTTATGTTCTGGTGTGTGCGCAAATTTTTTTATTTCAATGTTTAAAAATGTTTTCCTTTTCGGAATCCTCTTAGTGATGCTAAAATATTTTATTTTACTGATCTTACAGAATTTGGTTCCCCAAGATCGGTCCTTTAGTCATGGCCAATCCGCTGTTGGACATCCGGTTCCCAACCAACTACAAAGTGCTAGCAGAGTATCACCTGGGTATCAGTTTTACACAAATGCACACCTACAGCAAGCATTGAATTTGCGAACTCCACCAACTGTGAGCCAGTCTTCAAGCTCACATTCCTCAAGGTCCCATGTGATTCAGGGAAGTTCACAAATTGGAATTGGTCAAACATCAAGTTCTTTAAACAATCAACAGAGTTTCATAGTGGCTGCTCAACGAGCTGCTCTGGCCAGGCAGTCTTCACCAGTGCCAGCTCAAAACCAAACTCCCAGAACCATGCCATCTTTGTCTGTAAATGCTGGAGGGTTTAGAGGATCACCGGGGGATCAGCGTGGAAACACTGGAGGACCTGTCCAAGCAGTTTCAGGGGCTGATAAGGTGGGGAATTCGCCATCTGAACAGAATTGGCGACCATTAGGTCGAATGCGTGGAAGTCTCTCTGGTCAGGCTTATAATGCTGCTTTGAGCCAGTTCATAATTCGGCCGACCCAACCAAATGAAAATGCAAGGCCTGCGCCACACCTGACCCCTCCCCCACACCTGACCCCTCCCCCACACCTGACCCCTCCCCCACACCTGACCCCTCCTCCACACCTGACCCGGCCCCCACACCTGACCTCTCCACCACCTATTCCTTCCCAGCTGCCGACTAGTATGAGCTCTCAGGTTCCACAAACACCACAAACACCTAGTAGTCAGCCTCAGTAGATTGATCTTGTCTGAGTGGGTTCATGTGGATATTCTGCACAGGTTGACTTGGAAATATTTAGACTGTTGTATATATTAAAATATAGTTGATCAATTTTGTATTCCGTGGTCAACCGGGTAAGTCTTTTAGGAACTAGGAGTATGCTCGGTAGTGTCTTAGCTATATTTTGTAGTACAACGTTAAAAATCCCAGTGTTGGTGTTGACTGTTGTAGCTGTGATATCATCTATATATGGCTATTTATATACATCTAATCTGTTTGAGTTATAATTTTTGACTTCGACAATTATATTTGCTCATCTTCATTTGTTCTACAGTGAGATCAATTTGTTGCTCCCTTGAGACCATTAATTACTAGGCTGATGACTGATGTGTTTCCCCTCAGGTGATCATCCTGAAGCGGGAAGCCAATTAGGGACTCTAATCTAGTTATCTTTGAATTAAGTTATATGGGACAGGCAATTCCAGTTTCTTGCCAGGTGCTGTAGTTTTGTTAGAACCATTTCAAACATTTTTGGGTACCAAATACATTTACTTCTAAATTTCTCAAATTGAATTATGAAAGAAGCAGTGAACTAATATGATTGGTAGGCTGTACTTTGTAGGCTCTGATTTTACTTCAATAAAACTATAGGATAGTAAAAAAATTGAGGGAGAGAAATCGACTTTTAACTCACCGGTCTTTTCTAAAGCGTTTGATTCATTTGAAATAGATACTTTACTTTATAATAAAGTTCTACAACCTTTAAAAAAAAAACACACCCGATTTTGATTCATTCACCAAGAAAATGTTCACTTCCTAGACAGAAGAGCCAAAAACTAAAAATTTAATACAAAAAAAAGGCAGCTGAAATTTGTACTCACAATTTTATAATCCACCCTCAGACTTTTTTTTAAAGTAAATTTAATTTTGTAACCCCGGCGGAACCGTCTTTCGAGAGCGTGGAGGCTCAATGGCAAAAATTGACAGAGCAACGCCGCTCAAACGGAAATGTCAAATCCTAAGTGGACCGATGTGGATTTGACATAGTTCCCCACACTGTCTAATTTGACAGGGCTCACAAAACTGTCAATTTTTTTCTTCTCCTTCTTTTCTTTATGTTAGTGTCTTCTCCCTCCCTCTGTTCCTTCTTTCCCCAGACCAAATTCATTCATCCCAGACCATAAAGATTCATAGCAGACTTACAGGCGGTCGTTCGATTGATTGTGGAGTTGAAGCGGCCATTCCGGTGTCCGAAAAGCTTGAATCGGTGAAGTGAGTAGTTATGCAAGATCGTCGGAAATTGGGAAGATCTGGGCTGCTTCTTTTTTTCTTTTGTGTGATAAGAGGAGATCTCAAATTTACTTAGATATATAAAAAGGGGGAAAAACGAAAATAAGGAAACTGAAGAAGATTAATCGGGAAGAAGTTGTTCACGAGGGTGGGTGAGATAATTAAGAAGGTTGAGGGTCATACTAACACTCCAATAACTACAAAAATCTAATTATTTGGGCCCAATAATTTTGAAAAACAATGTTGTTACAATTTGACCCTATCTCAAATGACATATCCATCGGAAGAGAAGTTTAGTAAAATTGACATTGCCAAGTCAACTGTCTAATTTGAATTTGACACAATCTAACCGGAGATGGCCTACATCATAAAAGGTTTACCAAACGACATGTCGCTTTTTATGTGTTTCACACTCGGCTGAAGTCTACAACCACTTCTACTCCGTCGCAACTGAAACAACCACAACACCCCGCCTCGAATGGTAATGATCCAACTCGCTCCGAGACTCACTGAGTCATGAAGTGCCGATCCGTCGCGTGCGTATGGTCCGCCACGCCTCCCTCCCACCGAGTCACCGCCGCCGCGGTGCTCCACCGCCACCCGACGCTCTACACCGGCGGATCCGATGGCTCCCTCATCTGGTGGAACCTCCACTCCTCCGATTCCACCTCGGTAATCTCACACACACTCTCTCTCAATTTCACACTTCCCTAGCTTAGAATCGCAAACGAGTTTGTATCAATGAATCGAAATTCTTAATAGGAACTTGTGCCAATCGCTATGCTCTGCGGCCACGCTACTCCGATAGCCGACCTCGCCATCTGTGACCCCCTCGCGGTTTCGGAGAGTGATAAGAGAGACGCATTCTCCAATGCCGAGCTGGAGTCCAGCTCCGGCGCGTTGATAAGCGCGTGTGTTGACGGCATGCTGTGTGTGTGGAGTAGAAGCAGCGGACATTGCCGCCGGAGGCGGAGGCTGCCGCCTTGGGTGGGGAGTCCTTCTATGGTGAGGACATTGCCGTCGAATCCTCGGTATGTGTGTGTTGCTTGCTGTTTTGTTGATAATGTGCATTTGAATGATCATCAGCATTCGGTTGAGTCGAGTGAGGTGTTAGTTGATAGGGAGGCTGCTCATCATAAGAAGCCGTCGAAATGTACTTTGGTTGTTGTGGATTCGTGTACTCTTAGCATTGTGCAGACTGTTTTTCATGGGAACTTGTCCATTGCGTCGTTGAAGTTTATGGATGTAGTGTTGTTGCCTGAGGGTGAGGGGACACATTCTGTAGTTATGGCTGATTCGTTTGGTCGAATGCAGATGGTGTCTTTACCGAAGGAGCCAGTCCTAGACAAGGAGGGAGGGACTGGTTTAAGTACGAGTACTCAGATGGAGAACACGGTTTGTGCCAAGCCATTAAGTGAGGGAGGGCAGGTAATGTCAACAGCGGCCTGTGAGAACGTAATTGCCTTTGTGTTGAAGAGTCGCTGTGTATTTAGGCTATTGCCTACTGGTACTATGTTAGGAGAGATTTCGTTTGCGGACAACAATTTTGCTGGTGAAGAAAGTAACTCCACCGAGTCACATTTTGTGGGAGGAATCTTTCTCAAAACTGAAAATGCTGCTGGTCTGGAAGCCCAAGAACCCCATGAAGTATTTTCAAGAACTTTTGCTGTTTGGAACAACAAAGGTCTTTTATTTGTTTACTTGATATCCTATGTCAGTGACACTTTCAAGTGTGAGCGTCTTTGTGAGATCCCTGCTTCCTCTTATCCCGTTGATGTGAGACTCTCAGTTAGCTTCATTCAGTTGAGCCATTATATTCTTCGCATAGAATCAGTTTGCTTAATTGCCGGAGAACAAATACGGTGGAAGCCCCACATCACGATATGGTCGTCATGTGGGAAACATGATGACCATGGTAACTTGTGCCTGTCATTTAAATTGCATGGAGTAGGCCGTTCTTTTGTGGACTGGACTGCAAATTCTATGCCAAGTGATCAAACGGAGGTTATGCAGACCAAGCTAACTTCCTCACACCCTTTTACTTCAAGCTCTGGAAATTCACAGAGTTCACATGCAGAAATTGACAGTCTTGGGTTAGTAAATAAGAGAGGGGTTGTGTCTTCTTCCATGGTTATCTCGGAAACTTTCTTCGTTCCTAATGCTGTTGTGTATGGCTTCTATAGTGGAGAAATAGAGATGGTTCGGTTTGATTTGTTGGAGGGCCTTGCTTCTATTGGTGGAAGTCCACGTCATAAGCCGAAGTCACACATGTCCAGACAGCTCTTTTTGGGACACACAGGTGCTGTGCTCTGTCTGGCAGCACATAGGATGGTTGGTGATGCCAAAGGATGGAGTTTCAATCAGGTTTTGGTGTCTGGAAGCATGGATTGCACAGTTCGCATATGGGATCTTGACACGGGAAATCTTATCACAGTAATGCACCAACATGTGGGACCAGTTCGCCAAATAATTCTTCCCCCAGATCATACTTACCGTCCTTGGAGTGATTGTTTTCTCTCAGTTGGGGAGGACTCATGTGTAGCACTTACGTCTCTTGAGACTTTGCGAGCAGAGAGAATATTTCCTGGGCATCCCAGCTATCCAGCAAAGGTTGTATGGGACAGTGGAAGAGGCTATATTGCATGCTTGTGTCGAAACCATTCAGGAACATCTGATACCATTGATATTTTGTACATATGGGATGTAAAGTCAGGTGCTCGAGAGAGGGTCCTTCGAGGGACTGCGTCTCATTCAATGTTTGACCATTTCTGTCAAGGCATCAGCATGAAATCTATTTCAGGCAGTGCATTGAATGAGAATACCTCTTTTTCCTCACTACTTCTTCCAGTAACTGAAGATGGGGCTTTTACTCATTCTCATTTGAATAGTTCAGACAAATTGGTCAGTTCATCAAATATGGCACCTGGTAATACTGCTGAGTCCAATACTTCCAGACTGAGTAAAGGTGATTCTGAAAAATTATTTCCAGCCCCTCAAATTGCTATTCAGAGCCGCAAGCATCCAATCACATGCTCTTGCCCTTTCCCTGGGATTGCTGCTCTCAGTTTTGACCTTGCATCATTAGTATTTCCTTATCAGAAGGATGACCTTATTGCAAATAGCTGTGATAAGAAAGAGGATAATTATGTCAAGGGACAGGAATCTGAGACACCAAGTCCTCGGCGCATGCCTGTAGATAATGGTTCTAGCGCGCATTCATCCTCAAATGATCCTGTTCAAGAGATTGAATGGATTAAAACACTTGAAGAATGTTTACTTCGATTTAGCTTGGGATTCTTACACTTGTGGAATGTAGATTTTGAGCTTGATAACTTGATTATAGCTGATCTAAAATTGAAGAGACCAGATAACTTTTTCCTTGCTTCTGGCTTTCAAGGTGACAAAGGGTCTTTGACGTTGACATTTCCTAATTTGAATGCTATTCTTGAGGTATGTTCAAGGAACTGCACTGATTGTCAAGATATGTTTTCTCATTTAGCTGTTTTTAGATTTTTCTGAGACATTGAACGACATTTCAGCTCTGGAGAATGCCATCCGAGTTTTCTGCAATCAGGTCACTGACAATGGTGTCTCTTGCCCAACGCATGATTAGCTTGTCTCATGCCAGTTCAAATGCCTGCAGGTGATCCCCGAAAATATGTTTTTGCAAGTGAAATAGTTTTCTCTAGGTTCCACCTGATATCGTGCGCACCAATTGTATTTATGTTTCTTTCTGTATAATATTTTTTATTTCTATTTTATTTTGCAGTGCTTTAGCGGCATTTTATACTAGGAACTTTGCAGAGAAAATTTCAGATATAAAGCCGCCTTTACTTCAGGTTGAATCTTGTGCCTATGCTCTGGTTTATTCTTAATTTAAATGCATTTCATTTTTTTATCCTCTTGTTCCTCTTGTGGGCAAAGTAAAGGCAAACTACTTTTGCTGGAACGTACTCCATCTTTTCTTTTTCTTCAATAGTGGTTCAGAGTAATTGTTTGAGTGATGAAGAAGTAATTACGCATGTCATTTGCTTAACTGGATAATCAATCACATAATTCAAAATCTTATGTTGTAGATATTAGGTCTAAAGTATGGGGTAGGTGTAAGTAACATTAGATGGTTAAGTGTAAATATTGCTAGTTGACTAGATACATTACCTAAACATATCAGTTAAAAGTGCCCGGCAGTAATGTTTAGTGCCATTTAGTTCTAAGATTCAGTTTTCACTGAGTTTTTCTGCGGAAAATTTTCTGTTCAACTAGATATAGATTTCCCGATAGCAAGAGTCTTACTTGTTACAACGAAGGCAATCCAGTCAGTTTCTTCAAAAAAAAAAAAAAAACATAAAGCGGTCACAAGTACAATGCTAAACAGACCACATTCTCTTGCACTTCTATTAGAAATTTACGCATGATGCAGCATCAGAGTGGCTGGTTTAACAAGTTAATATCATGTGATCTTTTATGCATTGCCACTGGTTAAATGCCACATAATGTGGCTTGTATGTGGTCTTCTTAGCTATCTGGCCATAAACAGTTGGTGCATGTTTGATGAAGTTTCTTGTGTATTGTTCAACAATTATATCAGAATATCCACTTCCAAATGGAATTGTAGAGATTTATAAAAATGACATTTTAAGCCCATCAGAGCTTATGTTGATCATATATTCTTATTTTATTTACAGCTTTTGGTGAGTTTTTGGCAAGACGAAAGTGAACATGTACGTATGGCTGCACGTACTTTATTCCACTGTGCTGCCTCTCGAGCAATTCCGCTTCCCCTATGCTGTCAAAAAGCTAATGGCCATTTGAACCTGAGCTCTTTAAATTTTCCTGTAGAGACTGAGCATGTAAATCCAAACCTAGAAGAAGCATCTACCAACTTATTGTCTTCAAAATCTGAAGAATTGCATATCCTTGCATGGCTGGAATCATTTGAAATGCAAGACTGGATATCTTGTGTTGGGGGGACAAGCCAAGATGCGATGACATCTCATATTATTGTTGCAGCAGCATTGGCTATCTGGTACCCTAGTCTTGTAAAGTCATGTCTTGCCAAGCTAGTAGTTCATCCATTAATGAAGCTGGTTATGGCTGTTAATGAGAAATATAGTTCAACTGCAGCAGAGCTCCTTGCTGAAGGTATGGAGGGTACATGGAAAGAATGCATCAGTTCTGAAATACCTCGTCTGATTGGAGATATATTTTTCCAAATAGAATGTGTAAGTGGGCCATCTGCCAGTTCATCTGCACAAAATTTGGCTGTACCAGTTGGCCTTCAAGACACATTGGTTGGTGTTCTTCTTCCAAGTTTAGCTATGGCTGATGTCCCAGGGTTTTTAGCTGTTATGGAAAGCCAAATATGGTCTACTGCATCTGATTCACCTGTTCATCTCGTATCTCTCATGACTCTCATGAGGGTTGTACGTGGTTCTCCAAGACACCTGGCTCAATACCTAGATAAGGTTTGTATTGTCATTTATTAGTGGCAATAATCCATCTCAATTTGAATAGAGAAAAAAAGAAAAGTAAATTGCAATACGTTATAAAGGCATCATGAAATACACCTAGTTCACACTATTTACCCATCTTGTACCATTGATCACTGGTTTCTCTAAGATGTGTTTATTATGTCAGGTATGGTTTCTAGTGGGGATTTCTCTTTTTATATGTCTCATATTTTTCCCATCTCTCTATGCCAAACCTTTGTTATTAGCCATTATTCCTTTGTTTTTTTTTGGGTTAAATACTTGTGACACCCTGTACTTTAGGTGTAATAACAGTTTTGTTCATTCCGTTAGTTGACCGTTAAAAAATTCCGTTAAGCCGTTAAAATGTCTAAAATACCCCAAATTCAAATCATATTTTTTTTCTTATGCCTTTTTTATTTTCTCTTTTGGTCTTTCTTTTTGTTTTTCTTGTTTTTAAATTTCATTCATCATATGTGCTATCAAATATATATAATTATAATCAACACAAATTATCAAATTAATTGTAAACATCTTATAATCAATTGAATAATGCCTAAAATGACATGTGAGTGCCAGTACTCAAATCCAATTATAAACTTCATTTATATTATGATGCTCTACAAACATATTTTGATTAATTTCTATAATGCTAAGACAAAAAAGACTTCTACTATCATATCCATACTTTGATGCAAAAATAGTTTCAAATTATTTATTTCCAACTTGATGTTAAGCAATTGTCATTAATTCCTCTCTTGTTTACAATTAATTTGATAATTTGTGTTGATTACAATTATACATATTTGATAGCACATATGATGAATTAAATTTAAAACCAAGAAAACAAAAAGAGAAAATAAAAAAGGCATGAGAAAAGAAAGAAAGAAATCTTATTTGAATTGGGGGGTATTCTAGGCATTTTAACGGCTTAACGGATTTTTTTGACGGTCAACTAACGGAATTGACTAAACTGTTAAAAAGGATAAAACTGTTAAAAAATAAGAGTTAAAGGATATACAAGTTTAATTTGAAAGTAAAATGACAAAACTGTTAAAAAATAAGAGTTAAAGGATATACAGATTAAATTTGAAAGTAGAAGGACAAAACTGTTTTTACACCTAAAGTATAGAGTGTCACAAGTATTTAATCCTTTTTTTTTCTAGTTACGTAGGTCTGTTCTTAAAGCTTAAGTTGAATCAGAAAAGAAATAGGTGACTTATTGGGTTATCAAATGATACAGTCAGAATATCATCAAAAGTGCTTAATACCTTTTATGATTCAGAACAACATAATTTTAAATATATAGCTATTGTCAACAGCCTGGCCTTGATTTCATCATGCAAATTGTGTAGTATGAACAAACCTTGAAAGCTTGACTACTTTTAGCAACTGAAAGTTATATAGTTGGAGAAAAATGGGGAGGATTGAAAGATTTGTTTAAGTTGGCCCTTTGTCTTTTTAGTTTCGTTAGTTTAAAGTACAGGCTTTTGTTTTATTGACATTTGGACAGACTTGCAGGTTATTGACGTCATATTACAAACTGTCGATCCAAGCAACTCAGTCATGCGCAAAACTTGCTTTCAAAGTTCAATGTCTGCTTTGAAGGAGGTTGCACGTGCATTCCCTATGGTAGCCCTGAGTGATACATGGACAAAATTAGCTGTTGGGGATGTGATTGGAGAGAAAAACAATGCTAGTATTCGGGTATATGACATGCAAAGGTATTAAAAAAAATCTATGAAAAGGGTGACCTTTTCCTTGTTTTTGGCTAGTTAAGTAGTTTGGGGTTGGTCTCTTGGTCATTATTGTGCAGAGACTAAGAAGTCTGCATTTAGTATATATTTGTGTTAGGGCATTCATCTGTTTTGTGTATTCTTGTGTGACATATAAAGGTAATGTAAAGGACAATCAGAAATCCATTAAATGTTGTAATTTCCTTGGTTATGGTTGTAACAAAAATTTTGAACATATATTGGATTCACACTTAAACAACTTAAATATATGCTTATTGAATCTGTTTTCGTAGCCGTTGACATTTGAGTATTGTTCTCAATGTAGTATCATGAAGATAAAAATTTTGGATGCAAGTGGACCTCCTGGACTTCCGAATTTGCTTGCAGCAAGTTCAGAAATGAAACTAGTTACTGCAATTTCAGCTTTGAACTTCACCCCAGATGGAGAGGTATGTTGTAGTGATTGCCAAAGCTAAAATAGTGTTATTTAGCGAGAGTAAAACCAATGGCACACATTCAATCATAATGAACTGTTTGATAATATTATTAGCCTTATTTGTCATGTGCCTCTGTATGGAAACCTGGCTCTCATGTCATGACCAACTGTATTTATCTATTTTTCGATTCATTAAATAGTAGTATTCTAATTTGAAAAAAATCATGGACAGTTACACTTTAATTAAGCTACTTTATTGATTAAAGCCAATTAGAACTGTTTGGTTAGAACAAACAGGACTATGTTCAAGGGCGCTTTCTAATTCTAACACATACATTTACAGGGGCTGCTTGCTTTCTCGGAGCATGGGTTGATGATCAGATGGTGGTCATTGGGATCTGTGTGGTGGGAGAAACTGAGTCGAAATTTAGTTCCTGTCCAGTGCACAAAGTTAATATTTGTTCCCCCTTGGGAGGGATTCTCACCTAACTCTATGAGGTCAAGCATTATGGCAAGGATTATGGGACATGATGGGCAATCTAATATCCAGGTGAGTCTCCTACTTTGGCTTCTTAGAAGCTTTCTATTTAATTAATCCACATTTTGACATTATGACGTCGGCATGACCATGTGGCAGACCAAACTTTATGAATAACTGCCTTGTGTTTATCATTCCTTTTCTTTTTGGGTTGTAGGAGAATGCTCAAGGTTTGAGTCAGGCAGATAATTTGAAACTTTTGATTCATAATCTGGAACTATCTTATCAGCTTGAATGGATTGGTGAACGAAAAGTACGTCTTACAAGGCATGGCCATGAGCTGGGTACTTTCCAGTTGTAAGCCTCCCTGTCATGCTGATTCTAATGGACAAGCTAGAAAAGAGAAGCTTTGGATAACACAGAGCAAGTTTGACAGCTATTACCACAGCAAGTCCTTTATAGAGAGTTTTCTCATGAGAACCAAGTCCACCTGCCTGGACCTCATTCTTCTCGCAAACACTTGAAGCACCTTCTCTTATGCAGTCTGACTTATGACCTTAGGTGTCGTATTCTAATGCCGTGTGAGAACATCTTTGTTGCAGAAAGAGAATCAACAGTAAAACGGTTAGCTAGCAGTACCTGTAGATTTTGTTTAGGCAATGAAGTTTAGTGTACATCTATTCATATATATGTTGAGTCGGAAAAGAGGAGTCCCCATCGCACGTTTTATTTTGGTTTAGGAGACTTCCGTTTGTATAGTTTCCTGAGAGCCTTCGGCAGAAAGGGTGAGAAGACTGTAGAGTATACTGCAACTGTAAAATAGTATATGGATTTTTTTCAAAGTTCGTATAATCTTTTTCATATAGAATGAAACACAGAACAAGACTAGTGTGTGTGTGTTTTTTTTTTCATAAGAATGGTTGTGCTTAATGAGAAGCAGCAACAATAAAGAATGGTCGACACTCCCAGCCATCAAGCTCTGTTTTTGAGCAGTTACCGCTGAAATTTTTAAAAGAAATTGTAAGTATAGAAAAGTTGTCACAATGGGAGTACAATAGCCAACAGTTCCGTTTTTTAAAAAGGAACAGTTCCATTTTTTTCTGGGCAAAAGAAGAGGAGTCAATTCTTAGTTTGTTTTTCTTTTTAATTCAAGATACCAAGAATAATTAACTTTGACATTTTCTACTTTAGAACCGAATAGAACATACGAGGTAGCAAGAAATAGTGTGAGCAATAATTTGATGTCATTTTTGTAAAAAAATAAAAATAAATTATGAGTGATAAAACGAGATAAAAGAAAATAAGACTCTAATTTTAAGAAGTTGCTCTCAATTTTTTTAAATAATCTAAATTTCAGATTTTAAGTATTTCAATATATGATTCATGAACTATGATTGACATAGATACCAATGTTTATCAAAGATAACTCTAGCAATTCTAGACAATCAAAGCATGTTTTGAGCACATACAATCAAAACTATATGCTTCACATCTTTGTATTTACAAGACACATTTTTGTAAACAATAAGGTGAATGTTACCCTGCATCTTCTCTATAGTCTATTTATAAAAAGGATCGACGTCCTTCTCTTCATCATTTCTCATACGACTCAAATGCCAAATGGACAAATATGACAAACAAAATCAAGATTGCCAGGTACGAGTTATCTTCCCTATCAATTAGGCAGAGAGATAGTTTTTCAAAGTAAGAACTGTGCTCTGCATCATTCTATCTCCAGTTTGTGTAAGTGATTAAACTTTTCTGATCTTTCAGAAAAGTTACTATATATGCACACCACACTGGATTTCATCTGTTAATAGAAGGAAAAAAATTAAGCCAATGAATTCATGAAAGTTGAGTCTGGTGATTGTTACACAAGACATTATGCACACGTAGCTGGGGTGATTTGAACAACGCTCAGAATCGACGAGGTATCTTCATCTTAGACTATCACAATTACAAGTATAATCACTATAATGTTCTCTGTTTTCATACTCGAACTGATGGAGAAATAATGGGAACAAGGACTTGAAACTTTCTAGTCGCTCTACCAAATAATTAGAAGGAGAACAAAAAAAAAAACAACAAGAATCCGAAAGTAAGGACTAGGCAAACTTCATGATTTCGTTTCAAACTTCAAATTTACAAAATCTTCTGTGAAAAACCAAAGTTACACAATGAGAAATCCCTTCTAGCTATACAAGTCTACAACTACTAAAGCAAAAGCAACATCTAGAAACTGATATTGGAAAAACAAACGGAAGTCCTAGAGACTACAATTTAGAGAGCCAAGACTCTCAATGCTGCCTGAAGAAATTGACAATGGGCCTATAAACTTTTTTTATAGGCATTCCAAGCCAGAATAAAATCCATATGAGCATACTTGTCTATGTATTGTACCACGAGCTTGTCCTTGTCATGATCTTTGAGGTCATTGAGCAACAGTTTCACATCGTTTACGTGTGAAAGTGCATCTTTCCCTCCAAATCCGACGAAAGAAATGTCTTTACGTATGTTTGCCATGTTGTACACCGGAGGAGTGAACTGTCTGTAGTGCTGAAAATTTGGGATCCGCAGAGTGTAATCGAACTTTCTTATATTTCCACTTCTGATCATTTGAGACAAATGCACGATGTTCTTTGAGGAAGTGGACTGTGGTGTATGTTCATAGTAGAGAGATAAACTCGAAGGATTTAGACAACAATTTGGACCTGTTATAGCAGTCATAATGTTCTTACACTCCTTGCCCGGATGTTGGCAAAGAATGGTCTGCAGAGTTTATTCTAACTGCCCTAGCGGAGGAAATTCCCGAAGACCGTAGATGTAGAATTGCTCAGCCAAGAATATTTGAGCAGCATCTCTTACAAGAGGTGTGGACACATGACACAGATGAGCGATTGGGCTAAGCAAAGCTGCTGATCGTAGTGAGTTTATCAGCTTTTGTTGGGACAAAGCGGCTAGTACTGTCAATGTTCCCAAGGAATGGCCAACATAATGTGACTTCTGTCCTGTTTGCTGGTTCACTTAATTTAACATGGCAGGAAGATCATAATCAGCCAACTGTTCCCATGTCCATTCCCAATAAGCAGGATCCTTAGCACTAAGTGATCTATGCCCACTGCTAGAGTCCGTTCCTCGAGTATTAGCAAGCCATACATCAAACCCTTGGTCAGCCAAGAAGAATACCAAAGCCTCTTACGGTGGATTGAGTACCCATGATGCTGCATCCGTTAGAAGTCCATGTTGCAACAGAACAGGTGGTCTCGGATTCGTGATCGACTTGTTACCAAAACGTCCATGTGGAATTCTTATCATCCCCAGAGTGTAACCATCTTCTGTTGTTACTTGATGTTCTTGACAAGTATAGCCTCGTGGCTCCACCAAAAATTGGCAGATACCATTGTCTGTACTCTGACCATTAGATTGTGCGTCTCCTGCAACACAAACCAGAGCAAGGAAAAGTAGAATACTAGCTGAAATATACTTCTTCATGTTAAACCGATGATCTCTGATGAATTGGTTTCTGTTGGACTGTAATGAATGAAATTAAAAAAAGTAGACAGACATGAACATGAATGTGTCCTGACCTATATGTAGCCTTGTAGATGTCATACATATCATTATGGGATTAATAAATCCATTGTTTGGTGGGAATTAGAAATCTATTGTTTAGTGACATTAAGAACTTCATTATTCAGTGGGAATTAGAAATCTACTGTTTATGAGATTAAGAAATCCATTATTTAGTGGGATAAACTGATAAAGAGACTGGAAATCGAAAATCATTCCTAAAGCAACAGGAATCTCTCATATATGCACTATGCATCAACGAAAGATATACTCATAAATTCAGTCATAACAAAAATATTATGTTTCCAGTAGCAATTTCCCTTTACTAAGATGTTAAAATATACGTGGACCTTGCTATACATTTATTACCAGACATAGTACATCACTTGGATGAGAAAGTTTTACTTAGTTTTCCAAATATTGTTCAGTTTCAGTATTTTAATTATTGCAAGCAACCAGAATCTTATGAGTTCCTCAGGAGGCTCTTTCTTTTGCCTTCAAGAAAGTAAAGCTGCTGCTGATCCCACAAAAGCTGCATTGATATAGGTTGTAGGTTCAGAATGAGAATAATCTGATCTTGCATTCTGGAACTGATCATTCACATCAGGACCCCCAACAATTTCACCACATGAGTATTTGGATTTGGACTCCCAGAATTGTAATAGGTATAACCACCATTGCAGTCCACCTTAGTGTGCAGTTTCTTGATTGAAGGGATAGATGAACCTCTATGGTGCAATTTTGTTGGGTATGTGTTACCAAAACCCACCATGTATGACATCTTCTTGGGGTTGGCTCCAAGGATGTAGTCCACCTGAACAGAAATGAAAAAGTTGTCATATAGAGCTAGGATGATACTTACACAACATAACCTCAGATGTCTACTCAAAAGTTTTTCAGAATGTCAGTTACCTGCGATTTAGCAAAGGCTTTGATCTTCGCGGCAGAGAAAAACGTGGAGCCACATTGAACTCCACCGGTTTTGGTACTACTTATGGTTTTTGAGTAGCTGAATAACACCAAGGTAGAGCATGTAACATACTGCAAGTTACTACTATCTCTAAAAAACAGAAGTCCACCTACAAAGAGAGCAGCCACAACTTCAAATAAATTAACAATATTAACTAATAATTCAGTTTCTTGGTCATTAGTAACATAAAATGAACGTACCTGGTGTTCTTTGAACTTGTGAAGAGCTACTCCCTGGCATCACTGCACATTAAATGACTCCGCATTGGTCTTGTACTTGAGCAAATTCGTGTGTCCAGCATGGTATTCCTGTGAACAAAATCCAGATAATGAAATTCACATTTTCCTTGCCAAGATACTCAAATGGCTAGAGGTAGTCAATACTCAAAATGGAGCACTATATAATTCAAGTGCACGTAGATGTACTTTGGCTAGTAAAGTCTGAGCTCCAACAAACTTGTTATCCCAACTGAACTCGGACATTGCCTGACTCCATCCTTGATTGTTTACCACATAACTCAAATAGCTTCTCTTTCCGCTTGCCTTGTATAGCCAAGCCGCACCCCATGACAGCCCATCCTTATACACATATATGTCAAATTCAGGAACCATAAGTTCATACTGAATCAATTGTGATAAGTATTCGACTATTCGTTAGAAATCTAAGTAGCTATTTTGTGCTTTTACCTGGTAGCCAGAGTAGGAGCAGTAGAAAGGGCAAGAGAGTTGGTAAGACCCTCTATACTTATCAGCCAAGTCAAACAGCTGTATATGGATAAATTGTATCATGTATATAGCTTGGTTGAGAAAATTGAGCTAAAAGAATATGGTTCTTACAGATTTGGAATAACGTAAGAGCTTTGCAGAATAGGTGGAATCAACTTTCTTGAAGACAATCGAGGCTGCCGCCAGGGCAGCAGCACCCTCAGCTGCGGCCTCACTGCCTGGAGAATTGGAAGTGATCTTGTAGAGCTTTCTTGATGTGTCCATGTCTTCAGGACGCTCCCAGCATTGGTGATCCGCATTTCCATCTCCTACCTATGAATTAGAACATTACAGCAAGCAAGTAGATGACTCAGAAAGCAAGCTACATGATGTATAACAATTTCTCGGTCATTTTTATTCGTCGAGGTTTAGGGTGAGTAAAATTCCATGATGCTTCACCACTTCTGGTAAGTATGTGATATCCAAAAGGTTAGCTAGAATCACAAAATAAGATATAGATGCTCTGATGCTAGTCATACTATGTTAGGCAATCATCATAAGTACCTGAGTGTAGAAGGTGGTGGTTTTAGGGTGAGCTTTTATTATGAAGTCTGTGCCCCAGCGGATTGCTCCCTGGAGATATGCTAGCTGAAGATATTTGCTGCTGGTACTCAATGAGACTCCAACTCAACAAGCTCACACTATATGCCACTGGCCACCCAAACTTCACGTTGTCCCCTGCATCGTAGTACCCTCCGGTCAAATTCACTGCATGTATAGCCACCACATTGTCCACATACTCAGGTTAACGTACATATAATTAATAAAAGTGTCCATGAATCATGTATATATAGGGCTTCTCAGCTGAAGAAGTCCGCACGGTACGAATTCAGTGATTCCGGCGACCGGCAACGCGCAACGTCGGTGTCGATAGTGCCGGTCATGTTCCCCCTCCCGGCGCTTTTATCTGTCAGCCGGAGCTGCATCGCCGGTGGCCGGAATCTCAAAATTTCTGGGCACTGTGTGCAAATTTTGAGATTCCGACCACCGTAGGCCAGTGCCGGGAGGAGGGGAGCAAGACCGGCACTATCTGCGCCTTCGTTGCGCGTTGCCGGTCATTGGAATCGCCAAATCCACACCTTGCGGACGTCCGCAACTGAGAAAATCTCTATATATGATTTTTATCAGCTAAGGAGGTCTGCACCCATGGTTTTGGTGCGGATTTCTATTTTTTCACCACTTTTTGATCTAATTTTTTCATCTCTACCATCTAGTATCTAGATAATATTGTATAGATTATCTCTGTAAAATTTCAGCCAATTTGGTGATCGTTAAGACCCTCAAAATCGAAAAAAAAATGGACGGACTGAATTCTGTTAAACATGAACCGTTCATATTTTTAACAGAAAAATGCAATAATGATGGCTTTAACGATTAT
Source organism: Argentina anserina (assembly GCF_933775445.1). Classification (NCBI taxonomy): domain Eukaryota; kingdom Viridiplantae; phylum Streptophyta; class Magnoliopsida; order Rosales; family Rosaceae; genus Argentina; species Argentina anserina. Next base: position 7,311,157 of record NC_065876.1, read on the forward strand.
CAAATTGGCTGAAATTATGCAGAGATGATCTACACAATATTATCTCAATACTAGACGATGGAGATGAGGAAATTCGATTGAAAAGTGGTGAAAAAATAGAATTCCGCACCAAAACTTTGGTGCGGACTTTCTCAACCAAGAAGAGCTATATATATATATATATCAGTCCCTATCTAGAGTGAAGGTTCACTCTGAAGTTTCAGAGTGAAGTTCCAATTTTGGCATACTTTTCGGTCAAATTTTTTCAGTATAAGCGATTTAATATTTAGGTATGCTATTCAAGATCATCTCTACAAAAATTCATCTAATTCGGACATAGTTAAGGTATTGAAATTAGATTAAATCAATGAATGAATTAAAACTGTTCAACGTGAACCGTTCGTGTAAATCTCAATTTTGAAAGCTCAAATCATTGTCAAATTGGATGAAACTTTATAGAGATGATCTTGAATAGCATATCTAAATATTGAATCACTTATGGTGAAAAAATTTGACCGAAAAGTGTGCCAAAATTGGAAGTTTACTCTGAAACTTCAGAGTGAACCTACACCCTAAGCATGTATTATAATGTTTTATTGATTACTACTAGGTGACCATAATATTACAGAAGGTTTAATACAACAGAGTGAAAACTAAAGGTTACTGACTAAGAGCTTATGCATGAATTAAAAAGAATTATTACAATGAAGAAGCTCTCGGATTGTCCAGAGAGGGAGAGAAGAGAGGAATTGGAAAATTCCGGGGTGTGTTTTGATGGGTGAGAGAGCCTCCTTATATAGGAAAACGAATCTGCTTTTACTGTTGATTTTTGAATGTTGCTGAATACTGTTGACTTTTACTGTTGACTTTTGACTGTTCATGAATAGTGTTTTACCGTAAGAGTTGTAAGTAATTAATACATGCTTTTTAAACTTCTTAACGATCATGAAATCGGCTGAAATTTTTTGGAGATGATCTATACGTTATAACCTAGATATTGGACGGTGGAGATGTAAAAACTCGATCGAAAAGTTGATAAAAATGAAAATATGTACCTTAGCTTAAAGTACGGACCTCCGCACCTGAAAAGCTCTGTGTATATATATATATATATATACACACGCATTATGCAAACATATATGCATGCATGTACGTACTCCTTCGAGCTGGCCATCGGAAAGTGCAGAGTCTCCTCTCCAAGTTACTCGTTGGGTGTTCGGCAACTTCCCAGAGCGTTGGCCTTCGAAGAACAATATTGATTTGCCAAGCGCATCTGCGTAGTCAATGGCTGAGACTACCCCATTTAAAACACACTACAACACCAAAACACATGCAACAGCTCGACTAAGGCGCATCATGATATATACTGTTGATCTCAGGAACCCAAAGCACTGTTTCACAGATACACAAGGCCTGGCGCAGTGGCGCTCTTGCTCAACAGATAAAAAGATGAAAAAGATTGAGAAGAACCAAGGATTCTGATGTCTAATTGCTCAACACAGGCACTTATATAGAGAGCTAGCCAAGTCCAGGTCCATGCATGCAACAGTTGAGAATGTCAGTCGTTATAAGAGTTTTACATCAAATTTGTATGCATATGATCGAAGAGTGACGCAAAGGAATATAAACAAGGACTATAAATATTGTGCAATTTAGGTACGACATCGTATCCAAGAGATCAATACCGGACCCATGCACCCCTGAACGTCAGTATGTTACTTCTAAACTTATCGTTCTACCTAGCTTGTTATTAGTTGAGCGTTGGAGCTTGGTTTTGATGGTTTGATTCTGATGTCTAATTAATCATTGTGCCCTTAGTTTGAGTTGGATAAGTTTCCAATTAGACCAAAAGGCACTTGAAAACGAAGGTGGTGGATATATATATATATATATATATATATATATATATATTCAAGTAATAATTTCGTGTACGTACCCACTTATGATCACCCTACCCAAGTAGTTCAATAGCGAAGCGGATTAGGTAACTCGGGTAAAAGACCACATACCGAGGAGATTAGAACAAATATCAGCCTCCTCTCTTAAAAGCAAATATGTTCGACAAATTAATAACCGTTATATTTGCCAAAGTGTTACTAAAGTTATAGGATATTAATTTGCCGAACATGTTTGCATTTAAGAGAAGAGGCTTCTTCTTAAATATATATAGTTGACTACGTAATTTCTTATTTGCAGGGGTCAGTTCCTTGTGTTTCATAGTTTGTAAGTTCCTGAAGTAAGGGAAAGATCGATAGGAAAGACAGTGATGCTTTACGCTTACATGATAAAATCGTAATCAATCAAGCTAGGAGATTTTCCAACATGGGCACAAAGGAACTGTGTCTTAACGTAATCCTTTTTTTTTTAGAGATAGAGACAACCTTACCATTAATGTCTTGTAATTCTATTAGGATTGGGCACGAGACGGGATGAGATGAGGCTTGCCCAGCGTCTCACCTCACCTATTAAATTCGAGATGAGATTGGAATAAGACTTGTGTTTTTAAAAATGTATCTCACCCGAGATCAATCATGTTGGGATCGAGACAGAATCGAGACCGGACCGGACCTATCCCATTCTCCAGGACTTTAAATAATAAATACTCAATTTATCACAAACAAATAAACATTTTACCATGAATTATTGTAACGAAACATATTAATTGTTCCAAATATCATTCACCATCTACTTTGATACTATGAGTTTAATTATTAAAAAATTAAATTAATTATTTGAATTATATCGTTATATAAATATTGCACTTGAAAATTCTAATGTTATAATAAAAGAGAAACATATATAACTACCTATTGTATATACAATTAGCTAGGTTTTGATTGCTAAGTTCATATAAATTTACAATACACGAAACATCTTCATCTATATTATAACTCGAACCATATATCAATGAGAATATTAACCGAGACTTATTTATCTTTAGGAAATGAATCAAAGTCCAAGAAACATTCTTTGATGTTAGCTCATTTCTTATCAAATTCATCCAAGGTGTTCTCATGAATCATAAATGTATGGTGATGACGAAATATTTGATGATTAATATTCAAATAACTTTTAAAGTGGGATGAGACATGACTAAATGAGATATAATTTATTCGTCCCATGTAGGGTTGGGCATCTGAATTTCGGTTCGGATTTGGAGCAAATCCATATCCAATCCGAATTAATCGGTTATTCATTTTGTTTATCCATATCTGAATTTTAAAGACCTTGATCCGGATGTTCAACCAATTCGAATTTTTAGATCGGTTCGGATCAGTTTCGGTTAAATTCCAAATATTAAAAGTCGTTTGTTTATAAACTCAAATTTAAAGATGTATCAAACAATTCAATTATCTAAGTACAAATTTCAAATATAAATCTAAAGAATAAGTTTGTCGACATATTACGAAATCCATTATCATAACTATAAGTTAAAACTTTCATTATCAACCATTAATGGAGTGTCATGTATATTAAAAATAATATATTTGTAATTAAATTAAATTATTCGGGTAGGATCGGTTTTTTCGGATGAGTTAAAAGGTGGATCCGTATCCAATCCGATTTAATTGGATCGGATCGGTTTCCTTCTTATTTTAACCCAAATATTTCGGATCGATTATCCGATTAAGAAAATTTGGATGAATCGGATCGATTTTCATACAAATTCGGTTTTTTGCCGAGCCCTAGTCCCATGTCTCATCCCACCATAATGAAACGAGACGGAATCAGGATGTGACTAACGTTTTTAAACTCTCGTCCAGTCACAAAATTAGATCAAGATTTAAGTAATTTATACCCCGTCCTAAACTCTAACTGTTATAGTTTATTACGAGCCGGGTGGTAACGTAATCCTTTCTTCTTCTTTTTCTCATTATCAAAATAGTCCACTTTTGGGCTGTTGTCTTTGGCAAAGAAAAAGATCAAAGATAACGTAGTAGGGGTGGGCACGGGACGGGATGGGACGGGACGGAGCTCATCCCACGTCCCGTCCCACTCTTTTGAATCGGGACGGGATCGGGACGGGACGAGGGTTTTTAAGAATGTATCCCACTCGGGATTAATCCCGGTTGAGACGGGACGGGATCGGGACGGGACGGGACAAATCCCACCTTTTTATGAAGCTAAATAAAAACCTATATTTTTATTTTTTTCATAACAAAGTAACATTTAATAATGAAATTTTAACAAAAAAAATGCATATTATGTTCAAAATATTATAAATTACCATTATTATTTGAGTTGATATAATTTTAGAGTTATTAAGAACATAAATTAGTTTCATTTTGATACAAATATATAAGAAAATTTAAGTTTTCATTAAAGGTGGGACGGGACGGGACGAAGCGGAATAGAAATTATTCGTCCCACGTCCCATCCCACTAGAATGAAACGGGACGGGATCGGGATGGGACGAACGTTTTTAGACCTCCGTCCCGTCCCGTCCCTATGAATTTCGGGACGGGATCGGGACGGGATCGGGATTTCCGTTTTTTATGCCCACCCCTATAACGTAGTATTCTTCTTTTTGGGCCTTTAGGCTAAACATGTGAAGAAATCATTTGGACCCAATCCAATTTTCCAGTACTTTTTTTTTTTTTTGAAATGGAATGGTTCCAGTACTATTTTGAGTATTTTGCTCTTGTTTCTCGCAATAAACTCTAATTCAAACATTCTGCAGGCTTTGCCGCGTTTCCCATAAACTCATATATACCAGGATTTCCAGCTAATGAGTTGACTGCATACAAAGTCAAAGGATATAGTTAACTATAGCCGTGGCTCTTTATTTCAATCTCTTGACTTGCCGAAAAGTCATAATGCATACATCTACCCAGGTTGATATAAAGAACGGAAGAGATTTTGATTCTATTATTTCAGTAGCTTGAAATTTCGTTTTCTCATTTAAGGATGGGAAGAAATGTTGATGCATGTTCTTATTCAGAAAATAATACAACTTGACGACTTGTTACATTGATAGTTTATACACAGTGGTTGAAGGCAGTATTTAAGTGTGGCGCGCGAGAACCATAAACGGTATAGATACAGGGGCGGAACCACATGGAAGGCTGGTGGGGCTATAGCCCTACCGAAAAACAACCACAAATATTAACTAGTATATGTGTTAAAATAACAAATGTCTATGTTGGTTGAATTGGCTAACTACCATTCTCAATTTTAGTCCTATTCAATGACTCTTGGTTCGATTTCCCAGTCCCCCCACTTTTTGTATTTTTCATTCCATTTTTTTTCTTCTTTCTCTTCTTTCTTAGTTCTTTTTCCCTTTTGAAAACCTTTCTCTATCCTTCTACTTTACAATTTTGAGAAAATCTAAACTCTATATTAATTATTTATATTCTCTATCCATTTTTTTCATTCATTTTTCTTCTTTTTTCTCCTTTCCAGTTTTTTTCCCTTTCAAAATTTTTTCTATATTCTTATACTTTACAACTTTGTCTACCTATTTTCTATCTCTAAAATCTATTTTAATTTATTTATATTTTCTCCCTATTTTTTCTCATTATCTTTCTTTAGCCACGATCGATACAATACCAATGTCACTTGCGATTGAAATGCGAGAGGCAAAACCTCTTTATTCAGCAGCAATTAGCGCTTGATTGTTGAAGGGACTTCTTTTTTACTTAGGGTTATGCTTAGATTTCATATTGCGCTCAACTGAAAACCTCAAATTTATCAGTACGCATGTTTTTCTGTACTTGAATTTGATTCAAAACACTTCATCACATGGATGGTTGGTTTACTTGGTTATATGATCTCATCTGAAGATAAGGATTATGAACTAAGTGGTGCAAAGTAGAAGAAAGAACTTGAAGTCCAATAGTCTCAAATTATGTTTTCATATGTATGTTACTACGAAAAACTTCATTGAAGCATAATAAAAATGGCAATGGTTTATACGTTAAGGACATACACTTGAAATGAGACATTTTCAAATTTGATTCATCTAATTTTTTACATGTAATTAACATATTATTTATATATTTTTTAGGTATTTAATTTTCTAAAAAAAAAATTGGACAAAAATCAGTCCTACCCATTTTTCAATCCTGGTTCCGCCCCTGTATAGATAACAAATACGGATTGATCAACAAGATTGATGTTATTTCAAAATCATGTATCATTTACGTGAGCCGATAATTCGAATATTGGATACTAATTCAGAGTAGATAAAAGTGTCTCGGATAGTTATAGCCGGTAATTATCATCCTCTTAATTAGCTAGATTAATCACTTGCGCGCTTAAGCAGATATCATGCTCAAAAGTCTTTTGCTGAGATGGGGTCACAGGGATGAAGCATACCTAAAGATTTTATAAAAGGAAGAGATCGATTTCAAAGTCAAAATGAAGAAAAGTCCATCATTTCTTGCAACTTGAAAATTTTTAGTATGTAGTATGCTCCTCTCCTAGTTATAGCTTATCCTGTTATAGCCTTATAGGATAGCAATATATTAAGTCAGTTGCAAACTTGCAATACACAGATACGCACGAAAACTCCACGAGTGATGGAAGAATTAATATACAACAGAAATTAGTGATCAATTTGGTTGCGTTTAATGGAGGGAAGCGTCCAAGTTAGATAGAGCTGGTGGCTTTTGGGTCCGCCGTGGCCACCTCCCCACGATCAATATGATCGGATATCAATTTCACTAAATCTTCTCCGTTAGGCTTTCATTGTTCATCCATCATTTTCCTACTAAAGCGCGCAGTATATAAAGATGGTATGGGCAGCTAGCTGTAGGGGGCCAGTTTGAATTCTTCAAAGTTGAAAGCTATTGTTGAACTCAACCGCACGCGGAATACCGAGCCGAAAACATCGGGTTCAAACTAACGTACATGTATTTCTGCTATCATGTTTAATTGACTTAATTTGTTGATTAATTAGTGTAAGTGTGTACGTAACAAATACGGTATTTAGCAATTGCACTTAAATCATTTGTAGTGAGCATCCATTTAACATTTCTGTTGAATGAAGGGATCGGATTGGATAATTGCAAGAATGTTGCGATCTAAACCTTTACAAATTAAGTTGGACTGCATGTAGTTGTAACTTATCCAAGTAATTCTCGAATTTCGGAATCCATGCATCTTATCTAAGTACTGTACGTTATTCTGAGGTAGATGAGTTGTGATCTTGGGACTATATCGTCTTTGTTTGCTTAGTGTAGATGTTACTAGTTATGCTATACCTGAATGCCATCAATATTTCAGGAGCTGCAGTTAGCTAGAAAACTCAGTTAACACGATAGTACGTACTGGTTGGACTGCGTTCCTACAGCATACAAATCTGGCCGGCCAGTTTGAACTTCAAAATAAGTTAAACTATCATGTCTCTTCAGTAAAGTACTGATCATTCGATCATTTTCTTGCTTACAGCCAAAGGTTGGGTTGCTTGTGGAGTTGTAGTACATTATCAAGTACACCAATTATATATATTGAAACTGAGAGAGGTGATGTCATGCATCCTAATCCAAATTATAGATAATAATGGAGAGTCACTATACTAATTACATCTCATCTTTATATCACTTAAAAAAATGAAGTTTGAATTCTATTTTCTCGATATTAAGCCATAGCTGTATTTGTAATTATGTATACATCCTGGTCAGCAAGCTCCAGTCACAGTACTTGAACAGTGACCAAATAACCAAAAACTCTCAAAGTAACTGTCGGAAAACTGATCAGAGAAGAAACCATCCGCCATGATTGGTTCCGGCATCAGTTGGCTCAATTCCTCCAACTCTTTATCCAAACCTTCACACGTGTGCTTTCTTGAAACAACTTGATCTACAAACATCACATCTCTGGCGCTTTCTTGACTAACTTCATACTCTTCTGGCAGTCTCTGTGCTTCTTCTTTTACAGGAACTAATTCATGTTTGTTCTTTTCTTTGTTCTGAGATTTGGGGAATTTGGTTCTAGTGCTGCCTGCAAGAGAGTTCCGCCTAGTAGGACGATCATGGTTATGTTCTGCAGTGAAGGTTATAATGAACAATTCCGGATTGGAATTGCTCCTTTCAACTTGCTTTCTTGCTGAACATCCTTTTGAGCTACTGCACCTGTAATAGCTCCTCGGATATGGTGATCCCTTGATCGGTTTTTGCCCATATTTTCGCCACGCCCACACGTCCGAGAACAAATCCTGCTCCTTAACCTCTTTCACCACCCTTTTGTTCTGAGTCTTCCTGCTGAAATTAGCATTTGCAAGATTAGAACAAAATCAAACATTTGGTAAGAACTAATTAAAAGCATTTCTAACAAAAAAAAAAACTAAGCTACATCCTACACCAACACTTACTTATATATCATTTGATTCATTTCCTTTAATTTGATTTAAGTTATCATGCTCGAATTAAAATCACCAACCTTCTTCGGCACATGGGTGAGGATTCTTTCACGCTTTTCAGCTTTGGCTCTTCTTTTTCTTGTCCAGTGACATCCTGCTGAACCAGCAATGTCGGAGGGGTAGGAATAATTGGTATTGGGGAAATAGGCTGCACAATTGGGTAGAAGGGCTTGTAAAGCTCCTCCAATTCATCCAAAGCTGTTGTGGCATCAAACAGTTGAGGAAAGGCCCGGAAAATCTCATCATCTTCTTCAATAGTTACAGGAGCGAAGCCAAAACAAGATGACTGCGAGAACTCCATGGTATTATAAGCAAACCCTTCAAGGTCGTTGTTACTGCACCCTCTCACCACAGCTTGCAAGTCCCAGTTCTCCATAGCAAACAAAATCTCACACACAGAGAGAGGGAAAGAGAAATTGAGAGATAGAGAGAGAGAGAGCAGGAAAGAGTAGATTGAGTTTTGATTGTGAAGAAAATTGAATGATGAAAATCAAAGCAAAGGCTTGCTTATATATACTGGTATACGGTATACCAGCTTCCTCTTGTGGTTTCTCACTGGATTGACATTGCAAATGAAAGTCAAAAGGGTTTATCTCTCTATTATCCATTGTCAACCGAACACGCACCTTACGTGGCTCCGGCGACCGGCCGCAGCCAATGAAGAACCGAATAACTATATTCTCCACGCGCACCCACTCGTCCGTATGTCGGCGCCGGTTACTGACAACAAGTTTTGCATTTATGTGCCCAAAAAGTTTTATTTTATCGTCTTCTGATAATTTTGCCAATTTGTCAACAAATACGAAACTGAAAGCTCTGATTATAATCCTTTTCTGCAACTTGCTGCTTAATTAGTTTCGCAAGTTGCTTCGAAGTTCAAACGTGCCTCTGAATTCAGAACTGGGGTGAAGTTCTTCTTCATAATAATGATGATATATATTGTCACTGTACGTTGGACTTGAAATTTGTATTAATTTTTGGATGGACTGGGAGTTTGAATGAGAATATGAAGATGATATGGGAACCCGATGATATGTATGATGATGAAAAACAACTGTTTTTTGTAATAAATTGGTGAGGACTTTCATTTATACAATAGGTATTGGGTATGTAGATATAGATGTAACCATTGTCTCGGATGGAGGAGATTGTCTTGGTTTGTCCCCTTCCTATTTTCTCTTCCTCCCTTTCTCCGGACCAAGACATCTACGAGCTCTTAAACTTTGAACATTATTTTGTTAAGTCCCAAGTTTTGGCCACGTACGCTTGGCTAAATACAAGTATACATATGAATAGAAATTAGAAAGTTATTCCACAAACGTATAAGTGATGCATTTTTCAAAAATAATTGTACTTCAAGCATATTACGATTGACCACAAGTATTAAGATGATTTATGTTGTTTAAATTTAGATTTTGTTTTCTTCATTTTATAAGTACGTACACATATGATATATTGATCAAAGTACAAAAAAACTTTGTGTAGATGATCCATGCATGATAAAAGAACAACTTAAATACTTTTAGTGTTATGCGCGATCAATTACATTCGTCTATATTGTTATGTACATTGACCTGACCTATATGCTTTAAACCATACCCTCTCTCTCTCTCTCTCTCTCTCTCTCTCTCTATGTTCCACAGATTCCCCACTTATAGAGCTCAAAACTCAGAAGATCTAACATTTTTTGGCCTTTCGTGGCTTGGTAGAGAGCAGAGACCATTAGTATGAAAATAGTTTTTTTTTTCGATTACAAAAAAAAAAGTTGATCTTATTGACCAAAAAATAAATGAAAAGAATTTATCTCAACAATTTGTAATCATCATGACATCATGCAAATTTAAGTAATTAATTTGTTGCTAATCACCATCGTAACTACGCCTTTGAGGTAAACATTTCATAACGTTATTGAGTTTACGGGGTTAATTTGCCCATGCAGACCTCGCACCCGGTCACAGCTAATCAATGTTTGCACACTATAAAACTCCAATAGTACTCAATATATAGTCGTATATACGGCATAACCAAATTAATTCAAATCCCTCAAAATTAAGTTGTGTTTAAGCTTGAAGCTTACTCGTTGCTCACACGAAGTTCCAAGAGTCAATATCGAAGAAGAAAAATATTCAGTCCCTGTTTGCAACTTGCATGTCCTCTTGAGTCTTAATCACTATGTGGATCCTTATTGGCATGGGAAATGAAGTTGCAAGACACTAGCTAACACTAAAATGACAGGCTAATCAATTAATAATAACTTGCTAAATGAGACGGTGCTGGACCGAAAACAAAGAAGCATCGCACACGATATGCGACTTTTTCTTCCCTTTAATGAATGCGTTAAGTGACTTGAAATGAAGGGAACTACAAGAATATGAATATTGGCCATAACTGGGTCCAGTATATGACGGTGATGACCACCACTATATGATGTCACGTACTATTTCAGTTTTGGATCCTATTATTGTATTGCAGATACTTTTCCTACCATGCCTAGCAATTAACATAGAGTTTAATTTGGAGAGGTAGTTAGTCTAACTCAGCTACTAGTGTAGGGGATATTATACTTACACTTTCCGGCCTAAACCTACTGGAGGTAAAACATATGTGTTTATCGTCTCCTTTTGGCATCAGAGTTTTTGTTTCGAGTCTTGGATGATATGTGGTTGCACATTGTTCACACCCCTACTAGCATAGAGCTAGTATGGCATGCCACCGCGCATAAGCATCATTCTCTAGGCAGATCTACAAGTCACTATGTGGCTCAACCATGATATTCATAGCGTACCTCGTCATACAAACTTTCCAATGATAGTCGGAACTCACCAAGACAACACCGGGAAGTCACATTTCCGACCTCATCAAGATGGTTCCATAGTAAGCCTAGAGGGGCACTTGTCCCACATTGAATAATATGTAAATGAGAGGGGTTCTCTCACCTATAAAAGGGACCCATCATCCCACTTAGAAGGGGGATCACTACATGTATAACTTAAAGCTATTTGCATATACTAGTGGATTCAAGTGGACGTAGCTTACCCCAAGAGAGGGAGGTGAACCACTATACTTCTCGTGTTAAACTAACACTCACTAATAGCTAATTGTACGATCAGCCACCCATCCGGTAATCACAACGTTAACATTGGCGCCGTCTGTGGGAAGCTGACAATTAGCTTCATCGTTGACCACCAACAGACTTCCCACGGTCCCCCACACCCCGCAGTGCATGAGCTTACTACGGCGCAGTCAGATCTTAAAAAAAAAATTATGACCCTCCCGTGGTCCATGCCTTCCACAGTCATGTTCTTCCACGCTCCTGCTAGCACGGTGGACATTCTTCCACACTCCTACTAGCATAGTACGCGACTGCTAGCACGGTGCACGGCTACTCCCGTAGTCCCACGACTGCTAGTACGGTGCAAGACTGCTATCGTAGTCCCATGACTGCTAGCGTAGTACGCGACTGCTAGCACGGTGCACGGCTACTCCTGTAGTTCCACGATTGCTATCGTAGTCCCATGGCTGCTATTGTAGTCCCATGACTGCTAGCATAGTACGCGACTGCTAGCACAGTGCACGGCTACTCCCGTAGTCCCACGACTGCTAGCACGGTGCAAGACTGCTATCGTAGTCCCATGACTGCTAGTGTAGTACGTGACTGCTCGCACGGTGCACAGCTACTCCCGTAGTCCCATGACTACTAGCACGGTGCAAGATTGCTATCGTAGTCCCATGACTGCTAGCACTGTGCATGGCTACTCCCGTAGTCCCACGACTGCTAGCACGGTGTAAGAATGCTATCGTAGTCCCATGAATGCTAGCGTAGTACGCGACTGCTAGCACGGTGCACGGCTACTTCCGTAGTCCCACGACTACTATCGTAGTCCCATGACTGCTAGCGTAGTATGCGACTGCTAGCACAGTGCACGGCTACTCCCGTAGTTCCACGATTGCTATCGTAGTCCCACGACTGCTATTGTAGTCTCATGACTGCTAGCATAGTACGCGACTGCTAGCATGGTGCACGGCTACTCCCGTAGTCCCATGAATGCTAGCACGGTGCATGACTGCTAGCACTATGCACGACTGCTAGCACAGTCCACGGTCCTGCTCCCGTAGTCCCACAACTACTATCGTAGTCCCATGACTGCTAGCACAGTGCATGGCTGCTAGCACGGTGCACGGCTGCTCCTATAGTCCCATGATTATTATCAGTCCCATGACTGATGCTCCCATGGTTCCACGGTGGAACTCCACAGTTGACCTCCACGGTCCTACTCCACAGTTGACTTTCACGGTCCTGCTCCACGGTTGACCTTCGCAGCCCTTCGTAGTCGCCAGAGAAAAGAAATCATTGCACAACGAACTACGAGACTTGCTTGCAAAGCCAACCAACCCGCAACAAAACACTACCATAACACAAAGAATTGAAAGGAAAATATCTTCAAACCAGACATCTCCTCACGCAAAGCCAAAGCGGCTGCTTGGAATCATTCCCCGCGTAAGGGAGCGTCATGTTTGGACACGTCCAACATGATTTTGGTACTTGCATAGAGCGCAACTCCACTCCACATCGGCATAAGATAAGTAAAATGCTATGCCTCCCTACTCCTACTGTAGAGTTAATTATTACCATGTCTTAGCATGATTTTATTACGCTATGAAGCATGCCTACAACATACCGCACTTGATATGCATGCCCACATGGCTTTCACGCATTGCCTACAACACTTTGTAGAGTTAGCTAGCAATGGCACTTAGCCATATCTTATATGCTTAGAGAATGTGTGACGCACACACTTGAATGTCAAACTTGATTGTGCTAATGAAACTAGGAATTTTTCTAACCATTGTTCAAGAGAACAATTAAATTCCTTATGCAGACTGTTTCATCACACAACACTCAGACATCACGGAGTCATAAATTCTTTCCTTGCCAAAAAGTGAGAGACTACGCCCAAGAGAGCTCAAAACGTCCTACGCGTAACGCTTATCTACGCTACGATGGATGCACTACGCCCAAGAGGGATCAAGCCGTGTAAATACGCGCACTACGCCCAAGAGGACTCAAGACGTCCTACGCGTAATGCTTATCTACGCTACGATGGATGCACTACGCCCAAGAGGGCTCAAGCCACGTAAATACGCGCACTACGCCCAAGAGAGCTCAGACGTCCTACGCGTAACACTTATCCACGCTACGATGAATGCACTACGCCCAAGAGGGCTCAAGCCGCATAAATACATGCATTACGCCCAAGAGAGCTCAAGACGTCCTACGCGTAAAGCTTACTACACTACGATGGACGCATTACGCTCAATGTCAGCATCCAAAAGACGTCCTACGCGTAGCCTACTACGTTACGATGGACACACCACGCTCTAATTCAGCGTCCAAAAGACGTCCTACGAGTAGGTCACTACGCTAAGATGAACACACTATGCCCGCAGTGGCTCAAAGCCATCCTACGCGCACTGCGATATAGGACGCACCAGCCTTCAGAGGCCGCACTAGCCTTCAAAGGCCATATTGGCATATAGAAGCCACACTCGCCCGTAGTGGCCATATAAGTCCAAAGCGTCATCGCGGAAGACTACTTCGCCTAAGCACACCGCACACATAGGCCATATCACTCGAAACCGCCTCGCTGACTAGGGGTTTCGGGGACTTACGCACACTGGTGTACTAGATCATATTCAGGACCATATATATATACACGCATCATCATGTGTCAAACACACATCGCGCCCGTACATTATTATGCTATCCATGACAACGGACATACTTCGTGCACATATGTTTTTATCTTTTGTTATGCAGGTCTGAGAGTCCCTTCTTGCTCAAGGAGTTCGGGGACTGGTAGGGGTATGCCACCGCCCGGACACTTATGCTTGGTGACATGTTGATTGATAAACTCCCCAAGCAAGAAGTTCCTCTTACTTAGGGACTGCGGGGGGACATGTTGACACCCCTACTAGCATAGAGCTAGTATGGCATGCCACCGAGCATGAACATTACTCTCTAGGCGGATCTACAAGTCAATATGTGGCTCAACCATGATATTCATAGCGTACCTCGTCATACAAGCTTTCCAATGATAGTTGGAACTCACCAAGACAATACCGGAAAGTTACATTTTCGACCTCATCAAGATGGCTCCATAGTAAGTCTAGAGAGGCACTTGTCCCACATTGAATAATATGTAAATGAGAGGGGTTCCCTCACCTATAAAAGGGACCCCTCATCCCACTTAGAAAAGGGATCACTACATGTATAACTTAAGGCTATTTGCCTATATTAGTGGATTCAAGTGGACGTAGCTTACCCCAAGAGAGGGAGGTGAACCACTATACTTCTCGTGTTAAACTAACACTCACTAATAGCTAACTGTGCAATCAGCCACTCATCCGGTAATCACAACGTTAACACACATTAATCTCTCGACAACCATGAGTAGTTGGATGATCTAAGACCATTACTATTGACGATCTTTGTGTCATCTAAAATGCTTTTAACATGAGAAAAATTATCTCAATTGATAGTTTTCATCCTTTAATTTTCTACCGTCGAAGTAAAATTGATTTTCCGAATCCAACCGAAAGTGGAAGCTTCTGTGCTTTGGATAAGCAGAACAAACTCAACAAAGAAGAGTACGCGAGAGTGAGAAAGTGAAAGCTTAAAGTGATTATCCCTAGTGAGATCTTAACGCTTCATATGGAGCTTGTTTGTCGAGATTTCTAGTGCAAACCATCATTTAACTAGAATATTTTGAAAACACCTAGCTACGAACCATCTTTCTGATGTAGCCAGAACTAAATTAGAATGAAAAAAAACAGTTTAGGTATCTTTATATTAGAGTTATTCTTTATATCTTGATTAAGCTGCAAAAAATCGATATATCATTCGTTTGTTCTCTTTCTCGGGCTCCTTTGAACTGGCCTGCTGGCGTATTGGGCCTTAACAAAACCACCTAAAACGACGCCGTGTGGTGTCACACATCTCTTGCGCGCCGATTCGCAAGTCCGGGTTTTAAAACGATCACTCACTCGCTCACTCTTCGAAATCCAAAAATCCCCAAAAAAAGAGAGAAGAAAATGGAGGACGCCTGCAAGTCGGCGCTGAACTTCTTCTCCGACCAGCAGCTCTGCTACGCCGACATCCTCACTCCGCCGGAGGTCATAGCTCGCATCCAAGTCGCCGTCCTCAACTTCCTCCGTATCTTGACCTCGCCGGACCCCGCCATCTCCGACCTCCCTCTCGTAAGCCCTAACTTCCTCGATCGTATCCCTCTCTGCAACTTGCCTCTCTCATTTGACTCAATTCTGACCAGGTCGCTAGAAGCTCGAGCAATAGCCGAATGAGTCAGGGCGTGGTGACTCAGACCTCATGGATTTTCCTCAGCCGCTCCTTCTGCACCAGATCGCTTCTCCGGCCCAATGCCGCCAAGGCCTTTATCAGAGGTCAGTTGATTCTATGTATTGATCGGTTTTCGATTTCGATTAGCTTTTGTTTCAATTCGATTAGATTGAAGTGTGGAGTTAGTGTGACTGCAGTGTGGAAGGTGATGGCGATGTGCTGTGAGGTTTTGGGGCAGGGAAAGAGAGTCACGCAGAGGGAGCTTTTCTACAAGTTGCTTTGTGACTCGCCGGAGTATTTCTCATCGCAATCGCAGGTGAATCGGACTGTCCAAGGTCGGTTTCTTCTGTACCAAGCTAAAATACATCCCAATTTTCAATGTCTAGTTCGATTGGAGATAGCATTGATATTGATTGCGTGTCTGTGTGTGCAGATGTAGTGGCATTGCTTCGCTGCAGCCGTTACAGCCTCGGAATCATGGCCTCTAGCCGAGGACTTGTCGCAGGCCGCTTGCTGTTGCGGGTGATGTATCCTTGTAACTCTCCGCCATGGATTTTTATATCAAATGTAAATGTCAGATGCAGTTTGGGTGCCTAATCATGATATTTGCTATAGGAGCCGACCCACGAGGTTGTGGACTGCGCTGCCTGTGGATTTTCTGGGCATGCTATCACTGGTGACTTGAATACATTAGATAACTTGATGATGAAAACAGATGCACGATACATCATTGTAGTCGAAAAGGTTAGTTATTTCTAAGTTTGTAACTAAGATTATGATATGATGACTCAGAAGTTCTCATCTTGTTGCAATCTTCATTTGGTTGGATATGATTAGCATGCAATATACCAGCGGCTGGTTGAGGACCGTGTGTTCAACCAAATTCCCAGCATTCTCATCACTGCCAAAGGGTACCCAGATATTGCTACAAGGTAACAACTGAACAAGCCGACTTCCATTGCTCCACAAAACTATATTAGAGTTGTCATACCTATTGGATATGACTCGACCATTGTTAAATAATGCAGGCTGCTGCTTCATCGATTGAGCAGTGTATTTCCTGATTTGCCAATTTTGGCACTAGTTGACTGGTATGATTTATCTGTTGTTTTAGCGTATACAGCAGTAGTTTCATTGCCAGTTCTCGTGTTTTGACTGAACTATTTTTGAAGGAACCCAGCTGGTTTAGCTATTCTGTGCACTTTCAAGTTCGGGAGTATAGGGATGGGACTGGAAGCTTACAGATATGGTACTTTTCTGTCTAATTTGATATTGCAGTTTGCTGTTTATGCAGAATTTCCCTAAATGAATTCACTTTATGTTTTAGCTTGCAACGTCAAGTGGTTGGGAATGCGAGCGGATGACATGGACCTCATACCTGCAGAAGCTTTGGTTCCACTGAAACCAAAGGACATCCAAATCGCTAAAGGCTTGATGTCGTCTGACAAGTTGCAGGTTAACTACAATATCATGCACCTGAACATTTTGTTTTCACCAAAATTGAGATTATTGACTGAGTTTAAATTGTGTTGCAGGAGAGCTACAGAGAAGAGCTGAGATTGATGGTTGAGAGTGGTCAGAGAGCAGAAATTGAAGCACTGTATTGCCACGGATATGATTACTTGGGGAAGTTCATAGAAAAAAAAATTGTACAAGCCAATTACATCTAACCTTGGCATAGTCACATACCACAGAATGGATGCAGATCATGCTTGAAATCCCCCATCTTTTAGTCAGATAGTATTCAAACAATAGTAGTTGGTTGACAGTAGGCATTGACATGTTTCAGGAGGCCAGAGAATGAAGAAACATAAAGGAATCGATTACACTACCATCTTATTTTACCATTACAATATATAGAAAATATCAACTTCCGAATTACTGCTTTCAATAGGGGCAGATTTAGCACGTAAAAAAAACACTCATTTTACTTTCAATTGATTACTACAACTAGCAAGGGCATACTTGAATAATTTACCTATAAACTAGGCTCAGCTGCAATGTGTTTAGATCATTATGTGCAGATCATGCCGCAAAAGTTCCAAAATTGGCAAATGAAAATTAATATCACCTCAGTATTTTCTATCAATATCTTCAGGCTGCCTTTGATCTGAGACTCACTTTTTTTCCTTCCACAATAAACTTTGTGCTGCCTTCCAGCTGCAGTCAGAATAAGAGATTATAAGTTGAAAAAAAAAAAGAAAAAAAACCAGCAAAAACTTAGAAATGCAGCAGGGATCAAATGATCTATCTTATAAAGGGGAATCAATTTGTGCCAACATAGCTCAATAGTTCATGGTGCTTGTACCTTTGTTTTTAAGAAAGCAAGAGCATCTTTTTTTGAAGAAAAGTCGGAGAAAACAGAAGATGAATGTTCATCTATCAAAGCTTTCAATGCTTTCAGTTTCAATGAATTTCCAGGTGCCTGCAAAAAGGCTATTTATTAGTGCCAGAAAATTTTATAACATTAAAATTCAAATGCAGAAAGATTCAGGACTCACCTGACAAAGAAGCTGTTTACATAGTTTTTTCAGCTTCGTTTTTGGTTCATCACTATTACCAATTTCTAAAGAACCAATTTGTTTGTCTTCAATGGGAGAACCAGGATCGGCAGAACCTTCATCTTCACTATCATCAAATGATGTCTTTTTCCCCTCAAAGTAGCAACCCGCTACTTTCTTTTTACGGTCCTTAATGCCCAGTCATTGCTTTCCAGTTGTGGATTTGTCCTGAGCATGCAAGGCACAACATAAATTGTCTTACAGATAACACAACTCCAAATATGCCCCAATCCTATCTAATAGCTTTCTTATGTGCTATAAGCAAGAGGCGGAAAGAGTAATTGCATCGAGATACAACCATAAAACCATTTACAGCAAGCAAAACATATTACTGAAAAAAGAGCCAACCAGAAGCAGGATGCACATACCTGAACAAGATTGTACAGATTTACTTGATCATCCTCATAAAACATTTTTCTCTCATTCCCTTCAGACTTTTCTAACTTCCTTCTTTTCAATTCTGCCCCAAGCAAACCCCCAGGGACAAACCCATATTTATGGCCCCACCAATTTGGAGGAATCTCTTTACATGTGGTTTCTGAACGAGCACGAAAAGATCATTGCACAAACAAGGACTGGTGAAAAGGTTCTATGACAAGTAAATAAGTAAATGTAAGACCACTAATCTCTCCAGTGAAAAATACATTTACAAGTTCCACAATTTTCACAAGAAAAGACTTTCCTGTAAAATCAGTTCTCCATTATAATAATGATTATACATATAATGCTTCATTGCAACAACAATTGTTAAATGCCTAACTTCTGGACAAGGAAAATCTCTTTGTATATATAATCACACACACACACAGAGTGGTCGTTAGCCAAATTTGATGGCAAAACATTCATCATGGGTACCCTTTGATGACCCCTCTGAAGTCTCAACCAAGGTTGATTAATCAACCACATTACTAGTATCAAAAGTGATTACAAAAAATCACCATGTAACTTTAATATGCATCACTCTGAAGGAAAGCGATTATGAATTCATGTACTATATCCTTAACTAAAGTCTACGCAGGATCTGATATAAAATGCAGTTAACTTTCTTGCATGTACATCTATAAAATGCGTAAATTTACCTTCAGGACATATAACTTGAATCTCAGTAGCCTTGTCTAACGCATCATCATGATATTTTATCTCTGGAGACGCTGCCCTTTTGACCTGTAGAATGCAGGCATAACTACAATCAGCAATGCCAAGATGTATGCCAAGAAAAATTCAGGACCTTATATACAAGTTTCAGTACCACCTTTTACCATTACTTAAAATAAAATTTCCAAACCCTTTAAACAAAACTTTTGTTTACTCAAATTACAAAGATAAATATTCTCCACCGGATCACTTACAAGGATTCCTTCAAGATCCTTGGAAGAATAAGCATCAACAAGCTTTCCCCTTTCTCTTCTCTTATATCTGATAATCCCAGGCAAAAATACAAAGAAGAATGAGTGAAACAGCTGGTAATGAAAACCAATGAGATCTCGATAAGAATTACACTAACCTTCCCTGTGGTCGAGTAGCCTTGACAACTGGTTCCTTGACAGCACTGGGCAATTCATCATCATCGTCATCGCTTTCAACTTCAGAGCTCTTCCTCTTCTTCTCAGCAGCTATAAAACACATCAGCATCAGACTATAGTCATCAAATTGTCATCAAATATGAATAACGATCGTCAAGAGTCAATACTTAATACATACCTTTATCAATAGTAGATTGCGCCGCTTGCTGCGAGAACAATAACAAATGAACCAAATGAGTCCCATGTCAGTAGAGTTTGGATATGTATGAGCCCGGAAAATTTGATTACCAAGAAGAAAGCAAAAAAAGCTTACCACTTTCAGTCTTTTG
This sequence comes from Argentina anserina, assembly GCF_933775445.1. Taxonomy (NCBI): domain Eukaryota; kingdom Viridiplantae; phylum Streptophyta; class Magnoliopsida; order Rosales; family Rosaceae; genus Argentina; species Argentina anserina. The sequence goes on from NC_065876.1 coordinate 7,331,265, forward strand.
AGGATGTTGTCGAATTGGGTCGTGTCAAATGCCCACTGATTAGGCTTCTCTACACCAACACCTATTCCAACAACATATGAACACAGCTCATATATTAGACTTCATATTTGTACATACAAATTAAAAAAAAAACAAAACAAAACAAAACTTTAATACAAAAGAAGAAGCTTTTTTTGTTTTATTTACCAGCAGTGTCCTGCTTGTTCTTGACTCTAACATAGCCCTTGATCCCCTGCTTGTCTTTCCCAAGCCCTTGTCCTTCTTCCCACCCCTAAATTGAAAATCTCAACAAAACTCTAATTTAACAAACGAATCAAAATTGAAGTGAAAGATTGTGATTTTGTGTGTGTGTGTGTGTGTGAGAGAGAGAGAGAGAGAGAGAGAGAGAGTACCATTTGCTTCATGAGGCGGAAAGCGGCGGACTTCTTGGCCACACCGACATAGTTGACAGGGCCTTCCGGTGCGGCCATGGTTTATGACTCCGAGCGACGAGCTGCGATTTGCAGCCGTCTGTTTCTTTCTGTGTTTCCGGCGGTCGAGGAGTAAAGAGAAGCTTTGAGCTCCAATAGTACAAACCTAAAATAGAGGAAACCGAGTTTGCACTTTGCACTTGTATGTATACGACGTCGTGTTGCTCTACCAACTTTATATACCCCCTTGATTTTATTTACCACAGTAAAATTAAAAATTAATGTGCCACCAAATCATCATACCGATGGAAAACTCAATATTGCAATTTGCAAGTTCAATGAGATGTTTATTTTGATGGTTCTATGTGTGCATCACCTTTTTTTTTTTTTTAAAAGAGCACATGGTCCAGGCAGAAGGTGGATCTAAGGTTCGAAAGTTAAGTGAGCGGAAAAACTTGAATAATTAAAACTCTTGAGTAGAAAACATACAATAGTTTGTAGAAGAACTAGAAAGTGATAGAAATTTTGCAAACCAAAATAGTAAATAAAAACTTACATAAAATACTTTATCTAAAAAACTCAAAACGATCAATCATCAATATCACTAACTCTGACTTAATATTGTCTATGTGTTTGTTAGTTAAAGTTGTAATATATAACTTCCTACGTCATAATACTCATAACAAAACTAGGTTTTGTCTGAGTTGTACAATTGCTCTATCCGGTGGAAGAAATTTTTTGGCCTAGCCCTTTTTTATTTTGCCCAGCGGCTGCTGGGTGTGCCGTAGTGACAATGCCTCTAGTCTGGTCCTTTCTTTGAACCCTCATTTTCTTTTACTTAATATAAGAGGGACAAGAATTGTCTCTCCTTGCTTATCCAATTCTTTATAAAGAAAATATATATTTCAATTATATATGTTTGTTTCATTAGTTTAAGAAGTGTAGTGACATTGAGTTTAATTTAGTTGCTCTAATATGTTAGACGGTGAGCTCAAGTGCTCAAATCTTTAAGATTAGTATCAAACTATTTCATAACTAATAATTTTAAGAAAATGCGCATACTGATATCGCTTACTGATGATAGACAATACTTAATAACATAAAAACTTTTTTTTCTCAATATATTATGGATAGTTCAACATGAGAGAGATGTTTCGAACTCAACTGAGATGTTTTTTTCTCAGTATAAAAAACTTTTTTTTCTCAGTATATTATGGTGTGCAGTCAATTTGTATGTTCCTTTTTTTTTTTTCCTTTTTAACCATGAAAACGGGAATATTTGCTGTGTTGTAATAAGGCTGCGGGCAGCGAGGGGAGGCTAGCTGGTGGGACAAGTCAGAATTAGAATGAGGATCGACCTCTCTATATAAGATTTGCACAACATGGATTGATTCATAGATACCTACTCTCTCCCTAGTTGTGGTTCCTCTCTACAATTCATTACCCCATTCTCTCTCTCTCTCTCTCTCTCTCTCTGCATTTCATTTGATGGGGTCTCTGTTCGGTAACTGGCCCTCATATGACCCTCACAACTTCAGCCAGCTCCGACCCTCCGATTCCACCACTTCTTCTGTAAGTCTTCACTTTCTCAATAACCATGCTTTGATTTGTTTCCTTGTCAACTTTCTGCTTCAATTGTCTTGTGTTATATTTTGTAGTGATTGTTGCTAAGTACTGTTGTGAAAAGAAGGTTGCTTTTTGTTGTTGTCTGATTCAGTTTTAGATGAGGGTTTCTGGGTATGTGCATTAACAAACTTTTGAGACCCAGTTTGAATTGTATCAGAATTATCATTTCTGATAGTAGCTCCAATTTTGGTTTTTTTTTTGTAAATGAATAGTGTAAGTAGACATAGGATTTTAGCTTCACAAATTTCTCAGTTTTCTTGAATCTACAGTCTTGGTTAGTTTAATCCATGAGTTGTAGTGTGTCATGTAGCTCATTTTGGTCAGAATTTATCAGATGAGCTTTTCTGTTTGATTCGATCATTAAACAATGTGCTGATCTTAGTTATGGCTGCAGTCATGTCATTCATTGTGGTATGATCTAAATTATGTCATCATTTCTCCCGAAAAGTTTCAGTCTTTCAACTATGAATGGTTTCAGCCAAAAAGAAGCTTTGTTCTTCAGCTATCATATACTGTTATGTTCAAATCTTTGAGAGTTCACCAGAAATTTACAAGCAGCGGCATTAGTTACATTTATTCTCAATTTGAGATATTATAACATTCTGAACATACATGGAAATGATGTGCGGATTATTGCTTCTACTGATGAGTATACCATATACATGAAGCTCATGTAGTACCTAGTGATGTCATGGTGGGAGGACTTGTAGCTGAAAAGTGTGAATTAGGTTTCGCCTTTCCAATGTATGGTGTGAAAGAAAATATCTTGACGAATGTCAGCCAGATGAAAAAAAAAGCGTATTAGGATTTTCGCATTCTTTATGCTAGGTTAAAATACATCACCTAGGATTTTTGCATTCTCCACAGCTTACTTAGTTGAGCCAAATGCATGAAGAAGTTAAATTGGGTGGTGTAGAGTATGGGTGGCCAAAGTTGGAAATGATCACTCAACATCAATCAGTGATTTGCTCATTAGTGTATATACTTTATACATGAGAAAAAATGGGTCTTTGACCTTTTCTGCAAAATATATAGTTGGCCTGTGCTAGCTTGGCACCTTATGCTTGGATCTTTTTCAGAACGGCTGACCTAACATCATGAGCAAAATAATATTGATTGAAACATGTTATGAGGATCGCCAACATGAATTATAGTTAGGAAGTCAGATAGATGTATGTCTCTACGTCTCAATGACTTAAGGTTTCCTTGTGACCTAGAAGATAAGTTAGCAGCTTTTAACTAAGGTGAATGTTCTGTTTCTTGTATGATCGAGCTCTTAGAGATAATTGAAAACGACAATGTATAGAGTTTACCTAGCTTGTAAAGAGAAGCAGAAATATCTTGTAAATAAGTTTCAAGCACTACTCTGAAACATATGATAATATGGGCTAGTTGGCTTAGTGTAGATGTGGTGAAAGAGGCCTATTTGATTTCAACCACCAGACTACGTATTCTATAGTGTGATCGTATTATGCTAATAGTTACAGCTGCAGCGTATTGGCTACTTTCCTAATCAACAATCTAGATTATAATGGAAAGTGAAGAATAATTATAAGTTCTCTCATCAAAAGTTGAAAATGATTTAAAACTCTAAATGTATGCTCCATGTCATGATTCATGCTTGTGATTGGAAATAAATGCCTTTTCAGTCTTAATATCATGTCTCCGTCTTTCTGTAGAAAATGACTCCCACAACCTATCATGCTACCCACAACCGGACCCTTCCACCACCTGATCAAGGTAATGAACAGATATTTCTATCCCTGTAGCTTCAATGTTTTTGTTGTTGGGTTAGTGTGAGTTTTTGGTTCCTGCATCATTGTTCAGGATCTTTAAGAAAGATCCCATCAGGGGTGTTCGTTTATATTTGGAACTTACCCGAGTGGAACCCCTTGCAGTGATAGCTACTGAATCCAAAAACATTCTTCTGAGGCACATGTATCAGCAGCATGCTGAAGAGAAGGTACTAATGTGCCCTTTATGCCTCCTTTTTTTGGCTGCTTACATGTGCTGAAGTGCACATGACTGAAATTAGTAAGACCAAAGCTTTATTGTTGTTTTCATGGTATCTTGTTGCAGTTGAGACAAAAGCGAGCTGCATCAGAAAATCTCTTACCAGAGCATGGATGCAAGCAACTTAAGGGTTCTGTCCCAGATAAGTCCTAACAAGCAAATCTGCCACCATTGCTTCCATCTGGGCTCCTTTGTTGTTGCATAATATACTGGAAGTTCAGCATACCCATCAGTGTGAATATTAGTGTCACGGGCGAAAGATGTATTAAGTGTACCCTGTCATAGATTAAAGGGGTATTTGTTCGCACATTATTGTGAAAGCTGCTTGTGTGTACAAATTAGATTTTCAGCTTCAAAGAATAAAATGAGTAGTTACATGCTTTGCTTGTGCCGTGGTTCTACATATCATACCAAATGTTAGTTCCGTGCTCATTTTTTTTCCAATACCGACTGTATAAGGTGACTGCAGGTTCAGATGGTGCATAGACAGCCGGCATGTGCTAACATGCAGAGCAATATGCACATGTTGTTTCGATCGATTTTACTTCTTGCATTTTGGGCCACTGGGATTTGTATTCTGCTCATACTTAGATATGCTCAGTGTGAGTGTGTGACCTCTTAGAAGTTAGCAATTTCTTCTTATATTCCATGCTTTTTATGTCCATCATTTCTGTATGAAAGATGAATAATTTGACTACGGTTTTTACTTTTAACTCTACATCCACTGAAAAAGTAAAAATAAATTGCAGAAATTGACCGTGGGTCCCATCATTTTGCATCATCATCCTCCTGCATCTTTTGACCCCCAAAACACCAGTGTGAGCTAACAACAACCACACAGCCGGAGCTTCAGTTACTCAACCAACCATGGCAGCCACTTCCCTCTCCGCCGCAACAACCAAGTCACTCCCTCACTCTCTCCTCCACACCTGGTCCTCTCCGTCTCTCCGATTAGCTCAAACCCGGCCCAGAACCAAACCCCTTGTCTCAGTTGTCTGGGCCTCCGCCGGCACGGCCCTCGAGGTCGACCAATCCCCAGCCGCCGCCGCCGCCAAGACCCTGCCTTTCCGGGTCGGGCACGGGTTTGACCTGCACCGGTTGGAGCCCGGCTACCCTCTGATCATCGGCGGCATCGACATCCCTCACGATCGAGGCTGCGAGGCTCACTCTGATGGTAAATTTCTCATCCCTAACAATCTTTTTTTGTTTTTACTTTTAAGTAAATAAGTTAGTTACTTTGGCCTATATGTGAGTGCAGGGGATGTGTTGCTTCATTGTGTAGTGGATGCTATACTGGGCGCATTGGGCCTCCCGGATATTGGCCAGATATTTCCAGATTCGGATCCCAAATGGCGCGGTGCGAATTCCTCTGTTTTCATCAAAGAAGCTGTAAGAAGTCTCTGCTCTTATGGTTATAGGGTCTAACTGTCCAGTTGTATAGAATTTGTGCTATTATTGCGAACCGTAACACTTTGGGATGATTGAGACAAGTCAAAGTTATTGTTTTTCTGTTCCCTGATTTGCTGAGAGAAATTACCTCTATAGTGTTTGAGCAAGTTAGTGAGTGAATGATGATGCATGATGATTAAGTAGTTCTTTGAGTTAAAGTTGGGATCCATTCAAATCTGGAATGAGGGCTTTTTGTATGCTGCATACACAATTTGAGAAGAAAACCTGAATTAATAACATGATAAAGTAAAGGTTCAAAGTACTGGGGCTGCTTGCTACAGATTTTCTTACGAAAGTGAAGTTGATCTTTCACTGATATAAAAATATTGTTGTTTAAAAATATGCTTCTTGAATTTAATTGTTTATCTGTAAAGGTCTTCTTCTTCTTAATATAGGTATGTGTTTCTTTTTTCTGTTTTTTTAAGGAAAAATAAATGCCTTGGAACGCCTGTGTTGAACAGAATAATAGAGAATTCCGTAGAGACAATTAGTTTAAGCAGACTTTTTTATCTATGGTATGGTTGCTCCAGGTGAAATTGATGCATGAGGCGGGTTATGAGATTGGCAATTTAGACGCTACCTTGATTCTTCAAAGACCGAAATTAAGCCCACACAAGGAGGTTATGAGGGCCAACTTGGCTAAGCTGCTCGGTGCAGACCCATCTGTTGTGAATCTGAAAGCCAAGACTCATGAGAAGGTTGACAGCCTAGGAGAAAATCGAAGCATTGCAGCTCACACAGTAGTTCTTCTTATGAGGAAATAGAAAGGGCCAACTCCAGTTATCTTTTGTTACATTTGTAACTTATCACAGCTATTTTTATTGCTGCTTGGTATAGGTAACCATTTTGCTTACTCATGGCATTTGGTTGGAACTAAATACATGTAAAGACGGTAAAACTTGTATTCTTTCTCCTAAAGTTTTCGGAGAGAAAATTCATATAAATGACAGTATTATTGGGACAAGGTGATGTCACCATGGGAGCTTATGCATGCTGTGTAAGGCCATAGCAACGTGCTGTCTAAATAGGTAAGCTGTTTCAGGTTAACTGTGTCACCTGTGTGTAATGTTCTTCATGTTGAACTCTTGATTGACCATGAAAATGCAGACCAAGGCACATGCACAATCTGCAAAGACCAGCTAGTTTGCCAAACTTGAATTCAATTACCTCTTGCTGAGTCATTAGTTTAACCCTCTTATAATGTATGTCTTTCTTCACGTTTTTTTAGTTTCTTTAGTTGTTAATTCCAGTCTGCTTTGATTATTTGGTTTTAGAGATACCTCGAGCGTTTAGGGGTCGCAACTCGCACAGTTATGGCAGTGTAGCTCGGAGCCTCGGACCCTTCTTGACCTTCCATTAAATTACCTGTTGCTATTACGTTCCATTCTAGCACGACAAACAACATTCTATGTCCCCCTTATGCCGGGATATTTTAGTATTGTCATGCGTGGAGTTTCAATTTTAAGTCGCAGATTCCGGAGGCAGACACTTAATCGGGGCTCGACATGTTCAAAGCCACAAGGGTCTGCTTATGTTCTCAAGTTTTCAATGCCCCACGTGTGAAAAATGGTTCTAACGTATGACTTTTTGCGGTAAATAATTTCCACAGGAAATGGAAGAAAGCCAAACCAAACAAGGAGCCGGTTCAACGACACAGTCTTGCACCTGGTTATAGCGGTCTTCATCTTGAACAATTGAAGCTGACCAAGAAAGTCCCTTCTTACAGCCACCCATATGCTTGACAAAAAAGTCTTCAACATATTAGACATCGATTATAATACACTGAGGTCGAGCCGTATGCCCTACTTTAAACCAAGACCATCATACTGATGAAACCTTTAAATCATTGATCGAAGTTTTGTAAATTAAAATTCGAAAAAAAAACTACCATTTTTTTTCAATATGAATTCTAAAAGGAGAAATCAATTACCATTTTATTCGATCATTCTTCTTCGATTCGTTGCTACGATGTAACTAGTAGAACGGGGTGCCATGATTAAATTTTTGAATAATGAACAATATATCCTCCTTTACCCTTTTATCACAGCGATTTGCATTATGCAACTCCACATCTTTGCACATTAGTAGCGCACCAATTTTTTTAACCGTTTGACCCAAGTTTATTAGATTTAAACTCAACTGAAAATGATTGACCTAAAAAAGAATGAAGAAAAATGAAAGCCAAAGCCACCCTCATTTTCCTCTCTTACTCTCACCATCAAAAATCTTTGTCTGAAGAAATCACTCTATGAAAAATTAGTGAAATTGTTAATCTCCCACATGAACGTGTACAATGAAGATCTAGTGTTGAATTGCAGTTCACAAATCTTTCATGACACTTGAAGTATATCAATATATAGTCGTTTACGTACCTACTCTTAATACACATGAACGTTAGTGTTTTTTTTAATACATGAACGTTAGTTTAATTTGTTTTGATTCTATTGAGTTTTGGTTACGAAAAAAAAAATTTACCAAGTCATTTTTAAGAAAACTATCTAGTCCCTAGTAGGAGTACCGTACCATCTGGTTCAAAGGCGCGAGTTGCAGCAACCAACAACCATTATTAGGTGGAGATATATAATTTCAGTCGTAGGCTGTTGTTTTGCCTTTTACCAGACCCACATCAACTTGTACAATGAAGATCTAGTGTTGAATTGCAGATGTTCTCGGGTGCATTCAATGTTATGGGACCAGAAGTTGAAAATTCTAGATGAGAGAAGAGTAAACTGATCGAGAGCTCTGTAATTGAATAATTGGTGTTTTTCATCAACGATACAAGGAAAGTGAGACTGAGACCATTGGAGGTCTCATGGTGTCTTCTACAACAGTCAAATTTAATGGATCGTCAAGCTAGCACAACACCGTAAATATGACATGGCTGTTTTCTCTGTATTCTAGGGTAACTTCCACAGCAGCCAGATCAATCATGAATTCATGATTTATGAAGCAATGCTATAATTCGAGACCGAACTCGAACTATATGAAATATAACGTGCAGATGAGACCATGCTGTATTGCAGTGATAAGTAGCATCGTAACTCTATATACATTATAACTGTGCCATTCACTCTTGGAGTATCGGAGTTAGAACTTGTCATCATAAAAATGCTAATGAAATCGATTATAGAAGAGTGTAGCTTAGCATTTCTAACCCATGAAATGGTTTCTTTACGGATTTCATGAGTTCTGATCACCTGATTAGCAGTCCGTCCGATCTGGCCAAACAGTGACCGACCGGTCAGATTGGATGGCAGTTGAGCGTCACCTGGCGCTCAACTGCTGACTAGGAGAACGGGGCTGCGGATTACATTGACCCCCTCTTGGCCGATACATGCAAAGTCCTACCACTCCTACGTACTGAGTTGGTGAGACTAATCACTCAATACTGTCAATAGTGATCATTCACATATACATATCTTGATATAAGTAGCAGTTGAAAACTTGAAATCGATCATCTCTTGCAGTGCAGTAGAATTGTGCTTTTAACTAGTTTGAATATATATGGAAGTCGATCATTTTCAGTTTAAGCATATAATTTGGTATACTCTTCTAATTTTAACATGCATTGTTGGCTCATTCTCGTAAATTAATTAAACCTTTGTGACACTGGTGATTATATATCTAACATGACATCAATAATTTTTTAAATTAATACTAAATGGGATCTTTGTTGCGAATAAGTGAAACACTCAACTAACTCGTATAATTCTCCGTGTACCTGACTCGTATTGATACAAACTTCACTTGTCTCATATTTTGACTGGATTGAGAACTACGCTCAAAACACTGAACTAGATAGCTCAATATATCATAATGGCTGACAGTTAAGAACTTAAGATACCTTCAATAATATTGCCTTGTCCTTACATGAAGGCATCACCAAGGAACAGTTCTCCCCCAACTGGCTTAGAGTTCAAAACATCTACTTAGAATAACTAATAAAACTCACAAACCAACTTCCACCTACACCATTACAGCTTCATGGAAACTACCCAGGAATTCACTCAATTCAGAGCAAAAGGTCCAACACTTAATTTAATTTGCATAGCCATCTCAGACCAATAACCTCATCTATAAATACCATTCAGGAAGATGTATTCCTCATTCAATCACAAAACCCTTTAGTACATCTTACAAGTAATTTCCAAAGGACTTGACCATTTAGCTTGCTCCTCTTTCTGGATTTTGGTATATTTCTCATTGCATAAAAGTTCTTTGATCTATAAGGCGCATTACAAGAACAATGGGATTCACTTCGAGCAACCAACAGCAACTGCTGTCTAAGATAGCAACCGGTACAGGACATGGCGAAAACACGCCGTATTTTGATGGCTGGAAGGCCTTTGATAGTAATCCTTACCATCCCACCACCAACCCTCAAGGGGTTATTCAGATGGGTCTTGCAGAAAATCAAGTAAGAAGTTCAGAAACAGAAGCCTTGTTTTGCAAGCATAAATTCATCTCTTGGCTATTTTACTAATTGGTATCTTATGTATGCAGCTTTCTTTTGATTTGATTCAAGAATGGGTCTTGAAAAACCCAGAAGCATCCATTTGCACAGCACAAGGAGCAAAAGAATTCAAAGACATAGCCATCTTTCAAGACTATCATGGCTTGCCAGAGTTCAGAAATGTATGCATTTACCAAAATCCACAAGACTAACTTTATTTCTTAATTAGGATCATTACAGAATCTCATTAACAAAGTACATGTTAATTAATTATTGTTTTTAAATTCCACAGGCTGTAGCAAATTTCATGGGAAAAGTGAGAGAAAATCGAGTCACATTCAACCCTGACCGCATTGTGATGAGCGGCGGAGCAACCGGAGCCCATGAGATGATTGCCTTTTGCTTGGCTGATCCCGGAGAGGCATTTCTGGTGCCAATTCCATATTATCCAGGGTAAGCTTCATGTCATCTTTCTAATATTGGTTAAATTTGATCCAACTAAGACAGGAAAAGATTAACTAATTAGGCTAGTAGTCGAATATTATATGAGAAATTAGCAACGAAAGAGATTGAGTTGACCCTTAAATTTTTTTTTGGTAATGGACCCTTAATAATTGCACCCTTATGTGTTGTTGGACCAGTTTGAATTATTGATGGGGGCATGAAAACGATCTTGGTACTAATTTCCATCGACCTATCTACCCATTTTGACAAAGTTGAAAGATGCCTAGGGGAAATTGAGGACCCATATGTCCATCTAAATCTAACAGGACAGAACCTTACACATAAACTTATTGAAATAGCTAAACACGGAAACACGGAAACAAATATTACTCGTAGATTGTCTGTCGAGTTATTACTTCCGGATTCTCGACGTAGGATTTCATATCAGTAGTAGAGTTTATTCACAAAGGCTCATGTAGTCGTTATAATCGTTGCTTTGCTTAATAAAATTTTGTACTTCATTGCAGATTCGATAGAGACTTGAGATGGCGAACTGGGGTACAACTTCTTCCAGTAGCTTGTGAAAGCTCCAACAATTTCAAGATCACCAGATCTGCCTTGGAAGATGCCTATGAGAAAGCCCAAAAGGCCAATATCAGAGTTAAAGGCTTGCTCATTACCAACCCCTCAAATCCACTAGGCACAGTTATAGACAGAGAAACCCTGAAGAGCCTAGTGAGTTTCATCAATGAGAAGAATATTCACCTAGTCTGTGATGAGATCTATGCTGCCACTGTGTTCACTCAACCTAGGTTCATCAGCATTGCTGAAATACTCGAGGAAGAAGATGTTGAATGCAACCGGGACCTGGTTCACATTGTCTACAGTCTATCCAAGGACATGGGGTTCCCTGGCTTTAGGGTTGGGATAGTGTACTCATACAATGATGCAGTAGTGAATTGTGCGAGAAAAATGTCGAGTTTCGGGTTGGTTTCTACACAAACTCAGCGTTTAATTGCATCCATGCTGTCAGACAACGAGTTCGTGGATACATTCATTGTAGAAAATGCCAAGAAGTTGAAAGAAAGGCACTCGAGATTCACTGTGGGACTTGAGGAACAAGGCACTACTTGTTTGAAGAGCAATGGTGGCTTGTTTGTGTGGATGGACTTGCACAAACATTTGAAGGAGCAAACTTTTGAAGCAGAAATGGCATTGTGGAGAATTATAATCCATGAAGTTAAGCTCAATGTTTCACCAGGTGTTTCTTTTCATTGCCCCGAACCAGGTTGGTTTAGGGTTTGCTTTGCCAACATGGACGACCAGACGATGGAAGTTGCTTTGGAACGAATCAGAAAATTTGTGCTTCAAGACAAGGACGCAGCTGTGTTAGCAATGAAGAAGAATAAGAGCCGCTGCCAAAGTAACAAAAGGCCAAGTACTCTCAGCTTCAATTTTCGAAGATTCGATGAGGGCACTATGTCACCGCATTCCCCTATTCCTCAGTCACCTCTTGTTCGAGCCACTTAGTAGTAAAAATCATCTCCATTTAGACATGCATGCCAGAAACCCTGATGCGAGTTTTCTCTTAGTTCTTGTATTTCAATATTCTAGGTTAATTGTTAGCTAGTTGAATGAGAATGCTCGTAAAATAACACAAGAAATAACTAAGACACTAGGAATTCCACCTAAGAAGCTATTGTGAAAACATGCAATGTTTTCTTACCTGTAGGCTGCAGGTTTTTCCATTTTCACTTCAGTGGAATAAGTTTGTCTTATTTTGTAATGATTTCCATCAAAGAGTTTTGAGTGCTTTCACTATTGTTCAGTTTTCGAGTTTCGACATCAGATCGAATGTGTATATCAATGAATATACTAGATACTTCTGGAAAAGATGCAAGAATTTCATTCGCCTCTCTATCAAAGTTCTTTGTTGGCTGCTCTGCTATCCACCTTTGAAATGGTCAGGACAATTTTATATTATGAACAGAATCAATAGACTAGCTTGTTCATTTCTAATAAAATAAAACCAGAAGAACGCTGACTGCAACGAGTTGTTCAGGTTCAATATATCTTAAGATACATACGGGCTCAGAATATTAAAATTGGACGTTGATTAGTTGTCTTAATTATTATATATACTAGCCACATATTCTTAAGTGGTGTACCTTTTAATATTATTGGTCGATTTTTTAATGTGATTGTTTATGATTGGTTCTTATATGTAAATAATTTTTTGTCATTTTCACCGCGTGCATGTTAATTATACGATTTATACCATATGATTAACTGAGTACACCACATGACAGTGCATTCAATTATGGCGGTACACATAATAATTACTCGCCGGATTGATCATATTTTGAGTTTCCATGAGAAGTATGAAGCTTGTTTAATCTATTGTACATTTGTACAATTCATTTTGAAGCTTCAGAAGCTTACTGTAATTAATTACATTCAGATGTCCAAAGTTCTTTGATAACTTCATTAATGTTTTGAAGATAGAATTTTTTTTTTCATAAAAATTAGATTCATGTTGTAGGAAAATTACTCTCTGTAATCTTCCGGTGTATCTTGTCCTAATTAGTATAGGTTAATCTAAATAAGGAATGATATATAATCCATTATTCAAAGGGATACTCAATGTAATGTCTATATAAGGCATTCTTATCAATGAATAAAGATGATGTTTCTCCCTATTTGATGCGTATTACATTCTTCTGTAACACGTTATCAGCACGTTCTAACCCTGAGTTCATAGGTTTAGAAGCCTAATTTCTGAAAAAAATTCCTTATGTCATGAAATAATTTGACGGAATAAGAGGAAAAATCATGAAGAAATTCTTCTGTTGAAAAAAAAAATCGCAGAAAAGACGAAAAAAAAACAGAAATCGTTTCTTGCTCCGGGCACCTAGAAATTTACTCTAGGCACCCTCATTTGCTCCGTTATGTAACAGCGTCGCCTTCGTCGCCAACCTACCGCCTTAACGCTGCTAGTCTTGCCCAGAATCCCGCCGTCCCCCGACCTCAGACTTGGCCTTGCTGTCGGAGCCCCGAAGTCGTCGTTCGCATGCCCAGATTTTAATGACATAGCACAACACCGACAACGCTAAGCAACCAGACGCCGGCAACGTGAACCCAGCCTTGGGTCGTCGACTTACGTGCCTAAAAACCCAGAAGCCGACGACCCTCCTCGAGCAACCCCGGCGCTCTAGACCTTCGAGGTCGACCCGGATTCAGTGGGTGTCCTTCTCCGGCTTGACTCGACTTGGTAGAAGAGGTTTTTGCCTCTTCCGGTAAATCAGTAAATTGGTAAATAGGGAATGGTAATTATCTCAGGTAAAAAGTGTTTTTACCCTACTGTTACTTTAGTAATTTCATTTTTATTTAGACTGATTTTCTACTGTGATGAATTTAAACTAACCATATGTTTTCATTTTGGTGAAATTTATCACATGACCATACAAAATTGAATGGTGAGAGTCACTTCTCAACGCATTCGTAGATTCAAGTGTGACCGTGGAATTAAACAAGAGCAACTAATACACTGTTTATTTGGCATACAACCAAGTATGTTTTTAAATTAACATTGGTGCTTTCATGCAATTTAAATTCTTCTGAATTTTGTCTTTCATCGGGATCTTTCAACCTCCATTTTCCTTTTCAACTCAATTCTTTCGCTTCTCTGGTGTTATACAGGGATATGATTCCCCTGGTACCGAGTTTTAGGAGTGGCTGGGAGTGCCGCTATTACCATTCGTAGCCGTTGTGTGTAGCTACAAGTTTGAAAAAAAGGGGACAAACATCGGTTTGTGACATAAATTGTCGCTTATACCACCGGTTTGTGACTGAAATTGTCACTTATACCATTGTGACCGAAATTGTCACGGTTTATTAAATTGAGTTACCATACTTTAGGATTTGACCTACAATTCAATACTTGGAAGTTGTATCGTACATTGATACATAATGAATCTTCCATCTTGTTGACCGCAACATGCGCCTGAACTGTGTTTATGCACCTAGTCCAGATTAATTTCTTTTGGTACAACATCGTTACATTGAAAGACAAAAACATTATGGTTAAAATATACAAGAACAAGATATGAGAAGTTCTTGAAACAAGACACTCATTATATGGAAGAACATGAGAATATCTTCTCACTATTACATGGATTACAAAAGCAATTATACATTGCGGTTATTAAATAAAAATAATGAAGCATAAATGCTTCAGTTAATAGTCCGAATGACTATAAATCCATGTATTTTCCCAAATTTTTTTGAATATATTCACCGCACAAGTGTGACTATAGCTACTTAGTCGTTACACTTTAAATTGATTTCATGATCAAGATCTCAATCCGATTGTTGGCTATAAAATTCTCATGTAGTTCAAGTAAACAAACATACTAGAATGTCTCAATGCATTTATGGTTTCATTACCAAAAGCAATATGTTAATGCAATGTCACACATTACATATTACATGACACTACTTACATGAGCCCACAGTTTTAATTCTGGCATAAATCAAGCTTACACGATCTTTGTGTGGCGCAATGCATATTTATATGATCATTGATGTTGTTATTATACATCTGTTTCGGTTCTCCATAATGTTTGGCAGATTAGGTCATCATCTATTGATTTTGACCAACACTTTGCAAACTAGCATTGCAAAATGCCGAAGGATTCTGAGCCATGAGGATTTGCTCTCGGTTTTATTTCGACCCGACAATGCTTGTTGTAGCATATTTATGCCTCATTGGCATGATGAAACCTTGATTGATGTCTTGTTATGACATGTGTCCACTTTGTTTTAGTGATGATTTGTAGTGTTACACGCCATGTAATCCACTCTATATTCCACCGTTTCAAAATATGGTGATGCTTTCACAAAGTTCGAATTGAACTAACGCTCGTACAAGATTAGGGGAGTAACAAACTATAACAGGTTCGTGAGCTACGGCCTTGACAGTTGTTAATGTAGTGTATTGCATTGTGACAATACGCTTCACTATTCGTTCACAAGATACGTCGTGCTCCTTGTTTCGTTCCTATCACAAGTAGCACGAATAGTCAAAGTGGAGACCACGACGGCATAGTCTTCAACTCTCCGATGCTCAAGTCAGATTGATAATAATTTATGCAGAGTAACAGTGAGTGGTTTAGTTTGCTTACCTTATGATGCCAAAGATTTGTCCTTTTATAGCTGAGTTGAGGTAGATCATTCCCTCATCTTCCCATGTGGGATTAAGTCAAGTTGAGGTGTTCTCTGGAGCTCCATTTGGGATGCGCGTAAGAGCACGTCCGTAGTCAGTTTGGGTCACGGGGCGACTTGTTACACAGCTAGTGCGGCTGTCTTTCTGCTGGTACTGCGAAGCTGGGCTATTTATGGGCCTTAGTGTGCTGATAGTTGCGCTGATTATGGCTGGGCATAAGCCTATGCCAAGAAGTGCCCCCAAGTTCCCAGTTTAGGCATGCAATTTCTTGACTAAGGAGTTAAAATTAAGCATTTTGCCATAATCAGCAGTGGGTCCCGCGGACTCCTATCGGAGTCCCCCCACTCCCTGGTTAAGGAATGCCACCTAAGTTGCGGACGATGTAATAAACTGTGTGGTGGGCATCTTTGGGTGTTGTTGTTGGTCATGGTGCGTCCATCATAGCGTATTAAATCTTTACGCATGGGGCGTCTTTGAATGTTATCTTTGAGCGTAGTGCGTCAATCATTGCGTGGTAAATATTTATGCATAGGATGTCTTTAGACGCTATCTTTGAGCGTAGTGCGTCCGTCATAGCGTAGTAAATCTTTACGCGTAGGACGTCTTTAGACGATATCTTTGAGCGTAGTGTGTTCGTCATAGCGTAGTAAATCTTTACGCGTAGGACGTCTTTAGACGATATCTTTGAGCGTAGTGTGTTCGTCATAGCGTAGTAAATATTTACGTGTATGACGTCTTTAGATGCTATCTTTGAGCGTAGTGCGTTCGTCATAGCGTAGTCAATTTTTACGCGTAGGACGTCTTTAAACGATATCTTTGAGCGTAGTGTGTCCGTCATAGCGTAGTAAATATTTACGCATATGACGTCTTTAGACGCTATCTCTGAGCGTAGTGCGTCCGTCATAGCATAGTAAATCTTTACGTGTAGAACGTCTTCAGACGCTACCTTTGAGCATTGTGACATGATCCGAGATAGGCGTTATTCGCGTTGTGGGAGCACGTGTCGTACATACATTGGGTGAATGTGTCGTAGACGGTTCAATTTCGGGAGAGGGTGACGTTAGTGGCTGAGGAAGTTCTTGGGTCAACGTGGCGAGATCTGGGATGACGCCTTTTGGGTCAACGGCTAAGATGCGAGTAATGTCTTTCTATATCAACGGCTGGGAAGTGGCTTTGAGAGATCAACAGGTGTGATGAAGTGTGGGGTTAATATAAAAGGGTGAAAGGGAGAGAGGAACTGTCATTATCGATAGTTCCAAGCTTTTTGAATTCTGAAAGCTCTCTCGTTCCCTCCTTTGCTCTCGACCCTATTCTCCAAGCTTGGCCGGAATCTTGCTGGGATTATTTGTGCAAATCGGCCTTCAAGGTATGTATTGGTCAAAACTTCCTATTCGTGTTTGCATTTTGGGTTGGTTTTGGTGATTTTTGGGTTATAGGGTGATGCAGTGGTTTTAGGCTTGGGTTTTCCATCAAAGTGGGTTTGGTGTTCTTCGTGTTCTTCATGTTCTTCATTGTGATATTCTTAGGCTACATCTGATTAACTCTCTAACTTATAGGTTTAGGTTGTTCGTCTTTGGCTGCGGTGTTGCTTGCTGCGGCGTTACAATCAGTGCTTCATATTCCGCTACATTATTAGAGGCAGCAAAATTGAATTTGAGAGCGTACTCCAGCTCTAGTCCCCTTGGTCCACTCAAGATGATGTCTGCACCGCTAGACTTGGCGCAACTGGAACCATCCATGTGTAAGTTCCATGGTTAAATTTTGGTGTTGGTTATGACATCGCCTGGTGTTGTCTCAGTCGTATCTCGGGGAATCATTTCTGTAATAAAATCAGCTACGGCTTGGCCCTTTATAGCGGGTTGTGGCTTGTATTCGATGTCAAATTCTGTCAGCTCAATAGCCCACTTGCTGAGCCGCCCCGAGTGTTCTGGATTCTGTAGTACTTGTTTGAGGGGGTGGTTTGTAAGTACGTGGATACTGTGAAGTTGGAAGTAATGGCGCAGTTGTCTAGTTGCGATGATAAGCACAATACCTAATTGTTCTAGTGTCAGGTATCTCGTCTCCGGACCGTTCATGGCCCTGCCAGTGTAGAAGACTGGCAACTCTTTAGTTATGTCTCGGCGAACTAATGCCCTGCTAACCGCGGTTATGGATACTGCGAGGTAAAGGTACAGCGGTTCTCCTAGATACGGGGTTGACAATAATGGTACCGCGGCAAGGTAGTATTTTACCCCCTTAAAATGCTTCATGGCAGTCGAGTGTCCACTCAATCAGTTTGCTCTTGAAACGCCTTAATAGCTTGAAGAATGGTTCACATTTGTCGGTCATCCTTCAGATGAATCGTGATAATGCCACGAGTCTGCCTTGAAGGGCTTCCACATCCTTCTTAAGTACTGGCTGCACCATGTCCAGAATGGCCTGTACTTTTTCCGGGTTTGCTTCTATGCCGCGTTGACTAACGATGTAGCCCAGGAACTTGCTTGTCGTTACGCTGAAAAAACACTTTTCTGGGTTCAACCGCATCTTGTACTTTTTAAGCACGTTGAAGATGGTTCGGAGGTTGGCTACGTGGTCCTCGGCTTTGACGCTCTTCGCCAACATATCATCCATGTATACTTCAATCTCATAACCGATGTGTTTATCGAACATTTGTGTGACACAACACACATATGTAGCCTCTGCATTCTTTAACCCAAAGGGCATGACATTGTAACAATAAAGGCTCATGTCAGTTTCGAAAGTCGTAGCTTCTTGATCCGCAGGGTTCATGCATATTTGGTTGTACCCAGAGTAGGCGTCCATCATGCTTATCAACTCATAAGCTGTTGTTGCGTCGATTAGTTGATCGATTCTAGGTAAAGGAAAGCTATCTTTAGGGCATGTCTTATTCACGTTCTTATAATCCACATATATCTGTCATTTGCCGTTGGCTTTACGAACCATGACACAGTTTGAAATCCACTCTGGATACTGGACCTCCCTAATGAACTTCATGCCCTTCAACTTGTCGACCTCTTGGCGTATTGCCATGCTTTTTTCGTCATCGAAGCTACGACGCTTATGTTTGACTAGATATACAGAAGGTTTGATGTGTAGCTCGTGCATGATGATGTTAGGCGAGATGCCAGGCATATTCTCGTATGACCATGCGAATACTTCTATGCTTTCTCCCAAGAAGTTTGTTAGGTCTCTCTCCACTGTGGGGCTAAGGGTAGCGTTGATCTTTATCTTTTGCTCCGGGTGGTGCGGGAATGGTGTGATGCTTTTCAATGAATATTCGGGATTCACCAGAGTCTTGGCTTCATAAGGCGTAGTCTTTTTGTTGCCCTTACTTTTTGTTACGTCGCCATCTCGCGCGTCAATGACCTCGTCGGTTAAGTTTTTTGCATCATGTACCACCAAGATTTCGTGCCGATTACGCGTGCGTCTAACTGCGCGTGCTTGGCGCTTTTTCGCCATAGACTGTGATCCCCGGACCTGCCATGTTCCATTTGGGGTTGGGAATTTGATGAGCATCATGTACCTATCAATGAAGGTTCACATTCGGTTGAGAGTAGGCCGATGATCCCATTGTAAGAATTGTAGGCATTAACTATGATGAACTCAGCTTTGACGCAGACTGTGCATGGCGCAGTCCCAATACGTACCGTCATGTAGTCTGAGCCTAGAGATTGGGTTATACCTCCGGAGAAGCTGATCAGCGGTTTGTGGTCTTGTATTAACTTCTTACTACTACGCTTCATCTTCTCGTAGCATCCCTTAAATAGGACATTAACTGCGGACCCTGTATCGATCATCATTTTACCCACTTCCCACTGTCCACCCAAGACCGCATCTATGAGGAATGTGTCGTCGTTGGGTAGAGAGATGCTGATTTCTTCTTCTTCTTCTTCAGAGAATGTGATTTGCTTCCATCATTCCTTTTGCCTTTTGGAGTTTCCCTTCGTGATGACGCACACTTGTCTTAGGTGGTTGCTGCGGGCGAAGCGCTTTTTTGCACGGTTGGACATGCTTGTCATTGGGGCCATGCCCTCAATTACGTTGATGCGCCATAAGTTCTCAAATGCGGCTACCACGTTCTGTTGTGCTCTTGGATGTGCTGTCTGAACCCCTGTATCGTCGTTGGCTCTCAGTGTGCGGAGGGTTCTACAATTATTCGTGTTGTGGCTTCTATTTTCATGAAACCTGCACCACTTACCAGTTTTCGCCTCAGTTTGAGGGCATTGTGGCCTCCCTGGCTTTCTCAATGTCCCCTGATGTTTGTGGAAGAAGTCTTCTAGGGTTTCTTCTCTCGGCGGTGTCTCTGTTGTCGCGACGCTCGTCGCCGAGTCTCCTGTTCTTATCTCGGCCACTGTGTCCATCATGGTTACGCCCGTCATGGTGGTTTGATTGGTGCCACTCTCTTTTCCTTCCTTTGTTGCGGTCTTCAATACCAGGGAAGAGCTCGCGCTGTAAGGGGATCGTGTTTGCAAGTATGGATGACTGCATCGTATTGCTCTTGTCTGATGGTACTGGAGTTCGTTTTTCCCCGTATGTGACATATTTCGTCTGAGCGTACCGCACCGCCTCTGTCATAATTTCATCGTAGGTGGGGTCGCGCATTCTTGGGTCCACGTTGATGTGGAACAAGAAATTCTCATACCGCAGTCCTTCCTTGAATGCAACCAAGGTAAATGTTTTGTTGAGGTTCCGACATTTGAATGCGGTCGTCTGCCATCGCATGACAAAGGCGCCCAACGTCTCCCTGCTCTCCTGCTTTACCTGTAACAGACTGTCTGTTATGTGTGTTGCACCGGCTATGAGGATGAACCGGTTGAGGAATGTCGTAGTCAACTGTGAAAACGAACCCATGGAATTCGCCGGCTGCTCAAAAAACCAGTTCATGGCATCCTCATCTAATGTTTCGCTGAACAGGTGACAGAGTGTGGCATCATCAAATTCTCAGCTGGCGGTGACTTTTATGAAGTTATCAATGTGTCGGAACGGGTTGTCCTCACCCGTGTATGGCGTAATCTTCGGACTCTTAGTTTGTG
This sequence comes from Argentina anserina, assembly GCF_933775445.1. Lineage (NCBI taxonomy): Eukaryota > Viridiplantae > Streptophyta > Magnoliopsida > Rosales > Rosaceae > Argentina > Argentina anserina. The sequence continues at coordinate 7,351,917 of NC_065876.1, forward strand.
ATGGGTGTACAGTATTCATTATTCACGTGGTGAAGGGGCCCGGCCTGGCCGCAAATACTGGCTGACACCGCAGATTTGCGTCCCGTTACTCAATGGCAGTTAACCGCTATAATATCAAGGCCAGCGTGGGGTCTGTACTGTGGCCAGTGGTATGGGGTCGTGAGCGAGAAGTGACGCTCATGCTTCCTTCTACGCGGTTGCGAATACGCCTGGGAGATTGTGGCCACTTACTAGTGAGTTCAGAGGGGGTCAAGCTGATGCATAGGTTGACCTGTTCCCGCCCTTTTGTTTGCGCGATGCTTTCGCGCTGTGATTCTTCGTGCTGATGACTGCATTCTACCCTTTCCAGCTGTGATCGCATCCTGTCGAGTTCGGCCTGCAAAGCCGCAGCCTTCTAGCGCTCGAGTGTCTCGCGCTGTTGGCATTCGGCGAGGTCTTTTTCCATGTTCACCATCCTTGCAGCGATCATGGGGTAGGGAGTCGCGCTAGTGCTGGCGACCGTCCCGGGTATAGGGGTGAGAATTATAGGGTCGTTTGTGGAGGATATAGGATGGTTGAGGCTAAGGTCCGTTATGTTTTCCACATGACCGTCGACCGGAATAGAGGGTAGAGAGTTGGGAGTGCTCATTTCGAAGTGTAGTTGCTTCGCTAGATGTTGATGTGTTTTACGGGAACTTTTTGTTGCATTTTCCCGCATACGGCGCCAATGTTAATGTAGTGTATTGCACTGTGATAATACGCTTCACTATTCGTTCACAAGATACGCCGTGCTTCTTGTTCCGTTCCTGTCAGAAGTAGCACGAATCGTCAAAGTGGAAACCACGGTGGCGTGGTCTTCAGCTCTCTGATGCTCAAGTCAAATTGATAATAATTTATGCAAAGTAACAGTGAGTGGTTTAGTTTGCTTACCTTATGATGTTAAAGGTTTGTCCTTTTATAGCTGAGTTGAGGTAGATCATTCCCTCATCTTCCGATGTGGGATTAAGTCTAGTTGAGGTGTTCTCTGAAGCTCCATTTGGGATGCGCGTGAGGGCACGTCCGTAGTCTGTTTGGGCCGCGGGCGGCTTGTTTCACAGCTAGTGCAGCTGTCTTTCTGTTGGTACTGTGAGGCTGGGCTATTTATGGGCCTTAGTGTGCTGATAGTTGCGCTGATTATGGCTGGGCATAATCTTATGCCAACAACAGTATCCTCCGAATCTTCTGTCCTCCACCCGGTTTTACACCTAATGGCATAAAAAATTGGCCAAACTCTTGTCTCGGCGCCCTAGGCATCCTGCAGCCCCCCGCAGACCCCATGAAGCCCCCCCTTCCCCCCCCCCCCCCTCCCCCGGCACGGCCTCAGCATCGTCCCATGTACGACCTCCTTATGAACTCTTCGCCTTTTTGGCTCTTTTTTTTTATGCCGGTAACCCTTTTTGGGTATGCCTAGGCAACACCGATCCTTGTATTTGGATCTATGGTGCATATGCATGATATTTGCATGTCAAAATCACTCGTGAATGATATTTGAGGGTCTAAAACCCTTAAGTAACGTTAAGCGGGCATTCGGGACTATATCAATGCACTTTCCGAGCTTTATATTATGATATTTATATGTCTTAATCTAAGATTACTTGTCTCTATATTCTTATTTATTAATATGTTAAAGACACGTTAAGTGCATAGCTAAATGAAAGCTATTAATAGATTTAGTTTTAATCCATTGTGACTATGATGATGAGATCATCACCCATAGAATCAAGAGCGGTTTAGACTCAAGTTTAAATGTCTTACGGTATTATGATTCAAGTCACATGTTTTTATGTATCAAGAAAGCAATTGAACCTTTGAAATGGTTTTTGTTATAGTAGTTGTCTACGTTGATAAATTCACAACGATACCATGTATAAAAATTGGTTAGACGATAAGCTACTTGAAGACAATCCATGTGCCAACATTATTTATCACTTACAAACTCATTGTGAACGAGTTTTTCTATATTGCTTCTAATAATGTAGCGCATCTCATGAGTCTAAATATTGTGAATTGTATTCTTTCACGATACTATAATTTGGAATAATGAATCGATGACTTGTTTAGGCTATTCTTTTGAGCAAAGATGTTTTATGGATCAATAATATTTCTCCAAAATAATAGAGATATAATCTATGCGTTAACAAGTGCATAAGCCTCATCTATGATCCTTCATTAACTATGCTCAATCTCTAAGCCTATTCTTTAGCAAAATTTAGGAGTGACATACATCCTCCTATGCTAAAGAGAATGAGATATAAGATGGAATCCTAGATCGGCTTTTTATGATTCACTTCGAGGATACAATATATTGTGGTGATACATATATCATAGTTAAACTCAAACCATAACACTTAGATGTTATGGAGCACCCAAAACAATGACAAAAGTTGAAAAAGCCTAAAGTTTCAGGATTTACATATTGCGAAATTGTCATTGTGAGGACCGGTTCACCTACCTTTCGGTGGGCTATTGATGTTGTACTTACGGCCACTGATTCCTAACATCCAAGGCTACCTACTCACAAAATTTGAGCATATTTGGAAACCTTGAACATGTTGAACCGCTCGACACAAGTGGTCACTGACCTCCGGCAAATATTCCAGCCGGTTCCGGTTATGAGGCCGGTGGTATTAGATTCATAACACCCATGTTTACTTGTCCCTAAAATTTCGTAGCATTCGAGGTTCAAAAAGTCAGTGAACCATTCAATGAAGTGTAAAACAGAGGTTCGGTTTTGGTCGTTGATGTGCCTAGGCTTCCAACGAACCAACAATTTGAACCATAAGCTACGGCTTGTAGCGTGTCTTGTTTTATAGTATCCATCTAAACCATCATTATTGACATTACGGTTGTAAGGATTCACATGTTAATATTTCAAGTCTAACGATATGCATATTTGTTAACGGATTATGTTAACGGTTTATCGTCCACATATTTTATGTGTCAAATTGCGCCTCCACAAGCGCATAATAATGGGTTATTTGATGTTGAATTTTATCTTTGAATAAGACATTAACTTCCACCTATATCCGCTTATATAAAGACCTTAATAGGTGATCTCATTTAGTCACTTTTGATGAGTCAGTCTCCCGTTGTTAGGGAGAGAGAAGAACAAGTTTGTTCAAACTTCAACGACTTGGTTTTGTCGTGGTTTGTCCCACTGTGCCTCATCATGTTCCTAATAGTCATATAAATGGAAGTGACGAGATCAAAGATACATGCTGCAACTATGCATGTAAGGATTGATGTCCGACAAATGGACATGTAGTCACTATTTGTTGGTGACGTGGTGACTCCACAAATGTGGTAGATGGTGTCACTAGGCCGTGACTCTTACGAAAGTGTAGAGAGACCACTTGGTTCGATAATACTTGTTGAATGCGAGTTATGGCACAACTTGATCTATGATCAATGATACTCACTCGTCTGTTTTCTTAGATGATGGTTATCATTGGGGGTCACCTCAATATCAATACTAATTCAAATGAAAGATCTCGAAGAATGACGATGTTGAATGAGTTTGATGTCGAATTATACATACTCAGTTGAAGTAAAATTCCAACATTGTAGATTGACCTATATGTAAAGTGATATCCGACAGGAATTGATGGTGATGATCGACCCATGTCGCCGCCACAACCTTCTGGAAAGCCATAGGATCTAGTTTTAACAAAGAGATAGGTAATTGGTCAGGTAATGCCAACACCGCAAATGTAAATCCTATCGATTATACCTTTGTTAGGCGTAGTGAGAAAGAGAAGAGTTTAGATTCACCTTATTGCGCAAACTCTCTAGCAAAACGCCTTGGAATCAAATATGAAACTTCTTGTTCTCATAATACCTTGTCAGTAGGTAGTTTCCAAAACAACTGAATTTGCAGCTTGTGGTCACATATCATCTCTATTAGGACTAAGTTAAGAGATGTAGATAAAGATCCTAAAATGGATTGGTTTTCACCTAATTCAAGTGCCTCCAGACCACGGAGTTCGATAACTTGATTAAGGTAGGGATAGTAAAATGAAGTGTGATGGACTCTTGATGAACTAAGAGCCAAATGCTTATTTCCAAAGCTCATTGCTCAAAACTCAGGGCTCACCACCCTGACAATGCAGGAGAATTCACTCGTAGACTTTTTATTGCATAGCCGGGATTGGATATCCCAGTAATTCCATGTTCATTTTGCATGAATGGATGAGCATGAGCGACAATTAAGCAGTTAAAGCTTATAACTAGGGCCCTTGTTACGTGTAAGTAATTTACCCATAATTGTTTGGGGACTGTCTGGGGATATGCAATATTGCATGCAGTTGTATCTTAGGAATGAAATGATCTTGAGAATACTAGGTCTCGAAAGTGATGACTGTTATTGATGATGTTGTTCATCGGTTGGGTTTGGCAACAAGGACTTTAAACTAATATCTACACGTATTCCATGAATCATCCGAAGTCATAAAAGACGTGTTTCCGCCGTATGAGCGATGATAAGTCTTAAGAGATGAAACTCTCCACATTTAAGTACGATATGTGTATGTATGTACTTGTTGTAATATACATGACTTGACACCTCATTTGATTTAAACTCATAAGGCCAAGATGATGACTGAGTGTGCACACACATATGTCAATGCTTGATCATAGCACGTTATGACATCAAATCCTATATCCCAACACAAAAGACACTTTAATGAAGTGATGTTAGAATCTGCCGAGATTCGTATGTCAAATTCCACGGGACCTATAGGGCAACTCACTTGTTGAAAATGGTGAATTTAGTATCATTGGAAAGATCTATGTGTCTACATTCCAGGAACACCAACCATTTGAAAATATCTATTATATTGAGTAAGTTATAGATGTTTTAGTAAAATAGGACGGATCTGTCCGGAAACTACAGCTGAGTCAACTTCGACCAAGATTTGTGATCAGCTCAGAACGAACTAGGTTGTGAACCATATATCACTGGAAAACCATGGGTGTCTACTTTTCATAACGTTTTACGGTTCATCCATACCTATTGTATCGAAGAAATTATGACTGTTTAAATGCTTGAAGGTCATACCACGTGTGAATTTGTTTTTCATTATAAACTCTTGTTTTGAGTTGTTATGCAATTCTCTTTCTTTTGATCTATGTACGGATAAGTGTACATGTTTGATTTAAGAATGCTTTGCGAGATTTGATATTCAAATCATTGACCCATTGCTACTTTTGAAGAATGTGAAGAGCGTTCGTTTACGCTATCTATCTAAACTCCAAGATTAAATTACTGATCAGGGGGGAGTTGTTTTGTAGACTTCAGGGGGAGTCTATTCCACATGCTATCTTCAATTGTAGTTGGTGTGTTGTGCCATTTTTCCCTTCGACCAAGTTTTTTTATTTTACCTAATAGGTTTTTGTTTTGATTGGCAAGGTTTTTACCGAGGCAACGGTTATGCACCATGACACATTAGGATCGCGATACAAATGGGGGTGTTGTAGGAGAATTACTCTCCGTAATCTTCCGGTGTATCTTGTCATAGTTAGTATATGTCAGTGTAAATAAGGAATGATATATAATCCCTTATTTAACCGGATACTCAATGTAATGCATATATATAAAGTCTCCTTATCAATGAATAAATATAATGGTTATCCCTATTTGATGTGTATTATATTCTTTGTAACAATTCATCACTATTTTTTTAACATTTTCACCCTATATATTTTTTTTTTGAATAGTCGGATACGTCACATCTATTAATAAATATTGATTTAAGTTATTTAAAAAAAATTTATGACAAATCGAATATAGTCATTCAAGCGTTATTGCATAATAAAAAAGTGGACGGGTTTGGCAAGATAGAACAGGTTTTTATCAAAAAAAAACAGTCAGGTTCGGTGCTCAAGTTGGAAAGAGCCTAAATGGGGAACATCCGTTCTCACTTCTCAGTTTCAAAAACTTGTTCACGATGATTGGAGTGAGGGAAATGAAGTGTTTAAACATAACTACGTGGATCAGACTTTGATTCTTAGATTGACAATGGCCAGCCATATGGACTTCAAGGCCCAACACAATAATATGGACTGTTGATGGCAATGGCTAGCGCACCATACATCCCTTAGACTTCCATTCTTAGTGCGTATTCCCAAAGCTTCCGAACGAAGGATCACAAACATGAAACACCTATTAGGGAGCTAGACATGTTATACTTGTAGAAGCCTCATGTTTTCCACCATTAAGAATTACATTTTTCTTAGCTTTATATCCAACTAGTCTTGTACCCGTGTGCTGTCATTGCACGAAATTGCATAAATTTGTGTTAAGTGTTTTTTTTTAAATGTAATCTTTTTATGTAGTTATGTTTAATATAAATGATAGTTTTAGCAAAACACATATGTTAAGTATTTGTATATTTACAATAATTGTCATGTGAGAATAATACTCTTGATGTTCACATTTTAATAATTTTCTTGACCGGGTGGTGGTTTTATAATAGTAGATGTAAGCTTAGTGACAACAAGCTCACGATGCCAAAATGGAGAAGTTTGAGGAAAAAATTGCTTGTATAAGCAAATACGAAAATACCTACTTGTGATCAACAAGTACCAACTCTTTCAATTTGTGCTTGCAACGATGTCGCCATCTGTTTTGCATTACTTAATAATCAGTCATTGTCCTTCGTGTTCCATCAAAGGTTTAAAGAATGATGGAGTTGGGATGAGGGTTTGCTTAAACAACCAGAAAGATTAGTTAGATTATTGGTAAACAAAACTCCATGTTAGATGGCATCATCTTGTACACTTTTAGGTCCATTGCCATGCATGTAAGTTATATATAACATTACTTAAGAACAAAATATGGCTGTTCTATTTCAATCTCTCGATTTGTGTATATAAGCAAACAAATTATTTCTCCAATCAATATCATAGGAGAAAATCTATTTAAAATGGTATGCAATGGAATATATATATATATATATATATATATATATATATATTCGGACGGAAGATATAAGATAATAAGAATTCAACTCTTGAGAGTGAAGTCAACAAAATAAACCCAAGCAAAACTTTGTCTTAGAGCCTCATCGATCGTGTGCAATTTAATTTCAAGTTTTCAACGCTAGTGTTCATTTCCAATTTCAACAGCCGTAAATTTGAACTTGTTACTAGTTTTTGAGTCAAGTACGCAAATAGAACATCTTTGTAATTTGCAGACTCAAAAATACATATTCAGAAGGGTAACCATACTTTGATATGCATATATCGTCCTATTAATGTTCCTAGGAATCCTTGCTATCCATAACTAGGCAACACCATTGGGGTCGCATGAAATTCAAGGTATAAAGTATTGTTTGTATTCTGATTATACTTGATTAAAAGTTTAAAACCTTATATGAGGTACAATTGACTTTCAAGTTTCTAAGGCCTAGTGAGATGAAATGCACCTAACTTGCCTGTTGGTTTTGGTTTTTGGTTATGACTTGACATATCTACGCACAGAATTTGTACAAAAACCAACATGCATGGCAATTACAAACCAACACCAAAAAAAAAGTGATATTTCTCTGGAAGTTCTTTCTTCTTCCATCTAAAGCCAAATTTTGTTTCCTGGATCTCAACGGCATCTTTGGTCAAAGATTATTGCTGCTACAGCTTCTTTCTTCTCTACATTTGTCCAACTGATAGCGATATAATCAGAAAAAAAAATCATTTCAAGTTAGTAGCTTACTTACAAGAGCCATCTTGGCATTCAAACTGAAAACTTTGAACCCCTAAAAATGAACTGTGAGTCACTAAGGCAAATTCAGAAACTACTCCAGGTCCATCATATTACAAAGAAATTGATGGAAGAGCCACAAAAACCGATATCATATATAATTATTCAAGGGAAAAGAAATGGCATGTCTAGAATTGATTTAGAGCACATCTAATCGTATATCTAGATAGTGAATTTTAATTTTCTAAACCTGCAGGTACTCTGAAAGTTGACGATATGAAGTACAAGTACATTTGGATTATATGCGATGAGTACTCCAATAAGCGCAACTCGATCTGGTCTCTCGTCCAATTTGTTGATGTAATGATTTTCAGTATATTAGTCAGCATGAAAACTGCTACTATTAGTACTATAGAAAATCAACAAGTCAGTCATAAAGAGAAAACAAAAAATAGCTTTTAATAAATGAACCAGATGATGAACATTTCTTTAATTTCTAAAATACTCTAAATATTGTCATCCACAAGCAATCAGAAGAAGCTGATGAGAGATCATAACAGCTCAAAACAACACACAGATTTGATGAAGGTTAGGTATATGGGAGTTGTCACAACATTATTCTGGAAAAAGAAAGAAATTATACTGATTAGCTTAATCAATAGTTCAATACCAACAGTCCAACACCGATAACAGAGCAAAACTGAAACCCAGTTCAATCTCAGTACCAAAATGCTGTAAATCCTGTAATTAACCTCAAACACTTATTTAAGCTAAATTATGTACACACCACCATATATAATCTGTCTTTGCTTTATAAGCTGCTGCCAAATCATCAATTAACTGGTCCTAATTGACACAATTATTCAAGAAATAACACAAGAATTTGGGTTTTCTTCTGCACTCTGCACATGGTAGTACCTCGTCATATGTGGATTATAATTTTGATAGGCTCGCACAAGGTCGGCAATTTGTTGATTCTGGTCTGGCTTTTTCTTATTTTCATCTTCCTTCTTAGCTCCTCCATCTTTCTTATCATCTTTCTTCTCTTCTTTCGCCGGCCCAACTGTCAGAATCTCAGTGTGCCAGTTACCTTTCCTCAACTTGCTTACCACATCAACTGGATCAATATTGCCAGTCACAGTTAACTTTCTCTCTTTCATGTCCATAGCAATGGAATCAATGCCTGCAAAAATGAAAGAACAGAGGAGAAACAGAGACATTAAGTATATGCAAACCTATTTGCGATGTATTAACATTCATGTTCACGAGACAAAGTCGATGATTGAAGCAATTATATCAAGCATATGAGCAAGTGAAAAACATGTTCATGTATATATTGTTTAGTTTGGTGTTACGAAAAGCGAAAAATCGAACACAAGATTAGAACTGTAAAATTAATTTCAATGGATTTGCATGAGCATAAATAGATTTCTAGAGCATACCAGCAAGGCCGGACACGGCTTTCAAAGCCTTCTGCTTCTCCTTGTCATCGTGCAAATCAAGTTTCAGCACCACCTTCTGCAACAAATCAAAGGCAAAAAAAACTTGTCATTAACAGTCATGACAGACAAGAAGCTAGTACATTGAGAAAATAATAAAACCAATGTCTATATCTGAAACGATCATATAAAAATTGGGTTATGGACTAACAAAATTAAGAAATGAAACTTAAGCATCAAGATTGGTTAAGGAAATTGCACCTTCATTTCTGAAGCTCTGACGAAGACTTGGGTAGTAAAATATTAGGACGAACTGATCTGAGATCAGCTATAAACAAAGAGGAAATCAGAGGGTATTTTTATTTACGAGGAAGAAGAAGAAGAAGAAGAAGAAGAAGAAGGGAGACTTTTCCTGAGGACTAAGTTTGTGTGGAAGCGGAGTGACCTATGACTCTGTGAGCCAAAGGGGGTTTAATATATAGAGGTAATAGAGCCAAACAACAAAAAGTCATGCACAAAAAGTTGACGAATGAGTCTGAGATATATTGATATCCAGGGCCTGGTAATAACTTGCTTGGCAAGGTAGCAACCAGGGTTGAAATGAATATGAGACTAGAATCCCTTTGGTTGGACCGAGTCATCGTCAATATTCTAATTGGGCGGTGTGCTTCCTCTTTGCCTGAAATGCTTCTGTAATTAGACCTACTTCCTGTGTCGTGTTTTACGTTTTGGTTGTGGAAGGGCAGAGCCATTTGGAGAGGTCACCATGTCCGGAAAAGTCGAGGAATGAGACTCTTCGGCTTTGGGGTTTGCCTTTTGTTACTATTGTTGTCATTTTTCAAAGAATTAAGACTTCTATAATTATTGTTGTTGTTAATATCATGAGCACGACTCTATTATGAGTTAACATCACCAGAAGAGAGGCAAGAGACTAGTGTAAGTGCGTGAATTTACTGAATTTGACAAATCGTCCGATAATTCAAATAAAATCACGTCCAAGTGTTCCATAAAAGTTTACAAGTTCATAGATCAATGGACTTGATTCTTCATTTAGCTCTATTAATCTATCTTCTACTTCTCTTTCTATAATTCCTCGAACAATAGCCGTCTAATTTCACAAGTAGGAAATAAGGATTTTCTAGGGGCTCGAACAATCACATCACTGTGCATGGTTGTCCTCTAATAATTTTGGGGTAAGTAGGCACGTAGTAGCTTGCATGAACGCCTCGTTCTTTTGGCTGTGTGGGGACTTTTCCTCGATATATTTTTCTCGTTTGCTTAAAATGTAACATAGTACGTGGTTAAAATCTAGCCACAACAATCGATGTTTCACAGCCTCTACCATACGTGTTCTAATCTAATGCTTATAGTTTCTATGTTCAAAGTAGAAAAGAGACCTTTGTTAAGACCCTGGGCCACAATTGATCGATTTGATCCGTATGGAAATAAACCATTTGAAGCAAAATTCAAGACCCAACTTCAACACTGAGGTCACGAAAGTGAAAACTCAGCATAAGATTTCTCGGAGAGAAAAAAAAAACAGGGTAAGAACTAGTATCCGGTTGATACTAACAAGTCTTCTACATGATTCAGGGCTTTCCTTAAAGAAAACTTCCCCTTGATTATGTCCCCACCATATTACTTAAATGCTCCAAACCCAAAATAATATTGAATTTTATTGACTCTGCAATTGCGATTTTGATGGCTACTGTCAGCTACTCCACATTTCCATTCTATATATCCTCACTAATTATATACATTTTGTGTATGTCCTAATCGAAACCAGTTAGGATAGCCAGAACGCCATCGACGTTTTATCCATCTATCATGAGCAGAGCACTTGTGTCATCTGCTAACCCAGTTTCAACCGTTTCATTATTTAACAGATCAAACTAATCATATAGACAGGAGTATGGTAATCATATAAACCCCACCCTAATATTCAAACATTTCCAGTACTTGGGTTTTAGTTTTTACTTGTACATGTCTTCAAGCTATCCTACTTGGGAAAACGAATGCCCAAATTTTCTAATCGGTGATTGGCATGCTTCAATATCATAATCCTTCAAGAAGCAGGTCAAAACAACACGAGTCACTTGATGTTGCCACAAAATGCTCGGATCGAATTTATTATGCTGAGTAACACTGACCGTATACAACTACAGCTCCATAGCTTCCTTTTATTCTTTGCCTATAACTAATCTTGCAACATTAACCAAGTAATGAACCTGTTACCAGTTGCATTTTACAATCTCTATCAGTGTCCTATCGATCCTGCAGCAATATCATAAGTTCACCAAGAGCTGATGCATTGTCAAAAGATGCAAAATTCGAGGGGTTATGAATCTTACGATGGACAATGCATAATTAAGGCAGCACTATTCCAGACTAAACCGCAGCTCCAGCCTTTAGTGATGACCCAACAATGGCTAGTGCCTCCTCAACTGAAGATGCATTCTGAAGCTTGGCTTTATCAACAAGAGGCTGGCTCCTTGCAAGTTTTGGAAGGAGTTGAAGTTCCTTAACAAGCAAAACGAGATTTTAGAATCATGCAGGGAATGGTAATACACTAATATCACAAATTTCTATTTTACATATGAAGTGTTTCAAACTTCAACCCAAATAATGCATGACAGTGAGTCCCCATATTGTCAGTAGTTTTCCTAGTTGGGTAGACATGTCACTGTCTCTTGTGATAACAGACAAAATTTCACCAATTTTTTGTCACATTGTATTGTGCTAAAACTAATCAGTGTAAGGCCATCTCCAATGGTGGGTTCAAAGCCTTGAATATAAACCTCTGTAGCCCTTTTGTCCATCTCCAATGGGGAGGTTGGGTTCTAAAACAAAAGAGTGAAATGAAGGCCTTAAGACCAAGGTTTGGTCTAAATATAGACCCTCACTTAAACCTTGGTGGCATGCTATTTGGATGAACAATGTTTTCCAAATGTCTAGATATAAACCTTACTATTAGAATTTAAAAAAATTATAGACCTTACTATTTGAATGAATAATGTCGTTCAAAGGTCTAAATTTCTAAACCATGGTCTATAATTAGACCCAACGATGGCCTAACTATTTTCCATTATCTTTTACTCTTCTATCTTACAGATATCCATAATTTGGACCTCCCTCCTAGGACAAGTTCTGGGAGCATTGGTTCTAGACCCAGCTCTGTTGTTTGTCTGACTTAAGAATTAAAAGATAATAAGAGAGTACCTCAGGGCTTCCACTTTCAACAAGAACACCTTTCAGTTTACCTGCAGTGGAGCAGCAATAATAAAATTAGAATATCAACAGTAATTCAACACACCAGCACATACGTACACAGAAACTATATATATTTACCCGAGTCTATCCAGAAGGTTGCAATCTTAGGATCAAAATTCCCAACTTCAACTGTCTCTCCAACTGTTGAAGAAAAAGAAAGTGGTGTAAAGTACAAAAATGAACTAACTGAGATCATCCAATAACAAAAAGAAGACATAACGTATTAAAAAAGTAAAATTTAAATAATAATAAACCATCGCATATGCTTACCATTGTCCCCATAAAATTGCCACCATATTTTCCTCGGGCTTCCTTCATACTCAAATACCCTCGAGTAGAAAGATGGAAGATAATCATATCTGGAACATTATTCAGTAACTCAGATCATCAACAATGAAGGTTTGGTACAAAGCAAACTCTAAAGCTTAATTAAGTCTAATTCTTTTAAGATACATGACTAGACTACAAAAATGGAGTCCAACTTACGTGTGAGTTTGTGCAGTCAGTAAGGCTTTAATGCAATGCTGTGCAGATCGACGAGCATGATCTACATGCTCAACCCGTGCTATACGATTGTACATCTGTTCAGTGGTAAGAGATATGCTTTTAATATTCAAACTAGGAATGACGTTTTGCATATAATTAAATAAAAAAATACCTTCAATGGGAAAGCTGCAACATCTCCAACTGCAAAGATTCCAGGTACACTTGTCCGGAACAGACCGTCAACCTTGGTTATAAAAGTGCAATTACAGATAGCAGATGAAGTATATAGATATCCTACTTATACTTCATAAGATTCTTGGCAGAAATAATAGTTTTGTTACTTTTGTAGTTTGAATGTTAAACATATGATGATATAAACATAGCACAACATAAAAGCCTACCTACACATGATTTACAATACTACTTGTATTTCTTACCCAAGGTTATAGTACTTAAATGTGCATGAGTCATAGTTCAATATACAGCTAAATGGATGTATACAGCTAACATGCTCAGGCAACAACTGTGGCGGCGTAAATTCAAAAGAGTACCTGTATACCACCAACATTGGAATCCAATCCCACTCTTTCAAAAGGGCCGACAGAAGGTTTTGCTCCTATACCAACAATTACCTGCAAAGGTGAAAAATGGAGAGAAACTTATTACAAGATGTACAGTGCAGCGTGACAGCCGAAAGTAGATAAACAAATAAATATATCAACTTACTGCATCTGCTTCTATACTGGATCCATCTTCAAGCTTGACACAAGTTGCACGTCCATTGGAACCAGCTTCTATATTTTTTAGTGAGGTACCCTGGCCCATAATTAATATGCTTAATCAGCCAGTTTCAATGAAAATTCTCAGATGCAACATAGGTACCAGAGAGAGGGAGAACCTTTAAGAATTTAACACCATTCTCTTTGTAGAATTCTTCATATCTCCGGGCAAGTGAAGGAGTAAACAGTCTTTGCATAAGATGGCCCTCTGGAAATACGATCTTCATAAACAGAGTTCAAGTAAGATCAGAGGTAGGAAACTATATGTGACAAGTTACAAAATTTAACAACTGTTTCACTTCCCGAATATGTTAACCACGTCCCAACTAACATAAAATGCAGCAATTGAACACATTACATACTGTTGTATCAAGTTTCCAACCAGCAGCTGCTGCTGCAACCTCCATACCAATATAACCACCACCGACAATGACCACCTTCTGTGCTTTCTCCTGAGAAATAATATGTAAAGGTTTAGAGAAAGGAAATAGCAGTACAGTTCCAAAAAAATCACAATATATATTCAAGAACAGAAGACAACCCCAGATACTTGCTTAACATAAGAATCGCTATACTCTTATTGAACAAACCAAACCTTGTACACAAACTTTACTGCAATTTGTATTTAAGTTTACGTTGGGCATTCAAATGTATAAATAATTCAAAGTGGTAAGACAAAGGATGAATGATCTATCATTTATTGAATTAATAAAATTTAGAATCCTAAGATAAAAATGCCTAAATATGAAAGCATACAGCATGAAAGTAGTACAATAGAGTTTTTTACTGGAAACAATATTCCAGTGTGAGAAGGCGCCTAAATTGCATTAAATAAATCAGGTTTTCTTTGAACTGCCTAAAGACAATCAAAGGCAGTACAGCTAATCCTCAGATAATATATGGTTCTGTGATGATGACAAACTTAAAACTTATTTCAGCCAAGCTTCATGCATTTGTTCAAAATTTCAGCATTAAGAAGCAGATACATCCTCGTATTTTCAAATGGGAAGTTACATTTTCACGTGCAACATGGACAGCACCAAATTTGAAGTAAGTTCGCTTGAAGTAAAAACAATTAAACTTACCAATGATGATATAAGGGCATCAGCATCAGCCACATCCCGGATATAATGAACACCAGGTAGGTTTCCTCCTATTTTCTCTGGCAGTCTGAAGAAATTATAGTCCATAAAGCCAGTTTGCCTCAAATTTTAAGCATGTATGAATGTATAATCTAAAAATACTCAGCATACATAGCAACTACTCAGTAAATGGAAAAGAATATCGAGGAGCACCTTGAGGCAGTGCATCCTGTAGCAATTATAAGTGATCCATACTTCAACAGTTTCCCTGAATCAGTAGTCAGGGTTTGCTTCTCGATGTCAACATTTGTAACCGGATCCTCATAGAACATCTATACAGAACATTTAAATGACACAACAACACTTGAACATCAATCACACTGGATACAAAAAGAATCTCACCAAAGCAGTTACAAGAATCAACTTACCTCTATCCCTTTCTCTTTATACCATTCAGGCGTCTGCCTCTCCCCACCAGATCCAACACATGTATGAAACCCCTACAACATTGTACTACATCATTTCCTACTCACATTCACTCAAAACCCCACACATTCAAATTCGATTTCAGCTAAACAAGCCTCATTACAAGAAAACTTACCGGCAAGCGAGCCGGCTTCTTATCCAATGGGAACAAATAGCCTTTAGTCAGAGCTGGACGCTCATACGGCGCATGAGCCTGTTCAAAAAAACAACACAACATTATCGCAATGTGACACCAACAACCAACCAAAGCAGCATTACGAAAAGCTCGGACAAATGTTTCACTACCTCTTTGGATACAATAGCCAGGCGCCCGTCGGCCATTCCATTCTCGACGAAAGTCCTGGCGGCGTAGCCAGCCGCATTGCCGCCGCCGACGATCACAAACCTGATTAAGAATTAGTTAAAACAGTTAGATTTCCAAAATGGGACGCGAAAATCAAAAGCACTAAGGAATGAGCGAATCACTAACTCGCGGTTTTCATTGGCAAAAGCTGAGGACGAAACGACGAAGCTTCGGCGGAAGGTGGAGAATCCGAGGGAAGCGGAGGATTGAGGGTGAGAGCGGAGAGGAAGGCCGGACTTGAAGGAGAGAGAGCTGGCGAGGGAGGCGGCCATGCGTCTGGGGAGTACTGTAGCTTGAGAAACAAGAAAGAGAGAGAGGGTTAGGGATTGAAGTGAGGATCGAAGTAGAAGAAGAAGAAATGAGAGTAGGATGTGAGTTTGAGTTTGAGTTTGAAGATGTCGGACCTGAAGACATTTTGGGGTTTGAGATTCGGGGGATTAAAGAAATTGAATAATTGGGTGGCGTGGTGGCTGTTGAAGAGGTCGAAAGGTCAGTGTGAAGCAGCTGTGATTGCTGTCTCGGACTCTCGGTTTTGCTACGGCATTTTCAGAGAGGTGGGTGACGCCCATTGGATGTCCTTACCATTTTGTTCGAGAAACTTCAAAACGACGTCGGTTCGCTTCGTATTGCAAGCTACATAGCACGGAAGCTTGGTTGGATGATCGATTCCCGCTTCGGAAGTGGAAGCGGGAGCGGAAGCGCGGGGAAGCGCGACGGAAGCGTGATTCCAAAAAAGGTGGGTTTGGAAGCGCGGCGGAAGCGTTGGCTTCCAAATTGGAAGCGCGACGGAAGCGTTGGCTTCCAAATTGGAAGCGCGGCGGAAGCGTTGACTTCCAAATTGGAAGGGTGATTCCTTCTCTACCTCTATTTCATCAATCAATGTCTTGAGACTCTTCTTGTCGTCTCATCTTCTTATTTATTTCGTTAAGCGGTTAAAGATGAATAACATCAATCAATCTAATATGTGTTAGAAATATGGGAAAGAGATATCAAGAAAATCTAGATGAGAGAGAGATATATAAAGAAGACAGAGAGTTGTGGAAAGATATGAAAAAAATCCATATGAGAGAGAGAGAGAGACAGAGGGAAGACGAACATTTTTTTTTATCAATTTCATCTAGTGATGTCTCTTTGACTTGCACGTGCCCAACACCTTCACACTATGTTGTACATTCTTTTGTTTGAATTTTGAAATGAAGCTTTAATAATGTTATAATTAAAGATAATCATGGATTAGAAAATAAGTCATTAATAGTGATTTAATTATTTTAATACTAGATAAAATAATTAAAATATAAAATATAAAAATATAATATATATATATATATATTATTCCGACGCTTCCAAAACGCACCCGCTTCCTTAATTTTTGGAAAAAAAACGCTTCCGCGTTTCCAAACGCTTCGCTTCCACGTACCCGCACCCGATTCCATGCAGCCTAGATTGCAAGTGCTAGAAAACTGTTGGTTTGATCAAAAAACAAAAAAAGGATCAAAAAACAAAAATATCTTGAGACGTCGTTTTCCTATTTGTAAGAACAAAAAATATAGGGAGATGGCATCAAAAACGGATTTTTTGGTTATCAAGGTATATATAAAGATGAAGTGAGATTTTCAGACTCTTGCCTTGATACGTTCTTGATTGTTATTGTTTTAAGGTCATATTCTATATAGTGTGCTTACGCAATACTATCGACTAGAGGTGGCAAACGACTGTGTTCATATCGGCCCATTTGCTTAAACATCAAGTTCGGTCCGGCCCATAACCCATGCGTATGTCGGGCCGGGCCCGTATCGGGTCAAGAAGCGGGTTGGTCCGACCCATTAACATTATAAGACACAATCACAATAAAAAAATATTATGTAATTAGAATATTTATTTTATATACCTATTTAGAATAGTAAAATAAATAAAATACTACAGCATATTATATAATTTTATTATTAAAACGTTATGTATGTCAAAACAATGATGTTTTCTTCACTATTTTGATAATATTTGTGAAATATTGTAGTTAAAATAATGAAATAATCAAGACATTTTAATTTAAAAGTTCTAATATTCAAGTCTAATAATGATAATTGTTTAAATATTTATATAAATAATATAAATTATGTGTTTAACGGGCCGGCCCATGAATTTATCGTGTCTGGGCCGTGCCAAACTCAAAACAGGCTCGGACCGGCCCCATGGGCTAAAATATCTCGGCCCAACTCATTACAATAATTGGTTCATGCTGGACCGACTTTTAACATGCTGGATCCATGCCGGGTTCGAGCTTTTCGGCTCATTTGCCAACTTTATTATCGACACTTTGTAATTTGTTCATGGAATTTTCAGCAGTCATAGAGTACTAATTTACGTGTCACGTTACTCATGGTCTTCCTCTAAAGCCATCTAAATATTAGGACTGGCCCTAAGTTTACCTTAAGGCTTCGCTTGTTTTGCGAAATTGAGGGTTTAAGGAAGTTCATTCCTTTCCAATATTTGGTATGCACAAAAAAAAATGAACTACATCCCTACTTGAGTTCCATTCCCATGGGAATTCCCAATGAACTAGTTTTCTTTATGAATACGAAACAAGGTCTAAGAGGTTGTATCATATCAATTTACCTTACACAATTATGCTCTTGCTTACAGTTGTATGGAACAACCTCTTAACAAGTTTCATATGATGTGAGTTTGCTGGTCAAAAGTAAGAGAAAATACGCACACTCACTTATTATGATAACATTTATATCTTCAAGTGACCATTGTCAGCTACTAAAATGCTACAATGAATTTTATGTGATGAGAACTCACCTGTATGCCACTGGACCAAATAATAGAGGCGAAAATGTGTTTTTTATTTTCTTTTTAAGAAATATACTTTGAAACTATACACCACTAAAATACTATTTGTGAATATTCTTACAATGATTTAGCTCTACCACTTCTAGGCCTAGCTAGTTGTGATGTCGTCTGATGTGAATCAAAAGACACATAGGGAGGTGGATCATATGATTCATATAACTGATATAAGGAATATATGTGAAAACCACAATCCACCATGAGGCTTGTCACGGGCTTAAATGCTCAATTTTTCATGGTCTCATGCAGCTACTTTCAGAATTTACATTTGTATGCAATTTCTGGCAGCCAAACGACTCAATATAGATTATTGAAAGTTATTACTCCTGAACTGAATGCTATTTACTCCTAAAGTCGTGGTATAGTAATATTTGATTAAGTTTCATGCTTGTACCATATTGCTATAGAAAGAGTTATTGCCTTGCATCCACATATTGTGCATGGTATGAATGAATTCATCACCCTGAAGTCTCAATACTTGCGTACAATACTTAATTAACTGCTTACGAGATGAATGCCACTAATTAGATAATGAGTTTTTTTCACCAACAGTCCTTCAATTCTGGTGTACCTACCAATGTGATACCTCAACTCTTAATCGTACCAATGTGATACCCAGACTCTAGTATTGCTATCATTGAAATACTTCCGTTAGTTTTTTTAAACTTTTCCGTTATCTTGGTGACGTGGCAGGTACGTGAGGCCCACAAAGAGGGTTAAAAGACAAAATTAACCTCATCTGAGAGGAGCAATGTTTTTCCCGCCCTTTACCTTGAGAAAGACACCCAACAATTCCAATTTTGGCGCCAATTTTCCCTCCCTACTCCTTAATTTGTGTCTCTTATCTAAACTAAAGAACTACCGCCAACCAGTCGATCACAATCTGATAAAACCTAGATCAATCTCATTTTCTATTTTTACCCTAGCACTTGTTAAACTAACAGAATAAATATAGAAATTTATTTTGAATTTCGTTAAGTTATGTGTTTCTATATTCTTATGAGATTGTGGAAATGAGATGTTCCATATAAATTTCTATATTTATTCTGTTAGTTTAACAAGTGCTAGGGTAAAAATAGAAAATGAGATTGATCTAGGTTTTATCAGATTGTGGTCGACTGGTTGGCGGTAGTTCTTTAGTTTAGATAAGAGACACAAATTAAGGAGTAGGGAGGGAAAATTGGCGCCAAAATTGGAATTGTTGGGTGTCTTTCTCAAAGTAAAGGGCGGGAAAAACATTGCTCCTCTCATATGAGGTTAATTTTGTCTTTTAACCCTCTTTGTGGGCCTCACGTACCTACCACGTCACTAAGATAACGGAAAAGTTTAAAAAAACTAACGGAAGTACTTCAATGATAGCAATACTAGAGTCTGGGTATCACATTGGTACGATTAAGAGTTGAGGTATCACATTGGTAGATACACCAGAGTTGAGGGACTGTTGGTGAAAAAAACTCTTAGATAATAGAACTTGGTTGGTGGGATTGGTCCAGGGAGATAAAACTCATAAAAAGTGGCATACATGAATGCCACTAATTACATCATTGAGGTTTCTATGCCCCAATCTGCGGTTGTAACCTTTTTCACTTTCGGTTGGTACTTGGTAGTTAAACTTTTATGCATCTTATCTTTTAACACTTTACCTATTAATTGTTGATTGTTGAAAACCAATTAGAAGACCAATTAGCTGCGCTAGTATACAGAACCCAAACGATCTGGGATTCATGGAAGTGATAGAACCCTACTGAACTTACATATCATTGCTCAGAAAACCCCTAATTAAGTAGCCTACATGAGAAAGAAGCAAGGAACAACGAGAAAATCAAGAACAAGTGATCCTCTAATTTCAAACAAAAAGAGAAAGTACTAACTTAGTTGGTTTATGTACATTTCCTCTTCCGGTTAGAGTTTCTGTACTCGTAATTAAACACCCCAAATAACTACTTTTTGCAAAGCATCAGCTCAATCTTCTTAATCGATCAATAGCTGAAGCTATTAGACATACATAGTCAATCCTACTCAAAACCAAACCCTTCTTCAATTCTATAACTATACTACTACATATAGTGCAGCACCAAAAGAATTCCAACCACGTCGCTCAATCAATTATACTCCAATTTTCACATCATGGGTGGAGTGCCTTTACCACCTTGGTCCAAAACCTCAAGCACCTCCATTCTGCTCCTGACAGCCCTATGGAACAGCTCCCTTATCTGCTGCTGCAGAGGCACCAACCCTTCTTCCATCCTCCTACAAATCTCCGCCAGCTCCACCACCTGCGCCGCCACATCCTCCATTCTCTCCGTCTCTACGGGGAACTGAAAACTATCCGCAAACTCGATCAGAGACTGCCCCAGCTTCTCCATCTTCTGCATCTCCTCCATCAGCCCCGCCGTGCACTTCTTCTCCTTCTTCTTCCACTCCTCCGCTATCTTGTCCTGCAAGCCAATCAGCGACTGCGCCCAAACCAAGTTCCTCGGCAGCGGAAAATGCGTCATCAGCCCCGTCCGCTCCTGGCACGGCACGGCCGTCACCAATATCCACATTACAAACAACATTATAGTACTCATAATATACACCGGCTGCACCAAACTCGACGTCTCATTCCCTCTCGGCGCCACCAGGTTCATCGACATAGCCTGAATCTGCTTCGCCGCCGACCACCCCTTCGACATCCCCCAAGACAAAGCCCTGAAGTGCCCCGCCGCCCGGTCCTTATTCGGCCCCGAAACTCCGGTCCTCCTCCCAAACGACCACGTCCTCTCCGTCGCCTTATTCGTCTGCCCTTCTTTATCCTCAATCGCCATCGCCGTCACCAGCGAATTCAACGCCTTCCTAGCTCTCCTTACCTGCCCCTCTCCGATCGGCCGCTGCTCTAATGCCTTAACCGCAATCTCAGCCAGCTTCTGGAAATGCCTCACCGACTCAACCCCACTAGACACAGCATTGCAGATATCCAAAGCCTTAACAACTCTGTCGAGGAACTCCGGAACCAAGCGGTCGAGCGGAGGCTTGGTGATCTGGGTCGGGTCGCGGCCCATGAGGACGACAGCCTTGAACTCGGCCTCACAGCAGAGGAAAACATCTAGAAGGTTCCGAATCCATGCAATGGAGAGGAAAGGCTCGGAGGGGTGGTCTTCGGAAGGAGATAGTAGGTCGTGGAAGCGGTCAGCTACGTGTTTCTGGAAGTGTTCGAGGTCTTCGAGCTCCTGGTCGTGGCCGCCTTCCATGGAGACGACCTGGTTTCGCCGGATGCTGATCCGGTTAAGAAAGGAGCTCTGGTTGTCGGTTGCCACCATTTTTTCGTGATTTGAATCCTTTGAGATAATAGTGTGATAAAATTGAAAGAGGAGAGGTGAGGGATGAAAGAGGTCGGTTGGTTTTTGGCGGTTATATATGAGAGCGAATTTAATGGGTCATAAGCTTGTCGGGACGAGACCATTTCCTACTTCTGTTTGTGGACGCTGACTAGGGGATGTTGTTTTTCCGGGACTGTCCTCTGTTGGCTGTTGTAATTACGAGCTATATTGAGTCTTGTTCACCTGATCACCTAGTGAGCAAGGAGAATTTGGACACCTACCGTTAGATTAGCCTTCTTTCAATCCATGGGCTACAATATAATGAGACTAATTCAATTACTTGGAGTATTTTATCATCACAAGTTCACAACCCAAAGGAACAAAGCAACTTTTTTTTTTGGTCAAGAAGGAACAAAGCAACCTGTGATTGAGAAAAGCTGCAAACCCCATTTCAAACGTGCAGGCAAACTAGTGATCGAAGAAGAATAGAAGATCCCACAAATTTGAAGACCCAATCTTTCTAATAGCCTCAGGTGTTTTGTTATCCAGAATCAAAGACCCATATAAAACCCCCGTCTTTGTTCCCTCTTCCTCTTATTCTGTTACAATCTTCACCGCCTCACCATCCCAATCTCACAAACCACTATCCCCACCTCTCATTTTCTTGAACTCCACAATTAACACACGTTGAAAACCTTCATGAAAAGCAAGGAGCCTCTCTACTTCGGGTGGTAACCCAACCTTATACCAGTGATACCCAAAGGCGGATCCAAGAATTAAAGCTAATTTATAAAAAAAAAATTGCCAATGTTGTTTTTGGTGTTTACTTTGATCAAAAATGATATATCAATACAATATTAAACCATGTTTTCTTAAAAGAGAGAAAACAAATGGAGCGAAGAAAACAAGAAGTTTTCCTACCAAGTGAAAAAGAAAAAGTAGAAGAATAAGGTAATAAATGAAGAAATAGTAAAAGAAGATTGATTGGAGGATTCGAACCCAAGTGTCAACTATATACACACACACTAAATAAAACAATTAAATAGAATAACTAAGATTACAAGTACAAATAAAACAATTTGACATATAGGTCTGCCCTTGGTGATACCACATACCTAGATCAAGTGATCAACCCACCAAAACAAAAGCAAGATGGTGACTGGTGAGAGTTACAATTTAGAAGGTCAAGTGAGGATGAAAGCTTGATTAGGAACTAAGTTCACTGGGAGATAATAGAGATCACTGGTGCCCAGTTTCTTTGATTGAAGATTCAGACCCATTTTCAGCTTTTGGGTTTCAATAAAAATGATCACCTAAGACAGTAATTAAAACTGACTAAGAGTTTTAGTCTCATTATATCTCATCCATAGTTGTCCAAATTCTTCTTGGTCACCTAGTGACCGACTGATATTAATCATGCCTCAGAGAAGTTTCTACATGTATTACAGTTTTATTTTATGAATTGTATATGGTTCTATGTCAACGTGAGCTCTGCTCGGTTTACGTTTCGAGCTAAATCTATTTATAGGCTTCTTTACAAAAATAATAATAATTAGTCTTTGAGTTTAGTGTGTTTTACTACAGGCAAATGTCATGCTAAAACATCTAATTTGTTGTTAATAAAGGAGGTATCGAGGGATAACATAATTTTATTACTGATACTGTAGAATGATAGATGTTGCATTTTCCTTATCATGAGAGTTGTATGGAGTATAATAATTAATAGAAAATTATTTAGTGGTATAAACCACATTTAAATTAACTAAAAACTCACTTTTCATATTTCTTATAAGACATAAGCCTAAATTCAAATAATAAGTAAAACAAAACTAATTAATTAATGCACAAATAATAAAAATATCCATATTTTCGTAAAAATTACCAAATATCACTCATAGATCTAAAAAATTTATTTCTCTTCATTTTTTAGTTTTTTTGGCAAATTTAAATTTTCCGACCAAACCACCGGCAATTTGGAGGTGTGCCAATATATGAAGTTGTTTTTTATGTCATGGGCTTTCATTTAAGTATCATATTGCATATGTTTTAAGAAATTTTAGAATTTCGAATTTTACTCATTAAAAACGACAGTAGCAGTTAGTTTCTCAGTCGACAGTACCAGCTATGTTTATAGTCGACAGTAGCAGGTAACTTCCAAGTTGACAGTAGCAGGTGTCTTCTAAGTCGACAGTAGCAGGTGTCTTATAAGTTGACAATAGCAGATAACATCTCTATTGATAATATGGTTCAAAGAGGAGTAAAAAAGTAAAATATTTTATGACATGTGGCAATTTGCCATCATTTGGTTATTATTTGTAAATTTTAGTCTTTATTTATTTATCAAATTAAGTAGTGAGTTATTTATAAACTAAATTGTTGTCTGATACTTTTGAGTAGTTTGTTAAATAATTAATGGTTACATAATGAATTTTATGTTGTGACACCCCTCGATTATTTAATTATTAATTATAATCTTGGGTTCAACCACTTATTGACTGCAAATTTTTTACTAATTAATCATATATATATATAATATTGTGATGGTTACTGCCTGATAAGCCTAGCTCCTAAGATTAAATTTTCTCGTATTTGAACATCCTCATCAACTACAGAAAATTACCACAAATGCTTACATTTTCCATAAACAATGGTAGATTCGAAATTTAAGCTTCAAACAAGGGCAACAGCGTTGCCATCCATTGATCTAGAAAGAGAAACTCCAGTCAGCAAAAGAAAAAACCAATTCATTGCGGCAGACACGCGCGATGTATCCTCGTGACGTATAATGAAAGTCATCGTATGTCAAATCCCACCGGAATACTAGGAAAAACTCAAACCCTTGCTTTGACCACTTCTCCTTCTTCATCATCTCTTCTGCTCTTGCTCATTCGCGATTCTCTACAGTGCTTCTGCAATAGTTACGTTAATGACGACTATGACGTAGCATTCTCTCTTGAAACATTGACTTGTTGATATTATTAAGGCAAAAAAGTCGATTTGCACTACAAATTTTGTCATAATTATCAATTTTCACCATGAACTTGCATTTGAGTCAATTTACCTCCTAAATTTGGTAAAAATTGCCGATTTGCACCATATCCGTTAAATTTAATGTTTTTCATCCAATTTTAAGTCACATGTCACGCATTTAAGGGGCAATATTGTCATTATATATGTATTCATATTTAATAATTAAATAATTTAAGAAAATTACTTAAGATGAACATTTGTTATAATTTTTTTTTTCGAAACATGTTATTGATTTATATATTTATTATTTTACGTGATATAGTATGTTAAAATATATTAGAAAAATATAAATAAATACATTGAAAATTAAAAATAAATGTGTGTTCTGGGATAGTTACTATTCTACCATTGTTTGTGTCTTAGCCTTATTAAGTTTCTTATTAGAGATAGATTCGCATCTCTATAATAGATTAAGACTTTAAATCATACGGGATTGTAGTTATGTAATGCATATATATATATGCCACATTATCAATAATTAAATGGTTATGTTTTGTTCCATTACGTCGTTATTATTCTCGTTTCGTTCCTCCTCCAACAATGTGTACAACTGTACATATATATATATATATATATATATACACAACACACTATATTTGAATGGGTGAATATGTTGAATATATAATTTGAAGTAGGGTTAAGTATGTAGAAAAAATATGTAAATAAATAATTTGATTAAAAAATAATCCTCCTTTTAGAGAATATTTGTATTTGTTTTAAGAAAATTATAAATAGAAAATGACAACATTACCCCTCATATGCATGACATTTGACGCAAAATTGAATGAAAACAGTTAAATTTAACGGATTGGGTGCAAATCGACAATTTTTACCAAGTTTATGAGGTAAATTGATTCAAATACAAGTTTGAGGTGCAAATTGACAATTTTAGCCAAATTTGAAGTGTATTTTGGCAATTTTGCTTATTATTAAATGTCCTTTCATCAATAGGCTATCTTTGATATAGCTACTATTTTGAGTTGGTTTGTTTTTGAACCGGCATGGTTGAAAGAAGAACGATACAGCTAGTAAGAAAAACGATTAGATTGTTTAAACTTCAATGAACACCATGCCAGATCAAATTAATTGGTGACAAACTCAAGAGACGTGGGAATAACAAATAAACCGGCCTCAAAGTAAAAATAGATGGTTTGTAGAAGACTCGCTTCTTCATCATCATATATTCCTATGACCATGGCAATCGCTTTGGATCTAAAACTGTGTGTACATTAAGATAAATATGATGTGATTAATAGAGTATTGACAATGGATCGAATACCATGCATGTAAGAAATTCATTGATCAAACTCATTTAGATAATTAAGGATTAATTCATTAGACTAAGACTACTCCCACTTGTGTCACTAACCACCCAACCATATATAAAACGTACGACATTAGCCTCCTAGAATAATTTATTGTACGTCTTGTTTATAATCTGATGTTTGAGAGATTAGACGTTAGCATAATGTCAAGCATATTATACAGTTCTAATGACTTTGTGTGTGTATTTCAAACTGTACATGTCACAAGAACCGCTGAACCAGCATATATACATAATTAATCGTAGACTCGGTCAGTCATGATGCTCGTAATAACTCGGTCGCTCCCATCACATATCGGGGAAGTCGAGAGAGAGAGAGAGAGAGAGACGTAACGCTCCAAGCCATTACTGAAAGCTATGGCCCTATAGGTGCATGTTAGTCTTATAGATTACAACTGAACATTATGATCGAGTTCGAGTGTGTTAGGTTCAAGCTCAAAACCAAACTCGGCTAGCTACGATGATTATTCAAACTGTTTTATCTTCTTTCTGATTCAGAACTTAACATTAATTTGTGTTCTTAACTAGTTAAAGGTTAAAAAATATAATCAATGTAGTTGAATAAACAACAATAATTGCTTTAAATTTACCAGCTTTTTACATGTGCGAAGTAACTTTCCTCATTTCTCTCACTAGTTTTGTTCTGATATTTAATAACAATTCGTTACTTTCGAAAGGTATGCATGTACGGAAGAAAATCTGCTGTCCTCATTTTTCCGTCTCTCCCTCCACTCATTTATGGACAGGTGTGTATTTCAGTCCAGCTCATATAATAGCCATCTAACTCCGTTAACTAGATTACCAAAAAACATTACTCCGTTAACTAAACATGAAGGAAATTCAGGATGACAAAAAACAAAAATAATTAACAACCATATAAGTTTGATGTCTAATAGGGATCATGTTCTTTCCCAAGCCGATAAAATGGTGGTAATCTAGATTTGGGAAGTTTGGGCCAATTTGAATAATTGATCAAGATGTTTAGAAAATTTCTAGGTGGGTTGGTGGTACATGTAGTCTATGAAATTGATTAGTTTTGCCCAATTTAAAATGTCAAAATTATGGGTTCATCCTTTTTGGTCTGGGCTCATCAACCTTCTCTTTGAATAGGTGTAATGGTCCGAGACTTCTGACTAGTTCTATTACTAAAATCAGTCCTTTGTTGAACCATCTCCATTAAGGATAGTGCCGCACCAGCCACTTCATCACGATCCAAGTCCTTGAGGTCATTGGAGTCGACACAGTCCAAGTTCCCTATTATCATTGATGAACCGTACATTTTACTCATTAATGGAGATCGTAGTCATCATACTCGTGAAAAATCAAGTTTACTGGATCAAGACAATCTAACTTATGAGTCATGAACCCAGATTTTACTCATGAACCCATATCAATCGATCATATCCATGAACCTGATCTCAATAAGATCACTCATGAATCTAATCATAATCAAATATGATGATATCACTCATGAACTCAATACTAATCATATCAAAATGTCCCAAATGGGCAAAAGTCAGAAAAGAGCACCCTGGATATGGAGAAGAATCCTTGTCGTATTGCCAATGATAATTAATTTTCATCATATCTTTAATTTGATTTTTTATAATAAATCTGTAGACACATGAAATTTAATGAAGTAAATTATCTTCGTTAAATAATTAAATTGACCAAGAGCCTGACAAAATTGCACACGTGGCCAAAAGTCAACAAAGTCGGTGTGGATCCGAAAACTCACGTCAGCACATAAATGGATGGTCGTAATCGAAACTACGTGATTCCGACGTAAATCCGAAAATTGAATGTCATTAACGATTTGAAATGGTAATCGGACATTTGATTAAATTAATAAATTATTTAACGGTTATAATTAAGTCAATTATTTTCTGTTTAATTTAGTTATGAGAATAACTAATTTTATATTAATCGGAAATACATATTTATTTAATTATACAATTAAAGAAATTTATTATTTTAGTGTCATTAAAATATTCTACAAAATACAAACTTTGACACTATAAATACCCCTTTCAACATGAAGAGAGTGGACTGGAGAAGAAGAGAGAAAATCACTTGAGCAAGATCACTCTCGACAAATCCCGAAGTCTCTCAAGTCCACGAAGATCATCAAATCCACGAAGAATCGTCAAGCCACCAAATCGCTCGTTCTTCATCAAATCCAAATCCAAACTCAAGTCCACGAAGAATCATCAAGCCGCCAAATCGCTCGTTCTTCAAATCCAAATCCAAATCCAAACTCAAGTCCACGAAGAATCATCAAGCGGTTAAATCGCTCGTTCTTCATCAAATCCAAATCAAACTCAAACTATCAAGATCACGTGCACGTCACCCTTGAGCCAAGTCATATACGGAGATAGAATCAGAGGAGTTCACAAAGATTGTAACCCCGCGCTTGATATTCAATAAATTACACTTTATTTGTACACATGTCTGCATTTTCTTACTTGTTTTCAGATTATCGTTCTACAAATTGGCACGCCCAGTGGGACATTTTGGCCTCTCATCTCCTTCTCCGAAAAAATCTTTCGTTTGTGCGATGGCTTCCAAGAACAACCAAGCCGTTCCATTGAAGAAATCCAAGTCCACAGCCGGGAGGTTAAGCGGAGAGGCCGAACCGGTCAAGAAATCCAAACGAGCATTCTCCAAATCAAAGTGCATACTTCAAGCTACGCTTCCGGCACGCGACGACGACATGTCTGCAGCTCGACTTGAAGTGGGGGCATTTGTAGACACATGAAATTTAATGAAGTAAATTATCTTCGTTAAATAATTAAATTGACCAAGAGCCCGACAAAATTGCACACGTGGCCAAAAGTCAACAAAGTTTGTGCGGATCTGAAAACTCGTGTCAGCACATAAATTGATGATCGTAATCGCAACTACGTGATTCTGACGTAAATCTAAAAATTGAATGTTTTTTATAATAAATCATTACAGATTAACAGAGTAAAATGTCTGAGCTGGAGTGGAGGTACATGTGTCAAATGGTTAATGGAGGGACAGGAACAGGGACAGGAAAATAGGGACAACAGATTTTCTTCCTTCACGTACATAGTTCTTAACAAACTAAATTCCCGTACTTAATCGAAATGATCATTACACCCTTATGAGATGCAGTGTACTACTAGAGGGTTCTAGTACTAGCTTGCACCTACTCTGTTCAAACACATGTCCGTTATGGCTCATGAATTTTGGGGTTGATGGGCTTGAGGGCACTATCAAGTATCAAGTGAAGCCTTCCCCGGAAGTAATGGTCCGCTAACTAATTTGACGGGTTGGTACGTTTCAGTGAGAAAACAAAGTTAGTTGCAAAGTGATCTTAAACTAACACTTGCTTAAAAATGACTAATGTAGATGATGACGAATTGCATCAATGAAAACAGATCCCTGTCACCATCCCTCGCTATATATAGCTTATCTAGCTATATCCAAAAGTTCCAAAACGTTACTTCAAAATTTTCACAAAAATAAATACCAGAGTTACGTTCTAACTATTTGCATTAATTCAACTAGTATTGTATCACAAGCCTCTAGCTCATGCATGTGCTTCTAAGGCCAAACTGTTTATAGACTTCAACTGCCATATATATGAAACTAGGAAAGTATGAAACGAGACTAGCTAATTAAGTGAGAGTCATGAATGTGCCTGGTAGTTTCAGACAATATTATTTGCGAGAAATACGGAGAGAATTGTAAATGTAATAACCCTAAATTTCAAACAATATTTGAGTTTGATTTGAATTCTATAAAATTGTGAAATTTAATTAGAATGGATGTGATTGGTTACGACGTTATGAAACGAGTAACGGATACGTTATCGGAACGTTTAATTCGAAAAACGTCACGTTTCCGAACGATTATATCGACTTTTATTCCGTCGCTCGGTTTCGAAAACTTTCTTCACGAAAGTTGTAGAGCTCGTCGATACGAGTTCGTGGATATGTGACGCGTTCTAATCGGATTTTGTACGTAAAAGTTATTAACGATTGAAGTTAGTTTCCGATATGAAAAGGGGTATAAAAGGAACATTTATCAGATAGGGTTCCAAAATTGGAAACCCTCTCCTCTCTCTTCTCTCCGCCTCCCTCTTTTCTTTCTCTCCTTTCTCTCTCTTCTTCCCCGAACTCTCTCCTTCTTCCTCTCGGCCTCACCATCGATCTCCCTTCACAAGGAGACGTGGTCGTCACCGCCTAGGCCAGGAGCACCGCACGGCTCTCCTCTCCAAACCCCGAGCACGACGTCACCTTTCGTGCCACCGTGAGGCCTACGCGACGCCACCAAGCCACTGCAACTCGTCGCCGCTCGACCTCCGGCGATGCAAGAGCTCGAAGGAGGGTATCTTGACGTCGATTCTCACCCTTCGCACCACTTGCCATCAGATTTGGGGCCAAATCGCGTCGATACGTGTTCACCCCGAGAGATTGAACATCGCCGACAAATCCGAGTTCCTCGATGCAAGATAGGGGTTTGTGACTTCAAATCGAGGTATGGTAGGATGTAATTGAGGGAATGTGTGTGTTTGTTGTTGAATTTCGTTTGATTGGAGACGAATCGAAGGAGGTGGGGAGAGGGAGATTACCGCCGCCTCAGGCGGCGCGTGGGAGTGCGTGGGGAGAGTAGGAGGCGGCGTGAGGCCGTGGCGGAGAAGAGGGGGGAAAAAGGGAGAGAAATGGGGCGGCGGTGGCGTGCTACGCGCCGTCCCTGGGCTCGGCGCGTGAGCCTCACTCGCTGCCACAGTGAGTGGCGCGTGAGCGTCACGCGCGCCTGCCGGCGGGTGGCGCGTGTACCCCACGCGCCGCCACGTGCGGCGGCGTGAACAGTGATTCCGAGAAGGGTATTTTGGTAATTTACTTACGTACGGTAAATGTAAATGTAAATTTTATTTACATACGGTAAATGTAAATTAAATTTTACGTACGGTAAATGTAAATTAAAATTTTACGTACGGTAACTGTAAATATAAATTACTTTCAGTAATTTGTAAAAGGTAATTTAGTAAATTTTATTTACTGAGATTGTATTTACATTTAATTAGTATGTATACGTACAGAAATACGTAAACATTATGTATACGTACAGAAACAGTATTATGCGTACAGAAATACATAAATAGTATGTATACGTACAGAAATACGTATTATTTTGTGTATTTGTACAGTAATGCCTGAACAGTACTGTGAATAGTGATAGTGAATAGTAACCGTAAATAGTAACTGTAAACAGTAAATTCGTAAAACCGAAAATTGCTGAACAGTAACCGATTATGACTGTTTCGGCATTTAAAGGTTTACGAAACGTTTCTAAATCCTTTTCTTATATTTTCAAGGTGATCTATAAAGCGAGGAAATGAATTATCTTCAGAAATTGTGGGATTACGCTCGACTTGATAAGGTGAGTAAAATCTCACATAATTACGAATCTACCCTTGCGGTGATTCTAAGATATTTGCAAGAGTTTTTAATATTGAAATACGACATGTATACAATATAGTGGATTCTATATATATTGTATAAATGGTAATAAGTACATATATATATATATAATTTGCTATATTATATACTGTTATGAATTCATCTGGATTTGGTTAATTCGATGACAAGCATGTGAGCTTAATATGGAGTTTGTTTAACGTTTTGTCTTCGGACATGTTTATAAATTATGACATGTATAAGATATAATGGATTATATATATCGTATAAATGGTAAATAAATACATATATATATAGTCTGCTATATAATATACTGTTATGATTGTATTGTGATGATGTCATTTTGATGACAAGATATATCAAGCATGTGATTTTGATTTGTACAATATGATGTGAGATTATTGTACGTGATTTTAACATTGAGATTGTTAAAATGTTGATTTGTCTTCGGATGTGATTTGGTACAATATGATGTGAGATTATTGTACGTGTTTGGCAAGTCGGAACCTAGCCTTTGGCCGGGCGAAAGTTACGATACAGTTAGAGCTCTAGTCTGTCTGCGTTAGTACTGCATGTGAGGTAACAGGTGGTTATCTGCTCATGGGTACTCAGATTGTTTTGGATGTTGGGTAGCGGGTGGCTATCCAATATCGGCGGTGTATTACGAGAGGGGTAACAGATTAGTACCAGTATTCTTGGTACCCGTATTATAAATGCATTTGGGTAACCAGAAGTGTTACTTAATTTTCTCATGAGCGTTTCATTTCATATTCTTTTGGGACAACCAGATGGGCTGTCCATTGACTCATGAGGGCATTTATATTTGTTGATTTGTGATTTTTCGTATATTTTGATATGCGAATTATATTTTGATTTTACTCATACGAGCTATAAGCTTACCGGGTTTGTGTTTACAATCCCGGTGCACCAATCCAATGGTGTAGGGGATAATTCCGCAGGTGTTGATTAGTGGAGTTTGAGAGACGACTCCGGAGACTCGAAGTTGTTCGTATCCAGCTTGTGGTGAGGTTTCTTGCGTGGAATTTTGTGGGAAAATTGGTGTGGTTTGATTTGTGAGTTTTGTGAAAGTTGTGAGGATTATTACATTTCCATTTTATGTAATGTTGAATTATAAATTTGGGTTGTAATAATTGGTTCCTGAGTTGAATTGAGAACTCAGTAATGATCCGCTGTGCATTTTAAATGATTTCGATTTCATTGAAATTGTTTTGAGTTTAACGACTTTAAAATTTTGAGTTTTTAAGCTCGAAATTTTGGGGTCGTTACAGTAAACTCTATCTTTCCATACCTCATATATACAGAGTATCTTCATAGAAGCAACTCGCATCAACTCGTAGATCGAAGCATGAGAATCAACAACCATGCATTCCAAACTGTTTAGCTACCGAATTACAGCTTTTGTATACAGTAGTTAAGTGAATCGAGATCAATAGGGAAATAGGCGTTCTACGTGAAGTAGTTGTAGAGATAGACTAGCTATTCCTAACAGAAATCATCATGAAGAATTAAACTATACAATTAATTGATTTTGTTTTTAAGACTTCAAGTGTTTATGTATCATAATGTATTGAACATGATAAGAAAACTATTGCATTCCGGCAAAATACTTATAATTGGTTATATCTTAATCGATGTATCTACTTTTGTGATCAAATGGATAACTTGACCATTAGCTATATGCTAATTTAACTAGTAATTGTAAAATTCAACTTTGCCATCCGGCCATTTGTTCATTACTTGGAAAAGAGAAAAAAAGAATGAAACTCCAAATTATCAGAGATGGATATAATTTAATTATATGGAGACCTCTTAACAACCATAGCCTATCCATCACCAAACAAACTCCCATCCAGAACTAAAGCGATTTGCCTTAGCTTTCCGAATCTAATTTTATTTGCATCTGCACCAATATGAAAACTTCCATGAATACACCCAAGTAATGTCTTAATCAGGCATATGATTATAAGTTTGTATGTGATTAGATAGCATAACATTTTGGAGCCTGTTTCTTACTCTGTTGTATGCTCAACAGGCACATATATAATACCCGTTG
Organism: Argentina anserina; assembly: GCF_933775445.1. Classification (NCBI taxonomy): domain Eukaryota; kingdom Viridiplantae; phylum Streptophyta; class Magnoliopsida; order Rosales; family Rosaceae; genus Argentina; species Argentina anserina. The sequence continues at coordinate 7,385,543 of NC_065876.1, forward strand.
AGCTTTTATAGTTAATTAGTTGAAAAAATAGGGTACAAATAGCTAGTCTTCTATCCCCTTGCATCTATCGAAAACATAATAAGAAGCAATGAACAAGTTTCAAACTACATTACGTAGTTCATTTTTTCCAATTACGTAGTTCCAATTTCTTTTTACACAAATTAGGTTTGGAGATTTTGATTTCAAAGTATTCCAAAATGAAACTAAATGAAGCTTTAATGCTTGAGTAGGACAAAGGGGAAAATGAAATCTAATACCAAAAGTTTAAAAGGAAGATGTTATAAACAAATAGAAACTCAGATCAAATATGTCAAAGTAGATGGAATGTCAATATAGGCCGGGTTAGATGATGCTCCGGACTCCGGAGAAGTCGACCCTTTTTCACAGTCTCTCTCAATTTGAAACGGACAGGGAGAGAGGGACGCAACGGTATTGCCAGAGGCATATTTGGTATTTAAATTCTCATGAAACCTTTGTAGTTTATAAACTGAGCTAGAAAACTAAGAAATTAAGAAAGAGAGGAGCTAGCAGTTTGTTAACAATGGGTCATCACTATTGCTGCAAAGAGCGAAAGGTTAAGAAGGGCCTTTGGTCGCCTGAGGAAGATGAAAAGCTGCTGAGGTATATCACTGCCTATGGCCATGGCTGTTGGAGAAAAGTCCCAGAGGAAGCTGGTCTCTCTCTCTCTCTCTCTCTCTCTCTCTCTCTCTCTCTCTCTCTCTCAAACACACACATAACACAATTTTTTTTAATGCTTATGCGGTTTTTCTTAGGGCTACAAAGGTGTGGTAAGAGTTGTAGACTGAGATGGCTCAATTACTTGCGACCTGATATCAAAAGAGGAGGGTTTACACCAGATGAAGAGAATTTGATTATCAAACTTCATGGGGTTGTAGGGAACAGGTTCAGTATCAAACTTCATTATTGCACCCAATTAAATACTTTCATTTCCTTTCTTACTTCTAAGCTTAAATTTATTATGTTGTACGTACTTTCTAACATGTTATAAAATTATCGATCTATTTATATTGTAGATGGGCGCATATCGCAAAGTGTCTTCCAGGAAGAACTGACAATGAGATAAAGAACTACTGGAATTCATGGATAAAGAAGAAGTTAGAGAGGCCTTCTTCTCCAATAACCACATCCGCCGATCATTTCCATCAATATTCCCAAATGGCGTGTCTTAATCCAAACAACAAAGATAACTTTGTGATTCAAACTTTCATTGCAAGGCCGTCTGCGTATCCCCCATTTATGTTTGAGGAAACTTCACCTGATGAAGGTACTACTCATGCACCCAAGATTAACATTAGTGAACAAGAAGATCAGCATTTCCCACTCAACGTGAACTCGAACAATCTCGGGGCATGGATTTTGGATCAGTGTAATGTTGAAGCCCTTCCTTCTGTATCACCATTTGCAAACATGGATGCAAATCTATTAATCCCATCCCTCATAGGAAGTACTACTGATATTAATGCAGACATGATTGAAGCGGAATCGTGTAGCAACATTGAAGAAGAGGGTGATATTTCAATTGGGTGCCTGCAGAAGCATCAGGATTTGAATGCAGTAGTGGTCCATTCACGGCAACAGCAACCATGTTCGAACTTCCAATATTGCTGGAATAGTGTTGAAGAACATCATGGAGGGGATGCAATCGATGTGCCATCTTCATCCAATAAGGGAGCTAATAATTATAAGATGATCGAATCATCTCTCCCATCCCACATAGGAGAACTAAATGATGGCTAATAAAAATTTTCCCATTGAACCTAAATGACTAGATCGATTGACGAAGGATCTTCATCCTCCAAGCTTTACTATCTTTCCGTCTAAATTTTAAGGAAAATCTATAAAACTAATATAGAGACGACAGATGGCGGGCATGCCATTATGCCCGTGAATATTTTTATGCTTTGAATTGAATGTACAAAAAGATCGAGTGAAAAAATAAAACAAGTATGTAGTAAGAGGTTTGCTTGCTTACATGTAAAACATGATCGATCAAATATTAAAGACTACATTTTGTTGTGCTCTATTATCAGAGACCAGATGCTTTATATTTTCATCAATTGTTTCTTTTCGGTCGTTATATATGTTAGCTTAATTAGCAATATATACAAATACTGTATTCCTACGTACCATTCAAAATAGCTTCTCGATCAATGGTTTCGTGAAAATCCTTTGTCAAATTAAAGCATGAGTGCAAGAAGCAAAACCTTATTGTAAGAGGTTGATACTTTAAATAAAATTCGTGAGATAGTGTGTTGAGGTCTTAGACGCAAACTGGAGAAATGAAAATTTCCATACTTCCTATTTACAATCCAGCCGCATTCGATCATGTGTTCTATTGACATCACTACAAAAGACAATAAAGAAGAAGCATGTGGAGTGTAAATAGTGAATTTTCTATCCTAAATTAAACTAAAGCCTGATCTTAGCCACACTTGTTCACTCATATTGGTACCCGAAATTAATATCAAATATTAGACGATCGAGAATAGACTTCATCAATTTGCATGACCCTGTTTAGATTTTTGAAATGTACGTTCCTTAGTTCTTACATTTTTGTGAATGATCGATAGATATTCCATTTCTCAAAAGATCATGTAGACTTACTTCCGGAATTTTGTATAATTGTATATCAAAGCATGCATCAGCTATTAGCTGATCAGCAAGATCAACAGAATGAAATATTAAGGCCTGTATAGCTGTACGAGCATATATTCCAAAAAAATAACCAAGTTAGATGAATATCCTCAACTATAGACAGATAAACTATTATTTAATGAAGAGCTCGATCAACCCCGGCCCTCAAATCCTCAACAACCAAATTGTATATCTTGGAATCACTGGGCAGGCCCATTAATGTATAGAACATATATGAGTAAACAAAATTTGGATGGGCTAATACTAGTTAATTGGCCGGTGATCAAGAAACTTCTAATTACTCATCTTTGGACGAATTTTTAAAAGGTTAAGTTTGTGTTTATCCCTGTTATCTTCATCAATTATGTCATGCAATTGAACTTGAACTACACATGGCTTCAGCCATGCATTTTAAACCAGCTAATTACCAACATATACTACGTCGACCCAAGGGGATTAGCATATTATGTTACCTGAGAAATATGACAATCCCAACAGTTAAGAACAAATTACCATTGTTGGAAAAGGGGGCAACGATTGGCTAAAGATTGGCTAACATATAAGGAAAGGGGAGGGCTCCATAACGCATACCAAAAATCAACATGTAGGTTACAACTTACTAGTGTGGGTTAACTCATTGCTATCTTGAATTTATAGATTTAATTAAGAGAGAGAGAGAGGATTACAGACAGAATGCCGGGACCAATAATACCATATACTAAGTAATATTACGCTAGAGACGTTTCATCCATGACTTAATGAGTTAACCAACCAATGCTTATTTCGACCAAAAAAAAAATCAACCAATGCTTATAAAGGCAAAGTCCCATATCTCTTGTTTCTCTAATTCCTATTCAAAAAATCTCCAATGGTAGGCCATAATGCTCCTCCATTGCTCCTCCTTAAAGCTAAGACTAATAATCATTTTTCTCGTTTTCATTTCTTCTGCAAACCAATTGAAGTTCGAGAACTCTTTCAAACGAAAAAAAAAACGATTTACACATTAATATTAGTTTCAAAGTTTTAGCTTGCTATCCATCCAAGCAAAAGTCATTTTTTTTTTGTATATTCACATCGAATGTGGTAGATCATTTGCATCATCCCCTCGCTTTCATCACGTACCACTCAATCCATCACTTCATCCATGATCAGTCTCTAATTTTTATATTTTAAATTTGAAACTACGTATGGGAATTCAACATGTCATATCAGAAACTATACAAAAGAGATAAATAGTTATATACCTAGCTTACTATGGATAGTACTAGCTGGTCTTATGTCTTCCTCGTTCTAACTTCTAACTAATCTTTTGGATTCATATCCAAGCCAAGACAAGGACCTTCTCTCCTCCAGACGCAAGCTAACTAGTTTCAGCTGTGAAAAATAAAACTCTGCATATATACCATTTCAGGTCTCAAGATTTTTCATGTTTTTATTAATAAATGCATTATTTTTTAGATACGAACATTCCAATCTTTCGTACAAATTAATCGATCAATATAATACTAGTGTTTAATAGTCCCTAGTCATGGACTATAATCAATAAAGAAGTGCATGAATTCATGAGGGAAATGCATGACGAGTATGTGCAGTATATATTGAGATGGGAATTTGTATGTATGTATGTGTGATATATATATATATATAGTCCATATCCAGAGTGAAGCTTTATTCTGAAATTTTAGAGTGAAGTTCCAATTTTGGCACACTTTTCGGTCAAATTTTTTCACCATAAGTGATTCAATATTTAGGTATGTTATTCAAGATCATCTCTACAAAGTTTCATCCAATTTGACAATGGTTTGAGCTTTCAAAATTGAGATTTACACGAACGGTTCACGTTGAACATTTTTAATTCATTCATTGATTTAATCTAATTTCAATACCTTAACGATGTCCGAATTAGGTGAATTTTTGTAGAGATGATCTTGAATAGCATACCTAAATATTGAATCAATTATGGTGAAAAAATTTGACCGAAAAGTGTGCCAAAATTGGAACTTCACTCTGGATATGGACTATATATATATATATATATATATATTAATTGAGTCATTTTGGTTTGTTCAAGAAGTCGACGGTATTCAGTTTTGATTTCTTAATTAGTCTGTCGTCTATGAACATAGAAAATGCAACATGTTGTCAAACAATTTACTCATTTGAGTCATTTCTTGAAGAAAAAACAACTAATTATGATATCCACTTCTCCTTAGCTATTAAAAAAGGATAAATTCTTCATATGGTATCTGATGTATGACTATTTGGACAAATTAATATCTGATATATAAAAATAAACAATTTAGTTCATGAAGTTCTCATTTGTAAGTCATACCTCTATCAATTTTGATGACATATTTAGGGTTATTTTCATCATTCTAACCCTAAACTTCCTAAATCCACATTTTATATCATTTTTTCCTATAATTACTTATCTTTGGAGATAATTAAATTGATATATCTCCTCCACTTATCATCCCATTTGCATATATTGTGAAAACATTAAACTGTCTTTATGCAATCTCAATTTGTTTATTCAAAAATAAAATAAAATAACTTATAACTAGTAATAGTTTAGATGTAAAAGTTACATCAAGAAGATTAAATTTAGATATATATGTAAATCATAACAAATGCTAAGTGGAGGCACTGCCGCCATGTGGCAAGAGCAAGTAGGCCCAGGTCTAGGGGCCCAAAAAAATATGGGTCTTTTTTTTTCTAAATTTACATATAAAGTTTCAATAAAAATTGATATATAATTAATTATTAGGTTCAAAATTATGATTTTTTTTTCATCTTTGTAAATATAATATGATATCTAACTCTTGAAATCATGAATTTGGTATGAAAATGATAAATTACATTATATTATGAATGTGAGTGTTTTGAATTTTATTTAATTAGTTAATAATATTTTTTATTTTTCGTCTGGGTCCTTGATAAACATAGGACCGACCCTGAGTGGATGAGTTATATCAAAAATTTTGGTGATAATTTAAAGACAATTTAGAGACAATAGGAAAAAAAATGAAGTAAAGTGTGAATTAATGAGTTTAGATCTATTATGACGAAAATAAACTTGAATATAGTCACAATTGATAGAAGTACCAAATTGGCTTACAAATGAGAACTTCAGATATTAAATTGTCCGATTTCATACATCAGGTACTAAATTATCTAAAATCTATCAGGTATCATAGGAAGAATTTACCCTTAAAAAAGCAATATATAACTATATATATATATATATTAGAACATCTTCGTTTTCCTTTATAATTATCAGAAAACGAGTTTGCATCCTCAATTTATAATTCGGCAATTTCCGCTTTCCAAAAGTATACACCTTCAAATTTAATAGCGAAAGATCGAGCTGGGTTGGAAGACAACAAATTCTTAGATGGTTTCCTAATCAAAGATGGATCTTAGGCAGTCGGACCATTTATGTAAAAGCCTCGTGGAAAATGAGGCATTATGTGATGAAGTTTGTAAGGCATGCAACCATTAAATGTAAAAAAAAAAGTACATACACGAATGATGAAGAATGGGTCTAATCACAAGGAGTTGTTGAAGAACAATTAACCACCCAATAGGATGATGTCAAGCATGAAATTAATAAAGATTAATTATGCAGCACATATAGACGTTATTCATACACTATATATGACCGGGCTTTGTTAATAATATATGCTTGTTGACAAAGCAAACATGTTAATACAACACTTATATCATGCATACTTCAACAAACCATATACTAAATTGTCATTCTCAATGGCCAATGATTAATTTGGAAGATATGTCGACGATGAACTCACAATTTAATTTGATTCGGGAACTCATGGATTACGTGATGCCATCGTCACCGACCATTATATTATATGTATTATTGGTTAACTGAAGGAACTTTAATTTGTTGAATTGTAAGTATGCTTCTAGGTAATAACACGTAATAAGGATCATTAGAGTCGAGTGGTTTCATTTTCAATGGGTAATTATGTCCCCTTACAGCTAAACCAGCAGAATATTTGATGCCTGAAATTATTTTCACGTTAAATTAAGAAACCTCAAAGATCAATGTCTGTATCCTCCGGATCTCTAGTGAAGGCTTATCATCATGCTTTTAATTTTATGTCTACTATATATATAATAATTATCATAAATAATTATTGAACATGCATATATTCTTAATATGTGTATATGACATGTATGTGCTCTCGGCTGACCGGTAATTTAAAATACAACGTAACCCCATCATCTCTGTTGGAAGCACTTGTTAGTTACCATACTCAGGATCCATGGTTGTTCACATACTTGAAATAATTCTTCATCTTCTTCTTTTAACTTTGTAAGAAGCAGAAATTGTTTTCAGATGAGCTGAACGAAAGGAAATTATAGACAATGCATAAGAAGGCCCACGAGACTTGTACCATAATGTGAGTAGTCACCAAAATCAGGGATCATAGGGTGCAATTTGACCTCTGTCTGTTGCTCCCTAGCTAACAGTCTAATTAGTATCATCAGCAATGAATTTTTGAAGATTGCATGCTACACATACAAGTTACGATAAGTGCTTGACTTAGAGCTTTACATAGTATAAAATGAGCAAGTGCAATCAAGCTAATAAAAATGGCTGACTGGGAATGGAATTTACGATAAGTGCTTGACTTAGAGCTTTACATAGTATAAAACCTCACTACGTACACTATGTTGTGTGATGGTAAATGATGTCTTCCTGTGTATATGTGGTTATATATTTGAGACATGTTTTGCGAAATACGGTTATATATGTACGTGGTTGCATGCATAATAAGGGAATCATATAAGAATAAAGTCTGATCGATGTCGAAAATTCCAAAGCTTACAAGTATAGCATGCATAAAACTCTGAATCTCTCGATCGATCTCTACCTATTGTCTATAGATATGTAATTAGATGCGTAATCAAGTAGCTGATACTGTGATATCTACAGGCAAGTATGAACCTAGTAGAGAAATCAAGTAACTAATACGTACAATGAGTTTTCCCTGTCAGTACTGTCCTATCCAGTAGAGTCGTAGACAATAAGCTAAGAGCCTAAAAGGCAAAAGGTGGCAGTAGGATGAACACTGAGAACATTCGAAACGAGCTTAACGTACATAATAAGGAGTTAAGGACACAGTACAATTGATCCTTTTCAAAACATGAACGCAGAAGTCACACAGAACATAATTACATGCAGTGCCCTTCTTCTTCCTCCCAATCATTTCTGGTGTAGAATACGCAGGTGGCTGCTAGTTGGTACAGAGTGATTGTGAGGTTTCCATAGGGTGAGTATGATTGCTCCTACAGTAGCAGACCAAAGAAGGAGAGCGAAGGGTTTGAAAGTGAACCCCTGCCGGCATGATTGTATACAAATTCTCCGAGTACGTGAACTGAAGTTGGTTAGAGAAATACACAAATATTTTGTACGTAGAAAATAGTAAACAAGGTTTGATGGAATGTCATTGTAGGGCTTACATGGAAATTTGCCTCCGCCTTGCATGGAGCCCATTCTATTTATTTATGTCGGGGCCATTGTGTGTACTTGTTCTTACTTTCAAAGGGGAGAAGGGGGCTGGAGACCCAAGTCTCCCTTGCAAATTAAACCCCATAAATTTCATCAATCTCTCTCAGTTTATTTAGATCCCGTTCTGATTGTTGATCAGAATTGGTAGCTATAAGAAGGAAGGAACAGAGAATAGGAATAGTAGGTGTAGTTGGCAAAGGCTTAATGGGTCACCATTCTTGCTGCAACCAACAGAAGGTGAAGAGAGGGCTTTGGTCACCTGAGGAAGATGAGAAGCTTATCAGATACATCACCACCCATGGCTATGGTTGTTGGAGCGAAGTCCCTGAGAAAGCTGGTACTGACCATCATCTCGCTCTTTATCTCTCCCTTTCTATTTTGATAAAATAGGGTTAATTAATCTGGACTATTGCGATTAATTTCAGGGCTTCAAAGGTGTGGTAAGAGCTGCAGGTTGAGGTGGATTAATTATTTGAGGCCTGATATTAGGAGAGGGAGATTTACTCCAGAAGAAGAGAAACTGATTATTAGCCTTCATGGGGTCGTAGGCAACAGGTTGATTTACATGTTAAACATCTGCATTATATTCTACGTTAATCTGATCGATCATAAAATTAGTGCGCACAGTATTCTTCCAGGTACCTTAGTATCTAAGCCTCCAAAACTCGAGCTCTCAAACATGCTGAATTGGGATTTGCGATTAATTAAAGAATTTGAGTTCATGCATTTTCTGGTTTGTTGTCCTTGTTGTTTTCTTTGTTTTATTATGTGCTTTTTGAAGCTTGAAGTTGTCACTAGATAATTCAAAATGAACTGATCAATCACGTCTGTTTCCGCAATTAACCATAAATTAAAAATTAACTAAGCAGGTGTTTGGAAACAACTCAAGTGAAATGGACCTCTAATTGAATAAAGCAAACCTCAAAATCAAGTTATTTTGTCAAATATAAGTCTCAGAAATTATATACGTACGTACGTAGCCACTATCCAGTCCATGTAGAACTCCTACAAAGCACCTGTCACCTGAATCCGCAGAAGTTACCTAGTCAACTTTGAATTAGGTTGGCATATTTTTAAAGATTTTAGCAAAACAGGCACATATACAGTACGTGATCTGTTTTTACATGCATATATACGTACTACTACTTGGTGCTAACTACACTCTTAATCCATCTGTTTAGATGGGCTCATATAGCTAGTCACCTGCCTGGAAGAACAGATAACGAGATCAAGAACTACTGGAATTCATGGATCAAAAAGAAGATTCGAAAGCCTTCCCCTCCTTCATCGATTTCGACAACAGCTAGCACCGTTGCACCTATTGCCCAAACGGGTTATAATGACTCAGTCCAACAACTAGATTTTGTAAGTCAAGATTACATTGCATCGAAGCCTCACGCTCAAAATCAAACCCTATTCTCTTCAACATGCCCTATGTTCATGTTTGACACCACTGCCATCGATCAATTGGCTGCCGAGAACTACAATGCCCGAGTTGAGCTCTTCCAACACATGGTCTCTGTGGGTTTTAGTAACTCCGATGTGCCGTGGAATCTGAACCAGCACCAAGTCCAGGCTCTTCCTCCTCCTCCTCCTTCTCCAGCCATGGACATAAACTATTTGCCGCCATTGATAGAGAACATGGACAGCATGTTGCCTATCATCGATGATCATCAAGTACTGCAACCTAACAATTGTAGTAACATGGATATGGAGGAGAGAGACCATTATCACCATCAGAATCAAATGGCAGAGTTGAATGAATGGGCTGTGTCCCAACAACAGTACTCGTCATCATGTCCTAACTTTCTTTTCTGGGACGAGATGAATGGTGTGGTTGATGATCATCAAGGGCCAGGATCAATTAATATTGTTGGAGAAGATCATCATAATTTTATTGTACCGGCAACTTCATCAACTACAGGAGCTAATACAGACTTGCTGTCTTATTATCCTTCATCTCTTTAAGATATTAATGGTGCCATGGTGGTGATCCTACTGTACTGACCGATGTCCGCTAACTCTCTCTCTCTCTCTCGGAAGAGATTTTCAAAATGGTGCGATTGATCAAACCTGGAGTTTCTTTCTTTTCTTTTGGTTTTTACTTTTGGGGTGAAATATGATATTGGATTTGTGAGACTAATTAATGTATAAAAGACATGAGCAAATGCATGCGATGTTTATTTAATTTGGGTTTGTAATTCGAACGGAAGAGGAAATTCTAAATAAGATAATGCAATGCGACAAGAATAGCAATTTGATTCAAGTCTTCATGCGCATGCGTAAACCTTTGATCCTTCATTTTTGTCAATCTAGCTCTCCTAGAGGCACTGTTTTCCAGCTTCTCTCATTTCTGAAGTCAGAGCTGTTATTGTTACTGCAGAAAGAAGACAACAAGTTAACTTAATTAGCAAGTTACTGGCTACTCGAGCCTGCGAATCCTGTATATTACTGTTAGCACGTCTCTATCCTGTTATCCTGCGCGCGGTAAACCCGTTTATAACCAATGGATTTATTACCAGCAGCCGGCCAACAATTGTATTAGCTTCCTCTCTCTCTCTCTCTCTCTCTCTCTCTCTCTCTCTCTCTCTCTCTCTCTCTCTCTCTCTACATATATATATATATATAGTTCATTTCCAGAGCGGATTTCCGCTTTTGAAATTAAAGTGCGGATGTCCTTATTTGACTAATTTTTTGGTCAGTTTTTCACATATCCACAATTCAGTAGTTAAATATGTATGTGTAAATCATTCATACAAAATTTAATTCAATTTGGTGACCGTTTAAACTTTCACAATTATGATTTACAATAACGGTTCTAATTGGATAAATTCGGTTGGTTCATAGATTTAATAGTGTTTCGATACTTTAAAGATTATTAAATAAGGACTTATGCACTTTAATTTCAAAATAGTGTTCCGTTCCGGAAGATGACTATATATATATACACACACACATACATTAAGCAAGTTGAACTTTCATGGCAGCACGGTTGTGTGGAAGGAACAGTTTGAGCAAATGTTCTAGCTGGAAACAAATTGAACATGCAAACCATGCATACGCCCAAAATTATTCACGAATGCTACTAGATAACACTTATCTTCGCACTGTGGACGTGTGTGATCGATATATCAATATTTTGACATTTGATTGTAGAATGACAATTTATACTTAAAATAAAATTAACTCCCAGTAAAAGTTATAGCCAAAGAAGAAAGAAAAAAGAAGAAGGAAAAAGTCATTATGTATTACAGCCATGAGCCATCTCTAATTCTCTATGATTTCTATTCCACTTTATCATCTTCCATCTGTATAGTTTCTCGATATTTGAGGGTAATGACTCTTCAGTGGCTTTAGTGAATACTCCAAAATCCTGGTGTCATCTGTCCTTGAAATATATGAAGAAACAGCCAATATTACCCAAACATTTTTCCGAAAAGAATGACGATGCATCGATCCATCCTTTTATTTATAGTAAGCTTTTGAAAAATGAAATTGTATTAGTCCTTTCTAATTGTGATTTGACAAAGAGGTCCGATATTGGATTCACTTAGCTAATTTTAGTGCATGAATTCTAACTGCCGTACCATATAAGACATCCATTTAAGAAACTAATGATGAAGAAGCTAGATTTGCCTCTTTTCGTCAACCCTTCCAACGAGATTAGTTCGAAGCTTATCCCCTCGTTAAAAGAAAAAAAAAACATCTTGGATGAATTGATCCGTCTTCATCAACAATATAGTCGTCGATCACCTGTTTCATTTGTTTCGTGTATAGCTATGGCTCTCCTACCCCGTTTCAGATCATGGTTTATAACTTTTAAGAGTTTCAAATTCGCCAATCGAGTTTGCGTAGGAACAATTTCCTCATCCATACTTGAGACACGTACAAGTCTACAACTACCACATTCAGTACTTCAACAGCTAGCTTTGTGCCTGCTAGGAGTAGTAGTGGTACGGTTGGCGGCTTTCAAGCTTTTGGAAACAAAACCAAAGGGACCTTTTCTACAGCCAAAGAAGTAATCCATAGTAAGATTTGGGGTCGCTTTGTGGTTAGTGATACTTGTAAATTGGTGATTCATATCAGAAGAGAAGAAATTAACAGAATAGCAAATTGATATCCAAGCAAAGTACAAAAGAAAAACTAACATGCTTGGCTTAATGTCTCTTTGTCACGAAGCCCATACCTCCATTTAGAGCAAGGGGTGGTCCCAAAGTGGAATCGATCATGACCCGGTAGTAGTTGGTTCGTTCTTTTATAGGTAAGGAGGGGTTAAATTGTAGTGAGGTAAGGAGGGGTTAAATTGTGGGGAAGTTGTAGCGCTCCACAAGAATTATAATAAAGTCTTCGTTGTACGTGTATATTTTCCTCTTGATTGACGTTGACTTGTGTAGATTTACAACAGTAAAACAACGGTTTTTCTTTTTACAATCGATGCAAGAAAAATGTAAACAGTTTTCTTTTCTCATCTGTATTAATCTACACGATTTACACCGCCTACAATATACACAACAACCATTGAATTATGCTTACCCCAGGAAAAAAAAACCCAACCATTGAATGGCCAAGTTGAAAAGATAGAGAAGTAAAAATCATTGCCTTTTTTCATATAACGTAACGTCCTATAGATAGAATTTAATGGTTGAGATTTATACAAGCATGACTAAGTATCAAAATTGTAGATCGGCCAAGATAGAAAAAGAGAAAGAAAAAAAAGGAGAGAAAATTCGGGCCAAGACCAAAGCAATTGGGCCATGAAACTCCATACCTACATATCAGCAAACCTAAGCCCAACTCTCCCTCTGTTTACCCTACAAGACGAGTATAAATTTCGACAGAATACTTGTACCCATCAAAGTTTTAGGGTTTACATAAGAGCGCAGGCGATAAGAGTTCGCACTCCAAAAGCTTCTATCCCTCTCGCCGCCGTCTCTCAACCCCAACCGCAACCATGGTACGCCTCTCCTCATTTCTTCTTCCTCCTCCTTCGGTTTCTTAGCTGATCTCCTTCTCTATTTGCAGATCATTTCAGAGAAGAACCGCCGCGAGATCTCCAAGTACCTCTTCCAAGGTTCGCACTCCAAATCTCCCAAATCTAAATCCTCGCTTTCGTTTTGTGTAACTGAAGTGCTTGATGGACCGATTTGTGGTCGGTGTTTTTGATTTTTGATTTGATCAGAGGGAGTGTGCTATGCAAAGAAGGACTACAACCTCCCGAAGCATCCAGAGATTGATGTGCCGAATCTCCAGGTCATCAAGCTCATGCAGAGCTTCAAGTCCAAGGAGTATGTGAGGGAGACCTTCGCCTGGATGCACTACTACTGGTACCTCACCAATGATGGTATTGAGTTCTTGAGGAACTACCTCAACCTTCCGTCGGAGATTGTCCCCAACACTTTGAAGAAGCAGGCTAAGCCTGTCGGCCGTCCTTTCGGCGGCCCACCAGGCGACCGCCCTCGGTAATTTCATGACTCGGTCACCACATTGTTGTTTTTTGAATGCGTTTAATTACATTGAGTGTTGGTACTGCGCTTTGTTGAATGGTGAATTAATAGTTCTGTAGGTCCTTTCAATTGAAGTATGATATGGTGATTCGATTTGTGATGTTATGTAATGCGAGTTGATAGGATGAGTACTTGTAGAATTGTGAATGTGTTTGTGAATTTGGATTGATGGCATGCTATGGAGTCTAATACTTGTTAATTCTGTCCCAATTGTGGCATGGTTAAGGCGTAATTGTTGATGTTGGTTTTGTTGATGTGCATTAGTGGCCCACCTCGCTTTGGTGATGGAGAGCGCAGATTTGGAGGCGATCGTGATGGTTACCGTGGAGGTCCTCGTGGTGGACCGGGGGGTGACTTTGGTGGTGACAAGGCAGGAGCCCCTGCTGATTACAAACCTTCCTTTGGGGTAATTTTTCCGCCGGTTAAAATTTGTTCTCTTATCCATTATTTATGTCTAGGGTTTAGAAGTTCCTAATAATAAGTGCTTTTATCAGCATGGATTGTGGAATGTGTATGAAAAGAAGTCTAATAGATTTGATACAGTACAATTTGGAGAAATTGGAAGCTTTACAATGATAAGATTATCTGCATGCTACCAATTAATCTACTAGTTTCTGATGACTGATTAGTCAATTGATTACCAGTTGTTAGAAAGCCAAACTGTCATCTTCCGCTAATTTGCAATGAAATGTCTGTCTTTTTTTCTCTGTTTGTCCTGCAGTCGCTACTCAATTTTGCTCACTTCGTTTTGTTCCCAATTTTGCAGGGTGCTCCATCAAGACCTGCCTTTGGTCGTGGTGCTGGTGGTTATGGTGCCGGTCCAGCTAGCTCCAATCTTTCTTAAGTAGATGTTTTAATAGGTCTTTGGTTTCAAGAACTGATCATAGCAGTTTTGTTTAATTGCTTGTATTGGGATTCTATTCGGAGGTTGTTCTACTTTGCCTTTTGAACCCAATTTGTGGAAAACAGTTTCATGTTGGCTTATCTATAAATTCCTTGATAAATTTTATTATGGTTGTCCCTGTTGATCATACTTAGCATCAATCTGTAGCAATTTTATCATGTTATGATGCCTAATGGTTTTCCTTTTATGAATCATATTCTTCACGTTATGATGCCTAATGTGTATTTTTAGAGGTAGTATGTAGATTCTGTATATCCTAATAATCCTATAAGCATTGCTTGCATTGTATATGTGATTTCCAAATTTTTTACTCCATGGCTCTCCCATTACTGGGAGATCCCCCCATCTCCCTTTTGACCTTTCAATTGGCAATTGGCTTATATTAAAATCCCTTCCCTTTGTTTTGCTCTTCAATTGGGTTCAATATCCCTTCCCTTCTGTTCCTTCGTGTACATTTTGGTCGACCCTGGATTATCCCAGAGTTCATCTAAGCTGTAGCCAAGTCATAGAACTTGCTTCCCCAATTTTGGACAGACCATTTAATATTCATTATTTAGGAGAAGACTCCCAACACATTTATAGTTTATACTGACCCTTTGCATTAATTTTACAATGTCTGAATCCACAACTGGTATAGAGTTACGCAACCATAACCGGAAGGCACTAACTACCAAACGAAATATACATTTTTAGAGGTCTAAAACAGTGTTTCTCAGTCAACTTCCTCCATTTGACTCTCCTCAACCTTATTCACCTCCGGTGGAGGCATGTCGACATCGTCAACTAGGTCAAGGTCCTCATCCTCATCAAGCTGAGACCTAGTTTCAGCATCCCGTGGATCCTCCCAGCAAACCTATTGGGATCATCAAGGCTGAACCCTGAACTCATCAGAGCAGTCTCAAAAAGCAGAAGCACAATGTCCTTCACTGACTTGTCATTCTCATCAGTCTCAAGTCTCAACTCTCTTCCTCAGTTCCTCCATTGTAGGGGTTGTCGGGATTAATCTCCATAGTCTTCTTGCAAGACATGTAGGCTCCCATCCTGTTGTTCCTCTAAGCTTGAGCTTTCATGATCCTCTCCATGTTGGCTGTCCAGTGCCCACCCATATTCCCCTGTCACCAATACAGAAGGCGAGTCTACAACTCCGGAAGTCAGGTTCATGTTGACGTGCCTTTGGACTTTCAGACAAGACAATCTTTATTCAGCAATAGGACAGATATTGTCTCGGATGTTACGAACGAAGAAAGAGGCTGTCAGATACTACCACCTTCTCTACCCTATCCCCAAGAAACTCCTTGATTTTCCTGCACAACTTCTCAAACGATTGCTTCTTTTCCTCTCGTTGCTTCCTTTCCTCCTCTGATTCATCCTCAAGCTGAAGCCCTTCTTTCATTACAGACACAAGCTTCTTCCGATCATATTCCTTCAACTGTCCAACAGCATACTCATCAATCAGTTCAACCATAAACAACACCTGATCATATCCCATTTTCTTAAGCCTCCAGGAACGGCGAGTTCTTCACAGCCTTCTTGCTCTCGCCAATAATGTAGTTTATGTTCTTCTGGCCCTCCTTCATCCTTGTGACATAATCCTTAAAGCTGGTCATCTCATCAGTGCTTTTAGTGGATTAGTACCTGAGCAAATCAGCCAGCTTAGCTCTGTTCTGGCTGTCTTCGTGTATACCCAGCTTGAGGTTCTTTGAGAAAGCCTCATAGAATTTGGTATAATCTTATTTGTTCTCCTCAACCTCAATGAACATATCGAGACACTTCTTCACCAGATACTTCCTAATAACCTTGAGAATCTTGTTCTGTTGCAGCATCTCACGCGAAATGTTGAGGGGCAAGATCATCAGAATCCACAACACCCTTCACAAAACCAAGGTACTATGGAATAATTGCTCCTCACAATTGTCCATTATAAACACCCTGCGGGCATAAAGCTTAATGTTGTTCGGCTTCTTCCTGGTGTCAAAAAGATCAAAAGCTGCTCTCTTTGGCGAGAAGAGGATGAACTTGAACTCGAGCTGGCCTTCCACAGCAAAATGCTTCCACTCAATAGGGTCTTCCCAATCATTGGTAAGGCTTTTGTAGAAAGAGCAATACTCCTTCGAAACCTCTTCCGTCCTCAGCCAAATCGGTTTCTACTTGTTGAGTAGCTCCCACTCATGTGTCACCTTCTTCTTCTTCTTATTTTTCGGCTTCCTTGCCTTGTATTTCTCCTCATCAATTTCCTCAACATTACCCTCCTCTGTAACCTTATCTTCGCCTACCTCATCTTCATCATCAGTTCATCACTTATCTCTTTCTCCACGGTCTTTTCCACCCATAGGTAAATCGGGTAGCTTATAAACTCTGAATGCTTCCTCACACGCTCACAAGCTCCTTGAGCTTCCTCTCGTTCAAGAAATCGAGCTGATCTTCCTTAAGGAATAAAATCACCTTGGTCCCTCTACCGAGCGGCTCTCCATTTACATCCCTAGAAACAGTAAAAGACCCACCAGCTTGAGACTCCCATGTATATTGTTCATCATCATTGTGCTTTGTCACAACAATGACCTATTCTCAGCCACCAAATAAGGCGAATAAAACCCCACGCCAAACTGCCCAATCATGCTCACATCCTCCCCAACCTCCAAAGCCTCCATAATATTCTTTGTCCCGGACCTCGCAATCGTCCCCAAATTGTTCACCAGCTCTACACCAAATTGATCAGTTAAATCATTCGAAATTATAGTTATATTACCTTAAGAAAGCAACAAAAAAGGGTGTTCATTATCAGGAACTATCCGAATGATGAGCTCGGGTTGATACTCGAGCTTGCTTTTATCTGTCAAGCCCTCGAACCGTATCTTGTCTAATGCATCAGAGGCATTGCTTATGAGCTCGCGCAGGAAAATCTCCTTGTTTCTGTAGATAGTGTTGATGATCAAACTCAAAATATGGTTGATCTCCCCCTGAAATGTGAAGGTCTCGACGTCGGCTTCCATCTCCATTTCAACCATTTTCACTACTACTAACTTTAGAACTCGATCTTTCGTTTTGCAATGCTTTGATTTTGTTACCATGTGTTCTTTTGTTTTCTGATTATATATAATGTATGTGTGTGTGACTAGAAAATGCATGAAGCTTGTATATTGCTTGAATTTGAATTGATGAATTCATATACAGATTACAATGGTATATATAGGCTAATTCATACTAACCACCTACTCACTCCACTATCTCCACTCTACCTACTACATTCCACTCACACTCCCCCTCAAGTTGACGCATACACATTAACCATGCCCAACTTGCAAAGTGAGTCATAAAAAACATTCTTGGACACTTCTTTGGTGAGTATATCTGCAAGTTGCTCTTCTGTAGGAACAAACAGAAAGCAAATGATCTTAGCGTCTAGCTTCTCTTTATAAAGTGACGATCAACCTCTACATGTTTTGTACGATCATGTTGCACAGGATTCTGTGAAATATTAATAGCTGCCTTGTTGTCACAGTACAGTTGTATAGCACTATTAGGTTTAACACCCAAATCTTGTAGCAAATTCCTAATCCACAACAACTCGCACACTCCCTGAGCCATACCTCTGTATTCTGCTTCAGCACTAGATCGAGCTACCACATTTTGTTTCTTACTCCTCCACGTAACAAGGTTACCTCCAACAAAGGTAAAATACCCTGATGTTGACATCCGATCTGTAATATTTCCAGCCCAATCTGCATTTGTGAAGCCACAAACATCAACGATATTGTTGTGATTAGAAAACATTACTCCTCTCCCTGGAGCTGACTTCAAGTACCTCAAGATCCTTACAACAGCATCCATGTGGTCCTCACTGGGGTTATGCATGAACTGACTTACTACACTTACTG
Organism: Argentina anserina; assembly: GCF_933775445.1. Classification (NCBI taxonomy): domain Eukaryota; kingdom Viridiplantae; phylum Streptophyta; class Magnoliopsida; order Rosales; family Rosaceae; genus Argentina; species Argentina anserina. Next base: position 7,404,020 of record NC_065876.1, read on the forward strand.
CATACGCAACATCTGGTCTGGTATGTGATAAATAAATCAGGCGCCCGACTAGCCTCTGATAACGCGGTTTGTCAGTAGGGACTTGATCTGGATACTCTGCTAACTGGTGGTTCTGCTCAATAGGAGTATCAATGGGAGTGCAGTCCAACATACTTGTCTCTGTTAGTAGATCAAGGATGTACTTCATTTGACACAAATAGATACCTTTGCTTCCCCGGGCTACCTCAATGCCTAAGAAGTACTTGAGTGTACCTAGGTCCTTCATCTCAAACTCTGTGGCAAGCTGTTTCTGTAATCTATCCACCTCAAAAGTATCATTCCCAGTAACTACCATATCATCAACATATATAATTAGGGCTGTTACCTTCCTTTGTTGATGTTTGAGAAATAACGTGTGGTCTAAATTACTTTGTCTGTAGCCAAGTTTCCTCATGAATTGTGAGAATCTTCCGAACCAAGCATGAGGTGACTGTTTAAGACCATACAAAGACTCTCAATCTGCATACGGAGTTACTTGGGGAGGTGGCCACATATCCAGGCGGAAGATCCATGTATACTTTCTCTGTTAATTCTCCATGAAGGAATGCATTCTTGACATCAAACTGCCTAAGTGGCCAGTTCAAGTTAGCAACGACAGAGAGCAATACCCGGATAGTGTTCATCTTTGCCACAGGTGCAAATGTCTCATCATAGTCTATGCCACATGTCTGGGTGTACCCCTTAGCTACTAGGCGTGCTTTATATCGGCTTACTGACCCATCTGGATTATGTTTCACTGTAAACACCCAACGACATCCTACAGTTTTCTTACCATATGGTGGAGGTACAAGCTCCCAAGTATTGTTCTTTTGTAATGCTTCCATCTCTTCCTCCATTGCGGATCTCCCAATGCATCCTGCACTTTGGTATGTACTGATACAGTAGATATTTGATTCACAAATGACTCATATGACTTAGATAATCTTTTGGTAGATATAAAATTTTCCACTGGATACTTGGCTTTAGTCTGAAAGGTAGGCTCATGTTTTTTTGTTGGTTGTCCCTGAGTAGACCTATTTGGCAAAACATATTGTCTACTATTATCCCTAATAGAATGACTAACCTCAGATGAGTGATCTTCTGTACCAGGAGAGCATTGGTCAGGGGTATAAACAGTGATACGGGAGACATGAGGGGCAGTTGTGTTGTCAGCTTCTGGTGTCTCAATCGATTGAGTGACAACCTCTGGTGGCGCCTGTGTGGCTGACACTTTGGTAATCTCAACGGGACCTGTTACCACATCGACTGACTCACTTTTCTTCCCCTTTCCATGATATAACTCTTCAAAATATGAATTCTCCCCCTGAAGAGTAGTATCAGAAGAGGGAAAATAACTCATATCCTCAAAAAAGGTAACATCCATAGTGACATAGTACTTCCGAGTAGGGGGATGATAGCACCGGTATCCTTTCTGATGTCCTCCGTACCCAACAAACACACATTTAATTGCCTGGGCATCCAACTTAGAACACTGATGTTATGGAAGATGAACAAAAGCAACACAACCGAAAACACGGGCAAGAAGATTATGAAAAGAGGGTAAGGAGACATGAGATGCAAGCACCTCATAGGGAACTTTCCCTTGAAGGACACGAGATGGAAGATGATTAATAAGGTGGGCGGAAGTAATGACAGCATCACCCCAAAGGTATTTAGGCATGTTGGCACTAAAGAGAATACACCGAGCCATTTCAAGTAAATGACGATTTTTTCTTTCAGAAACCCCATTTTGCTCAGGTGTGTAAGGACACGTTGTTTGATGAACAATCCCGTGTGTGTTAAAGAACTCTTGAAAGACATGATTCACATATTCCCCCCCCCCATTATCAGACCGAAGAATGCGAATGGTGGCATTATATTGTGTTTGGACAGAGGTATAGAAGGCACGAAAAGCTGGAAAAACCTCATTTTTATTTTTAAGAAGAACAATCCATGAAAGACGTGTGCAATCATCAATAAATGACACAAAATATCGCATTCCTGATACAGTTGACTCTTTCGAGGGTCCCCAAACATCAGAATGGATTAATTCAAAAGGAAGAAAACTTTTAGTAGAAGTACTAGGGGAATAAGTAGATCGATGACTCTTGCCCAAAACACATGTCTCACAACATAAACAAGACTCGTCCACATTAATAAATAAAGTAGGCATGGATTTTTTCATAACACTAAAGGATGGATGCCCTAAGCGACGATGCCATAACCAAACTTCACTTAGCTTGTCAGAAGTGGAGAGTAAAGCGGTCTGAGACGGTCCCCCTGGTTTTTCCCCTGCGTATGTCAGATCCAGATGAAACAACCGGCCCCTCAGATACCCCCGACCAATTACCCGTCTGGTGAGAAGATCCTGAAATATCACATACATAGGAAAAAAGATCACAGAGCACTGAGCGTCAGCGTTCAATTGGGGAACAGATATCAAATGATGAGATAAAGCAGGAACATGGAGTACATTGTGAAGCTCTATGGTGGGAGTAATACGAACAGACCCTGTCCCTAATACGGGGAATGCCTCACCATTAGCATTAGTAACATAAGGTACGGGTGGAGAGGATAATACGGTAAAATAAGATTTGGCATAAGTCATATGATCAGATGCACCAGAATCAATAATCCAGGTATCAGAACTAACAGAGTGAGAAATATTGAAGGCCATACCAATTTGACCACGGCCAACGATGGATGCGGTAGGTGCTCCTCCAGCAGTATGATGATCCTGCCCAACCACACCATAGATATCGGGTTCCGGAACTAAGTGAAGAGCTGCTGTTGCTTTTTCCTGGGGACGATAATTAGGCCTCTTGGGCCTAAGATGTGGATATAATTTCCAATAGGTCGCACGAGCATGGTTGGTGTCATGGCAATAAGAGCAAGGAGGGCGGGGCTGATTCCCGAAACCTGGTGGTGGTCCTTGTCGATGAAGGGGAGCGGAAGTTGCTTGCGGAAGGGGTGGTGCCGGAGATCGAGCATGAACAGTAAGGCTGGAAATGACAGCCGGTGCCGGAAGAATACTCTCTTGCTGAGACTCATCCTTTCGGATATAGGTGAAAGCGGTGAGTAGGCTAGGTGGTTCGGTCATTCGGAGCAATTCGCCTTTCGCACTGGTATGCTTTGCATCAAGACCTTTCAGAAAATGGTGAACTCGTTCAAGCTCCTTCTCCTTTTGGTACCAAACGATATCCTCTTGATTTTGAATCATGCAAGGACGTTTCACATCAATCTCAGCCCAAATATTCTTTAGTTTGGTGAAATAGTGCGCCACCGGTTGCCCATCCTGGTGTATGGCTAAAGCTGTGCACATTAACTCATGAACCTGTATGAAATCAGAGTCATTAGTAAATAAGCTAGTTAGTGTCTCCCATATTGCCTGTGCGGTGGCACATGCCTCCACCAGATCAACTATCTCATCATTCATAGCTTTCCATAAGATGGACTTGACAAGACCGTCGTCGTCGTCCCATTTGTTGTAGGCAACAATATCCTCAGGACTAGTAGCCTTAGTGACGCCGGTGACATGTCCCTTCTTGTGCATGCCTCGAAGATGAGCAGTCATGAGTCGTTTCCATTTACGGAAATTGGTTCCGTTCAGTTTGGTGCCCCCAAATGACCCACTGTCAGAACTTTTGACAGATACTTCGAAGGTCGGGAGCTGAGAACCCTCAGTTTCGTGTCCAGAACCCATTAAAAAGAAACAAGGTATTAAGATAGCAAACAAAAACAAAATTGAGAACAATCTGTCGCCGGTGTATTTGCACTGACGGTGAGTATGCAATGACAGAATCTGGCGAACCGGGTCAGATCGATGGACCGGGTCGGAGTACCGAGTCGGGTTGGAGGACCGGGTCGGGTCGGAGGACCGGGTCAGATCTGTTGACCAGGTCGGTCTATGTGGACCGGGCCGGATCAAGAGCGGGCCGGGTCGGATCCGGGTAGATAAATATGTTTCGCCGAAATCGGGGTTTTTGAAATTGGGGTTTCTGAAATTGCTTGAAAGCTCGTGGAGGATACCAAGGAGGAGCGACGTCTTCGGTGGTGGAGCGTGACCAGAGCGAGGAGGAGCGACGTCACGGTGGTGGAACGTGACCGGACCGGCAGTGGGAGCACCAAAGAGAGAGAGAGAGACTGGAGCGTCGCGGAGGAGCAGGCCGGGTCGATGAGCTCCGGAGGTAGGCCGCGGCTACGGAGGCGTCGTCGAGAGGCGAGTCTCTGGTAGCGGCGATGAGGAGCAGCGGCGAGAGAGGGTTAGGCAGCGGCTGGAGGAGCACCGGAGCAGCGGTTAACCGGCCGGAAAAAAGCGAAAAGAAGAAAAGAGTACGAAGGCTCTGATACCAACTAGAAAAGGTATGAAGCTTGTATATTGCTTGAATTTGAATTGATGAATTCATATACAGATTACAATGGTATATATAGGCTAATTCATACTAACCACCTACTCACTCCACTATCTCCACTATACCTACTACATTCCACTCACAGTGTGTGTGTGTGAGAGAGAGAGAGAGAGAGAGAGAGAGAGAGAGAGAGAGATTTGGATGAGGTTTTGGTGGGTTCGTTGCCGACCTAGCGAGTCGGATATAGATGGTACGAATGTACGATCGATCTTGCTGCTTCTACTTTCTGGACTATGTCTTAGATGTTCAAATTCCTTTTATCAAATTCAAAGAACTAGTGTTTGTAGTGAGCTTAAAGAAAGTCCAATAAAAAATTGTTTATATCATCAAAGCATAATAAGTTAAAACTTAAAAGACTTGTAATTCATACTAAATGACGGTATTTTAAAATATTGTAGCCCTTTTACTAATTTTTTATATAATAATATTCGTGATTTACACGTAAATTAGGAGACTAGTGTATTGGTAACATCATAAAAACTACTAGATCACTAGTAGTGGTTAAACAATTTGTAGAAGAATTCGCTTCTACGGCTCTACCCTCATTGAACCCTAGCCGGTTGCGGCATTAGCACCAAGGGTTCCCAATGTGGCTCTTTAGAAAATGCAGGGTACAATTGTCTTTCTCAAACACTGCCGAACTTATTTGACGCTTATTTGAGCGCTTTTAAAGTGACTCCGATAGTATTTGACGGTGCAATGTCCCCCAATCCAAGAAAATGTCAGGAAACGCGCCGGAAAGGTCTGAATATGAGACGCAAACAATCGAAAACGTTTACAATACGTGGCCAAAAAGACAGTTCTACCCCTTTGTAAGACAATTTGAATACCTTGGTCTCGTGTTTGCTGTCGTTTATTTCACTTTGAAAAAGGTTGCAGGCTCCTCTAATTCTAATTCAAATAAGTAAAACCTCCCTCCACCTCTTCCGCCACCATTGCCGCGATGGCCAGCAACAATCTCTTCACGTCATTAATCTCCGACATCAAATCCTACTCCGGCAAGGACCCACTTCTCCCTTGGCTAAGGTCCTCCTATTCTTCCCATTATCTCAATCCAACACTTTTCTCTAAAGTCTAAACCAAATGTTGGGTGTAGAGGGATTCGAAGACTTCAAGACTCACTCCCCCAGAAGCTTCTAGAAGAAAAGCTCCCCCGCTTCCTACAGAAATGCGCCCAGACCTTCCATTTTGATGAGCGCTACCGCAACGAGCCTCACTGCCTCCGAGTCTAGTTAAAGCTGGTAAATAGTCACATTGATTTTATGATTGTAACGAGACGCATTAATTGATTCGTTTAGAACTTTCCTGCCAACGCCTATAAGCTTATTTTTGCTACAATTGTGTTTTCGCTGCTCCACGTGGCACTCTAAGCAAAGGTGATATGTGTTCCCTTTACTATAGTACTAGAAACTGCCCACACCCCTATGAGTGTGAAAAAATGAGCGGTTATTATTGTGAATATGTGATTTTCTAAAAATATTTATGTTTTGACTATAAAATCTATGTTTCTTTGTATGTTAATGTGAGATGTGAAATGATATTTTTGGATGTTCGTAATTTGGTAGTACTTAGAATGCTGGCTTTATAGTAATGGAGATATATTTGACTGTTTGGGTGTCCTCAACTTTTCACGGGCCAAGGTCCAGAGTCCAGACACAATCAACAAACCAAGTCCAAGGATTGGAAGAAATGAGATGAGCTTATGATGAAGATCCCAACTGGCCAACTCCCAATAACAAATAGTTGTGTCTCTCTTAGTAGTCAGTACACCCGAGCATTTTATCCTTACAGCTCTCTGCTCTATTTTCTGGTTTCTTTGAAATGTTATTCAAGTTAGGAACCCAAATATTTTTTGCAGGAGAGAAATGGAAAATACTTGTGTCCATATACTAGTATTGGACGTATGGGTGCAAACTCCTCTTATTTCTTTACTTTTCATAATGTGAATTTAAAATACTAACTGTTGAAAAATTTTAATAATCAATAAATATCACATTTTGTAAAAAAATCAATGTAAAAAAATATCGTTTGCGTAGCCAATTGTAACAAACAAACATACCACTGATTATGAGATAACTATTTTTATCATGACTATTCATTTGTTTGATGTAATCGACTTAGCAAATGATTTTTGTTTCAATTCATATTTTACATAGATAATCTTCATTGATCGATTGATCGTTTAGACGATTAATATTTTAAAATCACACTTCTAAAAAATATAAAAATAAAAAAGGGTATAAACATGTGTGTGTATGGACACAAGTATTTTCCGAGGGAAATTGTTTATTACCTAACCAAACAGTAGGGCACAAAAATTAAAAAGAGAAAAATCAGAAAATGTTGAGAAAATTCATTGAACTGGTGACCAATTTTTCTATGTTGGTTCAATGCACAAGTAATGGTGATAAAGGAACCTTGGCCAAAATTGCACCAAAGTCTAATATCATGGGTAGCTGCTGACTTTGAAAAAGGCATTGAAAGAGACTAATGAACCATATAAACAGTCATTTGAAGGTTTACCAGAAGCTTAAGTTGCAGCAATAAACTTTACGTCTGTAGAAAACTTCCCTACGTATTTTTGATGTATGTCATAGTGTCATACTAAACGTATTCGCCTAAACATATACGCTTCAGTTACATTTCTTTTCCTAAAACGTATGCTGAATTTGAAGAATGTTTGCACAACGCTAAGATAACATTGTAGAATCATTAGTTCCTCTTATTATCGAGTCATGTAAATGATATCAACTTTGTATTATTGCCTAATTAAGAATTGACAAATTAATTACAACGTATAAGGAGAGTCGGAGATTGGCCAACCAAGTAGCTTATGGCACTAATTACTTTCGCTAAGAGTGAGTGTGTAAACCAAACATCCAAACCATTGGTGCAACAACAGTTTCAGTTAAGTATTACCAACTTTTAATCTATATATGATCAAAAATGAGTTTATCAGTTATACTTCTTATATGTAATTACTAATTACATGTTCTTAAATATCTTATACTCAAATAAAATGAAATAGTAAATTATCAAGGATTATAAAGGTGTGATGACTTAATTTACTAAGTCAATTTTAATTAAATTAATAAACTTATATCATATATACTTAGATGTAAGGTAGATAATTGATCTAATAAAATTAATATATACATGTCATTTAGTGTTTAGACATTTCCACAAACTTCATAATGTCTGTCGATATTTCTCGAAATTTTCATAGAAATTTCTATTTTTTAGATTGTCGATATTTCCAATGGATATTTTAGTCCTTGATTTCAAATATGACATTAATAAATATTTTGTTTTTATATTGTTATGAAGATATCTAAAAGACTAAAACCTATAAAATCAACGGTTTGATCACTATTGTAACTGTAGGCTGTAGGAGAAAAGAAAAGAAAAGACTAAAACCTATAAAATCAAAGTCCAAAATCTAATGCTTGGTTTGGTGGTCAAAGTAAACTAGACGCGTGTGCTCCATGATGTAACCTAGCCCAACTCCCCTATTTACTTTCTCCAATATATTTTGAGGTAACTTTAGTCAAGTCTCTCACTTTTATCACGGATTTTGCAAACCATTTCCAGACCGAAAGCTCTAGCAAAGTTGAAGAAAGCTAGCTTTTTGCATTGCATTGCATTGCATTCAGAGCTTCACAGAGAACCCATTTCTCCCTATCCAAAGAGATCACATATTCAGCTGAGAATCACGAGCACCATTATAGCCCAGAACAACCCACTTGAGGGTTTTTGAACCCATCACAGAAAGGAGCGTCCTTTGGGTAGTTTGAGCTTTCAAGTAGAGATTGCAAAATGGCTGCTAAGGAATCAAGCTCTGCTGCTTCAACAGATTGTAAAATCAAAAGGGTGCTGACACACAATGGTAGATATGCGCAGTACAATGTGTTTGGGAACTTGTTTGAGGTCTCTAGCAAGTATGTCCCGCCTATTAGGCCAATTGGTAGAGGTGCTTATGGCATTGTCTGGTAAGTTTCTGCTTAAAGTTTTGATCTTTTTGGCTTTGGAATTGGGTTAATATTTGTGTACTATCTATGTGGTGAAATGGGTAATGATAATCAGGACCATTATGAAGAAAACGTGTATGAAATAAAGCTTAGAGGGACTATTTAACTGATAATATTTTGTTTTGGATTGGTATGGTTTGTTATTCCAGTTTTGTTTGTTGGATTTATTTGATCTCTTGGTATTGTACTAACATATAAAAAGGAGGGAATATGGTGGGAATTTTATTCTTGTGGAAGTTGCAGTTACCATGTCAACTGATTATTTTTCTCTTATTGTTACATGAATTTGGTGATAACTGCTGATATACCATGGAGCTGATTTCTTGAATATGATTCTTGGTAGTTGAGCAGGCTCGGTTTGCTAGGTTTTATGCTTTTATTCGGGTCATCAATCTGTAATCAAGAGCAAATTAGTCTACAATACTGCGTATAAACTGATGCATGTCTTGTTTCTTTTGACATAGTATGATAGTGGTTGATAACAATTTCCTTTTTCTTATTTTCTTCAGTGCTGCTGTTAATTCAGACACACATGAGGAAGTTGCCATTAAGAAGATCGGTAATGCTTTCGATAACATAATAGATGCCAAGAGGACGTTGAGAGAAATCAAGCTTCTTCGCCATATGGATCATGAGAATGTAAGTTTTATTTTTGAGTAATAATTGAACTTATAAGGAAGTCTAAGATAAAATTCATTCTGATACAGTGTTATGTGGCTATGGATTGGATAAATATGCCAAATTTACTCATCCACTTGCAACTCTTAGTTTCACTTATCCCATGGGAAAAATACTTATTGAATTGGTGTTCCATAAAATAGCATCTGCCAATGGGGACGGTAAACAAGTGCCTAAAAGGTTCTGAAAATGGTTATCAGTTATCCATGCTTAATACTCAGATAGGTGTTTCTTATGTGTATCAAATAAGTGCACTTCACTGGCTATGAGGGGAAACATCTCACACACCTGATCAGTGTGCTATGACCTTGGTACCTCATTCTTGTCTGTCTGGGATTATGTATAGGCATGTCCACGTTTGTGTAGCCATATCCAGACCTGGTTCTTTCACAAGTGCCCTTATGAGTTTCTTTTCTCTTAAATTTCATACGTTACTTATATTTGGGTCTGCTCTCAGTGCTCTGTATAACTGCTCAGCTAATCGTCTCCTCAGGTTATTGGCCTCAAGGACATCATACGACCGCCCAAAAAAGACACCTTCAATGATGTATATATTGTTTATGAGTTGATGGACACTGATCTTCATCAGATAATTCGTTCTGACCAACAACTCACAGATGATCATTGTCAGGTACGGAACAACGGCATCAATGAGTCTTCATACCTGTCATTTTTCTTATACATTTCAATATCTTTTTGCTGCTGCAGTAATTATTATAGCTTTCAAAATTGAACTTCCTAATTTTGATGCTTGATGAGTACATTTTAATGAAAAAGGTTGATGAGATCTTAAGATAAACACCTTAATAGAAGGGAAATTGTTTAATGTTTGATATGTAAAGATTCTGTTATATAAACTTATAAAAAGAAAAGAAGTAGTCTCATTTTTAAAAAATTTCAACTGTTAGAATTCAAAAGTTCTTGTTGATTTTGAGTATATATATATATATATATATATATATATATATACAGTCCCCTTCCAGAGCGGAGCTCTGTTTTGAAATTAAAGTGCGGGGTTCCTTATTTGACCCACTTTTCGGTCACTTTTTCACATCTCCACCATTCAGTAATTATTGGTGATCCTTAAGGCATTGAAAAACAATTAAATCACCAAATTGAATGAAATTGTGTGGATGATCTATATACATACCTAACTACTGAATGGTGAAAATGTGAAAAATTGATTGAAAAGTGAGTCAAATAAGGAACCCCGCACTTTAATTTCAAAACGGGGCTCCGCTCTGGATGGGGACTGTGTGTGGTATTAATGTTTTCTGTCAATCAACGGACCGTCTGATTATGTTTACCTATCCCGGTTAAAATTATAGATGGGAGTGTGATATCCTCTCAAGTAAAGATGTGAGTGTGTGATGTAATTCTTGAATGTTTTAGTGTGGGTTTGCTCGTCTCTTAGTTTGAGTGTTTCTGACGAACTAATTCTAGATTCTTATCCTGAAACATGCAGTACTTTCTGTACCAGCTGTTAAGAGGACTAAAATATGTTCACTCTGCCAATGTTCTGCACCGGGATCTGAAGCCAAGTAATTTGCTTCTTAATGCTAACTGCGACCTTAAAATCGGAGATTTTGGACTAGCAAGAACAACATCTGAGACGGATTTCATGACTGAATATGTTGTTACTCGTTGGTATCGAGCACCAGAGTTGCTTCTTAATTGTTCAGAGTACACTGCTGCAATTGATATATGGTCTGTTGGTTGCATACTTGGTGAAATCATAACCAGAGAACCTCTGTTTCCTGGGAAGGATTATGTTCATCAGCTGAGGCTTATCACAGAGGTACTACTTTAAGATCTTTCAGATGAACATAAACAAGCTTACAAGCATTATATTTTGTTCTGCTGATCTGTGGTTGAATTTGCATCAATAAATATTGAATATAAAAGGAAAATGCAACCTAGCTTGATAGTTTTCTACATTCTTCAATCCACTTCTCTCTGTTTATTGTCATTCTCTTTGTCTGGAGAGTTCCTGTCTCATTATAGCATATGCTATTTTTTTTTGTGTGTGTGGGGGGGAGATCCTTGGTTCAGACCTCCTTGTGATAAAAGAATATAAAAAATATATTTCATATTGGACATTTGTAGGTGCCACCATAATCAATAATGAAACAAAACAGCTCAGTTTCTATACGTTAATAGTTCATTAAATCATTAGTCTGCGAAGTTATCGCCAGGGGATTATAGTCCTGGGAAATGGTTTGGGCATTGTTGTTTCTTGCCAAGTTCTATTTTCAAAAGCTACTAATTTCAGTAAGCTGTAATAATATATGCTAGTTAAAGATAGGTATTCATATGTTTAGAGTACATCACGCAAAATCTCTGGCTGTAGCCGATGGTCTATTACGTCCTGCCACTTTCTTAGTGAACAAATTTATGAGTTTTTTTTTTAACATGGGAAGTTGATTACAAGTGATAGTCAGATGTGCATGGAACATAATGTTATGGTTTTGGTTGGTTAAAGTTAATAGGTTCACCTGATGATGCAAGTCTCGGATTCCTTCGAAGTGATAACACCCGCAGATATGTAAAACAGCTCCCACAATTCCGAAGGCAACAGTTCTCTGCTAGATTCCCTAATATGTCGCCTGGGGGTTTGGATTTGCTGGAGAAAATGCTTGTCTTTGATCCCACCAGACGCATTACTGGTACAAGAAATGGGTTTATACGTTGTAGAGCTTTTTCCAAGCGTTGGATCATATTGAGTCAATGTTTTTATCTGACTCATGGTTATATCTGTTTGCAGTTGACGAAGCACTTTGTCACCCGTACTTGTCGTCCCTTCACGACAACAATGATGAGCCTATTTGCCCCAGGCCTTTCCATTTTGATTTTGAGAAACCATCATGCACTGAAGAGCACATCAAAGAGCTCATCTGGAGGGAAGCAGTGAAGTATAATCCAGAGCCAACTCATTAGAAGGCATGCTTTTCTAGGTCTGCAAATACATATTATGAACGAGTCCCACTGTAACAATGTATCATGAATCACATTCGGAATAGCTACTTAAAGATTGTGTACTTGCAAATTGATTTCAACTGATGTACAAGGAGCTGAATTCGATGGTTGTTATGTTCTTGACAGACTCCAGGGCATAGTAGAATCTCAGTTGGGACAGAAAGATTGTGCATGCTGTATTATGGATTTTTACAATTAACCACCTGGTGTAAAATCAATAGATGTGAAGCTTGCTTCTTTTTTTATTGTAAGAATGAATCTGGTGTTCCTTGTTTTAAGCTTGCCTCCATTAGGGTGAGACCGTAAGAGCCCACCAAATAAGAAACTATTTATTTATTGGCTAAACACTCGTTAGGGGAAGAATGCCTAAAACACTTAGAAGCCCCGATTAGGCAGGCATTCTTCTCCAAGGTCTCCCACCCCCTAGCACCTAGGCTGGCTAGGCGGCCGATTTTAAGTTAATTGCGTCTGCACAATTCATCATCATTTACAACGATCCACTTCATAATCCACGTCTTTGGATGGTACTCCCCTGTTTGGGATGATTACAAACGCCATATTTAAATTCAGTGACCAGAATTTTTATGAGCCTGCTTGAACATCTCCCATTTACCTAATTTTCTTACACTGGACCTCGATTGTGGTCATCCTTGTGTTATGGAATTAGTGAATTACGTGTATTATATGCTTCATTTGATTGGATATTCTCATATTCATGAAATCAACATTGCTTTGATTTTGGTCTTCAAAATATAGCACATTTGTTAACTTCAATTGCAATCAGTGCCAATGTACAACTTAATTTGGTAAACATCTCTGGTCATTCTCTGGATCTGCGGTCTCTGGCATTTGCCAAGTGTCTCAACCTGTGTCTTCCCTAGATCTTTTTATGTTGGTTAAGTCGATTGAAGTTTTCGTACTCTTACAGAATGAAGAAGAAATAGTTATTCACAAAGCTCTATCCCAACTTACTGGATCGGAGGTGAATTTCTTGCAGCTCCCTGAGTATCAACCTTGGGGTCATATCCAAACCTCGATTCGAGTAGATACTTCTCTAATGATGGATTATTGCTTGCTTGTTCGTTTATTGTAATTATGGATTTGGTTCTGAAAATCTGTTTTAGCAATATTATAGGGATCCTAACCTCTATGGAAGCAGTTTCTCAAGATAGTACAAATATTAAAGTAATCTGTCACTGACCAGAAGAGTAATATATGATCTTACATAGTAATATTTTGTTTTTGCCTAGATATAGTTCGTCTATCTTGAGAAGAAATCATTAGTTGTTTTTTAATCAATGATTATTAAAGTACAGTGTTCTGAGGATATTTGGATCTGTCACAAGTATTTTCCTCTGTAAGTGCACTGCTGAAGTTGCATACTATCAACTGGTGAATTTTCTTCTGGGAAATTACAAACCCCGAGCTTCTCTGGACCCTGGTCTGCCAGAAGCTCACACGGCTGCGGAACCACTCCACTTGAAATCCCAGCAATATCAGTGCAGTTCCAAGGTACTTTCTTTGCCTTCTTTGCCATTGCTATTGTAACATTAGATATGCAAATCCCAGTAAATGGATCACCAGTTAATCCCCCCAGCTTACCTGCTATTGTTACATTCTCTGCTACCATATCACGATAATTTATGTTCTGAATCACTGGAAGTGCATTAGGATCATAACCATCATCTGCATGCGATCCATAATCTCCTGCAATCCAAAATACATACTTCATGGTTTTCATAGTCATCCTCCTGACATATATGTCTTTCACAAAACCTCCTCTTCCTACAGCGGTTTTGATTCTGACTGCTGATTCTGTGTTGATGGCAAGGATATCCTCAGCCCTGACATCTTGGATCCCACCGGACATCTCACTTCCGAGTGCAATCACAGCACTAAATGGAGAAATGCATGTCAAACGTCTGATCACAAGTGCTTTGGTTGGCATCCCAAAAGCAATACCATACTCATCCCAACCACTCTTTACGGCTATGCAATCATCTCCGGAGACAATGTAACAGTCCTCAATTCGAGTATTAGTGCAAGAGTCTGCACAATAAAATGTGATAGTTTGGTTAATAATTGAGGAGCACTTTACTATTTTATGTTAAAGTTTAATTAACATTTTTTGCAGATTAGCAAAAGCAAGAAATCAATATATATACTAATTGAGCTTGCTTACCAGGATTGATCCCATCTGTATTTGGTGATGTCACTGGTGCAAGGATTGTAAGGCCCTGAACAAGAACATTGCTGCATTTTTCATCTTTGTTAGTTCAAATCTTTAACTTACAAAAGACTCAAACTTAGTGAGTTTGAGAGCTGATATATGCAAGCTGACTGAATAACTCTGAATGCAGTTCTTACAGCATTAGACATAATCGCATAGCAATTAGAGAGAAACAAATAGCAGAGCCAGAGCAAGAAATTACCTGCTGTAAACAGGATGAACATTCCATGATGGAGAATTCACCAAAGTGAGGTTGGAAATCTGGATATTCTCTGAGAACATGATTTCGATCAGGTATGGCCGAGTGTACTTTAAGTCCCCTTTACGGAATTTTTGCCACCATAGTTCACCTTGACCATCAATTGTGCCATTTTCCCCTAATATATATGTACCTCATAAACTCAGCAAAATTTCTCAACAGTATTATCCACAATTGAAGCATATCTCGTGCTTGTTACCTGTTACTACAACATCAGTGAGGTTGGTTCCAAATATCAGACTGATGAATCTTCCACCAGCTGTATCCCTCCCTCGACCGTACGATGGAAGTGGATCAATCACAGGCCATTCATTCTCATCCTAGCACAATTATGAAGAGATAATATTATCACAATATAATCAAATGTTCAGCAATTGGATAAAAAAAAATGACCAAAGGTTATTGTTTTTTTTTTTGGTCAATGAAAAAGGGTTATTGTCTAACAGGTTTCTGTTGTCTAACCTGAGAGGCAAGAAGAACAGCATCCTTGTGGAGATAGAGAGTGAAATGGCTGGTGAGGTTGAAGCTCCCAGTTAACCATTTCCCAGCAGGAACAAAAAGTTGAGATCCACCCTGTGATTCATATTGACTCAGATGCTGAATTGCTGCCTGAAAAGCCTTGGTGTTCGATGTGGTACCATCACCAACTCCTCCAAAATCTATTAGTGATGCACTTTGTGCTCTGCAACTAATGGCTGAGTACTCAAAGCAGTCCGCCTTCTTAGCCTTCCGGCTTTCAACTCCGTTTGTGCATAAGAAGACCAGAACCAGTAGTACCACCATAGCCATCTTAGATAACTGTCACATTGAAACCACAGCCAGAACGTTCAACATGATTTTTCAATAACTGCCATTTTATTTTTCCGACTACAACTCACAAGCATAGCTCGAAAACTAAGCATTAAGAGAGCCATTTCTAGCAATCATAGCTAGAAATGTAAAGGAGAGAACTTTATGCATAAAGATTGTTCTTTTCATTTATAGCTCCAATGAAAATGATGAACATCAAAGTCTAATGTCTTTGGTCTGTGAAACCAAATTTGTAGAGCTAATAGGAGAGAATGATTGAATGTAATGGAATGGAATAAAGGTTACCTGAGCTCTTTGAGGAGTCCTCCAAAATCCACCCATCATACAAATCGTAGTTTCTCAAACCTGGTATTTTGGTTTGTTGCAGAGCCAAAGTATATATAAACTCTGCAGTTTGTTTTCTGTGTTTACCGGCTAATTTCACGCCACATCTTTTTCCGTGACTTGTTTGAGAATAAAGCCTAAAACATAAGCAATGGCCAAGTCCTAAAGCGCTGTAATCATTCTACATAGTCTTTGGATCATTGAAAGTTTGGGGACCAAAGCCTACGTAGGATCAATTGGTGTGACGCAATATAGTAAACAATGAATAATCAAACAGCTTTCGGACTCCAAAGTTTTAGAATTTTGGGTCAATTATAGTGTAATTCTTTCTCGATATATCATCCCTAATTAACTGTAGCATATTGTATAGATCTATCTCAACAAATTATTCGTTAGAATCTATGACATGTATATATAAGAAAGATTTGCGTACTGCGACTCTGTGAGTTGAGATATCTATGACATAAATAGATTATGATAATGCCATCTTTAGCTTCATCTCTATTCGAAGATACTTTGATTCTTGGTGTACTGGAGTAAGAGAAAGGGGCATCATTGTGAGATCACATGGTCAGTTCTGAAATTAGAATGGGGGGAAGTTGGAGTAGGCCAACAGTGTATTCCAATATGGCAATATGGGGTCAGAAAGATATACACATCGATGATAAACTAATGATGTGGAACATGCGGAAGGGAACTCACATTATGAACTGTGCGCACTATAGAAAGCATTCCCACTTTTCCCATTTCTATTCCATTTGAAAATCTGATCATCACATTTGCTATTTCTGATGACTAGTATGACGAAGAATTTGCTATTTCTGGGTGTGAAAACCACAAAATAGACATCAGTTCAAAGCCGCAAAATTAGATTACTATTGATTTTAATCAAAATTGAAACAGAAAATAACGCTACAACAGGGGCCTGTGGAACAGTGCCGATTGGGTCCGCAAATTCACGGTGGATTTGTCCGATTGTATCATTGTATGGTATGATTTGTTTGATTGTGTAGCATAATATATTGTCCCCGTGACACTTGGAATTATGGCCATCTCTTCACGGACACTCAAGTAGTGGATGCTAGAGAATTGAGGATAGTTATCACATTCTTCCGCATTATCTTTGAAAATGAATTGGTTATACATAATGATTAAGATTCACTTGTAATTGCGCTTCTTGGTCTAAAAAATAAGAAAGAAATGTATCGGCACCAAGCCGGCCACCAACTTTTATCTGTTACCAAACCCAAGGGAACATGAGAATCTTAATTGTGGCCAGGAAAGTAATAGAGAATACACTCAATACGTGGTGGTTGACATCGGTGCATCGAAGGTGGTCGGCTTTTGAGTGCCGGCAAGGGTCGGTGGGAGACGACGGAGATGTTAGATGGGTTGACGGTTGGGGTTAACACCAAAAAGAGTGATTGGAGGTTGAATCTCTCTGGGTGTCCCGAGTAGTTTTGATTTCTCCACTTCTTTGGCCCTTAGTCTTTGTAGATTTTGGATTTTGGGTCTTTTCAAGGACTGTGCCAAATTTGAGACCTTAGGTGTTGGGTTCGCTATAGTTTACTCCTGTGGAGACAATCGTCCTTTGCAAAAGGTGGTTCTAGAGGTTTTATAGAATAATTTAGATGTACCTTGGATGCTATTTCATACCAAGTTTCAGTTAATCACAATCTTGGTATGTTTAGGCCTTTCACAATCGAGGAGGTCACTATTGCAACTGAACAATGTGGAAATCTCAAAGTCCCGGGGACGGATGGGTTCCAAGGCTTGTTCTACAAGCAATATTGGGAATTAGTTTGTGAAAAATGTAAATAAGATTGCCATGGGGCTTACTAATGATAGTTATTCTATTGCTAATCTTAGCAAAACCAACATTGTTTTGATTCCAAAGGTCTCTCATCCGAACACTATGTCTTAGTTCCGTCCAATAAGCTTGTGCAACAGCTCCATCAAGATATTTTATAAGCTCTTGGTGAATAGAATGAAGTGCTTACTTCTTCAACTGAGCTCTAAGCATCAGAATGCCTTTGTGTCGGGGCGTCAAAATTCAAGACAACTTGATTATCGCACATGAGGCTTATCATTACTTAAAGCTGAAGAAATTGAACATGTGCACGAGTTAGCCTTGAAGTTAGACATAAATAAGGCTTACGACAGGGTTGAATGAGATTTCATGGAAGCTACGTTGCTCCGGTTTGGGTTTGATGTGAGGTGGGTAAGGATGGTTATGAGAATTGTCACCTCGGTTTCTTTTTCAGTATTCATCAATGGAAATCAGGGGAAGTCCTTCAATCCCACTAGGGGTCTCTATCAGGGAGAAACGCTGTCCCCTTATTTGTTTATGCTCGTTGGTGAGGTTTTATCGAGGGATGTGTCTCATGCAATTGCTAATGATTAGCTTCATTGCATCAAACTTAGCCTAAAGTGCCTGGGCTTATCACATTTAATGTTTGCGGATGATACAATCTTCTTCTTAAAAGCTACAATTGCATATTGTATTGCTCTAAGGTCTATCCTTGATTCGTACTGTAAGGCATCAGGTCAGGCAGTCAATTTTGAGAAGTCTTCGGTCTTTTTCTCGGGTAACTCTCCATTGGATCTTAAAGAGTCTATTGCTTTAATTCTTCATATCCCAGTGGCAGAGAAGCCGGGGGTTTATCTGGGGATGCCAACAATTTGGGAGAATTCACAGCGTTGTGCTCTCTTACATAAGAGAAAGAATTCAGCAGAAGTTGGATGGTTAGAGAGGTAATATGTTGTCGCAATCGAGGCGGGAAATTTTGATTAAGGTGGTCGCTATGGCAATACCAGCTTACCTGATGTCTATCTTCTTCTTGCATGTTTCGTTGTGTAAAGCGATTAATTCAGATATTTCAAATTTTTGGTGGGGCTTTAATGACACAAAGGAAAAGGTTCATTGGAAGATTTAGAATGCAATGTGCAAGAGTAAGCCCAACGGGGGCATGGAGTTCAAGGATCTGCAAGCTTTTAATAAGGCTCAATTTGGAAGACAATGTTGGCGGCTGATCTGCAATCATGACTCTTTATGGTGTAAGATCCTAAAGGCTCAATACTTTCCTGATTCTAGCTTCCTCAAGGCAAGGAAATGGTCCATGCCTTCTTGGGTTTAGAATAGTTTGTTGGCCAGCCGTGAAGTAATTGATGAGAACTCCTTTTGGCAAGTGGGGAATGGGAAGGCTATTTAGGTGTGGAGTGATAATTGGATCCAAAAGAACAAGAATGGAGGTATGATCAAACCCATTATCACCTCTAATCATTTCACTCCTATTGATGTGTCAGATATTATTTCTAGGGAGAGAACGTGGGATATTGATCATCTTGAGTCGTTTCTGGTAAAACTAATTTTGAGACTATCAAAGCCATTCCAATTGGGGATAAGGATGATTGTGACATGCTTATAGGGCCTCCTAACAAGGGCGGCCCTTATACTCTGTAAAGTGTGGTTACAAAGCTCTATGATGACATTTCCCCTAAAGCTTCTTCTTTTCACTCTATATGTCCATAAGTTTGGAAATTGATTTGGGATCCTAGCTTCAAGCCGAAAGTGTCCAATTTCTTATGGAGGGCTTTGTCGGGTGTTATCTCAACTAATTGGAGTGTTTTACGGGGATAAATCATCAAGTCCCCTATGTGCTCTTTATATGGAAAGTTCCCTGAGACAACAGAACATTGTCTCATTCTTTGTCTATGAACTTCCATGGTTTGGTTTGGAAGCTCTCTGAACTACAAGATGGATATGGCTTTAATCACAACTCTTAATGATTGGTTGATGGGAATCAACAAGCTTGGTGATAATGTGGCTGGTAAGTTTGATCATTCCAATTTGTTTGCTTTCATCTTTGGGAAATTTGGAAGGAGAGATGTGCGACTATGTCTAAGGGAGTGGCTCCAAATCGGATGATGGTGATTGAGAATGTTAATCGATCTTTCCGGAAATGGTCTTAGGTTTGTTTTATTTAAGAGGACAGACTATTGTGTGAGTCAACTTGTGCTCAGATGGAGAATTGAATGCCTCCTTCTCCGGGGTTGGTAAAAGTGAATGTTGATGCTGCTTGGAAGGGGGCTGGTCATTGTAGTGGCATTGGTGTTTTGGTGCGCAATCATAGAGGCTCTTCTTTGGCTGGTGTTAGTTTAGTTGGAAAACACAACTCGGCTATAGAAGCGGAGGCGGTTGTCAAAGGTTTGCAATTTGCTAACCATCTTGGCATGAGGGTTGTGGCTATGGAATGTGATTGCAAAGAGGTCCTTAATGCTTTTTTCCAATCAAGATTTTATTCTCAATTGGAAAGTTCTACCTTAGTACAAAAAGATTTTGAAGTTGGTTCCTTTGTTTGAGAAGGTGGTTTGGAATTGGGTCCCTAGGAAAGCTAACCATGTAGTAAGGTTGAGCTCTTCGGATTGGGAAAGCATGTCTCCTACCTCCCCAATTGATATTTTGAGGAATGATGGTCTGCCAGGACCTCCTCTTTCTTCTTAAGCTTGTTTGTGTTTCTTTACTTTTGTTTTCTTTATGTTTGTTTTGGTTTCCCTTGTTTCGGTTATTCTGTTGCTTTGGTTTTTTGGGGTTTGCCCCTTTTAATGAATTTCCAGTTGATAAAAAAAAGATGATTTGGACCTTGTTAGTTCTAGATTCTTGAGCTTCATTTCAAGGGTTTTCATTGAAATTGTTATGCTCTTAGTTTTTGTTAGAATTTGGTAGTTTCACATGGTTTGATTTTAACGTGACCCACGAGAGTGAATCGTGTCCGCGTAATCAACGATTAGCAATACAAGGCTTTACTTCATTCTTTCAAAAGTTAATAGGTGAAAATGGAATCTTAAGGACTGTGTATGGACCTCATTGTAATGAAAATATTATCAGTGGCGGATCTAGCCTAGGGATTGCTTGGGTTGTTGCCCAAGAAAAAAACATATCACTAATATCAATCTACACTTTACACATAAGGATAAGAAGATCGAGATCCTCCGGCATCGTTCGTCTCTAATCCTCTGACCTCCGTGCCCACTGCTGCTCGGCCTGCTCTAGTCCTCTGCGCCCAGCCGCCCACTACTGCTCCACAACTCCAGTCCTCCGTGGCCTCTGCCGCACTCCTCCCACCCTTACCTCTGTGACTCCTTCGATTTCACCTTCCTTTGTGTCAATTCTCTGATTTCAAATTTTCAATTCGATTGATTCCAAAGCTCATATGGATTATTTTCTTGTAGTTGACTAGTTGTGTTTGTTAGTTTATTGCATCGAATTGAAATTTGAAGTATGTGATGATTGTGATCTCATTTTTAGTGTGATTTTGTGTTTACTTCAAGCTCATAAGCTAAGAATCTGTGTTGTTGTGTGTTTGGATGATTAGATCGTTTGAGCAGGTTTTTGATTTATTATGATTCAATTTTGACAATTAAGAGGTGATGTTTTGTGTACATTGTTTGCTTGAATCCATCTTTAATTTTTGTATGCTTAATTTCATAATGTTAGATGAGCCAATTGAGAGTGTCAAACGATTGAAAACTTCATTGATGTATACAATTTGCATAATAATACACTTACATTGTCAAAATATTTTTTTGGCCTTCAGCCAAATTTGAAACCCTCCCTAGATTCTAATTCTAGATCCGTCACATGCCTTCAATTTTTGGCTGTCCCCCAAATAAGAACGGTTTAGTACGTGTGAATTATGAACCATAATGTAGATGGATATAGACTGTTTGGGTACAATTTAGCATGAGTTCTGAAACTTGTAACATCGAACAAATACTGAATCTTCTAGTAAATCGTGTGCCTTATATATGTGCTTCTGAAGGTAAGAAAGTACATGCACCTTTTGGTCCATTAACTTCGATGCATTATATATCCTTGTCAACTTCAATGGCTAGCCACATTTGAAAAGAGAATACGATATGCAGGATAGACAGATTGTGGGTGAGATTGGATTGCGATACAAGACTACAAGTTAATCAAACTGAGCCAGATTCATCGGTCAAGAAGTTGCAGATCAATTGCTAGTAGCTACGTACTATGACCCTGATCATCTTGAACGTTGCAACAGATTACATGTTACCAAATTAAAGAAAATAGCCATTAATCATCATACTATAACTATAGTTTATACAGGTAAAGTACTGTTGCAATTTGTTTCAATGGCGGGGAGAATTAATCAGGTTGAGATTTCTTCTATCAAGTTAGCTCAGTTTTGAACCAAATTAAAATGCCCACCCAACAAACAAAACCAACTAGAGCTAGCCAGCTAGGCCTCTTTTGCTGGTCTGATCAAATATCAAGTATAAAACAATTGCAAGGCCAATCTCACCTGGTAATTTTATAGCCCAATTATATAATATAAGGCTATCTCACAAAGAGCAAATCTTCGCACGAGCTAGCACTTCAATTATAAGAACTTGATTTCTACTCTGTACGTTATATATCCTAATTAATTGGTGTCTTTATATATCTAAGTTTAATCCAGATCGAGGTGAATGTGATACATGGAATTTGGATGTTAGCTAATTAACTAGCTAGACTAGTTAGGTAATCCTTTCACTGCAAAACTGCGATCTATATATATACACTCACCATCGATATTCATTTCCATGCAAAACCGCTAGCAATTGTATATCAGCATATGCTCATTTTGTGCAGTGCAAATGCATGTACAATATGTATATATATCTTTATCATTATTATGTAATGAAGTTAATTATTGATTGAAGGCTCACGCTACTGCTGCATTATATGCATATGAATACATATGCAGCCAAAATATATACCACAGCACGAAAGCTGATCTAAATGCATTACTCAGTCTTGATCAGTCCCAAGCATAAGCTTCACTAAAATTTATCACAGATGACAATATATCAATTCATGGCCAGCTAGTTGCTCATGCATCTTGTTCAATCACTCGATCATCAATTCATGGCCAGTTCTAGCTAATTTTTCAATTCATTTGGTTGATTTGCTATCTAGCTAGCAATTAATAGTTTAATACCATCAAGTATTGATACAATTACTTCAATAATTAAGTACTTGGCCGGTGATTAGCAGGATTTAGTAACTCAGGACCTGGTTTCTGAGGGCACGAAATGATATATAGCTTCAACACAATTACACAAAACCAGGCAACCAGCTACTAGCTAGATGCCCAGAGGGGAAAAGAATCAAACAAAGCATGTATCCATATGGGTGTTATTGAATTTGAACCTACCTGAGGTACGTCTTTGAGCATTTTCCTTTTTTGACCTGTTCCGCTTAATATATTTTGTTAGCAGTATTATATATCATCTCCAACTTATATAGGGATAGGGTGATAATTTTAGTATAGGAAATAGCACTAGAATAATCTTTATGTTCAGACAATATGATTACAATAAGAAAAAAAAAGCTGATTAGAACTATAAAAAAAGTATATAAGAAACTTCTCATTTTATGAGATTGATTCCAAATTTTCTACGGTCTTTAGGGATATGTATAGTCTTTAGGGTTCTAATTCATATAAACAATTCTATCAGGAATCGGCTGGTCAGAAGATTAATGGCTGCCCGATTTTAATACTAGTACTGGATTCCAATATTTCACACCAGAACGGAAAGTGTCGCTTTTGGGTTTCCGAATTTGACCAAGAATATCACTAGACAAACGTATAATTCTATATAATTCAGCCATATCGATCACAACAGAACACCAAATATATATCATAAATGTCAATCTTGATTAATAATGAAAATTCAAATCTATGAAACCTAATTTTACAAATAGCAGAAGGTAAATCCATAAACTTACACCTAGTTGTTCACGATACACACACACACACATAGCTAGAGAAGTTTTCTTCTTATCTCTCTACACCCCACTCGATCTTCTTCGTCCAACCCTGAAAGAAACCCTTGCAAATACGACACTCATGGGGAAAGATATATCCCTTTTATTATAACAGGAGACCCTTATAACACATAAAGAATCCATAGAAAATTAGAAACTATATACAAGATATATATTATTAATTGGTTGTTACTGATCGAAGCAGGAAGCTAAAGAATAGAGGCATCGATCACTTATCTCCAAACAAGTAGCCAAGTGATGAATCTCCTCCAGGAACTGATTTAACTTTTGTTGTTGGACGATCCTGAATGATCAGATCCAGGATTAAATTCCATAATATAACTCGTAAATATAAAAATCTATAACAATGATATGACAGTTAACGTACTTACAGTTAAAAAGTTTCCAGAATTTTGGCCGTCAGCTCTTGGATAGTTGTTGGAATTGGTAGGAGTCTGATGATCTGATGATGGCTTTTGATAATCATCAATGGTGGTGATATCGATGCCGTATGGCGGCAATACTGGCTTAGCAGCTGGGGGTGGAGTTTGTGGCTCCTCTGAGCCAAACAAATAACCCAATGAACTCGGTCCACCGCCATAGCTCCCGCCTCTACTCATGGCTTCTCAGTCGATCAGGAATATCAGAAATGGGATGGGAAGGAAAGGGAGCCCTAATATATACACTGAGGCTGACAGTGCATACCTAATTTGTCATTAAATATGTTGCAATTTAATTTGTTGCGGGGTAATTAACTAATTAATCAATTAATTAAGTCTTCAGCATTTGTTTTTGTTCTTAAGGTCTTGTGTCTCTAACTACACAAATAGAAGCTAGAAGGCATGCATATACAGGCATGAAAAAGAGGGATGTGTTGTTTTTGACCATCTACAACCGGAAATTGATGTACGTACGTATAAGCATGCACTACACGTACGTACACACACATATCTATTTGATTATAATTCCTGGATTTCAAGAGAAATTAAAATCCTGGTTCTTAACCAAAAATAAATCCTGGTTATATTCTAGAACTGTTGCTTTGAAAGGTGGCTAAACGGAATTATATAATTAAGTTGGTTGAAGGTCAGAATCAATTCTGAACTTGATTACCTTTATAGCAATTTTAAGCTTCTATTACTTAGCGATATATGGTAATTGCACAACTGGACACATATGGCTTAATTCTTACAAGTTGACCATTGTTGCTGTTGTATGAAATTTTAGGCCACAGATTACGAAAAATTTGTTTTCGTTAACCTTTATTATGCACATTCTATGTTCATTATCCTAAGTAAATGTCAAGTGTAATTTTTTTAATAAATTTATAACTATTATAAAAGACAGTTAAGATTTACTTAGAACGGTGAGGATGATTTGAGCAGACCACAAATTTGTTTCCACATATTATCAAGTACCCTACTGGATTCTTTCTTTATTCCCTTAATTAATGGTTTGATTATTGAACATGCAAATCAAATAAATCACTGTCAATAAATTAACCATAACATAATCAATTAACTACTGTCTTTAACTCGACAGGATCAGGTGGGTTGTGGATTTGTGGCCCTAAACCCACATTATATAAAGAGCTAATAAAGCAGTGCTACTTCACTGGTATGGGCGATGAGTCATTCATAACACACACAGCACACAGTGGTGTATATATACGGATGAGATGGGATATTAAAGATTGAAAAGGCCGGCCGGGGCGTGCATAAACAAATTAAATTTGTATATCTTAATTGGAACTTAATTTGCTGTTTAAATTTTTCTATCTGGCTAGCTCATACGAAAGTTATACACAAGAATCTGATGGAAAATTATCAGCTCAATTTAAACTAGTGCACGAACTCTACCCGGGCCAGCCATGGGGAGTGTCACTTGAGCGGTCGCACAAGGCCCTCTTATCCGGTAAAACCCCAGAAGTCGAATTTTATTAAAACCTAAAACTCTAATAAATACTATTTTAAAATAATTTTGTACACACTATACATTTTTGTCCCATTGGCAAGAGAGGTTATTTTTTCTTGACTAAGTTTGCAAACGTCTTGTGTTTAAAACCCAACAGTACTCACACTTTAGTTTTGAATTTGTTTTTCTAAATTAGCATTTATTATAATTTTTAATCAAAAATTTGATATCCTAACTTAATATTTGTGTAGAAACATTAGAAACTCCCCACAATTCTTAATAATTATCTATATATCTCAATGACTCGCTCATACTAGAAAATATATCACTACAAAAAAGTTTGACGGTACCCACGTTCCTCATTCATGGGCATTGACCTCATTCCCCACATTTTTAAATGGGGACATTTTAAAATAACGTGGGCTTTGCTGCCGTGACTATTGCTCAACAAAGGCACAAATACTGCAATTACGTGGTAAATAACAGAAGGGACCCACCTCAATGAAAGTAGTAAGACTATCCCACGTTTTAGCAAAAATGAGGCTTTCAGAATAATAAAAAATATATACAAATTGATTTATAGTCCTAATTTGCAGTAATCAATCTATCAATTTTACTTCTATGCAGCAAAAACAAGCATTCAACTGATCAATCATAAAATATAATAACTAATAATTATATATTAAAATGAGATTGCTACCACACAATTCTTTCATGTAATATAAGATTTTCATCTCGAAAAATGTTTATACAATTACCATTAAAGAGGTTTAAAATAATGAAATTTCAACTTAGTGATATGATGTCTAAAATCCAAACATCTGCTTCAGCTGAACACTAACAGCATGAGGAGAGTCATCCATCCAACCTAGTTATATTCCTGCAAAATGTAAAGAGTAGACCTAAAATTTCCAGAACTCCAGAAGTGTTGCTTAAACATCAGAAGAACAATATAATCATTTGGTCCCAAAATTCAAGGAACTACCATCTCTTTTTAGGTTAAGTCTGCCTTTACCTGAAAGATTCTGCAACCCAAATTAAACAAAAGTTATAAAGGATTCCCAAATTTATCACAACAGAGAAATAAATCATGAAATCTTCCTTCAAACGAGGGTTCATCATCCAAACCGACCAAACAGTACTTGTTAGAGATTTAGCTATGATGATCGACACTGTATGTACTGAATCTGCGTTGGTAGGGGGTTCACTTGAGAGAAATAAATAGATCTGTAAGAAAAATTAGAAGATATCATTGATCGGTTCGATTACTCGAGATCAATATTAACCCTGTAAGCATCGTTAGTAGTATAAAGCAAGAGGGTATCGTTCACAAACCGGGGATCCAACCAGGGTAAAGAATCACAAACATTTATCAACGAATTCATGAGTGTTTCAAAGATTTGAGATATATTTCGGATCAAACATAAAATAAACCTAAACTAATATATACATGTGATCAACCAACCAACACATAATACATTACCAAAACAAATCATACAAAGCTAACGAAAATCAGATTTTAGTCCTCCTTTAACAGTCTTACCGAGACACTATCATGAATAACTAAGGTTG
The DNA here is from genome assembly GCF_933775445.1 of Argentina anserina. NCBI lineage: Eukaryota > Viridiplantae > Streptophyta > Magnoliopsida > Rosales > Rosaceae > Argentina > Argentina anserina. The sequence goes on from NC_065876.1 coordinate 7,431,078, forward strand.
GATCATGCACTTAGGGTCCTAAGCAGTAACCTAAACACATAGACACTTAACACATTCGATTCATTCCAAGCGGTCTTAATCGAAATCTAACATACTTATCCTACCATGTAACTTCAAAGCCACGCATATTGAATTCATTAAGCATGTCACCTCTTAACCCCCAATCATGCAATTTCGAAAATCACATAGAAAAGATAAACATGTTCATAGCACAAGTCATAAATCCAACAACCTAAATATCATGCTACAAGCGTATACATAACACATAGATACTCTCGAAATCACACAAAGACATGTCACGGCATAAACTAAAATCATAGAACTACAAACCTAAAATCGAAACTTTATATAATTTGAAACAAGTAACTATCTCATAAACAAAATCGAAATAAGTTTACAATGACCAAAACACATACACAACCAAGAACAAGAAAAACCAAAAACCGAAATAAACATAGAGAGAATCATGGTTACACTTTATCAATCAAGCGATCTCACAAGGTGTAGCCGTGGCTTTCCAAGGGGATGGAACCTCTTCACAAGCGTGCTTGAAGGCTAAGGATTGGTGGAGAATGGTGGAATCGGTTTTAGGATTTCTTGAATGGGTGAGTATGAAATTTGGTAGAGCTTTGGCTAGTATGTGCACAAGGTTGATGATCTTTTTCTGTGGAATTGAGGTGCTATATATAGAGGAGGAAACCCAAGGGAGGATGGCCACAAAGTCCACAAAGTTGAAACCAAATTGGTTGAGGTTTCCAAGATTCGGCAGATCTGACCTTTGTCCCTTGTTGTGGACATAACTTTCTCTAGAAAATAGATATTGAGATGATTCCAACTGGCAAATTCAACTAGACTTCCGTGGCTTTTCATCCATATAAGGTAGATTTTCTCAAACCTTTTGAGCTGTCCAGGAGAGCTCGTCAAAGTTGGATGATCTGCAGTGCCAGAATTCTGATTTCTATAAGGATTGCATATCTTTTGCATTAATTGCATATCTTCTTCCTCCTTTAATGCTGATTTCTTTTGCACAAATTTCTTCATTTGAATTAGGGAGGCAGCAAAAGTCTTAATTGTTGCAGCCATGTTTGACTTTTCTTACCTCTCCTCATTAAATTTGCTGCATGCCTTCTTTGACTTTCTTGCCTCTTTTCATTTAATTTGCTGCATGCCTTCTTTGACATTCTTTGGTGCAGGGATTTATGGAGATTCTGATCATATTTGTGCTCTATATGCAGGACAAACAAGGTCCCAAGTTTCCCTCATAACCCTTGGATCAAAAGCAAATCAATGGCTGAGATAATTCCGCCGAGCTCACCTGACCTTCGAGTAATGATTTGGTCATATCTCCCTGTAGGAATAAGATATTGATTTGATTCCAAATCCTACAGAAACTAGACTCAAAATCCTTTTGATCCATATAAGGTACGTCTTCTAACGCAATCGGAGCTATCCAGGGGAGCCCGTCGAAGTTGGACGACGAATCTTGACAGCATTTTCATTCTTGCATTGATTGGGCTTTTAAGTGCAAATCTTCTCTTTCCTTGTGGAACTAGGATTGCTTTCCTTCTCCAACATGGATTTGTATTTCCTAATAAGAATAAGTATGTTAGAAATAAAGAAATATGAAAGGATGAATCCTACTCGAACAAGGAATCATATCTCAACAAGGATTATTAACACTTAGCACGATTTCATCATCAATTCACTCATAATTGATATAAGCTCTACCTAGACACTTATTCTTACAAAAGAAACTAAAACATACTAAATAAGAGGTAACAAAGAGTAAGAATAGGGCATAATCACATTAAGAACGTCACACTTTGTGCTCCTATCAACAACCCCACACTTGAACTTTGCTAGTCCCTTAGCAAATAATAGAAAAGGGAAACAAAAACATAAAACAAAAATCAAAACAACTAAACTAATGACTCAACTATAATGCCTTCAACATTTTGTCTCAGCGATCTTCAAACTCATAGCATCAAGAATAACACTTAATCGAAATAGATAGAATGAATTTAATGGTTAATAAACATGTGATCTCGCAGAACAAGTAAGACAAGATAGAAAACATAGGTGATATTAAGCTCAACATGTTCAAAACAAGTTCAAATTCAACTCACAAGGGATATGCACTCCGAATATTTTCTCTCAAGAACATGTCACATGCTTAAAAGCTTTTCACACATAAGAGTTATGAACACATAGTGAATTCGAAAACCTCATGAAAGATACCAATCATATGCACAAATAAACCAAAACCATATGCTTACTCATGAAACAAACTCCACAGATCAAGAGCTACTCATTTTAAGAATCATGCGGATCTTTATAAAAGGTAGGCTTAGGCTCGGTAAGGATATCATTTTTCAAGGAAAAGGAATCACAAATGTCATCCTTAAGACTTAGCAGAGCAATAATCATTCACCTTATGTCGCCATACTCCATAAAATAAGGGCCAATTTTATCATGTTGGACCCATTCTTCACTTTAAACATTGTGAAAACGAACAAAGGCTAAAGTACAACATTATTGAGCCTTCAACAAATACATTACAACTCCAAATTCACATCAAACATAGCTATGCCGTAACTTTTTTGTATATATATATTTTTTCTTTCAAGCCGTGTTCATGTATTTTTTTTTTCTTCTTCTCACGGCATCTTTCTATTTTTTCTTCATTCTTTTCACCTTTTTCTTAAGGCACAAATACATAGATAGCATAACCCCACACTTGAATCGAATCATCACTCCATCCATATTAACACCAAGAAATTGGCTCTGCCAAGCTTTGAGAACAAGGTAGAGATATAACTATACTAAGCAAGGATATTAACATGCTGGTGATGAAAAAAAAGGTTTAACGTAAGCTCAAATGGGTTAATACTAAGGTGTCCCAAGCAGGGCTCAAATAAGGCATACGGCTTTTTGGTTTAAGTGGTGGAGTCCTAAAAAGATCCAACAATCCTTTTCAAAATCAGAGTATATTATGATAAAAGTTTTGAAAGTTTCACAAAGTAAGTTCTAGCATTCTCTAGTTCATTGCAATTCTATGGCATATGAATTGATCAAAATAGATGTAATGAGGTTATATAGCCAAGAAATGATAGATTAAACTCTCCAAAAAAAAACACATATATGGCTCGAAACTCACATAGGTTACATGAATTCAAACAAGTAGGGAACATGCTCATTATGTACCTAAGCTTCAAAATCCTCATCTATTACATGTTCGTACAATCTCTACACATCGATTAACCATCAAATTGCAATTAAGTTCAATTTCCAATCTTGTGATCATCTTTCAACCAATCATTCAAAGATCAACTCATCCTAGACAGTTAAAGGCATACCTAAGACTCAAAAACAAACAAAAAACAACTTAGAATCGAAAAACAAAACCGAAAATAACACTAAAAATTGAAAATCAAAATAACAAAATCGAAACACATAAACATCAAACAATAGAATACAACGAATGATGTATACCCCACCCCACACTTGAAACTTACATTGCCCTCGATGTACAATATGATAAGCAACAAAAATTAAAAAGAAATAAGGGATGCAAACACTCATTGATGGCTCCTTCATTGGCTTAAGTTTAGAGTCTATAGCCTAGACTATCTTCAAAGCATCACTTGCTTGCCGTAGGATCAAGGAGAGACGTCTCCTCCACGTTATGCTCCAAAAAATTCTCATAGTACGGCTTCAAGCGATGTCCATTGACCGTGAATTCCTTTCCATGCACGATACTTTTGATCTGAATAGCACCAGAAGGAAAAGTATTAGTAACAACAAACGGTCCAAGCCACCTAGAACGGAGCTTGCCCGGAAACAATCTAAGTCGAGAATTAAACAAAAGAACTTTTTGCCCAACGACAAAGTGTTTCTTCCTAATCATGCGGTCATGGAATGTCTTAGTCTTCTCCTTGTAAACCATTGCCGAATCATAGGCCTCATTTCTAATCTCTTCAAGCTCATGCAATTGTAACTTCCTATGCAATCCGGCCTCATCAATGTCCATGTTAAAATTCTTCACAGCCCACCATGCACGATGTTCAAGCTCCACAGGAAGATGGCACGCCTTGCCGTAGACTAATCGAAATGGTGACATGCCAAGAGGAGTCTTGTATGCCGTCCTATAGGCCCAAAGAGCATCATCCAATCGTTGAGACCAATCCTTGCGTGATGGTCCAACAGACTTCTCCAAAATTTCTTGATCTCACGATTAGATAGCTCCACTTGTCCACTTGTTTAAGGGTGATAAGGCGTAGCAACCTTATGCTTGATTCCATACTTCTTCAACAACGCCTCAATGGTCCGGTTGCAAAAGTGAGATCCTCCATCACCAATGATAACTCTCGGCATACCAAACCTAGAGAAAATGTTAGAACGAAGGAAATCTGCAACAACTCGAGAATCATTAGTACGGGTGGCTTTTGCTTCCACCCATTTCGAAACATAATCAACACAAACGAGTATGTACAAGAAACCATTTGAGTTAGGAAAAGGTCCCATGAAATCAATGCCCCAACAATCAAATATTTCAACATATATAATCGGTGTCATAGGCATTTGATCTCTAGATCCTAAATTTCCCATGCGTTGGCATCTATCACAAGTCATGCAAAAATGATATGCATCGTTAAAAATCGTAGGCCAAAAGAAACCACATTCTAACACCTTTAGAGCAGTCCTACGTGAACCAAAATGTCCTCCACAAGATTCAGAATGGCAAAAAGTAAGTATAGAATGATGTTCAGATTCAGGGACACACCTCCTAATGATTTGATCAGCACAATGTTTCCACAAATATGGTTCATCCCAAACATAATACTTAGCTAAAGCCTTGAGTCTATTCTTTTGAGCATGCGATAAAGTATCCGGAAATTGCTTAGAAACAAGATAATTGACAATATCTGCATACCATGGCTCACTTACCTCAACTCGAAAGAGTTGCTCATCCGGAAAGCTCTCTTGGATAGCCAAGGGCTCGGCATCTCTCACCAAACGACTCAAGTGATCCGCCACAACATTGTCACTGCCCTTCTTGTCCTTGATCTCGAGATCGAACTCTTGGAGCAAGAGAATCCATCGAATCAATCTTGGTTTGGCATCCTTTTTCATCATTAAGTACTTCAAGGCTGCATGGTCAGTGTAAACAATAACTTTGGATTGAAGTAAGTAAGAACGAAACTTATCTAAAGCAAAGATCACGGCAAGAAGTTCTTTTTCGGTTGTGGTGTAGTTTTGTTGAGCATCATTGAGTGTTCGTGAGGCATAATAGATGGCATAGGGCTGCTTGTCCCTCCTCTGCCCTAGCACGGCTCCAACTGCATAGTCGGAGGCGTCACACATCAACTCAAATGGCAAGGACCAATCCGGTGGTGCCATGATAGGTGCCGAAGTTAAGAGCTTCTTCAAAGTCTCAAATGCATGCATGCAATCATCATCAAAGTGAAAGGAAACGTCCTTTTGAAGCAATGAACTCATTGGTCTCGCAATCTTGGAAAAATCCTTGATAAACCTACGATAGAAACCTGCATGTCCAAGAAAAGATCGAACATCCCTCACACTTGTGGGGAGGGGTAAGTGACGCACAAGATCTATTTTAGATTTATCAACCTCAATTCCTCTAGATGAAACAATATGGCCTAAGACAATGCCTTGTGTGACCATGAAATGACATTTCTCCCAATTCAAAACCAAGTTAGTTTCTTCACAACGTTTGAGCACAAGTTCAACATTCTCTAGGCATGTTTCGAAATTTTCACCATAAACAGAAAAATCATCCATGAAAACTTCAATTTTAGAACCAATATACTCAGAGAAAATGTGATACATGCAGCGTTGAAACGTACCTGGAGCGTTGCATAAACCAAAAGGCATGCGACGATAAGCAAACGTACCAAAAGGGCATGTGAACGTAGTCTTTTCTTGATCTTCTTCCGCAACACTAATTTGATTGTATCCACTATATCCATCAAGGAAACAATAGAAAGAATGACCAGCTAACCTCTCAAGCATTTGATCAATAAATGGCAATGGCATATGGTCCTTCCTTGTTGTAGCATTCAGCTTCCTATAGTCGATACACACTCTATAACCGGTCACTGTCATTTGAGGCACCAACTCGTTCTCTTTGTTCTTTACCACCGTGATTCCGGACTTCTTTGGCACAACTTGAATGGGAGAGATCCACCTACTATCCGAGATGGGGTAGATCACGCCACAGTCGTGCAACTTAGTGATTTCATTCTTTACAACTTGCATCATTGGTGGGTGAAGGCGTCTTTGACATTCCTTGGTTGGTTTGGCACCATCTTCAAGCAAAATTCGATGCACACACATGGTAGGGCTGATTCCTTTGATGTCGGCTAGGGTCCATCATATTGCCGTCTTGTGTCTCTTTAACACTTCAATCAATCTCTCTTCTTGTTCCTCGTTGAGTGTAGAGGAAATGATCACTGGCAATGTATCCTCATCTCCCAAAAATGCATACTTCAAGTGGTCCGGAAGAACCTTAAGATCAAGCTTTGGGGCTTGCACCACAGAAGGAAGATTCTTGTTAGTAGTTAAGAGAATTGGACTAGGAGAGACATAACTTACCTCACGTGGCGAAACCTCAAGAGAGGCCACATTCTCTAGTACAAATGATGGCACGGCATCATTGGCTTCCAACTCAGAAATGTTGGAGCCATCACTTGCAAATCCGGCCCCTTGGGCAATGGTGAGTGCCAACTCGTCATGTGCCAAGGTATCTAGATAGTTATCTGCAAGGGAATCAAGAATGTCAACTGAAAAACAATCACTTAATTCCGAAAGGGGATACCTCATAGCTTCAAAGATGTTGAAGCTAATCACTTCACCGTCGAACTCAAAGGTGAGTGATCCACTAAACACATCAATCTTCGTTCTTGCAGTCCTCATAAAGGGACGCCCCAACAGAATAGGGACCTCCTTGTCATCTCCTTCAGTTGGCTCCATGTCAAGGACATAGAAGTCCGCAGGGAATATCAAGCTCGAAACATGCACAAGAACATCTTCAACATAGCCCAAAGGGACTTTGTTGGAACAATCTGCCAATCGAATCACAACATTATCTCGTTTCAAATCACCTAGACCTAGATCCTCATAAATATAGTAAGGCATTACATTGATCGATACACCTAAGTCTAACATTATCTTTTCAAATGTCATGTTTCCGATTGTACAAGGGATAGAAAAACTCCCTGGATCCTTAAGCTTTGGTGGTAGCTTCCGTTGGAGCACGGCAGAAACCGTCTCACTCATTGTGACAACCTCCTTCTCTCGAGTCATCCTCTTATTAGTGCACAATTCTTTCAAAAACTTAGCATACCTAGGATTCTGTTGTATGCATTCAATAAGAGGCATATTCACTTCCACCTTTTTGAAAATGTCGAGCATGACTTGATCAGAGTCATTCTTCTTTTGCTTTGCAAATCTATTGGGGAAGGGAACACGAGGAAGGGCATTAGTTGAAACTAAACCACTAGAGTTAGGATCCTTACCTTTGTCATGCGCGTCATGATCACTTGTGGGAAGAGGCACGACATCATTGACCTCAGAGGAGGCAGGGTCCTTCTCTTGGTCATTTGCATTGAAATTCTCGGCCTCTTTGTCTTTAGAAGGCATGGCCTTCTTGATTGGCTGCAATGGAACATCTAATAGCCTGCCACTTCTTGTCATCATGGCCTTCACATTGGGATGTTTATACAATTACCATTAAAGAGGTTTAAAATAATGAAATTTCAACTTAGTGATATGATGTCTAAAATCCAAACATCTGCTTCAGCTGAACACTAACAGCATGAGGAGAGTCATCCATCCAACCTAGTTATATTCCTGCAAAATGTAAAGAGTAGACCTAAAATTTCCAGAACTCCAGAAGTGTTGCTTAAACATCAGAAGAACAATATAATCATTTGGTCCCAAAATTCAAGGAACTACCATCTCTTTTTAGGTTAAGTCTGCCTTTACCTGAAAGATTCTGCAACCCAAATTAAACAAAAGTTATAAAGGATTCCCAAATTTATCACAACAGAGAAATAAATCATGAAATCTTCCTTCAAACGAGGGTTCATCATCCAAACCGACCAAACAGTACTTGTTAGAGATTTAGCTATGATGATCGACACTGTATGTACTGAATCTGCGTTGGTTGGGGGTTCACTTGAGAGAGATAAATAGATCTGTAAGAAAAATTAGAAGATATCATCTTTTCTAGAATAAGATAGAGAAAGTGGATCTGGTATCGAAGATTTGGTATGGTATGCCAAGTAAACAAAAAGTATAGGAGCCTCAACATTGCAGAGCAAAAATTAAATGCTAGAGGCTAAGTGCTAAAATGAAAAGAGATGTCAATATTCAGCCAACATCGATTGAGTTATACAAGCTGTCAAAGCAAAAATGGAAAAACACGAGAAACAAGAGAGGAGCAAAGAGAAGATGAGCAAGGCTTGCATTGCACCCACTTGTATTGCAATAAGAAACTATCCAAGTAAATTGTACACCATCCTTATAACACCAACAATTTATATATACAGTTGACGTGACCAAAAAATAGAAAGTCCAAACCTGAAAAAGACCAACATGCCAATTACAGCCAGGAATCATACTGCCAACTCGATAAAAGCAAGAGCCAGGGTTTCTCTTTCGAAATACTACCAAGATCAAACTGATCAAGTATTGCCACATATATACATACCCTACATATCTTCATATCATTAAATATGAACCTTGAATCATGCTAATCGATCCATCACCCATAAAATGAAGAAAAAACCGAAGATGCAACACATCAGAGACCCAGATCAAATCCTGAATACTGATTTGAGATTCAACAATAAATAAGTTCAACAGAAAATTCACTATATGTATAATTGATCAATACAATATAACCCCAATATACTACAAAAAAAAAACACAATTGTAGAGCTGCAATGGTAATCTGTATTGGCGATTTGCACAAAAAAACACAACCTTGGGAGAAAATGGAAGTAAGACAAATAATAGAGGACCATAAGAGCTCTGCGAACTCACGATTTCGGAAGAGTAATTGAGGAGGCGCGCTCGATTGTGGGAGAATTCTCTGCACTTGATTTCTCTGATAACAGCAGCTGATTTCAGAGTGTTTAAATCCATTTCTAGGGTTAATAGAAACTAGAAAAGGGATCTAGAAATTGAGAGAGAAGCCGCACTATTGGTTCTCTGCTATGCCCGTGTTTAATTTAAGTGTTTTAAGACCCCCACGAATGCACAGAATAGTGGAGCGTAATTTCACGATATTGGCATAATTGTAGCAGTTAAAGGGAAGAAATTATAAGATATATATTTGTAGTGTGATGGTGTCAGAACAAAAGTTACTGTTTCCCACGTTTAGTATCAAAATGTGACAATATATAGACTTTGGAGGTGGGGGCACTACACCCACAGTGCAGAACAGTGATTCTTTCACGATTCGTTTAAATACGTGCCCAAAATCGTGGGCTTTGCTACCTTTTTTTGTAGTGTATACCCACTAAACTCAAGAAAATAGAAGAAACAGTTAACCAATTCATATCTCAAAAAAGGGATCTTGTTTATTAAGGAACCACAAAATTTAGTCAATGCCGCTAATTTAGAGCAAAATCTCAATGAAAAATCGAATATCATTTTCTTCTTTTTATAGTTATTGTTATGTAATTTCCATTTCAAATTTTGCACTATGCCCTTGAATGTTCAATACCGGCCCGAACTCTACCAACTGATCAGATATACATGCAGCTATCCAATATTGGTAGTTTGGTACATTAACTATAGTGGAGCATAGATCGTTGAGAATTGAATTGGCAGATGGAGTTACGAATGAACTGCCCGGCCGGTGATGACTGATGAACATGTTGAGGTCTTGTCAGCAATTGAGTACCGCTGTCAGCAGTTTGTTTTAATACCCCTTTACTGGTAGTTATGACGGAGCAACATATGATGATATTGATATCAATGGTCCCTACTTAGTGTCAAACAATAATCGTACGTCAAACTAGTGTCTATTTTTGTCTATCAGTTTTCGATCGATGTACGAGATAAACAATCCACGAATAATATCTACTATCTTCGAGCTGCTGAAGCTGCGAACATTTGATCGATCGATCGATTGTAAGTGTTCACTGTGATGGTCAGTACTACCAGCTTCACTTATTTGGAGTTTGTCTTTGCAACAGTCCCATATGTAGTCTTGAAATAATATTCGACTAATGATATGCGAACTCTATCGACTATGATTGATTTCCTCATCCAGTATTACGTATATGAACATTTCGGAAAATTCTAGTATACATTGATGCATGTTATATATATATATATATCTCACATCTGATAGTCGACATTGTTTTGTAAGTAGGGTAGAAAAAATAATAACCGTTATCAACTGTCAGATGTAAGATGTATAACATGCATGAGATGTATAGTAGACAAATCCGAATATTTACACATAAATGTTGCATTATGATCGAATGTATGATGACAGTGACCTAGCTATTTAGCACTTAGCAGTTGTATAATTTCATTTCTAAACCAAGTAAAATATATTGATCGATCATTGTGGATTCTGGCCACAAGGTATATTTTTTTTTGCGCGCAATGCGAAAACGTACAACCACTATTTTTTGTTAATTGGAGAAAGAAATAGGAGAAACCCAAAAACGACCGAAGAAGATAAAAGCCTTTGAGCGGAGAGAGAGAGAGAGAGAGAGAGAGAGAGAGAGAGAGAGAGAGAGAGAGAGAGAGAGAGAGAGAGAGAGAGAGAGAGAGAGAGAGAGAATCTAAGTTATTGCAATATGCAAATATATGTATATATCTTAGAATTTCTATTGAATTTTCGGTCTTTCGTTAGCACCGAAATTTAGCTTATTCGAGCCTAACCTAGCAGGAGATTTTCTAATTAGAACTATTTTGTTGATAATTAGTTGAAGACTTTCTAATGAATTGTTAATTAGACCTATTTTTCGATTATATTTTTTCATCTCAACCGTTTAGATAATATGTATATAAATATAGATTAGATATACAAATTTTCAGTAAATTTAGTGAACGTTAAAATATCAAATTAGATCAAATGAGTGAACTAACTAAAATTGTCAAATATAAACCGTTCAAGTTCAATATAAACCGTTCAAGTTCATAATGACTAAATTATATTTAAGAATGTCTTAACGATTGTCAATTTTGATGAAATTTTGCATGCATGATCTACTCATATATATTTAAAAACTAAACGGTCAAGATATGAACATGAGATCGAAAAGTGGGTGAATCAAATTGGTCCTCAACAAAATGGTTCTTAATGGAAAAGACCCCCTAACCTAGCCTCTGACTGAGATTCTTAGTGTTCTTGGAGAAGCACCCTCTACGTGTGGTGGTTCTGATAGTGGCAATTAAAGTCTCTTAGTCAAAGTTAAGGTTTTCTAAGGCCGGTTCTGGTTCTAGTTCTTCTGGATTTCATATTATGGCTTCTAAATTACAATTTCCTTTATGATTTAGAGTTGGTCTTAGATTTTAGGAAGTTTTTGCATAATTCATTTCTTTCGTTATCTGCAAGAGCCTTCTATGTCTAAGTTGAATTCTGACACTTACTATCTACACATGGAGTGATCGACACCAGAATTTTTAACAAAACAAGCAATCCCATCGATCCTTTAGTTCCGTGATCATTTGACCCTAAACACCTGTGGCATCGTCCTCAGCCTATAAAATTTTCTGGTATCCATGATGGTAATGCAGGATAATTACCTTATTACCTTGTCCAATCATAAATGAATCATTAAAACCTCAAGCTAGAGATGATTCAGGTGATGAAATTGACAATGAAACTTGGGGAGAGATCTGGGAATGAAGGAAGGATATAATCATATATAGGTACACAACTGGAAAATGGGAGTAGATCGAGTTATATCGGCATGGACCAGTCTTTGAAGAAAAAGCCCTGTATATGTATTCTCTTTACTCTACATGACACGTAAATATTTCTAAAAGAGGATCTTCATATGTAATAGTCTGAGACTAATGGGGCCCTGATCGAATTTGGGATGATAGATGGCAGCTAGTCCTCCATTGATTCTTCATTTCATTTTGTCAAATGAATAATCCATTGATTAGAGGATGTAATTACATATATTATTGGAAATAATACAATCAGAAAGTCATTTCAACTCCTCCTCGATCAATCGAAACTTTGAATGTTTTGCAATGGCATTGTCGTTACAGTCATTGATGACAAAATGATACAAATTTGAGGACCATCGATCACATATTCACATGTAGTTACATTACCACAATACCGCGTATGCTTGTAAACCATAAAGAAAATTTCGGGTGATTTCAAGAGTTGGTTCATATATTGATATATTCTGGCTTATGAATGTACGTATGATGTAACATGGTGCTGAAACTAATCGATTAAGATGATCTCAGTGTACGTAGTCTCTCCTCATGATCGAATATTGCTAACGGGATACTTTTCTTTTTCTTTCTACACAAATTATATGGCTTATACATTAACAAGTACGCTATATCATATGTTATCCTTATGCTAAGTTAATCAAACATAAAGGCTTCAATCACGGTGACTATTACATTTACTGTTTACAAATAATCTCGAGGAGAACCTCGAGTATAAGAAAAAAACCATGATACCTAATTATCGAACTCTTAAAGTAGATGTTTGCAATTAGTGAACACCTAGTAAATTAAAACGAAGTACCACTGCTATTTCCCATGTTGAGGCAATTTGGCACGTACGTTACAAACTTCTTTTGTTGAGCAAAAATGCAAAGCCAGCCTCAAAACCTAATAGGGCTTTGGAGGACCATCTTCTATTCTCTCCTCTTTGTCCCATGCGGACTACTGCTTTCATGTACGTCTTCTTCTCTCCCCGGCTCTCCTAACGTCAGGAATAGCGATCCGGGAATGGAACTGACAATAACTCGTTCATGTTTGTTCAAAAAAGAGAGAGAAAAAGGCTTCATAACCCTTCATTCATGGGTTGTGGGTTGATATCTGCATACTGAATGCAATGTATATGGAATTTACAGGTCCATTCATCAAGAGTTGGGCCCATTAGGAAAGTTCTTTCCTTTCCCAGGCTTGTAGTGAGTAGTGACGAACCGAGTTCTTGTCTTCTTGACATGATTTTTATCAAATTCATTACAATTCAAAAAGGGTCAATCTGCACCACAGTAAGTAACTACTCACGGTCAAATGCGTACTATATTTCGAGATCTCTGTGTTTGGTAACAAGCTGAATCCGGAATCTGCGCTCTTACTCTCCGTCTATTTTCCGGTAATTGGCCCAAGAACTTAATCGGTTTACGTCGGAGCGCCTTGCCACAACGGTCAACTATAATATTTTTCAAAAGTCAAAACAGTGAAAACAAACAAAGTAGTCATTAATTATCATCTTTTGTGAACAATTATAGCTAATTCTATAAAATGTTCATGTGATGATAACGTTATGTTACGCCTTTGTTGTCATGTAACCATAATTGGCACTTTTATTGCAACTACAATACTAACTGCATCATGGTATTACTCTTAAATTGAAATCTGTTGCAATGTGCATCAGACAAGATAACACCTAAAATTAGATAAAAATCAAAAGACAGTACGTCACAATTAACGTGTCGAATCAAGTATCTATTTTGAATCACATAAAACTATTAGCTATGAATGTTTGTTTCTCATCAATAACCATTTCAGACGCCGCCAATGTTTTCTTTCAATATTTCTCGTCTTCATTCAAATAGTTTAACTTCAATATTGTTGTCGTCTGTTTCTGTAAGTGTCGGTGCCACAATAAATATTATAGTTATTACGTTAGAGCCCTGTTTGGTTGATAGGAAATCATGCTATGAAAAATGAATTCATTTCAGTTTCCATCTCTAGAATTTGTTTGGTTATCATTTGATATTGAAATGGAAAATAAAAAAGTGATTTCACTGGAAATTGACTCCCTTTTAAAGCCTGAAATGAATTTCCCTACCTAGGGGTGGTATTCTATTTCCTTTCCATCAATAAAGACTAATTTCCTTTTAAATTGTATTTCATTTCCTTATAAATGAGTTATAATGAAATTTTTTTAATTAAATATTCTATTCTAATGACTTACCAAAATAATTCTAAATTTTAGATTATATATCTACTAAACACCCAAATAGAATTAACAAAATCTTTTACATTTTAATATGAGTCTAAAATTAAAATAAAATCTTTTTCATTTTCTCACATTCCATTTAAACAAATAGGCCCAGACGTTTCACGTTGACATTTACATTTTCATCTCTAGCAAACTCAGCAGGAAATCAGATTCTGTTTTAAATTGAAAGGACAAAGAATTGTACAAATTTTGTTCTTCTTAAATTAAAAATCATTTTTACTTAGTAATCTGCACAGCAGGAACAAGTTCACAATTTACAATTCACGTTCATTGCTTAGCGACGCTGTCCTGCCGAACGCTTATATGTACGAGTACGTCCCTCTTCACCTACACTTACCTTTCCCTCAAAGCTTGTTGATCACAAGGTTCCTCTCTACGCACCCCATACAAATTAACCTCTACCTTCTTAAGAGTCTGAGAAGAATCCATATTGAGCTTTTCTGATATCTGCTAGCTTTGATCAGCTTGAACCCATGGCGACCGGAGTTTCGGTCACTTCGGTCCCAGTATGGTACTGTTTTGGCCAAAACAATCTACTTGCTAGAAAACCCATCATCCAAACAAGCACCCCCTGTTTTGTATTGGCTTCAACAAAGAAGAGACGACGCGTGATTATGGAAAAGAGAACAGAGCACGAATTTACAGAGAAAAGCTTGAAACAAACAGAAAGATCGAGTGTTGTAACTCCTAGAGTTTCAGAGAGATTAGCAAGAAAGAGGTCGGAGAGAAATACTTACCTTGTTGCTGCAATCATTTCCAGCCTGGGGGTCACTTCAGCTGCTGCCATGGCTGTTTACTACAGATTTTCCTGGCAAACAGAGGTAATGAAATAGTAAAGCTTCAGAAAATTGGAATTCAAACAGTAAGTTCTATTTGTTGACATGAGTTTGATCAAACCATACATACAGGTTGGGGAAATTCTTGTTCCAGAGATGTTGGGCACATTTTTACTCTCTGTGGGCTCTGCTGTAAGTATTGGATTAAATTTCAAAAAGGGTTTGTTTGATTGGTGGTGAAGTTGATTGAAATTTCTTTAACACAGGTGGGAATGGAGTTCTGGGCAAGGTGGGCACATAGAGCTCTGTGGCATGCTTCATTGTGGCAAATGCATAAGGTTAATTTTCATGTACAACAATTAATCGTTTACATTATTTGGTGCTGAATACTCTGTTTCTTAAGTCATATTGGTGATCCTAGATTTTTGGGGTGTAACTTAAATGGAATTTGCAGTCTCACCATCGACCTAGGGATGGTGCTTTCGAGCTTAACGATGTGTTTGCTATAGTCAATGCTGGTCCTGCTATTGCTCTCCTCTCTTATGGTTTCTTCAACCAGGGTCTTTTTCCCGGACTATGTTTTGGTGCTGTAAGTGCCTGTCCTAATCGACTTTTGTGTTTTCCGGTCACAACCCTAAACTGGGCATCGGCAAATGAGTTTGATTATGACCTTCAACTAACTTGCACACCTAAAAGAGGAAAAATATTGATTAACAGTTCTTTAATCTAAGTCGCTAGCGCTTTCCTTTCATTTCGGTCCACAGGGGCTAGGGATCACAGTATTTGGGATAGCATACATGTTTGTGCACGACGGCCTCGTCCACCGTCGATTCCCGGTCGGACCGATCGCGGATGTGCCCTATTTACGAAAAGTTGCTGCCGCTCACCAGGTTAGTGACACAACAAGTTGACACATTTCACTTTCCTATGTTTCTTATTCGATTTCACATACTCATTTCTTCGTGAATTTTAAATATATAGCTTCATCATACGTACATATTGAATGGAGTGCCGTATGGCTTATTCTTGGGACCTAAGGTAACACAATGATTATATTGATTTCTGATATTCCAATGAAATAGAATACATTGTATTAACGAGTGGTTTTAAATCATGTGATTTGCAGGAAATAGAAGAGGTTGGAGGCATGGAGGAATTGGAAAAAGTGATCAAGCAGAGAAGCACTAAAATTACTAAAGCCAAGAGTTGACATCATTTGAAGCGATTGCTTCATTTTTTGAAACTCTTTACACAACAAATTAAGCAAGGAAGATTCAAACTCAGTGACTTCTCCAACTGCAACACTAGTCGTGCAAGCAAAGTTCTTAATTTCCAAGGCCTTGAGCTTCTATAATTGGAAAGCACTTGCCAGACATATTAAGCAACAGCTCAAGAAGACTGAATGTGACCTTGTAATATATCATTCCGAATCTCTAGCTAGCAGCTCCGCCCCTCAAATTATACTTTGCATAGCAGAAATTTTCTAAATAAACTTGTGTTCTGAAAGATGCCAATCGATTTCTTTTTTAGAAGTTAAAATGTTATTATCAAATTTCGTCTTCCTTAGCTATATGTGAAACGGAAAGAGCTATATTAACTCGATCACTAAATTTTTATCATCAAATCAGGTTTACATATAACCATGTATGCTATAAACCCAGAAAATATCTTATTCTTGTTGATAAACAGATTCCTCGCCTCCTCGGCCTGCATTTTATACTTAAACGAAAATAAAAAGAGTACCTAATAACAAAAAAGAGGTCAATGTACATATCCTTCCAAGTAAAATGACATTTCTATGGGTAACATTGACTGTGTACGTACGTCTTTTACCGCCAAGCTGTTTCCTTATTATTTATTTGAAGGGTTTTGAACTATTTTCTTCAAAATTTCTGAGTTATCAACACCTACATATGGACTTATTAACTATGTGCCAAAAGAGCTGAAGCAGTGTTGGCTCACCCAATTCCCAAGCTCCAAACTTTGTCGAAAGAAACTTCTAAGCTCTGAAAGGAAATTTTGTTGCTTCTGTACGTGTGATCTCATTCTTTCTTGACCCTGGTCTGTTTTCTTTATATTATACGACAGTTGCAGTGAACCTTAATTCCAGTTATTAATCGGAAGAACAAGTAATGAACACAGCTGGTTCTTGCTGCGGTTCATGTGAGGTGTATATATATATATATATATGAAAAAAATTCACTATCAATGTCTTAATTTTGGTGGCAATGTCAATATGATACACAGGTTTATAAAACTACCACTGTGGTACCCAAATTTATTATTTGCTATCAACGAGGGGGCCGGAAGTCATTTTCCAGTACGGAAGGTTAGTTTACTCACGTGCACAACACATGCCCATTTATAAAATGACATAAACGACTTTTCTCTTCTTCCTTTTCTTAGTTTTAATTACAAAATCTCCAAATATCTCATCTCCACCCCCCGATTAGAAACCCACCCGAAAACTTCCACCGCCAATATGCGAGGCGCTCGCCGACCCAAGCCTTTGATGAACCCACGCCCTCCGCCGTTGTCAACTCCACTCAAACACTTCCGCCTCCACGACTCCGACACCAGCTTCGCCAGCAACCACCCCTCCTCCATTGGCACATTATTGGAGGCAAGGTTGTACTTCCTCAACAAGTTTCCATAATAGCCGCCACTGATGTGTCCACCGATGCCGATAGTGGGGCAAATCCCAGCGGGGAACCCAAAAGTTTTGCTCTTCTCGGCGACTCTGTAGTAAAGTTCTCCAAGGGTAGCGCTAGCCTGGGTCCACGCGGAGGCGTCCTCCACATTGACGTCGATTGATCGGAAGTTGCAAAGGTCGAGGACTATGAAAGTGGGTTTAGTCGAGACATACGAGACTCCCTCGTAGTCATGGCCACCGCTTCGGATTTGAGTTTGACGGCGCAGAGGACGAAAGCCTGGATGTGGGCCTCAGTCATCAGTGTAAGGATGAGGACTGGCTTCGGAGTCGAGGTGGTGTTGAAGCGAGCGTTGCAAATGTAGGCTCTGAGAGTTGAAGTGAAAGAAGGGTTGTTTTGGGGGATGACTATTTGGGAGGCTGAGAAGTTTGGATGGGTGTTGAGGCATTGAACGAAGTGGTCATAGAGAGATGGAGCAGAGGTTGCAGCTACGTGAAGAAGGAGAAGGAGAAAGAGAAGGAGGAGAACATAGGAGGAGAGGAATGTCGTATGATGATGATGATTAGATTGCGGCATGTTTTGTGTGTTAGAAAGAAGAAGAAGGAAAAAGAAGAAGAAGAAGAAGAGGAAGAAGCTGCTCAGTGGTCCATTGGCTTTGCTTGAATTGTAGAGACTATGAGGTCTCGGGATCGACTAGCATCAGAAACAGAAAGAAGAAGAAGAAGACTAAAAGAGAGAAAAGTCATTTATGTCTTTTTTTAAATGGGCATGTGTTGCATAAGTGAGCAAACTAACGCCTCCGTGCCGCAAAATGGCATCCGGCTTCTCGTTGATAACAAATAATGAGTTTGGGTACCACATTGATAGTTTTATAAGTATGAGTACTACATTGACACCAGAGTTTAAGTATTGATGGTGAATTTTTTTCTATATATATGTTAATGTTGTGATTACACTCGATTTAGTACGCCGTACTCCTTGTGGATGTGATACGCCGTATGCCTTGTCTCATTCCTGTCACGAGTAGCACACATCGTCAAAGTAGAGACCACGGCGGCGTGGTCTTCAACTCTCTGACGCTTAAGTTAGGGTGATGGTAATTTATGCAGAGTTACAGTAGGGAATTTAGTGTACTTACCTTATGAGGTTAGGAGTTTGACCTTTTATTGTTGAGTTGAGATAGATCGTTTATCTATCTTTCGATGTGGGACGACGTCCGATTAAGATGTTCTCTGGAGTCTTCTTTGAGATGCGCGTGAGGGCGCGTCCGTAGTCAGTTTGGACCGCGGAGAGGCCCATTGGGTAACTAGTACGGCTGACTTGCTATTAGTATTGTAAGATTGTGCTATACATTAGCCTTAATGCGCTGATAGTTGTGTTGATTATGACGAGCATAAGCCTATGCCAACAATATATATATCACATATATCACAGTCAATAACATTCTTTATGGGGGAACCGAGAAACCACAGGCTGATCGCCAAAACAATTTGCCTGCCCTCGTCATCGATTCATCTATATATCGATGACTTGATCAATGTTATCAAAAATGTACTGAAGACTTATATTAAGCGGCACCGTCTCTTGATCGAGTCGGTACTTCGATCAATCTATTTGAGCAATGGGATCGGAGTTACCATTTTGTGGCCTTTTATTAGTCACCTACTTTACCTCTTTGTGCATTTGTCCCCTTTACTAGTTTGGGAGAACTAGACTGTTTTTTTCTTTGCACAAGCCCTGCCTCCTCCATATAGGTGATCATATTGAGCTTGAAGACAATAATGCTAGCAAACTTACTCTTTCAATCCCCCAAAGCTTTTTTGGTTGACATCTCTCTATCAATGTCTACTTCATTTTGGCTGGGTTGGCAGTAGTACGCCTAACCAAATGTTCGTGCTAGATTTATACGTCTCCCTTGCCCATGAGGTCAAGAACCTAAACACATGACAAATTTCAGCTCTGCGGTAGATACTAGCTATTGATCTATGTGTTTGAGGTATGTGGCCCAAATTTTCTCAAATGGTTCACTGGTATTTAATTAGTAAATTTATCAACTCAACATTATTGTTATTTCCCCTCAATAGAGACATTATTCAACCAGTAGATACTACGTTAAGAATGCACAATATTTTTTTAACGCAACGCCTACTAGGTACTAATCTACTAAATTCTCTAAAATATTATTTTTATTGCTTGATCAAATAAACTACTCAAATATAATAACGTGCATTTCGTAAGTTGAATTTACATTCTCTTACGTACAAATAAGAGACTATACCATAAGATCAAATGATATTGAGCATTTGATTTTCTTTTGGGGGAGGGAAGTTGGCTAAGAGTTGATATATCTTCTATTAACAAAGCCATCAAAGAAATAAAAAAAAAATCGAATGGTTAAATTTTTGACCACCACTATATGTAAGTATATTATCATGAGGGATAAGAGTGTAATTTGACAAAGAATAAACCCAAAAATAAAGTTTTTTTTTACAGTTATTGACTTGCTCCCCCACAATCTCTATAATTGAAGGGAACTGACATACCTTGATCTCAACACCACAAGTATTAGGCTAGTTTAAATTAAATCCTAACTTATTCTAAAAAAAAAAGGAACTGAGTCAATGAATGCTATGGGATTTCCCTTTAGCGCTGGCTTTTCTCCTTTAGTACGCGCCTCACGTGCACGATACAAAATAGCAAAAACCATTTCTTGTCTACCTCTCGTCCGGCAGCGCAGCAGCGCCGGTGACAGCCATTGGCCTAGCTGGTGCTCGCGGTGTGTGGCCGGACGGGATGCTGTCACTTTGGCTCAGAGGAAGGATTCACGGAGATCCCCTGGTAATAATCAGTCCCTTTCTTTCGTGGTTGTTGCATCGGAGAGTGATTACCAATTTGGTGGTGCGGTGTTTGTACAATTGGAGAGATTAATGGTTAGGTCAGCAGCGATGGTTGAAGGAGTAGCTTGTATGAGATTGGCGGGTCAATGTCGTTGGTGGTTCGATGGTGTTAGTGGCTGGCGGATCGGGATTTCTGGATTATTACGAGATCCATATCTGGTTCTCATTTGGGTTACTTTCAACAATTGATGGATGCGTGGGTGGTTCCATGTGTCCGATCTGGTTAATGATTATCGAACCCGACGGCATATTGAGGATTTTGGTGGTGGTGCGGCGATCCCGACGTCGGAGCACATACTGAATTTTCTCGATGGCTGGTGGATATGCTGTTGGATTGGAGGCACAATGCTATTGGGTTTCCCATCCCGGTTTTGCGTTGATAATGGCGGTGGCGCGTCATATCAGATCCGGCAACTAGCGACGTGGACGACGACTATTGTGCGGGTTGCACTGATCCGTTGGGCCAGGTCCCTTCCTCTTGGCATTGGGCGTCCGCCTCATGGGTCCAGAACTTGGGCCTGGGTCTTGGACTGGATCTGGGGTTTTGGCCCATATGAGGTATCTATCTTATTTTCTTTGATTACTATTGTTTGTAGTCATTTTACCCGTTTTGTGGTACAGTTCTCACCCAACATGCGATGCATTATCCCTTGGAGGATATTACTGGCTTGGTCCAGTTCGAAAGGACTTAGTTCCTTAAATTGGTGTCAATCTATCCCAAAGGTTACTAGATTATTGGTTATTCAAAGCCAAAACAATTCGACAGCTATTGTATACTCTCATGAAAGCTTGTATGTCTACGCGCTTAAAGTGCATTTAGGCACTTAGCAATTGGATTGTGGGTGCACGCTTTCACTCTCACGCATGGGTTCATCACCCCCCCCCCCCCCCCATTTTCCTCGGTACTGGCTCTTTGTTATGATTACTGTTCTTGGTTCCTTACCGTCAGGCACAACTCGTTTTTGTGTTGAGTTTCGATGGTGGTTTGTTCAATCTTGTTTTGTTTGTGGGTTTCCATATAATTTGTGTCTTGGATATAGATTGGTATCGGGTATGTGGGCTTCTTCGCTCTGATTTAGTACACTCTAATATATTATGGCTACCAATGTTGATGTTAATGTTAGCTAACTTTAGTGGTGGGTGTGGTAGAATTGTTAGCATATGTGTCTTTATGTTTTCAGTTATAGGGTCTTTAACTCATAGATTAGTGAGTTGTCGGTTTCCTATTACTCTTTCTAGATTGATTGAGTTGGTGAGCCGTGCTCTTTGTATTATTTACTTTATGACCTAGCGTTTGTGCGGGTCTTGTTTTGTTGGGCTTTGTCCCTTTTATGAATTATTCTTTAACAAAAAAAAAAGAATGCTATGGATCTGTCTATCTTAGCCCAAAATGGAATAATAGAGCTCTCTCTTTAGCCCAATATGGAAGATATATGTATACACGCGTCAGCGTAAAATGAGTGCAGACGTGTCGATGCTTGAGTCAAAAATTCCAATAGTGCAGGCCCCAAAGCCAAAAGCTTGAAACTTCCTGAAGCTTCGCAGTTCGCATCGTCTTCTTTATTGCTTCTTCTTTCTTCTTCTCTTCACCTGGTGCATATCACTATCTGAGAAAACAACCGCAGGTATGTACTAATCTGTATCTATTTCCCTGTTTACATCTCAGCTTCGCTAGTTTTGCGCACAAATATTTCTGGGTTTAGTTGGTTTAGCTAGATCCTTTATAAGTTACAGTTTGAACTCAGGTACTGAAACTAGAGTAGTGTAGTTGGCTTTAGGAGTTTTGGTTGTAATGATCTTACACTTTCAATTTGGACTTGTTGCGGTTTCTGTTGGAAATCTTACTCCTTTCTCTTGGTCTGCACTTTGCACTCGAAAATTGCAAGGCCTCCTCTTTATGGAGTATGTGATTCAATTTCTAGGCCTTGTTTCTTGCAATGTGCTGTCAAAATAGTAATTGGTTGTACATCACCACAAAAGAGATAGTTGGAAAGATTGCAGCTTTTTCATTGTTCGAGAAAATTAAAGTTTTGGTTTCAATGTATAGAACTTGTGGCATGGTATAGTTCTCTGCGATCATGTGGATTAGTAACTGTAAAGTGTGGTTCATGTTCTCATTCCAGCAGTAAAAATGTAAACTATTATCCAAACGTTTACTCAGTATTTTGTTTAGTAAATCAGTTATACATGGTTTTAGTCTTTCGCTATGGGGTAATGTGTGTTCTGTGGTTTGACATGCTTCTGATGTGAAGTATTAGTGTATTACTAGGTGAGGAACTCAACATGCTATGCTGCGATACATATGATTTGATGGTTGTTGGTTTCGTTTTGCTCCAGGAATTGTTTGATTTGTAACTTTCAACTACTGCATTGTGAAGGGCAGATAAAATAGAGCCTATATGCGTGGAGTAGTGGCACTTTCACCTGCTAAGAACAGATTCAAACAGATGTACCCCATTAAAGGGTCATGGGGTAAGATAGCTCCCCTTTCTGGTTCCTTTTATATCATAATAATTGCATTGTATTACACCTGAGGTCTTCTTTATCTGACTACTGTAAATTATTAATGTTATTGGGTACTGTGGCCACCTCGATATCAAACAAACAAGGGAAAGCGGAAGCAGGGCTTGTGACGAAGGAGAAAACTGATCCAATTGTTGCCTTCAGTAGGCCTCCGCCCCCTCCACCTGTTCTTGGGCCACTGCTTGTATTCTCGTTGTTAGAAGCCTTGTGGAGTCGCAACAATGATGATGACTGACAGGTGATATTCTTACTGGGATCGCTTGACTGTATGGAAAGACAAGTTCTCTACTTGAAGAACATGTTTGAAATGTAAAGCAAAATGTTGTATGCATAGCTGAGAAATTGAATTGCGATGTTCCAGAGTCCTATGTAGCCTTCTATGATGGGTGCAAACATAATTTTGTATATTTTCCATATCCATTGGAAGACAATATGAGGACTTCTTAGGAACCCTGCAGGAGAAACATTGATAATATGTCATGTTTTGTCTGTGATATGATTGATTACTGAGGTCTGAGATCGGGTTAAACTATCCTTACATGCAGTAGCTCTTGGGAAACCATCAAATAGGGAGGTCACTGCCTTTAACAGACTCTGAGATGTCCATCAGCAGAATCACGCATGAATAAAAGGATTAAAGCTTTCTTATATATGGTGTTTTTTATTAAACGGTGAAAAAAGAAACTATAAACATGATAGTTGTAAGAGTTACCAATACTAGGTGTCCTGGTTTGATAGGTGATTCAATAATGATTTGTGCTTTCCTGTAGACATTTAGAACCAGTTAGGAACTGGCTTTGATCATCTTTAACCAAGTTAAGAGGTAGAAATACTGAATTTATTTTTCTGTACTTGATAATGAATCTTTCTTGTTCTTTTGAGGATTCAAAGAAGCTGCAGCCTCTGGTGAATGGGATCTGCTTGCCTTTCCATTCTGTTTGTGAAATACAGACGGACTTAGGTTACAGTTTGAGTATTGATAAAATAAAGAGGTGGTAATAGAATTATATCTACCCATGTGCCAGTTTACTGCTGCTGTAAGCTGATCATTTCCTTCGCACACATTTTGTATGCTGAACTTTATATTCTGTCCCATGGCCTCGGTTAGCTCTTTAAAGAACTTCATTATTACCTGCATTGGATACAACTTGGCCTTTGTTAGTAGCATTGAGGTGGGAACATTATTGCTGTTAAGAAGATTAAAGGATAGATGGTTGGTCATGACATTTTTGCCTTGTAATGGTGAGCTGAAGGAGCATTCATCTATGCAACAATCAGTTGAGATGTAGTGACCTAGTTGCTTCAAGTTTTTCTCATTGATGCACTTGTAGAAGTCCTTGATTGTGTCGGATGGCGAAAGTGATCCCGGAGAAGAGGTTGAATTTCTCTTTGCAGCCACAATAGGAAAGAGCCCACGGTTGTTGGAGAGTCCATTATCTGCTTTCTTTTCTACATAGAGGCCATGCTGCATTGCATTGGCTCCGTTCTGCTGAGCAAACTTGCGTGTTCTATTGATCGTTAAGGAAGCAACGACCGCTCCGGACATAGCTTTGAGGCATATTCTCTGTCTTGGTGCAATGCTTGGGATACTGGTAATGGTAGCCATTGCCTTGAGACAAGTTTGAAACAAATGGGCTGATTTTGGTGTGGAAGCAGAGTCGTGTGGGATGAAGAATTCATCCAAGCGAGGCAGGGATGTGAAGACATGCGGGAAAGAATAAAGGGTCATTTGTAGCATATATTGCCTTAACCAAGGAAAGAATCTCCGCTGAGCTGGTTTTCGTTTTATGTTTGTGCCTTGCTATGAAATCCAAGGATCAGAAGTTATGTGAAACCCGAACCATTCTCCATACTCTTCCCTTCCTTTACGGAGAAACATTTATTACAAGCTTAATCATCCTTGCTTTAGGACACAGACACGAAATAATTGGTTGGTTGAGCCTCTTGCTACTAGTGTTGGAATAAGTGGCTATATTCCACTTCATGCTAAGGTGAATGATGTTATTGTTGATTCTCATTGGGTTCTCCCAGCAGATTTTATTTCTTCATTCCCTTAAGCAGCAGAAAAAATTGAGCGCATTGCTCTGCCTGATGCAGACACATCTGACTTTCTTTTACGACTGCACTCCTCCTCAAGAATTCTGACAGCAAAAGAAGCTTTTGTTTTCTTCTCAAATCATGATGAACATAAAGACTGGGGTAAAGTGATATGGAGTAAACCAATTCAACCCCGCAAAACTCTTATTGTTTGGAATGCTCTTCATGGGCGTTTACTAACTGATGATGTTTTATAACGGCGAGGTTTTTCACTTCCATCTTATTACTCCTTTTGTGGAAGTCATGCGGAATCGGGTACACATCTTCTTTTGCATTGTTATGAAATTGTGGCTTTATGGAAATGAGTTTGCCTTCTATTTTCTCATTCATTCTCGCCTTGAGGTACCCTTGATGAAGTGTTTAATGGTGTTGGTGTTTCAGCGTTCCCAAAACCTAAACGTCGACGTTGGTTTCTAGTCTCCTGTAATCTAATTTGGTTTATTTGGATCACTAGAAATCTGGTGCGTTTCGAAGATAAGATTATTAATGTGTTAGAAGCCCAACGTCATCTTTTGGAATTGTTTAGAGTCTGCTCTGCATTCTTTTCATCATTACAAGAAGCATCATGATATGTCTATTTTCTCTATTCTTGGTATCTCACAACTGTCTGCCAATGCTACCAGCTTTATCCCGTCCTTTAATTAAGGGTTTCTTGGATGAAGGTTTGATATTTGTTAGGAGTTTTTTATATATATGGTTTTGCATGGGTGAGTGTACACATGCCGGATTGAGCTTTTATTTATTCTCTTTGTTGGAGTTTATCAGACATAGGAGGTCAGTTTTTTTGTCCCCCTCCTTTGTTAGTTTGATTTCAATAAATTAGGGGCAGTTTGCCCTAAAAAAAAAAAGGACACCAACACGAGATGATCTCCGGCACAAACAATATTCATAAGAGTACAGCTAGTTGCTATCTTTCATCTAAATGCACATCTTGATATACTGTCTTTATACCTCTTTGCATGGGGACTTTTGTCGACGAACAATCTGCTTGGAGCAGTGGGCAGGGGCGAACCTAGGTATATGGTAAGGTGGACTCAAGTCCACCCACATTTTGGGAAAAAAAATCTTCTACTATATATTTTATATATAGAGTATGACTTCTAGAGTTCTAGTTTATACATTAGTAATAAAAAAATGTATTAATGATTTTACATAATTGACAAAAAAGAGCCCTCAATCTCTTTAGTCAATCATGATGAAACAATGGCGGACTAATGAACTTGTCACTTTCTCTCTGTCTCAATTTCACTCTCTTTCTCTCTTGCAGTTTGTCTTATTGAGTTTCTTCAATTTGGAGACTCAATTCTAATGTAATTTATTATATTTCAATTTTAAACATTAGAGTTAAAGACTTAAAATATGATAATATCTACGTTAACTTGTTCATTGGTTTATTTATGTGTATATTAACTCTTAGTCTTTTATTGTATTTGAGTGATTAGCTCTTATATCTCACCCTGATTAAAAAAGTGCTCCAATAAAAATTCAATCCACATAGTGTTGAATTTCTAGGTCCGCCACGGGCAGTGGGGTCCTCTTTCCTTTAACCCACGACGAAATGTTGCTCTTGTGCTAGCGTCCATACTTACCCAGACTCTACCATCAATTTTTGTCACGGGTTTCCCATTCATATATGATATATGTGAGACTTTGCCATCGAGTGGTTTGTCGACAACAGAGGATTGAACATGCTGTGGGACGTTACTCTCAGACAAGAGTAGTAGTCCTTAAATACGCAACAAGATGTCATGGACTCTGTCCGAAAAAAAAAATCTAAATGCACAATTCGTATTACGATTCAGCAACTTCTGGTATTCTGTAAGCCAGTTGTATATGCCTCTCTTCTTTGACTCTTATCATAGGAATCAATCTACTCGACCATGTTGGTCATGATAACATGAACAAATTAATGATATACCAAAAACAAGGCTTTACCTGTTGGTAGCAGCATGGCCACTTGATATTACCAAGGAGGCTCCCTGAAAACAAGGCGGCCATATAAATATGTTCTGCTCCCTCTTATCCTCACAGCTTGCATTAAGCTACTGTAGTCATTTAATAAACATTGAAACACTAATAATACCAATCACTAAGTCCTTACAATTGTGCAATTGTATGCAGGGGTGTCATAATGTACTCCCGCAGGTCCTGTCTGCCAAACCACCAAAGAAAACCAGAACCGGCCGCAATTCAGTGGATTGCTGCAAGATATTCCACACGTGTTTGATGTAAGACAAGATGAAACCAATCATTTCTATTAAGAAATAATGATTATATATATATATATATATTGAATGGATCAGCCACCAGATCATGCACAAGTTCAATTTGTCTCAAGTTGAGCTGAAAGGAATCTTGGACAGCCTCTTAGCCAGACAAACAAGCTGGCATGCCTCCTAACCTACACAAGTATAGAAAGATGGTTCCTGGCTTCCTCTGATATCTGTGAATGAGCTTCTGTTTGCTATATAAACTCACCAGCATTACCATTCTCTCCACAACTCTCAAACAAGAAAAAACCTACTGCAAGAAAAATTAAGTTGAGATTAACAAGCAGTTGGTTGCACAATGAACAGCAAGATATCTGATGTTCGTGCAGCGGAAATTACCGCCAAAAGTTTCAGAAGCAGATCAAAGCCTCTTCCAAAAAGGGGACAGATAAAATTAAGAATAGCTGCAAATGCTCTTCACTCCATTGTCTCTGCACTATCGAAGGCCACTTCAGATCGCAAGAATTCCAGCAGGAAATGTATCTTCAGTCAGAGCTAGAGCAGTATAAATTACAGATTCATATCATAATATGCGATGTATGATTAGTCCTACTCCTACTGAATGTATTTAGCTCTTCTTCTATATTTGTGTTCTTCTTCTATTCATGTCAATTGGTAGTCTTTAATGATATAATAGCTTATTTTGGGTAAAATTAAAAGAGCGGAAGAGAAATAAAACAAAAAAAGCAAGAGGACTACAGAAAACAGAAGCATCAAAAGAGCAAGTAGATGACTAAACCTGGTTTTCAGAAAACTAGAAAGTTGAGGCCAATATAAAGGTAATATAAGGGACTGATAATTATAAAGGGAAAAAAAAGGTGCCTTGATTTGGATATCAAAGTAAAAATTCATCACAGTATGGAACTCAAATTACAAATTCAAGACAGATGGTAAGGTGGAGAAGACATCATTGCTCTTAGTAGGTCATAATGGCACAAAAACATAAACTTGAACCAACATTTTTCAGCTTTGCCGAACATGTAATGCTTCATTTCATCTGAAGTCATCAATGAAGAGGCACTGAAGCCATCCTCCATTCTCCTCCGAACTGTATTAGGTTCCTAGTAAAAACCTTGTTCTTTCCTTGTATTTCTTCCTCACTCACACTTGCTACTGAGTGAAGCATACAGAGAAAAGTATAAGGAGATTCGATTTGACCTTTTGGGGCTCCAGCTCAGGAAGCTCTCTTGCTACAGTTCACCTCAGATCACTGTTTATACAGAAAAATCTTCCATCCCTTCCATCAGCATCAATGGATAATTTTTAATGATCATCCTTGCTTTGTGGTACAAGTTAACCATACAGTGTTCCACATGTGGCATTTTCCGATGAAGCTCAAACATGCATTGAGTTATACTTAAAGCTTCTTTGACAAGATAAGCATGGCAAAACAAAATAAAAATCCAAGATTAGTTATCTGGTCTGGTTTTAATTCAAATCTAGACTTCAACAGGACATGATAATAGAATTGGTTTCACCTGTTGGTAGCAGCATGGCTAGTTGACATGGTAAAGGAGGTTTCCCCTGAAAGCAAGGACATTACTTATTAAGAGATATACAAATGATATTTTTAATGCTCCCTATTATCTTAACAATTTGCATTTTAGCTAATAGGAATGATATATGCATTTGTTAGCATGATAAAATAAACATCAGAATTTTTGTCTGTCACCCTCCCCAACCTGTCAACCAATCCATTCCATAATCCACGTCGAGCTCCTAGAAAACCCGTACGTGCTCATGAACAGACTAGTTCAAACTATGAATCATATATCTAATCAATTAGACACCAAACTCATCAGACAAATTCAACCTGTCTCAAGTTGAGCTGAAAGAATCTTGTACAGGTAGACAAGCAAGCTGGCCTGCCCCCCAACATACTCCAATTTGAAAGATTTTTTTCTAGTTTTCTCTGAATCTTCATGGATCAATTCGTTCAGCTTCAACTGCTATATAAACTCCCAACCAATTCTGCTATGTCCAGATCTATCAAACAAAAAGACAGCAAGAAAAGAAGTTTGGAATTGACTGAGGTTGGAAAATGAATAGCAAGGTCTCTGATGTTCATGCTGCTGAAAGCTTCAGAAGTAGAAGGCCTCTTCCAAAGAGGGGGCAGATAAAATCAAGAATAGCTGCCCGTGCTCTCCATTCCATAGTGCCTGTGCTATCCAAATCCTCTTCAGACCACAAACATTCCAGCAGGAAACCTATTTGAATGAGAGTTAGAGCATTCTTATTATAGATTTATATTTTTTTTCACAATGGATTATAGTTGATTACTATATCCATAATGTATTTGGCTCAATTTCTCTCATTATATTTCTCTTCTTCCGTCTAAGCCTACTTGATAGTGTCTAGAATGCTATAGCTGATAATTGATGAATATAAAAACTTCTAGAAAAAAAAATTGGAAGGAATGGTAATTCAGAAGGACCCAACATATGGTTATAGCTACAAATACTTGCATATTAGTTAGCAAAGCAGTATATACAATCAGTATCGCTGTAATCCTCATAAAGTTTGGAACCTGGAAAATACCACTGAGAACAGGCTAGAATAGATTTACACACTTCAATAATCCACAATATATAGACATAACAAGAGCAAACAACAAAATTACTTTGGATTAATGGAAAAGCAGAATATAACTTGACTTGGCCTTTTGAAACCCAACCTGATCCGATGAAAAAAATTGCAAATGCTGGTTCTGTATGTTGAAACCAAGATGAAAGTCCTCTCGCCAATCATGCAGCTTGTGAATATAAATGATTCAAAAGTCATAGATCATGCAACTTGAACTATCCTTGCAATTGTGGTGTCACTAATTTGCTCAACATCGATTTTTTCACTCTCATGAAGCGACTTGTCATCGGCAAATGTATACTCTCCGTGTCCCAAGCCCGATTTACAGTTCCATTCTCAGAACATTCAGCAATCAAAGAATTCCAAGAAACGATTCTCCACAGAGCGAATCATCATATCCGACACATTCCCAAAGGAAGCCACAAGTAAATACCACATTAGATCCTAAAGCCTCCACATCATCATCTTCCAATCCAAGAAGCAATATATGCATGGTTCAGTAATTTCATCAAACTATTTTATCTGCAACCCACTTATTCATAATTGCTTCACTCAACGGAACTGAACACCCAAAATCACACATAAAGACACAATCGAGTAGCACTATAGCAGGCAAGTCTAACCGAGTCAACTGACTCAACTCCGAACCCAAAGCGATGAGACTGTTCAAAACAATTCCGGGTCGCCCGAATCAGGGAAACCCGGAAATGTGGGCGTCGTCAAGAAACTGAGTAGACGTGTTGAGTCCAAAGATTAAAATATCCATAATTTCCTCGATATTTCCGCGAAATTTTCCATTTTTCGGCATATAGATATATCTGTTACATACCAAACATTTTTAGATGGAAATTTTTGAAATTTCCCGATATATCCGGAAACTTTCGAAATTTCCCGATAAATTCATAATATCGCCACGTGTCAAGTCAACTTCAAATAAAATAAAAAATCACTGGTTAGGAGAATCAAACCTCTTATCCATCGTTTTACAAGCACAAAGTTATAGTCAATTATACTACACCAACTTATTGTTATATATGACTCTTTTTATTATATATTGCATTTCATGTCTCAACATTCATCTAAAATTGAAATAAAACCGAACTAGTTGTTGAAAGGAATCGAACCCCTTTGGTCTAGGAGAAAGTAATAATGGACCTTACCCTTATGAGGGAAATTCAATATGTCTTATCCACCATATTTATTCTCTAATGAGATGCAATCAAGTGTTTACATATGGACACAATCTGATGCACAATCTTCACAAAGCTATGGTTATGGTCAAAGTCGAGAAATGCCTGATCCAAACGGGAACTATCAGTACCATAACCCACAATTAATCACTCACGACTCCTATGGTCTATGGTTGGCATATAAGTCAGTATATGCAAAATTAGAAATAGGAGGTATCATTTAATGACTATTCTTCACAAGATACTCAGGATTTTACTCAAAGACATGATGAAGATAGTGAAAATTTTGTACCTCATAGATCATTTATGTGATTCTATATCACTTATGTAATTTCATGTTTAATGTATCATATGTAAATAAGGCGTGATGAGCTAGCATCCCTTTAGGTAAATATATATATATATATATATATATATATATATCAAGTATTTTTTTAATAATGTTTGACGATTATTTCATCTCAAATTACTATAACTCTCTATAAATAAATAGTTATATAATAATTTCTTATGACATATAGTAGATAATTGATCAAATAAATATTTCTCAAAGTTCTATTCAAAATTTCCATATTTTTATATAATTTTTCATCAATTTACCTAATTATTTTTTAAAATCGAAATTTCTGATTTTCGGATCCTCGATATTTCCGTTCTCGCCGATATTTTATTCCTTGGTTGAGTCTGTGATAGGCTGATCGGTGAACCTTCTTCTTCCTCCATGGTTTTGTTCCTGAATGAATTGCTAATGCTTTTCGTGGCAAAATTCAGTTGAAAAGGTCGTTAAGTCGTTACTACGGCTGGACTAACTGCCTAGGCCCAGAACGAGATGAGAAATGCGAAATGTAAATTAAGACTATAACCATAAAATGAGAAATTGAGAATGATCAGATGCACTCATATATCTTCACTCTCAGTATTTCATATTAGTACACTTTTTTTTTACTTTGTGAAATACACATTAATAGCCGATTCAGATCAATAAGTGTCGGTTTGTATTCAGAAAGTCTAATGCAATTAGAATACGTCATAGATACATCACTTTTTTTAAATATATCATTTAACAACGATACTTATCTTATTAGATGATAACTTCTAATGTAAAGATCCAAGATTGAGTACTTAATATGATTATCACATTTCATACATAACTGTTGACATGTCTTATAACAAGAGTGTCATGTATCTCAAAGTAAATTTTAGCTATAACTCAAACTTGAGGTCTATCCCATAAGACTGAGGATCCAGAATAATATTAGCATAACCACAATATTGTGCCCCAAGACATGTGTCAATTGTTAGTGATAATAGCTCACTGGGGGAATGGTGAGAAATGCAAGGTCAATATTAATCTTTTACTGCCTCTATCCCCTTTCAGTGGAGAGAGGACATTAATAGGTGTGTGGTGGAGACTGGAGATGTTACCAACGGCCTCCACCTTCTCTTGAAACTTCTCACCCTTCATTCTTCTAAACCTACCAAAAGAAACCAGAGGTGCTGCACATATTCTACTTGTGTACAATTTTCAACCTTAGGATCACTACTCGTAGTCCTTCTTCATGTATATGTTTGAGAATCATTAAGGCATGGGATGGCTGCACTTTGAAAATGCATCTTGGCCAACCCAAGAATATGTGAACAAATGATTACCATGTTCAATGCTGCTAATTATTTGCCTTTGAAATCAACCTATGTTACTTTGAACCTTATATGGTTATGTATATGTTTTACGAAAAATTGTCATCTTAGATAATTTGATTTTCTTTTCTTTTTTGCAGTCAAATTGATGGGAATCATGGGATTCAGCGTCCTACAGTATAAAATCCATATGTTTATATTGTAAAAATTGCTTCCATTAATTAAGATAGCAAACTCGAACAAAATACCACCGGGAGTCCGGGACCATAGTGACTACAAAACTTCATCTACTTAAAGCCTCAATTTTTAGCACGAAATGGGTGAACTATACATCGTTGTGTTCACATACGTACCTCATGCACTTGTCAAGTTAGCACTTAGTATATCAATGATTTAGGACTGTAGATTGAGAATTTGACAATAACATGTCAGTATGAACAATGAGAATGATTATCCTCCTGCCATGCATCACTATTATGCCAGTGTTGTGTTATAAATTGTGGCACGGAATTACTATACGTACAAGTCCAAAATAACAGATCATTATCTAGTGGAGGCTAGTTGGTATCTCTAGAAATATCTCCGAATGAAGTATGATGTATGAAAGCTAGCTAAGCTGGTATTAAACTCTTACATTCAAGTATGCTAATGTAAAGTTAATTAAACTCCTAATCATGTCACCAAAAAAAGTCCAAAATGCATCCAAAGTAAATGTGATAACTTTGCACATTTACACTAAAAATCAAGGGATGAAGTTATAGATACTTTACTCTTAAAATTTCTCAGCTTTCCTTAACATCTCATAAATGAGCAACAAAATGTCTGCTAACTATGTTATATATGTGTCCGTGGTTGTTGTTATTGATGATGATGCTGATTATCTAGATGTTTCCCTCCATTAATGTCAACTACTTTCCCACTCCCCTCAACAAAAATATATGCTCCACATTCAATGAGATCGAAAAGATTGAACAACTTAATTTAGAGAAAAAACTAAAAGTTTTCCTCGAGTCTTCACATTTTCACTTATCTGGTGCCAATCATAATCGTGCACTAGATTTTATCGAACACAATGTTCGAATTTTGTGTTTTTCTAAACACGTACTATGTTGGTAATGTTCTAAAATAACAAATGCGACTGCTTTGTTGCTTAATTCTTTGTCGTAACCAATAGATCAAATTACCAGCTTGCATGTTCTTTCTAACGTTTGAATTAAGCAGCAAAGTAGCTGCCAAAACGAATTCTTTGCAGATTTATAGTACTCGCAGAATCTCTGATCTAATAACAAGGGCCATATATACAGTATATCCCAGAATCCCAGAATCCCAGATTCAAGCTGCTGATTCATGTTCATTCTAGCTCATTGTTTGTTTTCGATTGTACTGTTCTGTGGTCCTCTTATATATCAGATCAATCATCACCCGGACGTAAATGTATATATGCATGTTCAATATTCACCAAAATAAACCACTGGTTGCCAATATGTGATGTGAAATATATATCAACTAATTAACTCACTTTGGTAAAAAGTAATATCTATGCATGCAGCTGTTGCAGGCTAGAGGAAAATCAGGAAATATGAGATGTGGTTAAATGCTTGAACCGTGAGATCACCGATCACGATACAAGTATTAAGGGTTTTGGGGCCGGGAAGCTAAAAATAAATGTGATCGAGCACTTTTGGATTCAAGACCAATTGCCGGAAGTGGCCCGGAACTATGAAATGGACCAGCTAGTAATTCACTGAGATTAGGGCTCGTCAACGGGCCGGGCCTTAATAAATTTAAATAAGTGGCGGGCCGGGCCGGGCCGGGTATTTTTAAAAATACGAAGATCCAAGCCCGCCCACCTAAGGCGGGCCTTGCGGGCTTTTGCGGGCCGGGCCTTGCGGGCTTTTACGGGCCGGGCCTTACGGGCTTGTATTAGAAAAATAATATAATACTCTAATTTAAGGGTTTGAAACAATAAAAGAATTGTTAGAAAACATTCTAAAACAAAAGTCACAAATAAATTCTGGTTTCGAAATATTATCGATCGACACCAATAGATGTGATTGATATATATATTTAGGGACCGTGTAAAAATTTCATCCAATTCGGACCTCGTTTAACCGTCGAAATTTTCAGTCAACAAAAAAAAGTGGCGTTTTCACATAATAAAATCTCATTGACCGGGGCTTTGTCAAATAGATTTCTTCAGTTCGACCACGCACGATAGGTAACAAAAATTAGGTGATTTTAAATATGTAAACAAATTTCCACATTCACATCTTGGTAATTGGTCCTCCCTTAGGGCATATTAGTGTTGTTTTTGGTTTACCGGAAATTCCGACGGTTAAACGAGGTCCGAATTGCATGAAATTTTAAAATGATCATTAAATATATATATTGATCACATCGGATGGTGTCGATCGATTCCGAGAAGTTTCCTTCATATAGTCGCTTCATAATGTGATAGTTTTATTATAAACCTAATATAAGGTTATAATACATTAGTGGACACTTCGGCGATCGACAACTCAAATTCAAAATATGGTCGATCGACACCAATAGATGTGATTGGTATATATATTTAGGGACCGTGTAAAAATTTCATCCAATTCGGACCTCGTTTAACCGTCGGAATTTTCGGTCAACAAAAAAAAGTGGCGTTTTCACATAATAAAATCTCATTGACCGGGGCTTTGTCAAATAGATTTCTTCAGTTCGACCACGCACGATAGGTAACAAAAATTAGGTGATTTCAAATATGTAAACAAATTTCCACATTCACATCTTGGTAATTGGTCCTCCCTTAGGGCATGTTAGTGTTGTTTTTGGTTTACCGGAAATTCCGACGGTTAAACGAGGTCCGAATTGCATGAAATTTTAAAATGATCATTAGATATATATATTGATCACAACGGATGATGTCGATCGATTCCAATAAGTTTCCTTCATATAGTCGCTTCATAATGTGATAGTTTTATTATAAATCTAATATAAGGCTATAATACATTAGTGGACACTTCGGCGATCGACAACTCAAATTCAAAATATGGTCGATCGACACCAGTAGATGTGATCGGTATATATATTTAGGGAACCCGTAAAAATTTCGTCCGTTTTGGACATGGTTTGACCGTTCGTACCAACGGTCAACTAAAAAAGAGGCGTTTGACATATTTAAACCTCATTGACCGGGGCTTTGCCAAATAGATTTCTTCAGTTCGACCGCGCACGATATGTAATAAAAATTAGGTGATTTCAAATATGTAAACAAATTTATACATTCGCATCTTGGTAATTGGTCCCCCCTTAGGGCATGTTAGTGTTGTTTTTTGTTTACCGGAAATTTTGACGGTTAAACGAGGTCCGAATTGCATGAAATTTTAAAATGATCATTAAATATATATATTGATCACATCGGATGGTGTCGATCGATTCCGAGAAGTTTCCTTCATATAGTCGCTTCATAATGTGATAGTTTTATTATAAACCTAATATAAGGTTATAATACATTAGTGGACACTTCGGCGATCGACAACTCAAATTCAAAATATGGTCGATCGACACCAGTAGATGTGATCGGTATATATATTTAGGGAACCCGTAAAAATTTCGTCCGTTTTGGACATGGTTTGACCGTTCGTACCAACGGTCAACTAAAAAAGAGGCGTTTTGACATATTTAAACCTCATTGACCGGGGCTTTGCTAAATAGATTTCTTCAGTTCGACCACGCACGATAGGTAATAAAAATTAGGTGATTTCAAATATGTAAACAAATTTATATATTCACATCTTGGTAATTGGTCTCCCCTTAGGGCATATTAGTGTTGTTTTTTGTTTACCGGAAATTTTGACGGTTAAACGAGGTCCGAATTGCATGAAATTTTAAAATGATCATTAAATATATATATTGATCACATCGGATGGTGTCGATCGATTCCGAGAAGTTTCCTTCATATAGTCGCTTCATAATGTGATAGTTTTATTATAAACCTAATATAAGGTTATAATACATTAGTGGACACTTCGGCGATCGACAACTCAAATTCAAAATATGGTCGATCGACACCAGTAGATGTGATCGGTATATATATTTAGGGACCCCGTAAAAATTTCATCCGTTTTGGACATGGTTTGACCGTTCGTATCAACGGTCAACTAAAAAAGAGGCGTTTTGACATATTTAAACCTCATTGACTGAGGCTTTGCCAAATAGATTTATTCAGTTCGACCGCGCACGATAGGTAACAAAAATTAGGTGATTTCATATATGCAAACGGCTTTCAGCATTCACATATTTGTAATAAGTCCTCCCTTAGGGCATAATAGTGGTGTTTTCGATTTACCAAAAATTCCGACGGTCAAACGAAGTCCGAATTGGATGAAATTTTTACAGGGTCACTAAATATATATACCAATCACATTGGCTGGTGTTGATCGATCCCGACAAGTTTCTTTCATAGAGTTGCTTCATAATGCGTTAGTTTTAATATAAACCTAATATAAAGGGTATGATACATTAGTTGACGCTTCGACGATCAATAACTCTAGTTCGAAATAAGGTCGATCGACACCAGTAGATGTGATTGGTATATATATTTAGGGAACCCGTAAAAATTTCGTCCGTTTTGGATATTGTTTGACCGTCCGTACCTACGGTTAACAAAGAAAAATGCGTTTTGACATATTAAAATCTTCTTTGACCGGGGCTTTGCCAAATTGGTTTCCTTGGTGCGACCACACATAATCGGTGACAAAAATTACGTGATTTCAGATATGCAAACGACTTTTTGTGTTCACATTTTGGTAATGGGTCTTCTCTTATGACATATTAGTGTTGTTTTCGGTTTACCGGAAATTCCGACGGTCAAACGAGTTCCGAATTGGATGAAATTTTTACAGGGTCACTAAATATATATACTGATCATATCTACTGGTGTCGATCGATCCCAAGAAGTTTCTTTAATATAGTTGCTTCATAATGCAATAGTTTTATTTTAAACCTAATAAAATATGTATGTATAATATTTTATTATTTGGCGGGCTTTTACGGGCCGGGCCTTGCGGGCTTTTGGCGGGCCGGGCCCACGGGCCGGGCCGGGTTTCACACCTCTAATTTAAGCCCGGCCCTCTACCCACGGAAGCGGGCTTTGGCGGGCTTTCTCGCGGGCCGGGCCGGGTAAAAGCCCGTCGGGCTTGCGGGTCTCCGCGGGCTTTTCGGGTCCGCGGGCTAAATGATGAGGCCTAACTGAGATATGCAAGAGTTAAGCAACTACTTAAGTATTAATCGAGAATATTTAATTGGTTAGTAGCTCACTAGCTCAGTCAATTATATACAATAAAGTCTTTAGTACATAACCTAACTCAGGCAGATTTTTCAGAAAACGATGACTATTGACTAAATGTTTATATAAAATATAGAGTGAATTATGTGATTCAACGGTGTGCAAGCACCATCATCACGTGCCTAAGCTCGTGCTTCTTTAAAATGCCTCAGTTAGTCTCCGTCATAGCTCCAGGCCTCCAACCTCCATGGTTATCTCCGATAATTATGCAGAAGATGTCTCAACTCATTCAACAGCTCCATGACATAAAATCATTTTTAAGGTAACGACTAAGAAACTAAAATCATAGGTTGTGTTTATGAATCTGATTCCTACATGTGTGTTTTGGTATTGAATCTGCTTTCTTCTCATCTGCGTTTCTTAGAATATTAGTTGTATTGACATGGTTGAAGCTTGTAGGAGAAAATGATGTTTATTATGGCCTCAGTATTTGAATTTTACCTCTCCATTCTCTCATCAGAACACAAATCCTGGGACTTGGGTTTGTTGCTTTGTGTTTAGGGCTGCAATTTTCCTTGGGTTTTTGAGGTGCTTCTCACAAACCAAATGAATATTTCCTTGGCTTTAAGAACCAATATTGTCTGATGAATATTTGAATGCAAAGAACTAAATACATATCAAAGTGAAAGAATCTTATCCCCACCCGCATCTCTTCGAGCGTTGCCTCCGACCACGCAGCACGACACTGGCCAACGATGAAATTGAAAACCTATCGACCCCAAAAAAGCCACCAACCCCCCTAAGCTCAGATCTCGCAACCAAAACTCCAGATCTCACGACCCACATTCAAATAGCCAAAGGCCATCACCAACATCACTAGTGGCACCAGTAGCCATCGCCACCACCAAGAATAAAGAAGTTTGTCTAGTCAACCAAACGTTGATTGTTTAAAGAAACTTACAGCTTCTTTCACAGCTTCTTTCAAATAGATGAGAATTTTTGGTATTAGTCTTCATAAATTAATAGTTGAGATTGCCTCAATATTTGTAAAATAATAACCGGTGCATGCACTCCATGGTGCATACAATCCGATTCCTAAAATATACGAAAACTAATCCGATTCCTAAAATATACGAAAACTAATGTTGAGGCTTCTCATTCTCGGTAGATTCTACTGGTTATTGGTTAATTAATAAAACAAGCCAGCTACATGATTCTTTGGGTTCATGATCAAGGGGTAGGTTTCACAGTTGCCGTCAATCACCAAGAAAACCTAATACATATAAGAATTGATTAATCTATAACCTCAATCACTCAATGCTCGTTAACTTAATTTGTATATGTACATCGATCAACTCGTTCGTGTACTCATTTTATCCGTTATCGTTGTTGAAAATGTGAATTATCATGTAATTAATTATGAGAAACAATGAATAAGTAACCGAACTATCATTAGAAAAACACCACGTATAAAGTTTAGTCACAACATTCTACAATTTATACATTTTAAAAGAATTAATTATTTTATCTAGCTTTCTTTTTAGGTTGCTAACCTTTTAGTAGAGAAATCTCATACAGTTCATAACATTGCAAATGAACTTGTTAGATCAGCTA
This sequence comes from Argentina anserina, assembly GCF_933775445.1. Taxonomy (NCBI): domain Eukaryota; kingdom Viridiplantae; phylum Streptophyta; class Magnoliopsida; order Rosales; family Rosaceae; genus Argentina; species Argentina anserina. The sequence goes on from NC_065876.1 coordinate 7,470,810, forward strand.
TTTTTGTTAGCTCATCACATATCAATTATGTATTGAGATTTGTATCATACTAATAGGCTTAAATGGAGATGATTAGACAAAACAAAGGAGGAATATGATCAAACTTGGTTTAACATCACAATTACATAAAACAGTTATGGTAAAAGCAACTTGTACACTCCCCACTCCCGAATTGTTGAACACAATATGGAAACATTTCCTTTTTGTCCTAAAAAACAAAACTGTTTGTTACAAATGGTCAAAAATACCGAATTAAAAAGGTCAAAAATTAGTAACCAGAAGCAAACAAAAATGATTGGAATACGGCATCGGTAGAGTAAAGCTTCACACAAATCATTTACTACGATAATTCCTAGCTGCATTTTATCTGCTCGATCAGGTAAGGCCATTAGCACATGCAACCATACTATTCCTTCTCACTTTTCGCTAGCCCACACAGACCCAAGAAGATCCAACAGTCAAAAATACTCCAACTATTCACTCACTTGATTCAAAGGATCTAAAATATCACACCCAAGAGGCCAAGATATTTTCCCCAACCACTGTAACAAAGTAAAATAAATAAGCAAAAAGACAAAAAGGGAAATAAATATAAATAATAGTGACGGTGTCTTAGTATTCGAGCACAGTCTGCAACCTGTCAGCAATGCAAGCTCTCACCTTCACCTCTTCTCCTCCTCTGCAACACCCCCTCCATCTCCATTCGTCTTCTTACTCCTCCTCTTCTTCTTCCTCTTCTTCTTCTTCTTCTTCTTCTTCTTCTTCTTCTTCTTCCTCCACATCATTCCCCATTCCCATCTTCTAATTATACCCCCAGATTTCCCCATTATTACAATCCCACCCCATTTTTCTCATTCACATTCACAGGCAGAGATCTGGTCCTGTTCATCTTCTACCACCCGCAATCGGGCCGCAAGGCGACATTGATTTTCTCCGACATGTTGCCCAAACTGTAATCTTTTTGAAGGTTCCAGAATCCCAAGACAGCTAGAGTGTGAGATAGCGAGGAAAAGAACCGGGGTCGGTTGGAGCTAGCTAGCTTTTCGCAGGTTATCTGAAAATGAAAGGCAGCCAGATCAACAAAGAATCGGGAGAGAAAGTGATTTGGGATCAGATGCGGAGCTCCACAGGGAACCCTTTACCTGGTCCTGGCTCTCAATCTCCCCGTGCCGCACCTAAGCTCCTCGTCTGGCTCATTCTCTTCGTCTCCGTCACCTACATCGTCTACACTCTCAAGCTCGTATCCACCTCACGCGCCGCCTGCTCCGACCTCGACGACCCATTCTCCACCCCCCGCCACCTCTCCACCACCGCCTCATTACTCACCAAGAGCCCCAACAACGTCACAGACGATCAAACCGCGCAGATTCTCCGGCTCGAACCCAAGCCGGAGCCGGAACAAACCGACGTCAAGCACATAGTCTTCGGCATTGCCGCGTCGGCGAAGCTCTGGTCGCAGCGGAAGAACTACATCAAGCTCTGGTACAAACCCGACACCATGCGCGGCATAGTTTGGCTGGACCGCGCCGTAGCAAATCAGAGCCGGGCGGGTCTCCCGCCGATCAGGATCTCCGGCGACACGTCGGAGTTCGGATACTCCAACAAGCAGGGCCATCGCTCCGCCATCCGGATCTCCCGGATCGTCTCCGAAACGCTGCGTTTGGGCCTCAAGAACGTGCGGTGGTTCGTCATGGGCGACGACGACACTGTCTTCATCACCGACAACCTCGTCCGTGTGCTTCGAAAATACGACCACACTCAGTACTACTACATTGGTTCCCTGTCGGAGTCGCACTTGCAGAACATATTCTTCTCGTACGGCATGGCCTACGGCGGCGGCGGCTTCGCCATAAGCTACCCTCTGGCGGAGGCCTTGAGCAAAATGCAAGACAAGTGCATACAACGTTATCCCGGTTTGTACGGCTCCGACGACCGAATGCAAGCTTGCATGGCCGAGCTCGGTGTCCCACTCACTAAAGAACTCGGCTTTCACCAGGTCCGTCAATCTCACTCTCTCAATTTCAGTTCTTGTTACTCCAGTTTGGGTAAAGTTTCAATCTTTGGGTTCCCATTTTGATTGTTTTTCCGGCCGTAACCGATTACAGAAGTCAATGTCGGTCATTTAATTCTGAAACTGCTAGATTTCATTACGTTTTTATTATTATCAAGTTGGTGAGTTTAATTGGAGTGGGTTGATGTGTTCCGGTTATATTTCCGGTTTCCGGGTTCGGGAACTGCCAGGTTTTCTAGTAGAGATTGAGATTGAAGGGGATCTGAGACATTGATATTGGCCTAGGAAACATTAAGCGGGTGATTAGTTCAATGTTTGACGTGAAGGGGTCCACGTGTAACATGGGGTAGAACAGGTTCGTGACGACAGCTCAGTTAAACACAAGAGCAGGAGTGACTCTATATTACTCCCACGAGCATTTATGATTCCGTGCACGTCACGCTCCGTTGTGATTGAAAAACCACAAGCTTACTAAACCCAGGGATGAGGGTTGTTTTCGCTTCTTTGTGTGTTTCCTTAGAAAAGTACTTAAAACCATCGGGTGGTTTCTTGGATTGGTTTTTTGTTCAGGAAATTTCTTTTTCACATTGATTGATGAAGTTTTGGTGTGGTAGTAGAGCAGTAATTGGTATATTTGCAGCAGAGTTTTGGAAGCTGTTGTTACTTTTAGTTAATCTTACTTATAGAGTGCAGCTTTTAATGTGTAGCTGGTAAATTTGTGAATGTAGCTGTTATGTTTTCAGCATCTTGTTTCAAATTGGTATGCATTTGGCTTTGCCACTAAAGGGACCCTCATCTTGTGGATTGTCAAGCTATCCAATTAGTAAAGTGACATAAGATAATTTTGAAAACATTTATAGTATTAAGATTGAATGGGTAGTTCTTTAGGCCATGGTGGCAGAATTTGAAGAGCTTGTCCAATTTCCTATTTAGGTTTAGAGGTTGAGTGTTGATCCTTTCTATTCCTTTTTGATAAAAAAATCCTTTCTATTCCTTTCCTAGTGAAGTTTGTATAGTTAAGTTTTACAGTCATTTTAACTAGTTCTTACCCTGCTTTTTTGTTGATGGTGGTACAGTATGATGTGTATGGGAACCTATTCGGGCTCCTTGCAGCACACCCAGTGGCACCCTTGGTGACAATGCATCACCTTGATGTGGTTGAGCCCATCTTCCCCAATGTAACCCGAGTTCAAGCCCTTCAGCGGCTTATGGTCCCAGTGAAGCTGGACTCAGCAGGAATCATGCAACAATCCATCTGCTATGACCAGTCTAGGAGCTGGACCATTTCCGTTTCATGGGGCTTTGCTGTCCAAATTTTTCGGGGAGTTTTTTCACCCCGGGAGATGGAAATGCCTTCCCGAACATTTTTGAACTGGTACAAAAGAGCAGATTTCACAGCATATGCTTTCAACACTCGTCCAGTAAGCCGAAACCCTTGCCAGAAACCCTTTGTGTTCTACATGTCAAAGGTAAAATTCAATTCTACAATGAATACGACATTCAGTGAGTATGTCCAGCATCGCGTCCCTCATCCCTTGTGCAAGTGGAAGATGGCTGATCCGGCTAGCTTTGAGAGAGTGGAGGTCTATAAGAGGCCTGACCCTCAGCTATGGAATAGAGTAAGTAGTTTGGAAAACCTCAACGTGTTTCCATCACTATCTACTGCTTACGATATGTTCCAAACAAAAGATACTAACGCAGTTTGTTTTGCTTTGGCTGTTTTAATGTGCATTGCCAGTCACCAAGGAGAAATTGCTGCAGGGTTAGAAACTCGAAGAAGAAAGGAACTATGGTCATAGATGTTGGTTTATGTAAAGAGGGTGAGATCAGTGAAATAGCAACAATTTGATCAATTTAGGAATTTGAAGCAGGCTTCTCTCTTTTCTTATTCCCCCTTGATTCATCTTTTCCTTCCCTTGAGTGATTCTTAGGTTATCTCTTAATTTATTCTCTCCATTCAAAATTTTGGTCCTTGGGAGTCCACTGTGAGACAAATCGTTAGAGAACAAATATCAAGAGTATGTTCCTGTACAAAAGTTGTAGGGTAGTAGACATTCTATAGTTGTCTGAGGAGTTAAATATTCATTTATAAGATTTCCCCCAACAAGATATCTTTGCTTTTGGTAAAGACTAGGATAGTGCTAATGCAGCTAATCTATCTATATATGGCCATTTTTCTTATTTTGTTACTAGATTCAGAAAGACGACAAAAAGTTGCTTACTCATGTTGAAGTTTTGATCACGGTTGCTAGTCCTACCCACAAAGTTGATTCATCCCAATTTCTGCTTTCCACTGCAGAACAACTTTAAGATTTTCGTGTTTTCCTTAGAAAAAACTTGTCGGTCGTCCAGTCATTTTAGATCTAAATGTGTTTTATGGTGCTAAAGTACTTGCATGTACGTCAGTAATGTATAATTCTATATCGAAAACGTTAAGCTTACAAATATCAGCAGATAATGTGATATCCGAAGACCCGAACCTTTCAACTACTACACTGTGATGCATTAACATCAAGAAATACATGGTTTGGTTCTTCTTGGGGTACCTTGAAGGAAGATTATACGAGTCTTCAAGACTTACCCAGATAGAGAGAGGTAGGTAGGTAGGTATTGAATTGGTTCTGGCTACGAGTTAATGGTCCACAAGTTAAAAGGCACCTGTGATTTGCTTTTTCACAATCTTTATTCTTGTCCATCATGCAAAATGATTAATAAAAATTGACACTAGGAACAAGACCCTCCACTTGTCACACCCATTTATAATCCAATCTTGCTAGGACTTGGTCGCGGCTCTCGAATTTGTTTTTATAATCCCCTGTTATAGATTCCAAATAGGGGCTTTTGAATAGTGCTTGTAATTATATATTAGGCTTTATGATAATTAGTCTGATTAGATTTCTATGAGCAAGCAGTGGGACAATGTCGTTCTATTATTCCATGATTAGATATCTATATTCTACTCTACTCATGTTTTTTTATGCAAAATCAGGTTCATTATTAAAGAGAGGTGACAATATTATAACTGCAAAGAACCAAAGACATAGTACACATACATTAATTGAGAAAACAAATCACATGGGAAAATCCCCAAATGGGGACGTTGGAGTTGATTTGGGGTTGAAGAAGCTCCAAGACTCAGATAGTGTTTGTTCGGCCCAGTTCAGCCAAAATCTTATTATTACGGTATTACCAACCCCCATCTTCCTTTCTTAGGCAATACTTGACTTCTTGTTTGCATGGACTGTGGTCCAATCTGAACGGGTTATGAATATTCAATAAATAAATTGGTAAGTTTTAGACTAAGATTAAAATGGTCTTTCGACGGTATTTACTTTAAAAAATAAAACCACACGATTTTATAAATAAGTGAAATGTCAGAATGGCACCACATACTCCTTCATTGTCATCTACAGACAAACAAGAGGTTTTGAGAAAACAAAAACTATGTTGTGAGAGGTATTGAGAAAACTAAAACTTTGCACACAACATAGGTATATTCTTTTGTCAAACTCAATAATAAAAAAAAGATTAGCTTATTCTACAACTTAACTAGCATAGAAAAAGGCTAAAAAACATGATCAACCCATCTCCTTCAAACCTCTCCATGAGCATGGACCCAAGAGCCCATGACCTAATTGGAGCCCAAGGCATCTTCGTCGCTTTCATTGACGGTGAACTCGTCCCCAAACCATCAAGTGGCCGCCAGGGGATACCAGACACTAGCTAGTGTCAAGGAGACGACGAGCCCATGTGACTCATCCCCAGACTTCAGCCTCAGGAACCTCTGATAGATTTAACATTGGCCAATTGAAGACACGAAGTTCTCAGCGCTCCAATGAACTTCATAGCCCAGCTCGACCCGCCTTCGCATCGAACCATTAGTGCTCTAGAGCACATGTCCCTCACAATTAGCACAGTCAAGGCCGCTTAGTCGCCACAAAACCAAGGCCGTTGTTGCATAGATCCGATCTTCATCGATGCAACCACTTACGGGTGGGAATAAAAAACAGAAATTTCAATCATATCTCGATCTCGTCCCGAAATTTATAGGGATGTGAAAGGACGAAGGTTAAACGTCTCTCCCGTTTCATAATAGTGGGATGAGACGTGAGACGAATAATTTATATCCCGCTTCGTCCCGTCACACCTTTAATGAAAACTTAAAAATTCTTATATACTTGTATCAAATAAAACTAATTTATGTTTTTAATAACTCTAAAATTATATCAACTCAAATAATAATGGTAAATTATAATATTTTGAACATAATATGTATTTTTTTATTAAATTTTTATTCTTGAATGTTTTTTTGTTAATGAAAAAGTAAAAATATAGGTTTTTATTTAATTTCATAAGAATGTGAGATTTGTCCCGTCCCGTCCTAATAGGGAAAATTTCGAGTGGGATGCATTCTTAAAAACTCTTACCCCGTCCCAATCCAAAAAAGTGGGATGAGACATGGGATGAACCCCGTCCCGTCCCATCTTGTCTCGTGCCCACCCCTACAACCACTGATGTCCCTTAACTCCATCTGTTGCACGCTGCAGACAAAGCAATCCCATAGGCTCATCTAATACCAATCTCTAACTAAATTATGAGTAACACAGACTGACCATGTCCCTAACAATGGATAGCCTCACCATTGGTACAGGAAACTGGTAAACAAGACAACTAATTAGTAATAAAATAAATTTTATCATAAGTCATATAGTCGAAGACACCAGCCATAATCAACTATCCAAGTATTTGAACTAACAAAGTTAGAAAGTCATACTGATCTTACCACATGCTTGAGTCTTTTAGTCACAAAGATATTGTCATTAGTGTAGTACTAGTATTTCCCCACCGCATGACATGAGTTATCTGAAAAACTCATTAAATGGTTGGTTTGTTATGTGCATAGGATTTGGTGTATCTACATTTGCGTGTAACCGTCATTTGTAAAATGTGTGCCATAACGATGAACGCAAAATGACTGGTCTTAAGGTAGACAAAAATTTATTTTGGATTAAGGAACACGAAAACAACCCTAACAAAGGGGTTTGATTCTTAAATGATTTCTCAATTTGAAGACGAAGAAATAAAGGTAAAATTGCTAAAATGCGCTTTAAATTTGGTTGAAATTATCAATTTGCATCTCAAACTTGCATTTAAGTCAATTTATATACTAAATTTGGTAAAAATTGCTTATTTGCTCCCCATTCATTAAATTTAACTGTTTATATCCAATTTTGCGTCACATGTCATGCACATGAGGGGTAATGTTGTCATTATATATATATATATATATATATATATATATATATTTTTTTTTTCTTAAAAACAAATAAAAATATTCTTTAAAAGGAGGATTAATTTTTTTAATCAAATTATTTATTTACATTTTTTTCTATATACTTAATCTTACTTCGAATTATATATTCAATATTCTCACCCATTCAAATATAGTCGTGTTGTGTATATATATATTTTTTATATGTACACATTTATTTTTAATTTTATATGTATTTATTTATATTTTTAAATATCTTTTAACATAATATATCACGTAAAATAATAAATATATAAATAAATAACATGTTTAAAAAATATATAGTAGCAAATGTTCCTCTTAAGTAATTTTATTAATTTATTTCATTATTAAATATGAATAAATATATAATGATAATATTGTCCCTCAAATGCATGACATATGACTTCAAATTGGATGAAAAACATTAAATTTAACGGATGATGTGCAAATCGGCAATTTTTACCAAATTTATGAGGCAAATTGACTCAAATGCAAGTTGATGGTGCAAAATGACAATTATGGCCAAATTTGGGGTGCAAATTGACATTTTTACCAGAAATAAATTGAGATACAAAATTCTTTCGGATCTTTACTTTGGAAACAAGTCAAATATGACGTTATTGTGATTTTTGAGGGATGAATTGATTGATAATTTACCCCCAAATCAGCTTTTATAGAGGAGCTGATATCGCCTAATCCTCTATTTAAAAGAAAAATTGACCGATGATTTGTTCATCTTACCGTGGAGGCTAAATATAAATTTTACAATTATACTACGACCTATCTACGTACTATCATTTACATGATAGGTTTACATTCCTAATACATGGATTCCATGGCTTGTGCAAAAGCATTGACGCAGGGCTACCTGCTCTGACAATTGACAATTGTATGGTTGTAAGGAATTGAACCATATATTGTCCTTGTTTTTGTGGAGACCGATGGTGGAATATTACATGATTATGATTTTCGGCCCTTTGGCGGCCTCATTAGATGTGGGCTCGTATCTGCTATGTAAACTGTAGGCTCGTTTTAAAATCTGAGAAGGGCCCCTTTCAATATTAATTAGTTGCGCTGCTTGCGCTTGCGCATAGAGCTTTCAACTCTAGATGGGAAATAAGACAAAGGGAGTTACTAAATGGTAATCCTGGAAATTGCAACAGCGAACAGGAATACAAACAAGAAGAAGAAGAGAGACATACAGGGCTAGCTGAGGACTAGCCAAACAGAGTATATCTAGGAAGATCCATTGATCATGTCGTTGGTATAGATGTGCGGAGAGAAGGATTAGATAGTTTTCGGAGGCTCTTAGCTATCTGCTAAAGGATCCAGCAATTCCAGCCTAGCCGCCTAGGCAACCTATTTCGGACCGTTGCAGAAGACCGATCCTCGCGTTTGCAAACTAAGGGGAAATTAGAACGAAATAGTTATTAGATAGTAATTAACATGGACACCTAGATCAGTCGTCAATTTCCTTGGCAAAGGCAATAGCTATAATTCTTTTACGTTTCTTCTCTTTAATATTAGTTGTTGTCAATCGGGGTGTAACAGAAACACTAGGTGGTACAAAACTGAAAACTCATCACAGTATAAAAATAAAGTGAGAGATAGTGAGATGTGTAGAGATATGAATTAAATGAGGGATTGTCTGAGAGTTAAAAGCTTGCAGATAATGAAGTTGGCAGCGGCGACTTCATTGGATTTCGACGTAAGCGAGGGTTTTAACTTTTAAGATTTATGAGCTTTCAGAAGTAATTCTGTAAAGTGCATATGACTAGGGGTTGAGATGTTGAAATCACAACATTAGTATTGAGTCTATTGACTACTGATCAGGGATTCAGGATTAAAGTTAGAAATTTTTTCAACAAAAAAAAAACAAGTTTCAGTATATCAGCCATATATAAACTAAAGTCATGCATGCATATTTTTAATTAGTGTTCAAATTACGTTAATTAACTAGTTGCGCGCTTATAGAACCTTTAACAAATTACTCGATGATATACGTAGCTAGCAAGAAAATGTCCTTAACTTTAGCTGTAGCTAGCTAGCAAGATCTATCATGATTCATTTGGATCGTGCATGGAAACAATATTAGTAATCAACACTAAAAGAAAATGAATTTTGGGAACTCCATTTGGGGGCTTGAGGAGTTGAGGCTGTCAGTCACCTCAATAAAGAATAGGGTAGTACACGTTTTGTGGCACATCTATCAGATGATCAGATGAATATTGATTTGCAGCATATATTACATATGAAATATATATAAATGGAAGTATACAATTCAACATAGGTAGTAGTCTCATTTCAAAAATATTAATACCGTAATACCTTCTTCTTCTTCTTCTTCTTTTTAGAATGGAACATATATAAACTACTACGTACCTAATGAATTTTGAAAACATTCGTCGTATCTATAATTTATAAGTAAAATTTATTTATGAAACATGAATGGAACACATTATTAGTCTTGTCATCAACGTACATCAGTGAACAAACATTAAAACATGGATTGTTGTACTATATGATAGCCGAGTGATATTGATGACTCGTATTTTGGCCACAAATTTTCATCCGAAAAAATAACCGAGACATCTACTAGATATCATTACAGCGTTAATATTTGAATTAGCTAGGTCTAGGTTGCATGCAAAAGAGAGAAGTTTCGATCGTGATATCATCAAACAAGTTCATCAGGCCCACGTCTACAACCAACAAAGAAAAACCCTAATGCCTTGCACACTATACCTAAAAAGATAGCTAATAAAGCCACCTTTTCTCATTTTACAAAAGCAGAAGCATATAAACCAATCCCAAAGTTGACAACCCGAAAAAGCATTCACCCTCAATTCTCATTGGCATGATCAAAATGCATTACATATATACGTATCATCTTCACGAGGGCTCGAAGTTTAGGGACCACGCAAGTCACTAAAAAACGATCACGATATTTGTAAATTTCCTCTAGGAATTGTCTTAATCCCTCCAAAACCACAAGGACCCAACACCAAATTGTGCTGCTCAACTTAATTGTCCTCATGGAGATAGCCACAAAAAACTTGCAATTGTTCACATAAAGAGATGAGCCACAAATGGTTCAATCATAATCAGTTGGACACAGAAAGATGTCTAACCACCTTAGGTTGAAGATCTTTAGAGAACAGAAAAAGGAAATTGCTTAATTAATTCTACCCATATATAAGAGGAAACAAATATTGAATCATCTTTGCATCAGATCACTGGCAATTCCAGATTAGCCTAGCAATAATAAAACCATGTTCATACAAATTATAAATAAATAAAAAAGTACCCAGAATTGATTAATTAACTACCAGCAGCCATGAAACTGATGATCATATTAATCTCCTTGTCTAACCCAGTATAGCCCCTTATGTATGTATCCCAAGTATTAACTTTCATCTATTCCTACCCGCTATTTATCAATTATCACCTCCAAATTGATACCACAGTGATTGAACCTCTTGATCATATCCAAGAGCAATGTACGTACTTTACCGGTACCTAGCCAGCCAAGTCATGGAGCAACTGAGCACCCATCAAGTTTCTGTAAGGCAAATTATTCTGGCCTTCGCTGTCTAATAGAGACGAGTACTGAACTGGCTGACACTCTTCAATGGGATCTCTAGGGTAGAAGAGAGAGCTCTGTGAGGAAGGAGAGAATGCTAAGCTCACCCCATTAGTACCACCGTGCTGGTTCAACCCTAATGTCAATGACACACCATGCCCTCCACCGTTAAAGCTCTGGTTCGGGTTTTCATTACCGTAAGAAACTGCGCCTCCAGACTGATGATGATGATTGTAAGCTGAAAAGTCCAGCTCCATTGAGGATCCAAATGCATCTGTTACCCGCCCGAAATTGTGCTGTGGATGCATTTGGAGGGTGCTCTTGCCGCTTCTGGTGTCTTGGCCAGTGCTTTTCTCACCCGGGTTGTTTGTGATGATGGACGAGAGGCACTCCGAGTCGATTCTGACGAGTTGGAGTTGGTCCTGGGTCGGTTTCTGATCTTCAGGTCGTGTCATATGACTGCTCGGATCGCCAAGATGATCAGTAGTGACACCATCTGAGGATGACATGTTCTGGTTGTTTTCATGCTCCTTTGTTTCTTCCACGTACATCTCTTCAACCATGGGTTTCCAGAGCCTCACTCTTGCATTAATAAACCAATTTGATACCTGAGTTGGAAACCCAGCACAATATGTCATCAATGACTACATAGATGATAATATACATAAATTACTGCTTTATAGTATGGTATGTTATTAACCTGATTATATATAAAATTAGCCGTGGATCCTAAGAAGATATGCTCCCATAATAATATAAAACTAAACTGTGGGATCAAAATATTAATTTGTAATTTTGTGAATGCTAATATTCAAGGAGGGAGATGTGGACGTGCCTGGCTCCTTGAGAGACCCGTTTGGCGGGCTAAGATATGTTTATCAACATCGCTTGGGTACCTGCATAAGTTTTCATCATCGATCAGGAAACATTCTTGATACTCAAACAAATACTACTCTTATTATGAATATGTAAAATGAGAGACCCAGTAGTAGTAGACTGACCCACAGGAAAAAAAGAATATATATGGCTATGAGAAAAATCAGAAAATACTTGAATGATTGAAAATAATATGACAAATAATCGAAAAATTGGATCAGAATCTGAATGGTGGTAGATAGAAACAACCAAATTAAGGTGTTTGTTGGTATTATTTTCGCAAGCGAAAAATATCATTCGAATCCATGTATTACAAGACTTGAGAGTTGAGAGATGAGAACCAAGTCAGAAACTTTGCCTTACTGGCACATAACATTGATTCTTTCCAAAAATCTAATTTGTAGGTTACTGTAAACAGAAGGAATGAGACTTACGGGTGAAGAAAGTGTTCAAAGAGCCAAGCTCGAAGAACCGAGACGGATCTCTCCGGAAGGCCACGTTGGGGACGCCATGGATGACTCTCCATCATGTTCATTTGTTGAAAGGCCCTCTGCTGCCGGAGATTTTGGTCGAGAATCCGAAGCCGGGGCGTCTCACCCCGGCTTGCTCCAGGAGCAACTGGGTCTTTCTCCCCCATTGCTTTCCTTGTTGCCTGAATCTGAGCTACAATCCCGTCTTTCAAGCTCCGGAAATGTCTTGACATGGCTTTCGAAGCCAACTTCGAGTACACCGTGGCGGCTCCTGCGCCGGCCACTGTTTCGAAGGTTGAGACCACAGCCTTCATCTGATCACAGTAGTGCTTGTATCTCCTTTCCACCTAATAAACAACATATGATCATGAAATTAAAAAATATGAACAAGTAATAAATGAATTATAAAGGGTTTCTGGGTATTAATTGAAAGGCCTCCAAATTAATTTGTTAGTCAAGTGTAATCATGGCGATCCCAATTCATCAACGACGCAGTCAAAGTTTTTACCTTCCCATTCTTAATTATGCATACACTCAGGAACTGAAAGTTGGGTTTCAAGAAAAGGAAGGAAACTTTTTCATGGAGCGAGATAAAAATATTTACTAGTCAAACAAAAGTACGTAAATAATTATTTCTACTTTACCTCTTCCAGCATTTGTAGCAGTCTGGTTTTTCTCTTCTGCAATTCAACGAATTCGAGGGAGTACAGAGAAGACGGCTTTTTCGAAGAAGAAGAAGTACTGCCATTATTGTTATCCTGATCTTCCCACTGTTTGGATTTGTTTGACTTCTGCTTTGAAACTCCAAGAGCATCAGTCTGCTTTGTTCCGAGGCTACAGAACTCATTTAAGAGCTCCTGAGCAGGACCCAAGTACTTGGAGTTTCTGAGCTGGAAAAGCCCAGACGCTGCAGCTTGATTCTCATGAAGAAGAGCATGATGACCAAGACTTGAGCTTTTACCCAAATAACCATCTGGCAATATCATATGACTCTGATTAATGCCCCCAATATCTTGATGATGATTTGTCTGCCTGAGTTCAAAGGACTGTAAGCCAATACTAGAAGGATTGGATGAGCTAAGAGAGAGTGAGAGGCCTTGGCTTGGCCTCTCATTACCTTCACATGGAAACACACACCTCAATGAAGAATCATCAACAAGGAACCTATTGTTGCTATTCTCCTGGTGCCAAGCCCCAGCGGACTCCATTATATTATGGTTTTCGCTGCTCGTTTCCGACATGCCGGTTGTGTTGTACTCTTGCTGATGAGGATGATAGAAATGATCTGCCCCTTTTGAAGATGAAGGCCCCCCTCCTCCTGCTCCATGTTTGGAGAAGAAGGCTCCTTTGGAGAAGCCTATCATCTCCATGCCTGTGGTCAAGTTGAAGATCTCTGCTGGATTTGACTGATCAAAGCCTTGGATCTGATTTGTGAACTGGTTCTGATGATGGATGGCTGGATTGGCTGATGAAACATCCGAGTAGCAGAACCCAACTGATGAGGACTTATGATCTTCACTGCACAGCTCTCTAGCCATGGAAAAGAAACTCAGATTCTGTCTTCTTCTTCACAACAAAAGGAAGTAAGAATTTAATCACAAATGAGAAAAGTGAGTGAGCTGATGAAGAATATGATCAATCAAATCATGATCAAGAATCCAATTTGATGAAGAACTCGAAAAGGTAGTAACAATTATACTTACCAAGTGGAGGGGTGGGAGGTTGATCGAGTATATGCGTTGTGGTGGTGATGGTGGTGGGCTAGCTTCTTCTGTTTCTCAGACTTGTTCTGTTAATATGCCAACAGGGTGAGCCATGAAAATCCCAACCTAGGAAGAAAAAGATCAAATAAATCTCCTCAGAAATAGAAGATCAGATAGTGCTGATGATGACCTCCTAACCATGTTCATCATTTCATTTCATATATGGCCTCTCTCGCTCTCTCTCTCTACTCTCTATATCTCTCTCCCTCTCTCTCTCTCTCTAGTGGGTCAATGCTCCATGATATAAATACCTCCAAAATAGACTTCCTAGAATGAGAATTCTAATACTCGGCCCCCTCAATTATTTCATACCCAACAATTATTAAAAAATTACTGCTAATTTAAAAACCATTTTAGTTTTTTAATCCATACAATATTTAATTGAATGATTAAAAAACCTAATTGATTAATTAAACACCCTCCCCTAAACTAGTATAGTACAACATTGTAGTAATGAATCAATGATCGTCCTTTGCCTTGCCACACAAACTACAAGCCGCCACTCGACTTGTTCGCTCTTTACTGTAATCATTTCTCCTCTAAACCCTACTCTATGATTAACTTCATCATATCAAAGACTAAAACCCAGGAAAGTTATTGTAAAGAAAAAGAAATACTATCCCTGTAGGGGGAAGGCAACGAATGCCTAGGAGTCTTTTCCTAAGTAGGAGTTGTTTCCAGGCTTTTTCAGATGGGTTTTAGTGAGGTAGCCTTCTGTTCTTTTTTGGAAGGGCCGGTGGGGCCTTTCTCTGTGCTTCTGCAGGTCTGAGCTTCGGTCTTAGCTTTGGGTCGACTCTGTGTACTGGTTTTTACAAGCTAAAGTTAGAACCAAAATGAGTCGAGGAGTTTTCATTTTTTTCTTTTTTGTTGGTAGCCGAGCGAGCTACTACTAATTTTGGGATGTTTTTCTTCCTCTTCTTCGTGTTTTTAACGGAGGAGGTGAAATGCAAGAGAATAGATGCGCCTGGAGTTGTGGCAAAATGTTCCCAAAAATAAGTGACTGTGGGACGCGATGAGGTGGTCCAATTTGTTTTTTCCATCCATCTAGTTCTTATTAATTGTGTGTATTAAAGTAGTCCACCCATATATGTGTATATATATATATATATATATATATATCTCTCTCTGTTCTTCTATACGCAATTTGGGACCGCATCGTCTTTTTCTTTCTTTCTTTGTTTTTTTCTTTTTTTTTCTTTTGTGTTTAATTACGAATGGAGAATGAATGAAAATAATATGCCCTACTCCTCGCGCACCCTTCTATCCCTTCCCTGTCATTCATTTAGTCTTGTTCCACAAGTGCCCTATCATGATCACCAACAATTTTCAAGTTGGTTTCTCCTCCACTTGTCCTTTAAGGAAATCATGACTTCTTCCCCAATTGCAAGGTCATTGCCGCAATACTGTAGAGATGATCGATCAAAATTTTCTCTATTAGCTACGATTAAATTTGGCGATAAAGATATCATTATCAATCGATTTACACTAACGGTTCTCAAATAAGGTGTACGTAAGCTAGCTCGACCGTTTGAGAATTTTCATTCTCTAACATATTTATCTTAAATTTTAAGCGTGCGTACTGAATCTAAATATTAGAACCTAAAATTTAAAGAAAAGTTGTTTGCTTAAGAAATCCATCAAACGTCAATAAAACTTGTCTATTGATCAGCATAGTAGGTACGTATAGCTCGATCGTCGGTATTCACAGTTTCATATATAACTGCAATTGATAAGGAAATAGAGCATAACTTCTCGTGGTAAGTTAAGTAGAATAATAGAGCATAAATTCTCGGTATTCACAGTTTCATTTGACTTGATGAAAATATTTCTGCCGCATATCGACTCGATCGCATTATATAGTTGAATTGATTGGCATGCAGATGCATTAGGGCAACTGATATCACTGACGTACGTATGGTTCAACAAATTAAAGATGTTAATCTATTGATCATATGATTCTGGAAATGCCGACTGTTGGTGAATCATAGGGATATATAATATGTTTATTAATCTAAAATCAAATGACTCCGTCGGTAACACATAACTTGATTGATCAAATTTCTAATCATAGTGAAACACACACACATAATGGGTCCTATGTGTATAATATCTCTACTAGAGACATGATCAATGATTCAATGGTACCTGTATGCAACATTACAGTGCTAACTATATTATAGGACAATTGATAAGAATTTTGAAAAGCCCCAATAAGTTCTTGTCATCATAAGAACGAGCAAGGCTCGTGTACACAAGGAGATTATAGACCATAGGTTCCTCCTAGCTAATTTGATCTTGAGAGCCCTAACAATCGCGAACAGCCTCATGTACCTTTCTGCTTAATTGTATTCTCAGTGAAATAAAATTAACATTCAAACTAAAATGACTTCATTTCGAGTAACTAAATATGTTTTTTTTGATATATACTAACATGAAAAATACTTCCGAATTTCAGAAATGAAAATCCAGAAACGAAATTCAAGTTTAATTAACAAGTAATTAAGAAATTAGGAGGTTAATTGTTCCGTGAGCTACAAGCTCCGAGAACTGAGAGTGCGAATTCGCAGTAAAGAGGTCCTAACCAGCTTTAATAGTTTGGTCCGTTGGGAAAAGCAGGTGGTCCTAAATTTACAGAAGCTTTCTCCGCCGCTCGCCATTTTCCCCTTCTTCACCTCTTTAACGTTTAACCTAATTAAGCTGACCTCATCACCCTGTGCAACTTAGCAAACCCTAGTAGTCCCCAAGACCTCGATCACTCTCTTCGAGTCTGTCTCAGACTCTCTGCCAGAAAACTCAGTTTAACTTTCAGCCTTTATCAGCCTTACGTAACTTTCACCCAGATTTTATATGTTAACGCCTCATGAGTTGCTTACATAACCTTTCCTCTTTCCTCATGCATATGCCCCTCTGGTATCCGTACGGATACGCCCTACTTTTGAAGGGTATGTCTATTATGATTGTTGTTTTGTAATTTTGCTTACGGAGAGAAGGTGGGGTCAATTTTTCTGGGTGGGACGACACCCGATACGTACCCATAAAAGACGGGTGACATTGCGTTGAGATCAGCAGCCTGGTACAGTTGTTTGTTTGCTCCAGTTTTGAAACTGGGTGTTCATTTTCTTTGGAACTTGAAACAATAATTTTGAATTAGCCAATAGGGTGGTCCTTGTTCATATATACATTTACATTGTTGGTGTTTCTAATTGTTTGCATGGACCATTCTATACGAACGAGGCTAGCTGGTTTTGGTTAGGGTTTCCAGTCTCCCCCAGTGGCCTCTCTGCCATTGATGCAGCTTTTTGATCTGGGAACAAACATGGGTTTTGCTTAGCGAGAGAGAGAGAGAGAGAGAGAGAGAGAGCAGTGGTGGTGAACTGATGATGACGATGATCCAAGTGGGAGCTGGGAGAAGGGGTCGAGGGGTTGGGCAAGTCGGCAAGAAGACAAGCAGGCAGATCTAAGGGGATTGAATTACTGTTCAGTTATGTTTTGGGGACCTTCTGGACCTGTGGATTGGTGTGGCCTTTATGGCTGTGGGACTGTTTTGTACTTTTACTATGCCAGCCACAGAAGATAGGTTTTTGGACTATGTTTCATCATTGAGTCATTTAATTGAAATTAAATCCCGATGGAGTAGTATTCCTTCTTTTTTTTTTCATTACAAGTGGTCACGCACGTAAAATGAAAGGCTTAAAGGATGATCAATTCATTTGCCATTTTTACTTAAGGCGGTTGTTTTCATGGATGAACCTTGGAATGTGAAACACATGAAAACCAAAGCCAAAGGCATCATTGTATAGTGACTTATATATGAGGACTTGCTATTGTCACATTTCTCTATTGGTCATCCTGAAATGGTAGGAGGGTATTTCCAAAGATACCTCATGGTCCTCTATAGTACGTCAGTGTTTCCCTTGTCAACATTTTCCACAAGTTTTTTTGAAAATGGTTTCATTGGAAGGAAGCGATGGAATATGTGGCATTATCAGAAATGTAATTTTCATGGAATACAAAACGATTTGAATATTTGTTTCAATATTAAATGAAAATGCTTGACCGTAGTTGCCATGGAATTATCACCTTAGCCCTCTCCTTTGTCCTAATCAAACGTAGAAATTTATAATTAATTTGCATAATAGACTGGGCATAATAACGGCTGCATGAAATTAATAATTTGCCTTCAGAACTAATTAAGCAACATGTATTACAATCATTATTTCGAACTTTCAATGTAAGTACGCACAACCCACTGCATTGTTGGTCCGTTACTTCATTTTTAATATATTTATTGAAAGCCTTTATCATTCAAGTGCAATACACAAACGGGTTAATTCCTCAGCTATGGTAGCTAATATATGGTTACTTAGACAATTTGATACCTGATGTATGAAAACAGACAATTTAGTACCTAAAATTCTCATTTGTAAGTCATTTTGGTACCTCTATTACTTTTGATCATATTTTCAGGATTAAATTCATCATTAAATCCACATTTGTTTTCATATTTTTCTATAATTACCTCTCTTTGGAGATAATTAAATTGATATATCTAGTCCACTTAGCATCTACTTTGCATCTTAATTAATTTTCGCAATGGAAGTAAATTATTTTTATGCAATTTTAATCTTTTCATTCATAAAAATATTCTTATAATTACTTATAACTAAAAGTAATTTAGATTAATTGCTACATATTAAAAAACTTATATATGTAAATCATCACATATGCTAAGTGGAGGAGTAATCAAAATTTTGGTGATAATTTAAAGGCAATTTGGAGCTAAAATGAAAAAATAAAGTAAAGTTGAGCTAGGATGACAGAAAGAACCATGAAAATATGGTCAAAACTGACTTAAGTATCAAAATGACCTAGATTTGAGAACTTCATGTACTAAATTATCCGTTTACATACATCATGTACCAAATTGTCCAAGTAGCCATACATCAGATACCATAGGATAAATTTACCTTACCCATACACAAACCCTGGCATATAATTCCAAATGCTCGACTCTTAAACCCTAATTAATCTCTTCTAGGTTATTGCCAACAATTAATAGAAGACTATGAAGTAGTGAGGTAGTATTGAGTTTGGCATTAGATTGTAATGATCAACTCCAAAGAAGTTTTATGGAAAAACTATATATAGATCAAATTGGTTAATTAATTTGAGCATGTTTTTGAGCGCGATTATACTAATCGCGTTAGCGTTTTACATTGACATATCGAAGTTTTGAAACTAATTTAGAGGTAGGAATTCAAGTTCACGATCAGTTGTACGTATTACGTACTCATGTCATGGTCGCTGTTATTGTTACTGTTACCCAACTAAACGAGAATGTAATAGAAGTTGAAAGCATGTAGTTTAATTTTCATGAAATAATGTTGTACCAGCCATAACTTTGCCAATTTTCCTTTTATTCCTGTTTTTGTGGAAAGAAGAAAGGAGATCAATTTTGGCACTAGATCGTAGTGAATAATAACGCACACCACAAATAAAGACGACCCACATGAAAATTTTAATTTGTTCTTTTGGGGGGCCATATATTATATGCAACCATTTGTATGAAAAATAAGTTCCAAAGGGTAAGTTAAGAAGGGGCCCTGTTTCGTTTCTATAGCTGTTAAAACCTAACATCAAAATCTTCACCCTTTTTTGTTCTCGAATGATCGAATAGACTGTCAGGCTCCATCTATTTGCTGGTTAATTTGCATGCTTTCTGGGTGGGGGTCTAGATCGATCGATCAATTTTCTTGAGATGGATAGCGTCAATTCCACGGTTAACAGATAAATAATTGAAAGTGAAAGAATGATAGAGATCGATATACATTCATCATAAACTATACAAAATATATATTTATTGCTCCTTTGATGTTCCAGCTCTAGCTCGATCTATAGGAAATTTCTATTCTTTTTCCCTTCTAATCCATGCAATAGGGATTTGAATTTTGACTTTCACATTAAGGAATATTAAGAATAGGGTTCTTGTTTGTATGTATAAAGCATGCATGTACGTTGAACTTTCATATGTGACCATTAACATTGGTGATATGCTGATACAATCATATCTAATTATCTATACACCAGAAAAGTAGTCCCCAAAAGAAAAAGAAAGCATTTGTGGCTATTAAATATGTTTAACTTCCTCATAATCTTTGGTCCTGCACTTGCTTAATTGAAGATCACATAACATGAAGTGTATGAATATAACAAGAAAAGGTGGGAAAGGTGGAACAAGCTAGCTTAGGACCAGTTCAATGCAAATGAAAAAGGGTAGGACCAATAATACGAAGATAAGTTAAGCCAAAAAGAATATAAAAAGGCAAAGATGAAAATTATAATGACATTGGGCAAAGGGGATGATGAGGATGACCTCTAGTGCTAGTATATTCACACATACATGCATGCCCGATGTCTTCAAATGACTCTAGTAGAGGACTTAATTTGATAATTCAATTTCAGTTGTTGACAATTTGGATCTATTAATATTGCCCCCGTTCGATCGATCAATTGAATATATATGATCTCTTCTTTTGGTTCGATGTTCTATTGATAATGATCAATTCTTAGAACTTCCTGAAGGAACATTAATCAAAAGAACTATGACATATATATAAGGCTTGAGATCGAAAGAGCACCATGTGTTTGATTGCGATCGAGAAAAGAAAACAAAGAATTCGGCATAATCGTTAAGTAAAACAAACTTAATTGCTTTAAAATGGATGATTATAGCTCCTAATTAAACAAACAAAACGAGTTAAGATATGAGTTTCGTCACACAACTTACCCAAATATAATCCGTGAATGCTCTTTGTGTACAAATTGTATAACTCCCTTGACTACATGACCATCCAATGATTGGATTCATTGCATAAACAGATCAAACTGTACTTTGACTCATGGACTGTCAAGGCCTCATGTGTTTAATTTCCGCCATGATAAATTAAGAAATCTCAAGGCTAGGCTGGGTTTCCTGTGTATCAATTACCAACTGTTTAATGTTTCTACCGAGCTTAGCTTTCAAGTGATAAAGCCACATGTAGTTCGAAGGGAATGAATTGGTAGTCTGCTTTTGTACGTTTCGCATGGAAGGATTTGTAGGATGCGGCATTCCTCTCATATACTGTCGTCCTAAAAGAGATGACCCCAAAACCGACCTCATTTCCAGTGTGTACGTACAGAAAATTATGTATATCCCACTTTCCCTGGGGATATTTGGGCGGCTTGCTAGGACAGAATGTGATGTAGTGTTTTGTTTTTCCTATTTGCCATACCACATTGATGTGTTAAAGTTGTCGGCTAGATTATTGAAGTTGCTATATATAAGTTTAAAACATCAACGCGATTGTGATGGCAGTGAAATGACTGAACTTCATGTTTAATGTAGTTCGGAATAAAACATCGATCAACGCGTGTTTTATCATGTGTATGTACCTATCAGTGGCGGATTTAGAATTGAAATCTAAGGAGGATTTCAAATTTAGCTGAATGGTAAAAAATGTTTTTCTGACAATTTACACAAAAGATGATATTCAACCATACAATGTACAAAAAACTTCACCTAATGATTGTCAAAACTGAACCATAATTAAGGTAAACATACTTTAAATTTCAATTAGATGCAATAAAGTAAACACAACTACAAAAACTAATATATATGAGCTTTGAAATCAATTAAATTGAAATTGGAATAGGCGAATAGCAGTAACTGAAAGATGAGAGTTAAGGACTGAGTGGAGGTGAAGAAGGCGGATCATCCATTCACACTAGCCACATACAAAATCAGTCCATCTCGCCATCTTCTTCTTCTGTCAATTTTGTGTGACTGTGTCGCAAAAGAAGTGGCAGAGGAAGCAACAGATTCGAAAAGAATGATGATAAGATCATTTTGTGTGACATTCTTAACATGTTTTTACCTCCAGTTGTACTTTGTTTAGCTCTTATTGTTGTAGTATTGAGTCATTTAGTCGAGTTAGGAGTCTATGGTGGTGTTGGTTGCATTTTGATGCTAAAACAAGTTGAAAACACATAAATTGTCGAGAGTCATAATTAGAGTATGATTCCTTGTGTAACTAGGAAACCTAGTTAAATTAGGAGTCTTCATTAATCGGCATTTTCTATAACATTTGTGATATATTGAGAATCCTACTTGCATTAGGAATCCTTTTTAGACTAGGAAACGTACCATTTGGGAAAATCTTACTTGAACTGAAACTCTTATTCCGTAACTTTCCTAATCATACTTCATACTCCGTAACTTACTTGTCTTTATTTATATCTTTTATTATTTTTAGATTTTAAAGATGAGATTGTGTAGCTAGAATGAAGAAAAAAATAGAGGAAAAGAAGCAAAAGAGGAAAATAAAGAAAGAATGAGACACCTAAAAAGAAGAAAAAGAAGGAATTTATCAAATGAGATTGCACCCACCAATGATAAAAATAAGTGAAAGAAATTGAGGAGAAAAAGTCCAAAATATAATATTCAAGGAGCCAAAACTCTTCTATAAATAGCACATAATTCACAACGAAAAATCATCACTTCTCCTTAGCATTCAAAAGCCAAAACACCACCATAAACTTCCCTCACAAATCAGCCAAGTCGTCCACCCCAAAACCATAATTATCTCCACCGAGTTTCACCTATTGCAGCCGTACCTCTAAGGTTTCTTCAACGTGTGATTCTCGCAACTCATCTCCATGGCTTCGTTTATTTGTGTTAATCTACAATTCTTTGTCTATGAAGATTGTAAGTTGTTGTTTATGTGGAAGTATTAGTTTTGTATTTGTTTTAAAATTTTCAGATTGTATTTTATATGTTTTTGAGACTATGTCGAATCTATGTTCTTATAATTATTGAAGTTTGTATTTATATTGTTATGTTCTACTCTTATTTTACTTGCTCTTAAATAAATTTCATGTATGTGCATACGAATTTAGTGTTTGAATGCAGTCCCTAAGATTGTATTTGAGTGCTATATTCATCATCCATATTGCCACAAATCGAATCATGCCCTAAGTAGGTTCGGTTTGTGGTAATTAAAGTGAGAAATTCTGGAAATTTACATGTACCCCATGGTGAGTAACGCCACCGTGAAGCATGTCTCCAACAAAAAATTGGTGCTTAAATGTAATCTTATTTGATTTCTACCCTAAGTGTTGTTAAACTTGATTGCATGCAATTTAGGTGAGGCCTTAAATCAACCTAAACGTCAATAAAAATCTTGCATGATTATGTGTTCCCCTAAGGTTCTAATTATATTGGTGTCTAAAAGTATGTAATCAGGTGAATTAGAATGCATGATAGAACCAAACTTATAATTATGTGGTGCATTGGTGAATTTGGTTTAGGGGGTGTATTCAACTCTGATTTTAAATGATTCTGATTGATTTATTATAATCAATGGATTATGAAAATCCATAGATTATTTCAACTCCACATAGATTCAGCCAAATTTCATTGTATTGTATTTACCAGATTTGTCTTGATTTGCTTGGATTTCACAAGTGCATGTATGATTTTTATATTATTATTAAATAATAAAATATAGAACATGGATAATTAATAAGTTGGTTTTCTTTTTTAACAAATTACAAAATAATAATGTATTTTACAAAGTAATAAAAATATAAAAATAACCAAATATTATATAGTGAAAATTGCAAAGATAATTAGAAAAGTACATTAAGAGGCTTCATACTCATCCATTCCGACCTCATTGTCATCAGTCTTCATGATCCAACTCATTCGCATTGTCCTCATTATTTTCATTCGCATTGCCTTCAATATCATTGTTATCTTCTTGACTTTCATTATCACCATTCCGTGATCTATTTTCCCATATAGCTTCAGCAATATTAAGTTTCCAAGCTGATGGGAGCACTTTGTGCAACGTTCTTAACATGTTTTTACCTCAATTTGTACTTTGTTTAGCCCTTATTGTTGTACTATTGAGTCATTGAGTCGTAGTAAGAGTCTTGGGCGGTATTAGATGCATTTTTGTGCTTACATGAGTTAAAAACGCATAATTGGTCTAGAGTCCTAGTTTGACTAGGAATCCTTGTTAGGTTTTGAAACTAATTATCTCTTACTTATGATTTTATTTTCTTATTTTCAGATTTGATTGAAGAGATAATTAAAGAAAAAGAGATGGAGCCAAATCATGCAACAATTAAATAGAAGATGATCATTAAAGGCATAAAATATGGCATCTTTTAGGGATTAAAGTATGACATGTTTTAGGGAGCAAAACATGACATGATTTAAGGGATTAAAGCATTGCATTATAATATGAGGAAAAATGCAACTACCCTCATTCTTTCCTCTATATATACATGGCTTCACCTCTCAAATATCATCACTTCTCATTTGCATTCAAGAGCCAAAACTCTACCAAAATACTACCTCAATCATCTTTCATCAAAACAACAATCCATCCTCCCCCATATAGCAATTCCATCTCCACCGAAATCACTATTGAAGACACACTTCCAAGGTTCATACAACGTGTGATTCTCGCAACTCTTCTCCGTGAGTTTGTTTGTTTTTGATTTTTTACAATACTTTGTCTATGAAGATTGTAGTATGATGTTTGTGTGGGATTATTGTTTTGTATTAAGAATCAAAATTTTCAGATTGTTTTATTAGATTTTTGGATCTTTGCCGAATTGATGGTTTTCTATAATTAATGAGTTTGTATTTCTATTGTTGTGTTCTAATTATTCATGAACCTCACTATTCTTTGCATATTCAATAACTATGTGTCATAGCTTTTAATGGACTCTAGAATTTACTAGAACTCACTTTTGTGATTGTTGAAACATTTAAGTGATAAAATGCTCTGATTTTGAAAATGGTTTATGGATCATTTCTAGGAATACCACCACTTTAGTCAAATAACCATGTATCCATATATGTGCCCTGTTTGGGACTCCTTAGTTGAACCACATTTGAGCCTACATTGAGCATTTTCTTCATCACCTATGTTATCTCCATGCTTAGTATAGTTACCTCTACCTTGTCCTATAGATTTGGCAGAATTCTTATTGAGATGATGTTGTGATGATACATGAAATAAGTGTGGGGTGGAGGACATTTGAAAAAAAAAATCAACAAGCTTTTAAGCAAGCATTGCCGAAAAAAAAACAAGAAAAAGAAAAAAAAAAGAATGATGAACTCAGCAAGAAAAGAAAAAATATTATGTTGTCTTTCATTTGTGATTTGGAGTTGAGTTGTAATTGAAGGTCTAAAAATTTTTACTTGACCTTTGTCCATGTTCACTTTGTGGTTAGAATGATGATTGTGCCCAACTTGTTATATTCGGCTCCTGATGGTGTGTGGTGTCATAAGGATGATGTTTACTCTACTAAGTCTATAGGATTACCTTTGTGATTCCTTGATATTCCATGCCTTTAGCTACGCCTAAACATTTACATTATCTAATGATCCTAATGATTCTTAAAATGAGCAAATCTTAGTTTGTGGAGATGATCACATTAGTTGAGCATATGGTTTTGGTCAATTTGTGCACTTAGTTGTTAAATGAGGTTTTCCTATGTTATTCACAAAGTGCTTTCATTTGTTGAAATATGCAAGTTATTTGATGCATTAATATCTTTTCTCTTGCATATACTTATGTGTGAATGATAACCATGAATCTGAGTGAAAAGAAGAGGTATGCCTTGTGAGGAGGATTGGATTGACTAAACATGTTATGTGCTTATTGTCTCATTTCTTACTTATTCATACTATGAAGCATGTTTATGAAACTTAGAATTTATGTGCTTACATTTAAATGCTTAAACTTGAAAGCTATGTGTTTTGAGATTCTGAGGCAATCATTTAAGGGCAATAGTGTCTTATTTAGTTTTATTTTGCTAAGGGACTAGCAAAAGCCAAGTGTGGGGTAGTTGATAGGAGCACTTTGTGCGACGTTCTTAACATGTTTTTACCTCAATTTGTACTTTGTTTAGCATTTATTGTTATACTATTGAGTCGTAGTAAGAGTCTTGGGCGGTATTGGATGCATTTTTGTGCTTACATGAGTTAAAAACGCATAATTGGTCTAGAGTCCTAGTTTGACTAGGAATCCTTGTTAGGTTTTGAAACTAATTATCTCTTACTTATGATTTTATTTTCTTATTTTCATATTTGATTGAAAAGATAATTAAAGAAAAAGAGATAGAGCCAAATCATGCAACAATTAAATAGAAGATGATCATTAAAGGCATAAAACATGACATGTTTTATGAATTAAAGTATGACATGTTTTAGGGAGCAAAACATGACATGATTTAAGGGATTAAAGCATTGCATTATAATATGAGGAAAAATGCAACTATCCTCATTCTTTCCTCTATATATACATGGCTTCACCTCTCAAATATCATCACTTCTCATTTGCCTTCAAGAGCCAAAACTCTACCAAAATACTACCTCAAACATCTTTCATCAAAACAACAATCCATCCTCCCCCATATAGCAATTCCATCTCCACCGAAATCACTATTGAAGACACACTTCCAAGGTTCATACAACGTGTGATTCTCGCAACTCTTCTCCGTGGGTTTGTTTGTTTTTGATTTTTTACAATACTTTGTCTATGAAGATTGTAGTATGATGTTTGTGTGAGATTATTGTTTTGTATTAAGAATCGAAATTTTCAGATTGTTTTATTGGATTTTTGGATTTTTGCCGAATTGATGGTTTTCTATAATTAATGAGTTTGTATTTCTATTGTTGTGTTCTAATCATCTTTCTCATACTTTTAGATAATTTTCAGATATGTGCATATGAATTTAGTGCTTTGATGCATTCCCTAAGATTGTGTTTGAGTGCTAGATTCATCAACCATATTGACACAAATCGAATCATGCCCTAAGTAGGTTCAATTTGTGTTGATTAAAAGTGGTAAAAATTCTGGAAATTTGCATGTGAAACCATGGTGGGTGACGTCATACATGAAACATGTCTCCAACAAAGATTTGGTGCTTAAATGTAATCTTGTATGATTTCTACTCTAAGTGTTATTGAATTCGATTGCATGCAAATTTAGATTAGGCCATAAGTCAATCTAAATGCTAATTGAAATCTTGCACGATTAGATGATCCCCTAAGGCTCTAATTGTATTGGTGTCTAAAAAGTATGTAATTGGTCGAATTGGAATGCATGATAGGTTCAAACTTGTAATTATGTGGTGTAATGGTAAATTTGGTTTAAGTTTGTTAAAGAGAAGTCGATCATGTAAATAATAATTTAGGTTTTATTTTAGTAGTTAATAATCAATCTTAAACCCCCAATTATTTGTTGACACTAAAAGTTTAGAGTTCCCTTCAATTCCCCGGACTGAACGATCTCTGCTTATTCTATACTAACAATGATGTTTTACAGGGTTTATTATAGACGTTTTAACCAACGATCTATCACAAGCATTAGCCTATGCTATTTGTTGTAGTTGACTTTGAGAAAGTAGTTCAAGATTCTCGTCTTCCATATTAAGTTCTTCATCATTTTCTATTTCAGGAGAAAATTCATCGGAACGACATTCTTTATTGCAACTATTAGTACAATTATAAAAACAACCATCATTTCTTTTTTGCCTACAACAATTATACCAAATCACAAGAAAAACCCATAAAATTGATTTGAGCAATTAAAATAAAACACATGATTAAGAACATAAAAATTTTCGATCTTATTGAGAGAGAGAGAGAGAATACATCAAAATCTCATGTCTAGATGCTTGATTTCTAACAAGCATGATATAGTGTAAAAATACTTCAAAATCCAACAAAATCAACTAATAAATGAAATCATTCAAAATCAATCGATTTTTCAATACCATCAGAATTCATAGGAGTTTTTGAAATCTTAATTGAATACCTTGAGATTTTAATGGATTATTTAAAATCTTAATTGAATACCACAAGATTTCAAAAGATTCTTCAAATACAAGAAAATCCTATAGAATCCTAATTGAATACACCCCCTTAGTTTGGTAATGAGAAGTCGATCATGTAAATAGTAATTTAAGTTTTATTTTAGTAGTTAATAATTAATCTTAAACCCCTCATTATTTTTAACACTAAAAGTTTAGAGTTCCCTTCAATTCCTCGGACTGAACGATCCCTGCTTATTCTATACTAATGATGACATTTTACATGGTTAATTGTGTGACGCTCACGCGTCTCATCAAATGACCAACAACGATGGAAGAGCTACAAATGGGGACGAATGAAAGGCAGCAACATTGATATGAGGAGATGAAATCGAGTAGTTAAACAACTCGTTTTCACCGCGCCAAAGAGTGGAGAGACTGGAGACTAAGCATCTCTTCTTCGTCTGCCTTTGTGGCTCGCAAAAGTGTAAAACTGATTTAAGTTTTTTTTTCCTTGGGCTAGTATCAATGTAGTATTTTTTTGGGCTCTAAAAATCTGCATGGGCTTCAGCCCGGGCTGAATCCGCCACTGGTACCGGTTTGAACAAAACCCAGCCGTATAAATCCAGGAAATTGTAGCTTTAGTTTTGCGATTACAATTATAATTGTACACACAAGATCTCATAATTTAAATCATTACTTTGGTATGCGAACACTAAATGTATTCATACATATACATATCGTGAGTACTCAGCAATTACATATAAATTATACCATTATGCAAAACCATAGATCTAATGACGATTTATCAGCCTTGGTCTTCAAGTTGACCGGGGACCAAAACTTAAAGTGGATGGCATGCAAAATTGTTTCTCGAGTCCAGGCTAATCTAGCTCATCTATATATACCAACTCTGTAACTTGTTTATTAAGTCTTCTCTGATCTAGAACAACAGGGCAAACTTATTTGAACTTAGAGTTTACCATTATAATTAATTAATTAGGAAACCATTTATCTCACTAGTCAGTACTGTAGTGCTTATGGCCCACGCATAGGTGTATAGAGAGTAGCCATTGAATCATTGGCACGTGCAATCTACAGGGCTTGTAAAATTAGGTAACAAATCCACACTTCTAACTTCTAAGATATCAAAGCATATTATCTAGAAACAAGAAGAAATCCTAACCCAAGTATTAATATATGTTCTTCTTGTTAATTGAGAGAGGTGATCGAGTCAGCAACAAAACTAAAGTCAATATAAGTGACAAAAGAAATTTGAGAACGCATCCTCTAGCGTCTTGTCTTGGCGTGCATATGTCT